>NC_081291.1:22582500-23207500 GCF_030435805.1 Mustela lutreola | reverse complement strand
TTCTCTCGTTGCCGGCACTCACTCATGTACTCCACAAATGTTTACTGATAGAGACTAGCATGGGAGCCAGAAAGAGAAGAACGAACAAGCCACAGGTCTTGCCCTGGAGAGTGAATGTCCTCCGGGGGAGGTAGCACCACCGACCCAAGGGGGTGAGTATATGACTCCAAGAAAGTAAGAATTACCATAATGGTTGCTGCCTTCCATTGAATTCCTACGACTGCCAGATACAGAGCTCAATTTTGCAGTCATGAGCTAATGCAAATATCTTTACAACAGGGGGCATCTGGGTGGCCCAGTTGGCTGAGCAACTGCCTGTGGCTCAGGCCATGATCCCATAGTCCCAGGATCGAGTCCCGCATCAGGCTCCCAGCTCCATGGGGAGTCTGCTTCTCCCTCTAACCTTCTCGCCTCTCATGCTCTCTCACTCTCTCTCTCAAATAAATAAATAAAATCCTGTTTAAAAAAAAAAAATTCTTTACAACAATCCAGTGAGATAGGGATCACTTAAAGAAGAGGGAACCCTGAAATGAAGTGGCCGCTCCAGGCCATCAACCATCCACAGGTAGCTTCAGTGCCAGGACCCGAACTCTCAGCTCCACCACTTACGTGGCGCCCATGTGCTCGGGGTTTCTAGAACATACAAGCCCGCTTTCCCCATGTTGCTCAGGTTCCATCTCAGCCTTCCCTCCCCCAAGAGACCCCAGCTCCTCTCCTAGCTGCAGCCTGAAAAGAACACGGCACACTTGTTGAATGAATGCTGGCTTTTTTTTTTTTTTTTAATTTGGCAGTTTAAAGCAATTAACGTCATTTAGTCGGGCGTGTTATTAAGTCACCATTCAAGGGAGGGTGGATAGGGGGAAATGAATATACCGGGTTACATAAATGTCAATTTACTCACGGTCTAAAATATCACAGAACTTCATCATATGTCAAATATTTTAGTCCCTTTTATTTTTGCTTTTTATATCCAAGGATGACTCCCTTCCCTGACACGACTCTCAGAATGAGTCTGTGGTACAAGAACACTTGGGAAATACACTGGCAAAAATGGAGAGGAGGATTTTACCAGGATGCGAGGTCATTTTGGTCTCCTCTGACCTCGACGCCACTGTCTTCCCTTGGCTTTTCAGCTAAGTCTGTCTCATCACCTACAAGAGTCTGCGCTGGTGTGCATCGCTGACCCTGCTAGACTCCAAGGGAACCCTGGTGTGGCCGGGAGATCGCTGTATGCCCTCCCCCCACAGGCACCTGCTGGGGACAGAGGCAGGGCAGCCCACTTGGGCAGGATGTACAGATGCTGGCATAACATGGACAGAGCACCCATGCATCTCATGGTGGAGCATGCTGGGAAATGAGGTGGGCTCTGCCCTCCTCCGGAAGCATGCTGAGTCTCAGCATGAAAGGACCTTTGAGCTCTATCACACACAGGCCCAGGGAGATGCAGCACGCTGTTCCCAGTCTGCAAACTCAACAGCATCACAGCCCAGGCTGGAACCTGGACCTCCCACTTCCAAGCAGGGTCCTGCCCTCTCTAGCCCTGTGACCCTCTGCTCCAACCACATCCCAGCCAAATAACCAAAAGGGGCAGGCGGGGGAGGGGGTGCAAAAACAGAACTGGAACCAAGCTCAGAAAAGCCAAATCCAAATGGTAGAAAGATAAATTCTTGGGAGGATGGAATCATCAAATCAATCTTCAACAGACAAATATGAACATAACAGTCATAGCTGCATGGGGCAGGGGGTATCCTCCACCTGGCTCCTCCATCATTAGCTTCATGATCTTGGGCTCCGTTTTCTCAAATACAACATGAGGATGAGGTACTACTCATGGGCTAGTTGTGAGGATGAAGTCACAGGGTCTCTTTATGCACTGGCTCATTCCCCACTCATGGAGCATCTCCCCAGGCCAGGTCCTGGCTGTGCCAAGAAGGAAAAGGCATCATTCCCAGCCTCAGAGAGACAATCAACACCTGGTCAGAGAAGATGATGAGAAAACAAGTAAAAGCCTGGCAGGTACATTAACAAACACCAGATGCAGAGATGCTCTAAGAGCAGGAGGCCAATATAACATAAATGGGCAAACTCTGAGGCCAATATGACATAAATGGGCAAACTCCGAGGCCAATGTAACATAGATGGGCAAACTCCTTGTAAATTCCACTAAGTGCCAAGCAAAATATCAAGTGTCTTGAAGCCCAGTGCTCACCCTGTGCTTCCCAAAGCTGCCTTTTCTACTCTCCTCCCTGTCTCTCACATTTCCTCCCCATTGCTCCCCATCATGCCATCCACATATTGCCTCTAGCTGGGCTGCCCATAGTGTAACATCTGTGACCAACTAAGTTGGCTGCTGGCAAGAGGAAAGGCAAGTGCAAACCGCTAAGAACAGGGTCACGGTCAGACAGCCCTGAATTCAGGAACCAATGCCACCACTCGTGAACTATGTGACATTGGTCAATTCACTTCACCTCCTTGAACCTCAGTGTCCTTATCTAGGAAATGGTGCTGTCAAAGTTCCTGTGGCATGGGATAGATGAGAAGCTTAGCATTGCAACTGGCTTACCAATGTTATCCTCCACTATCATTATTATTAAGGAAAATATAGCTTTAATCTCCAAATCAATGCCGCACCTCCCAGAATGAAAATGAATTAGCCTATAATTTACTCTGGTAACACTGAGGGCACGGTTCCTCTCTTAACATATTTATGACATTGTAAAAACAAGGTACTGGCCACAGCCAGACTTCCAAAATGAATAGAAGGAGAAGAGTAGGTTAGAAATGAGTAAAAGAGAGTGGAATAGAATAGAACAGAATAGAAAAAATCTAATAAGAGTCCAGTCCAGTCGAACAAATAGACCAGATTGCACTGCAGAGAAGAAAGCTAAGTAATGCTGCATGAAACTTGCATTGCACATGTGAAGGTGTAGGCAATCGGTTGCACTGAACCGTGTATTTCTTACTTTGGGTCATGGTCAAAAAAGTATGAAAGCCGCTGACTTAGGAAAAATGCAGTCTTGTGCCCAACAGGCCCCTGGAGGAGCAATTCTTGTACCAGGGAGATTAGGAACAGCCCTTTTATGGGAAGCAGATGGCATCTTTCATACTGATGTTCACCAAACAATTTTTTGTTAAAGGTCCCACTAACCTATTTGGTAGGAAGAAAAGCCATTGATGACAGATCAACAAATTTCTCTCCGTCTTACAAATTGGAGAATGGCCTCTTCAACTCTGCTTAGTGATTTCTAAATAAACTGCTTCAACAATCAGACATGCTCCTGGGTACCTTCTCACTTAAAAGATAAAATGCCTAACTTGTTCCAAAGCCCCCAGTCCTACTGCAGAGAAAATCTCCATTCATGCCATCCACACCGAGGAAGCTGGGTTTGGGAACTGAGCAGCCACAGCCTCTGGCCCAGGCCAGCACAGACTTTATGCACACAGATACCTAAGCAAACTACGGCAAGAAGATCTGCACCTTTCCTCTCAGTGGGAAAGAAAGGGAATAATTCGGTCTCTTTAGGGGAATCCAGAAGCCTTCCCAGAGCTGGGATACAAGCAGTGTTTCTCCAAGCATGATCCCTGGACCACCGGCATCAGAATGACCTAAGATGTTTGTTAGGAAGCAGGTGCATGGGCCCTGCGCCAGACTTACAGGGTCTGAATCACCTGGGGAGCGACCCTGAAAGAACGCATTGCAGAAGGCCCCCAGGTGATACTTCAGCAGGCAACAGTCTGACATCCAGGAGAGGCAGGGCTCAGCAGTCAGCCAAGGGCAACCGGGTCAGCAGTGTGGACAGCGGGACTGGCATGGCCCGAGGCACAGAGGCATGCTTGGGGAGTGTGAGCATGTGCTGTCACCAAAGCATTCAGGGTGACGTCACTGAAGGTGGTCACACCAGCAAGGGGATTTGGGCACCTGACACAGCCCACATGCGGCCCTGCGTGTTCCATGGGTGTTTGTTGAGGCAGGAAGAGAGTGAGGGAAGGAAGAAAACATTTCCAACATTTGGTCAAAAGCAAATGTGTTCTCGTGGGTCTGTTAAGACAGCTGAAGATTTTCCCAAACCATGGTGTTCTACCCAAAATGAAGCAGTCGGTCATGTGCACTCTGTTGTGGAAAAAGGAGAAGGATGAGGCCTCGGGTTTCCAGACAGGCTTCTCAATGTTGAATAAATTAGTCAACAACTTGTTGACTAATTGTTCTGTCTCCCGCTCCCTGCAACTCAATGCTAATAAGGGGACTATTCCCCAAGACGCACTGGGACAAAATATTCTGGCTGTTAAAAACAGACACATTGGGGCGCCTGGATGGTACAGTGGGTTAAGTGTCTGACTCTTGATTTCGGCTCAGGTCATGATCTCGGGGTCCTGAGATTGAGCCTCCTGTGGACTCCACTCACTCTCTCTCTCTCTCTCTCTCTCTCTGCCCCTCCCCCAACTCATGCACGTGCACTGTGCACAGTCTCTTGCTCAAAATAAATTAAAAAATAAAATCGTTTAACAGAGATACGTTGGGGAACATTTTCACCAGGTGAAACTCAGGCTTCAGTGTGGCTGGACTGGAGGACAGGCTGCAGAAAGCAAGGTTCCTGTGGGATCCAGCAGGGGAGCTAAGACAAGTCCGGGGCAGCCTGGGGCTAGCGGTTCTCGCTCCCTCTCCTCTAAGAAGCCCACTATGGGACGCAGAGCTTTCCTTCCTTCTGCAGTCTCAATGCCCTCATGAATGCAGGAGCTGGCAGTCAAAATGGCCCGTACTCATGGCCTGGCCTGTTCCTGATCCACTGTGCCACGGGACATGCCTCCAGGCCCCAGCACCCAGAGCTAGAGGGCCTGGGTTCCCAATATCTGCCCCAGGTGGAGGCCCTCTCCCTCCCCTCTGAGTGGTCAGGCTCAGCAGGAAGGGAGAAAGCGGGCATCAGATTATGGTCACTGTGGGGCTACGTGGAGCAAAGCCCATCCGAGGAAGCCTTGCAGCCTCCGCATAGGGACATTCGAGCAGGAGCTGGACAGAGACTCCTCCGTGAGCCTCCCAATGCAATACTCTTGGGCCTGATACTAGGGCTAGTGGGGCTGGAGCTGAACATCTTCCGGCAAAACTGCCCCCCATTAAAGCCACATCATTTAATTCCCACTTCCCAACCAGCTGCTCCCCTCATCTCAGAGGAGCTGTGCTTGGTGCGAGCTTTCCGCATATCTCCGGGCCAGGCCTGGGGAGGAAGGCAGACAACTGCACCTACAGGACAAAAAAGCAAATGCAAAAAGGCCCCCTCCCCCACTGGCTGTATGGCCTCCTGCACAGTTCCCTGCTCCGTGGAGGTGGGGGAACCAGCCTTGCAGGCTGCAGCCAGGACGCTGTCCAGGAGCGGGAACAGTGCCCCATGGATGCTGCAGTTTGGCACGGAGGCCCGCAGCGGACAGCCCTCAGTGCACACGCACAGACCCATCCCGGGGACATAAAGAATAAACAGACAAATATAAAATACAGCAAGCTGCACAGAGAAGGTGAAATCAAGCCCAGCAAACGCTATGTGGCATCCCCACGCCAGCAGGGCCTCGGAGGTGGTGAAAGGGATAGAAATTAAAATTCTCATCTCTCCCTGATGTCACTGGGAATGTGGCATCCGAGCACTTCATGGAATTAGCTGTAGCAGCTCCCTAATTGCCTCTGCCGAGTTGCCTCCCCCAGGTTGATGGTGGCGGCTGCGGCGGAGGCCCCATCAGTCTCGCTTGGTGCTCCTCGTGCACCCGCGCGGCACTGCGGTGCTCCCGCGCGACACTGCGGTGCTCCCACCGCAGCAGCTGCACTCCACGCCACGGAGGTGCCGGGACCCCTCCGCCTGGCTGGGAGGCTTCTGGGAGAGACTCGGTCGTGTGTTGGGGATGCTGCCGGGATGCTCCCTGGGGGAGAGGGGGGTTGGCTGGCTAGAAGGGTAAGGACCAGCTGGCTCGGATGTTTGGCTGTCCCTGTGGGCACCAAGAGGGTTGTGGGCGAGGGACCCACCCGCAGGGCTTCAGAGCCGGATTGCTGCAGCCAGCAGGCATCGGTGCCTGATTCCAGGGATTCATAAAACCCAGTGCTAGAGAGTAAGTGCAGAAAGAGATGTGAAGAACCTAGTTCTTGGCCTGTACGCCACACTGTTCTTACTCTGATCACCAGCACAGGAGCACCAGGAAAAAAGATACAGCAAAGCTCCTCCTTCGTTTTAATCTGTACATCCCACAAAGGACCACTGAAGGCCACCCAAAGGTGGCTCTGTTCCAAGAGGGAGGAACCTCTCCAGTCAGAAAGAGCAAGTCTGCCCTTGGAGAATTTAAGGTCTATTTGCCTGTCTCCCTCCTGACACCCCACACAGAAAGAGATAAGGGGTCCTCAGGATATCACGGATCCCCAGGACTGCCAGGGGCATGAAGAGATCTGCCAGACTCATTGCATGCAAAATAAAACTGACCCTAATGGGTCCAAGGGCTGTGGCCTTCAAGCTGGCTGTCAATCAAGCAAAAAAACAGAACTGTGTTTCTTCCTTGAAAAAAAAAAAAGATAAAAAATAAGCACCAACCAACACCCAGGGAAGAGAAACAAAGAATGAGCATATCAAAAACCAAGGAGCCGAAATTTATGGGGCATGAAGACCGTCACAGGCTGACACAGCTAATCCTCCCCATGACTCCATTTTACAGGTAAGGAACCTGAGGCCCAGAAGTAAAGCTAAGGAAGACAACTGGGTCTCCAGCCAGATCCATCTTGTACCAGGGTCCTCCCCATGACCCCCCGTTACCATCATGGGGAATACAAAAAGAGAAACTGAACCAAATTCAATGAGGTTCTCAGAAAGGCTTCTTAAGATTCAGGGCTGATGTGGAGAGGGCTGGCTGACCCTCAAAGGAACCAAAGACCAGCAGCATCGTGTTATTATAATAAAAGAGAAAACTGTAGAAAGCTAAAAGGGTTACTGGGCCCGCCCCTCATCATTGCCCCCCCCTTTTAATTCTGTATTATAAAAAGAATTTATTTATTTGACAGGCAGAGATCACAAGGAGGCAGAGAGGCAGGCAGAGAGAGAGGAGGAAGCAAGCTCCCTGCTGAGCAGGGAGCCCAATGCGGGGCTCAATCCCAGGACCCTGAGCTTATGACTTGAGCCGAAGGCAGAGGCTTTAACCCACTGAGCCATCCAGGTGCCCCTAATTCTGTATTATAAAAAATAAGTGACAATGAATCCAAATAAGACAAAGAATTCCAGAGGGGAAAGGATTAAAGATGAAGAAGAAGTTTCTATCACCAGTCCTGCCCAAAACATGCGGGTTCTGGAAATACCAGGAGCCCCAGCCCAGGCACCTGAACAGGATGCTCAAGACCCAGGCTCCAAGCCTGCCTTTGCCACTCAGAGCTGGGTAACCTTGGGCAAATCTATATCCTCTGTTTTGGTTTCAGTCTGTCTAAAATGGAGGGGATGACAGAACTGACCTCAGGAGTGATTATGAGGACTTAAAGAATACAAATAAAACACAGCACAACACACCAAGCACCTGCATCGTTACAATGACTGTCCACGACGCCTTTGTGGAGCTCAGTGCTGGGCAGCTTTAATGGAGGTCTCCAGAGAAGGCCTCCAGGTGGCCTGATGTTAGCTCTCCCCACAGCAGACGGACGGCTCTCTGCAGCAGCCAACAAGACCAGGATGCAGGAACAGCTCCTGAGGAATGACGGCTGGAGCCTACCTTTTTTTTTTTAAGATTTTATTTATTTATTTGACAGAAAGAGAGAGATAGTGAGAGAGAGAACACAAGCAGAGGGAGTGGGAGAGGGAGAAGCATGCCTCTCCTTGAGCAGAGAGCCCGACGCGGGGCTCGATCCCAGGACTCTGGGATCATGACCAGAGCCGAAGGCAGTTGCTTAACCAACTGAGCCACCCAGGGGCACCCCAAGCCCACCTTTTCTAAACACTTCCCAAAGCCACTGATTGCTAAGTATCCTACGTCCATCTCTTCATTTGGACTTCTCAGCTCCAGCCTAAAAGTTCTTATCATCGTGTCCATTTGGCAGATAGAAACTGTGAGGTTTCACAACTGACTTCTCAGGGTAGCCCTGGATTCAAATGTGAATTAGCCTGAGTCAAATCCTGACCTTCCCCTACACGTTTCTGCCTTCCCGAGACCAACTGCCTGCCTTAAAAGTAAACTTTTGGGACGCCTGGGTGGCTCAGTTGGTTGAGCAGCTGCCTTCGGCTCAGATCATGATCCCAGCGTCCTGGGATCGAGTCCCACATCGGGCTCCTTGCTCCGCAGGGAGCCTGCTTCTCCCTCTGACTCTGCCTGCCACTCTGTCTGCCTGTGCTCTCTCTCTCTCTCTCTCTCTCTCTGACAAATAAATAAATAAAATCTTTAAAAAAAAAAAAAAAGTAAACTTTTGAAGATCAATAATCCCCTGATTTCTAAGTCTATATATTTTTCCTAACATTCCTAGGACATTTGTTTCATGCAAAAACAAAAACCAAAAAACAGAAACAAAAAAACCAACATGAAAATCTTGCTATTTAAGTAGAAAATCCAGCTATGGCTCCATAATTCTAAAATGCCTGTCCTGGGAAAGGTATACTGTTGGCTTTTTTCAAAAGATTAGTGAGCTGTGAGCCCTTTTCCTGAGAGGATTACACAGGAAAGAAGTTTCAGGGTGACCATCAATCAGATGATCCTGATGCTCTGAAAATCTCAAACTTGGCCACAGACCTTGGGATTTTAAAGCAGACCTCAGTTTTTATTTACAAAAGGAAACAGCGCGTGTATATTAAAACACACACACACTTTTACTGGTTGTCTGACGGCGATTCCCTTAAACAGGGTCCTCTGTGCTGATTTGCAAATGAACAGCCTTCTGAGGGGCACAGGCCAAAACCAAGAAGAACACTCAGCCTTCAGCATTAGCATCTGAGAAGCCAAAGGACTGTCAGTGGGGCAAAACCCTTGCCCATTGAGCTGCTGATACACGACGTGATCATGTTGTATTCATAGAAATTTCACAGATAATGGAAAGTGGTAGGAAGCAAAGAGTAAAGCTGTATGTTATGACTTGTGGCCAAAGATTACCTACTTCTCATGGATTTATCGCCTCCCACACCCATTGTTCTTTTTACAACATTTTTCCGCCTCTGCCTCAACAAAGCACAATAGGAAAGGCATTACTGGTGGTGCAGGTACAAAGACCCAAAACCCCACCCGGTGTTTCCAACTCTCCCCTTGCTTTGCAAATTACCGCACAATATTATAGCAAGAACGAACTTGAATCCCCAAACTGCCCACCTTTACCGTACAAGGGACCAGATTAGAAGAATTTGGGAAAGAAAGCAAGAGAAACCCACCTCCTTGGGGAAAACATGAATGCTTTTGTTTGCCATCGTGCCTTTGTCAACGTTAAATGAGTGTGCCATTCATTGTCTCTATTTTATGAACCCATCATGTGGTCTAAGTGACTAAAATTCCAAGAGTCTCTTTTGCTCTTCATGAAAAATGAAGTTGGACACCATAAATGAGAGGGTAGCCAGAGAAGTAAGGCTTCCCATGTGCCACATATTGTTCTAAACTATCTCATATGGGTTATATCACTTAACGCTCCCCGATGCCCTATAACACAGGTGCTTTTATTAGTAGTTCTAGTTTGCCGATGAGCAAACCAAGCCCTAGGGAGGTAGAAACAGTGACTGGCAGAGCAGACTTCACCTCCAAGGCCCATGCTCTTTTTAAAAATCTCTCTTCAGCTGTGCACATTCCCTGTAATAGAAATCTAGATTTTGGGGGGCGCCTGGGAGGCGCCTGCCTTTAGCTCAGGTCATGGCCTCAGGGTCCTGGGATTAAGCCCCACATCGGGCTCCCTGCTCAGCGGGGAGCCTGCTTCCCCCTCTCTCTCTGCCTGCCTCTCTACTTGTGATCTCTGTCAAATAAATAAATAAAATGTTAAAAAAAAAAAAAAAAGAAAAGAAATCTAGATTTTTCTAAAACCAGACACTTCATTCCCTCCTGGGAGCCAAGAGTTAGCCTCTATCAAGAAGGAAATGCAGGGTCAAGTTTACATCACGGGAAGGTCTAGACTCGGGGGGAATTCCCACAGGCCAGATTACACCTTTCATTCTATTTTCATGCAAAATGTGAAAGTCTTGGGAAAAGATGTCAAATCCTGAAGCGTATGACACCGTATTTGCCATAGTGAGAGACCTGAGCAAACAGAGGAAGAGCAGGTTTGACTTTTCAGGGAAAACATGAAGGGAAATACTGCCCATTTTTTCATGGACGGCTGAATCCTCTCATCCTAGCTGAGACAGCATCCTGCCTGGGGATCCCACCAGACTCTTCTCTCCCTGGCAGCTCCGCCCTCCAGGCTGAGAAGAGGGGTGAAGGTGCCCGCCCCATACTGCCCCGTCACCCCCACCAGCCAGGGCGGGACCAGCCAACGCTGCCCGCTCTCCTCTAGGGACCATTTTTTGTCCCCCCGCAGGCACAAGCCCGCACCGGAGTTTAGAGTCCTTCCTAGCCTCGCTGCCCATAAAGTACACATCCCGATACCCCACCTGAGGAAACATGTCTGGGGGGAAAGGAAGAGGCGAGAGGTCTGGGAACCCCAGACTACCCAGCCCTTCCCTGCCTGCTGCAGTCCTGCAGACCCCACTGAAGACCGAGCTCAGGTGGGATCAGACCACACAGGTGCTCTGTCCTATTAAAGGATAATCCCAGGCTCTGGGGGGTCGAAACAAGCCAGTGTGAGTCCCAACCCCACGACGTGGCCAGCTGCCCCATCTCCCTGAGCCGCAAGAGCTCCCTGCGAGAGGTAGGTAATGGGGGCCACCTCCAGAGAGAACCAAGGACCACATCAGATGCCTAACGTGATCTACTTTCCTACGAAGAATGCTTGGCTCATACTGAACACCGAAAGAAAAAAGTCCATTTCCTTCCTATCCAGCCCCCATCAACCATCTGTTTACCTAAGCTGGTTATGACCTTGGTGGATTTTAAGAAGCTGCCGGTACAGTCAGACTCTGATGTTCTGTAACATTCCTGCGCACAGACGGTTCTTGGGCACTTTTCTAAACTACCCGGCCCAAGTGGTACCAGCACAGATTTACATGTCTCCTTTCATTCCTGACTTCTTACTGACTTTCACCGCTGATTATAACGGCTTCATACATAAACAATGTTCCTAATGTGTGCAGCTACACTAGCACCCCACCCCCAGCATGATTTCCAAGTACTGGTGCCTATGTTTGCCACCAACAAGGGTAGCCCGTGTCATTCCTTCAACATCTTCAAGGAGATCGGCAGAGAACTGCAGATGCTCCCAAGCCAAACACAACAGAATGTGCCAAGCAAGCCTTGAAGCAGAGGCAGGCACGGCCAGTGAGAAGGGCCAAGGGACACAGGATGCCCTTCAGTGCCTCCTGAGACTTGGGGGCAGATGGCAGTCCCCATGCACCACTGCACCGCCCTATCCGTGCTGGAGGAGAGAACTCCCTCTCCCCACTCAGTGAGATGCCCTGTCTCCTGCTGGTCTCCAGGACCACCCCCAAGACACCCCCCCCCCCAGGAAGTCAGTGGGAGAAATCCAGCAGATGGGATATTCATGGGAGGAAATGCCTGGAATGCTGTCCAAGGGGGCACCTGGATTCATGAGTGCCTGGGGCTGGCTCCTGGATGCACCCCCACAGCAGGGGGCTCACTGGATGCCTGTGCTCTCCCGCGGCTCCAGCCGCACTGGGAACCTGGCGGCACACCCAGCCACTCACTCTGCAGCCTGACCCACCGCCCCCACGGCAGGGCAGAGTCAGGCAGGAGGGAACAGGGGTACCCGGATGTAGTTTTTCCAGCCTGATTCCTCATGGGAGGGGTTCTTCTCCTGACCCTCAGGGACCAGAGAGCTGACCTCAAGGAGGAGAGGGGAATGTCTGAGCAGAGGTTGTGTCCATACTGCCTCCTCCCACTTGGGTCCACAAGCTCCCTCCTGTCAGGTGCCTGGTGGGACCAGCTGCCAATGCACCCACCCATCCGTGCCTTTGCTCATTCGCGCGGTCACACAGTTCTATGCAGCCGGTGCCCACAGGCGCTCAGCGAAGGTTAACTAAAAACCTTCTAGTTGTATCATGCAGCCAGTAATGACCTCGGCAACTCCCTGGCAGGAGGCTTTCAGGTGCCAGGCCCCATGCTAAGTGCTTTTTGTACATTATTTCATTTCATCTTCATCACAGCCTCCAAGGTAGAAGGTATTGGTCTCCTTTCACAGGCGAGGTTCAGAAATGTCAAACAAACAAGACAACCCAGGTAGGGAATGGCAGATCTGGGACTCTAATCCAAGTCCCTCTGACTCCACACCTGTCTTCTCTGCTGTTAGCTCAGGCTTTCAGCTTCTGAAGGAACCTCTCAGCTGCTGCCTCACTGAATCCTCCCAAATACCCGTGAGCTAGAGAAACACAGGTATTAACCACACTTCTCTCAAACAGGAACGGAGGCCAGAAAAGATCACACAGAGAAGAGGGGACACTGCAACACGGTGGCCGCGTAAACAGACTCAGTCCCCTTGGAACGGCTGCTTAACTTCTGGGAGTCTCAACTTCCAAATCTGTAAAAGGGGCGGGGGGGTGGGGTGGTTGTGGGTGGTTGTCCCTGACTAATTAGGTTGTTGGGAGAATATAATGGGATGGCACACATAAAATCCTTATCACGGTACCTGGAATGTAGGAACCAGAGTGAATGAGTGAAGGCCACCTATTTTTACTAAGAGATTAAGCAATTTTCCCAAAGCCACTCAGGAAACACCTACAGAAAAGATAAAAACGTAGATGCCACAGCTCCTAGGCCAATGACCTCTCCTTTAACAATGCCACATCTCCAAAGATGTGCGTCTCTGAAAATGCTCCAAGCTCTCCACCTACTATGACAATGAACAAAGAGGAGCAAAGGATGCCTCCTAGACTGAGTGTGGCCTGAACGTTCCAGCAGGCCTAGAGGACAAACCCCGCCCCCGGCAGGGGAAAGCCAAAATGAGGATGGGCAGCCCCATAGGGGACTTTGCCCGGGGCCGACAGGCCCTGTGCTTTAATGCTCTGCTGTTGTCATCCTCACATTGTTCATCGGTTTTGAACAAAGAGTCCCATACTCTCCTCACTCACAGGGCCCTGCCAATTACAGAACTGGTCCTGGTCCCAGCAGATCCTCAGCTTCCAACCGTCTGTAGGATCTCAGGTACCCGGTGGACCGGTCCTGTCCCAGCAGACCTGGTTGGGTCCCTCAAGCCACGCTCTCCAGAAGCCCAAGAGGACAAGCACCGTCTTCTCCATCAGCAGGCGGCATCTGGTAGATTCTGTGATGAGCAGCATCTGTTTCTACGGGCATACGCACCCGTGCACGCAGTTAATAAGTATAATGGTAATAACACATGCGAGCTCTGATATCAGGGGGCGGTCACTTCTCCTAAAATGCATAACCAGAGGTCTGCTCTGTGAACCCACAGCCACTCGTGGCCCTGCCCAGCTTCCCTGTCCCCATCATTTACATGGATAACAGCTCTTTTAACCTTGGGAGGGTACTGTTTTCCAATATCAAGTGCCAAGATAAACACTCTCAAGCACGCAAAGTGAAGAAATAGCCATCTATTTCTTGTCAAGAGATAATGCTCTCCTTTCCAATATGGCCTTGAAATGCCCATTACTAGTTTGGCTTCGGAGTTATTTTCATAATCTTGATTTGAGGTCACCAGGAAGCTATGTAACATACAAATTTAATACACCTTATAAATTTAATGCCTTATTTAAACAGCCTTGAAATGAACCCCAATGAGTGTTGTTCAAAGCAAATGGAAATTGAAATGTTTACCATTTATTGAAAACGCACTGGACTCTTTTCAAAGCTGTGTCGGTAAAATAACTTTCTTCTGAAAAGCAGACATGCTGGCTATGCACACACAAATCTCCTGAAAATACAGCAGCTATGCAGACGCCTACTCTGTCGAGGGGGAGCCATGGCCAGGCAGAGGACTGTGTCACGGAAGGGTCTTTGAGCCTGGCTTGACATTTCAGGAACAACCACCTCAATCTTCTGGTCACTAAATACTCGGGAAAATCGAAGGAGATCAAGCAACCCTCCTCTCCCTCTATATCCTTTCCCTCCCTTGAAGGAGAGGCTAACTTTTGTTTCATGGACCAAAGAGGGCTGATAAAGATCAATGTTTCCAGAAGCCTGACATGAGGAACTTTTTCACCTTTTGAATGATACACAATAGCAGGACTGCACTCACTTGACAGAAAACACAGAGACAATGTCTCTTGTATAAAAACTTCATTAAAAGGATCTCATAGGTTAATCCAGAGGCTGGCATTGACAACACCTGTTTCATTTTTTTTTTCTCAGTCTCAGCCACAGCAAACCTCCCAGTCAGATCCCAGTGTCCTGGGGAACACACAATCTGCTCAAAGCCTCTGTCTAGAAGATGCTCTGGGTCTCAGCAAACGAGGCAATTTCAGTAAAACACTGTGACTGCAGAAGATGGGGGACCCTTGACAGACGTGAACGTGGATAAAGAAAAAGCCTATTTGTTGGCATCTACAATGGCAAATCTGGATGAGTGACACACCGGACAAAAAAAGATCCTGGAGAGAATGTACCCTTCTTTAAGGAAGCTCAACACACCAAGTCATGTATTGATGGGCACAAGGGTGAGTACCGCCCCCCGCCCCAAACTGAGGAGCCATCCAAGACTGGAAAAGGGCTCAAACCTCAAACGTGCACTTCTGTGAATATGTCCTTAGCCTGCAGGACAGTTCAACCCCCCGGCGGGACCACAGGTGCTTGGGATAAGGATTCCACCTTTCTTTTACTTTGGTTCATCCCCGTACACGGCTAGGTCCTCAACACGAAATGGAAACATTAATTGCGCTTGCACACGCACGACAGATTTCATAATTATTAGGTGATTGGGTACTCGTGTGTGTGCCTCAAAGCACACTGGTATTAGAATAAGATAAAACACAAAATGAAATAAAAAGCCAGCATGAGATTCCCCATAGTAATTGATCAAAATTATAATCACATTGAAATAAACATCTGAGTTTGCCTCCGACAGGAAAACAATGTCTCTATTTTCATTCCCCTTAATTTTGACTAGCATCTGTAAATCGAGCAACAGAGGCTGCAGCAGCTCCCAATGAGAGAAAAAAGCAAAGCAGAAATATATCCAGCAGCAAAGAAATTTTGGGAAAAGGAAAAAGACATGAACAAAAGGAGCTTAGACAAAAATTTAGTGAAGCCACACAAAAAGGACTTCATCGGGTCCGAGAGGCGCTGGGTGTGAGTTTACAAATGCAGTTAGATACGTATAAGGGTAAGATGCATCACTGAATTCCAGCTGGTTCCCCCTGTCCTGCTAATGTGCTGCTGACTGTGATAATGAGACCAATAAACTGTCCCGAAACACTGAAAACTGTCATTTCTGAGATTTCAAGACTTTTAAAAATAAGCTGCCAGAGAAAAGTCCAGTAATTGAAGTGGTGCTGTGAAGTAAAGCCTTGGCCATTGGCGGTGTGGGCTGAATGCATTAATCTTGCAGAATGACAAAAAACCATGTTTACTCAACAAAAATGTTCGGCGCGAAGGAGCACCTCCCCTTAGAAAAGCGATCTGTAGACTATCAGGCTTCCTAGGGCAGCACAGCACTGTTCCTGATAAGTGAATACTCCTATTTAATTATTTAAAAGTCCATCGATTTCCACATTGATGAAAAGTCATAATTATCAAAATGGGTTAAAGAACCAACCTTTTACTTTGCTGACTCTGTCTTGTGGAAAGAGACAGCACGTTTATGTATGAAAGCTGCCCTCTCAATAAATAGTTGATAACGCAAAAACCTGGCTGTGCATTCCAAGAAATGCATGTTTGGTAAATGTTGCATGAGGCATCCAAGGTAAAGGTCCATTATTTTCCTCGCATTAATGGCAGAGACACACAGGACCACAGAACCTGTATTTCCACTGTGTATTTATCATCCCGATGCTGGAAAATGTCATTGGAACCCTTCGTCCCCCCAAAACACAGCAATCTCTGAATGCGGTACTAAACTGAATGAAAAAACCCAGCTTCTGCCAGAGTCTTCCTAAGGAGGATGGAAATGAGAATCACCACACTTTTATACCTTTTACTGTGAGCATTTGGGGTGTGGAGCCCATGAGTTTAACAGCTTAGGCCACGGGACCTACCCGAACGCTGGACACTGAATCCCAAAATAGAGAGGTAGTAAAACTATGCCTCTGCAAAAGAACCCAAACAATGTGCATTCTCTGAGGAAAATGAAGCAAGATAGAGGCAGCTGGATACTGGCATGGGTATGTCAAATAGGAAAGTTAATTAAAAGTTGAAGTCAATTTAAAGCTCTGCAGTATCTGCCGGCCGAGGAAGGCGGGAGACAGACACACAGCAGCTCACCAGAGCGTCCCTTTCGGGGCCGTTGTTCTGGAACAACCTTTCAAGATTAACTCTGAGTCCAACGTACAAGTCTCAGGTTCTTCCACACCATCCCAAAACATACCACTTTGCTAATGCACGACAATGGCATTCTACAAATTCAAATATCCTTTTTTAAAGAAACGAATAGGTTCCTATTCCTGTGCTCAGCAAAAACAAAAAGGAGGGGAAAAAAAGGGGGTGGGGGAGTCTGGCAGAGAATACCTAACATATTGTCATAAGGTAAAGTAGCAAAAGCCATGGTATGAAACATAGAAACAATTGGGGCAATACTCTCTTTTTTGAAGCCATGACAGTGAGGTACATTGTTAAGCACTCGTATTTATGTTGATGAAGTTGGCGATAATTCTACCACTCAAATTATATGAGCTAATAAAAAACCTTACCAAAATGGCAGTTTTCCCAGTCTCCAAACACCTTAAAATAAATGGCCAATTGTTATTTAACTCATAGTCACAATAGCTGTTTTGTAAAGTTTTTGCCTTAGTGCAGAAATTACTAAACCCCCATTCTAAAAATGGACATACTACATTAATTCACAACACAATGAAGTGTTAACTAGAGAAACTACATAGAATATGTAAAATTATACAGTGGTATACAGTATGCCTACTTCACTGAAAATCAAATTTAAATGTCCGTGCCTTAAAAGTGTAATTACAGTCTGTTATGCAACATGGTATCGTCACCTTTGAGTCCCCTCAATACAGTGTTAACTTCGTTTTTCAGCCAAGTGTTTTCTTTTTAACTCACTTTCAAAGTCTCTGGATTGTTAAGGATGCAGCGATGTGATGGAAAGATGCACAGAGTTTTGACTTAGAGGAGTATCTCTTCAGGCAAATGGTCAGAAACTTGAAAATAAGCGAGGGAAAGGCAAGAGTCTCCTTGCTTTTCCAAATGATGTTAAGCTTCCCGCACTCTGAGCACCTTAGATCATTTCTTATACTTTCTTCTACTCTGAACTATCTAAATCAATGTTTTTTGCTAATTAAAAAAAAATCCATCATATTTGGAGTCAATGGACCAAGATGGCCAAAAGGTACCTGCAAAACTACTCCCCAAGTTGCCTGACATGTCCTGCCCATCAGTCATAGAAGTCCTTGCCTATCAAGCCAAAGCCATAAGTGCCTCAGGACTCCTGGGCAGAAGACTGCTTTGGAAATGCAAGAAGAGCAGGTATCCACCCCAGAACCAAATGCAGAGCAACACTCCACCTTCCCCTAGCATCAGATTACGAAATGCCAGGCAACAGCAAGGAACGACAACAAAGCCATAAACAGCTGGAAATAATTACACAATTGTCAAGCTGCAAACAGGGCAAAAGCAAAGCTAGGCTTGTGAATTCAATATCAGAAAGGATGCTGATGAGAAGGTAAGAGGAGCATTTTAGCTGTTTCCAATTTGCTATTATAGCATAGCCAATAATATGACTGATGGGGCTTTGTGCACTGTGTGTGTGTGTGTGTGTATGTGTGTGCTAACTTCGGAGAGCCCATCTCCTGCGCTCCTACAAAATGTGAGATAAGAGCTATGTAAGCACAACAGAAAAAAAACATTCACAGGCTCTGAAGGGATAGTTTCAGAGTTGCTACAACTAAACGACAACATGCAGATGAAAAATATTCCTTTAAAGTTATACAAAAATGTTCTCTTCTTTAAAAGCATAAGGAAAATACACAAGCAATGCAATGCAGACAGCAGCGACAGTCCAAAACTCTTCACAGGAAACATCTGACACACAGACAAGATGCCAAAGCAGGATACAGACTGGTCCAGATTCAAATACTAGCAGAAGAGGCAAGTCCTATAAACTGACAGGTGGGTCTCAGGTATGTAAATCATTTTCCATAAAGGCACATCGCAGCCTCAAGTTTTTATCAGCTGCCCTGAATTCAATGAACTCCTTCCCCAAATAACAGAGTGGAGCAAACAGTCCTTCCACAGTTTCAGAGAATATGGCTATTGGCAATTTTTAAGAATAACTTCCCTCATTCCATGGTGGGCTGATGCCTTATTACGATATTTGGATTTCATGTGACAAACTGTTTCATATAATGTCCCCAAAAACGCGACTCTCTGAAGCAGAATGCCATAAATAAAATACGTACTTGGTTACCAGGCAGCATACATAACACATATGTTACATTGGCCCAAAAAGCACATTTAAAAATGCTGAAAAGTTAACTTGACAATTTAATCTGTTTGTACCCATTTTCAGAGAATTATCCCCTAAAGGCCAATTTTATTTTCTATCTTTGAGAGAATACTTGGATTGATCCTGTTGATTTGTTAACTTGAAATTCCTTGAGCCCTTGTACTTTTTCCTTCCCAGCCTATTTTTTTTTCTTTCTTTCTTTTTTTTTTCTTGAAGGGGAGGGCAAAGGACCATATATCTCACAAGGTAATTTTAAGCATAATGCTGCCTGTTTAAATTAAAATTGATGCAGTTTCTGATAAAAGCCTAATAATCAATTCTCCATTCTCATTACTCTCCAGAATTATATGGACGCAGACCAATTTCTTAAGTTTGTGGACTACTCTCATAGGTTATTACCCGGCAGTGCAGCTGAGTGGAAAGATAACCACATTCATTCTCCTTATCTGTAATGATGTAATGCATCCCAGCCCTGGGTCTAGATGATTGGGGAATAATGGGATTGTACAACCGCAGGGATGACAAACAATAGTGCAGCGTCTTTCTCAGATACGTTGAACCCCAGTCTCCAAGCCAGGCAAGGTGAAAGATATCATAAAACAGGCACCGAGGCTGCCCCTTGGATGAAGTTAGCGTTTTTTTTGGCCAGAGAAGCATCTGCTCTCACACAGGAACAGCAATACCGACACTGGAAGGAAAGCCGTGCAAACACACTCAGTTTCCGAGCCTCAGCCAGGACAGTGCCAGTGAGGATCCTGCTTTTCTTTGTGTTTAGAATCAAGTGTCATCTAAAAATAACCGGTTGGTAGGGAGAAATCATTGCACGGTACACTACCAAGACACCAGGGGATCAGAGACACCTCTGATAACTGATGCTGCTCGGGGTTCACGTTTGTTTGGAAAACTCAATCTGCCTCCATTTTCTGTGCTGGAAAAAATCATCGCTTCCTGCCACCACAGAAACCTTACCTTTTGCAGAAGCTGGGAGCCGGAGTACTTAGCAGCAATGGATTTTATCTCCCCACCAAAAGCGGAGGCCCAGAGCTTCACCCTACAGGGAGAAAGGGCACAGGAACAAATGTAACATCCCTGTCACAGTCAACACGCACGCACACACGGGGCTGTGGCTGAAGGAGCCGGGCGATGCAACATTGGAGGGGGAAAAAAAAAAAAAAAAGATGGAAAAAGCGGCTGGGTAGAAACTGCCAGCACCAAACTGCAGAGCGCAACGCGGGAGGGGGCTCGAGGGGGGTCACACAGTTCAAAATGCGCAAAGTCTCCCAAGCCCTCTGAAAAGATCACCGGGTTTTATGTGAATAATTGTCTGAGAACTTGATCACCCAAACCGGGCATCACCTGGCAAACACTAGTCGGAAGAAACCCACCCATCCCCCCCCTCCCCAAAAAGAAGTGAGATGGCAAGACAGCGAAGCGGGGATAAATAAACGGCCCGTGGAAGTTGGATTCGGTAAACAGGCTTCAAAGTTGGAGCTGTCACTTGAGGTGAACCTCTCCAGGTCTCCCTCGCCGACCCGAGCGAGGAGGCTCGAGCATCCCACCCCAGCCTCGCCGCCCCACGCCCATCCTGGAAGACAGGTTCGAGAGGCGAGGCCGACGCCCGCGGCAGGTCCTGCCGGGCCGCACCTGCAGGCGCCCAAACTTGGGCACGGCGGGTCGCGGGCGGCCGGGTCCCCTCCCCGGGCGGCGCAGGAGCCGGCACTTACACGGAGAGCGGGATCTGCTGCTCCGAGCGCACCACGGCCCCCAGCGCTGCGTAGAGAAGCGCGGCGGCGAGGAGCGCCGAGGCCCCCCGGGACGCGCGCCGCTGCGAGCCCGGCCCGGCCATGCTGGGCTCCCTCCGACGCGCCGGCGGCGGCGACAAGAGCGGCCGCGGCGAGCTGCGCCGAGCAGGCGGTGGGCGAGCGCGCTGGGCTGCCTGCTCCGCGCCGCCCCGCCTGCCTCTCGCGCGCCGGGCTCACTTGGGGAGCAGAAAAAGGAGCGGGGGGTGGGGGAGGGCGGGGAGGAGGAGGAGGGAGCGAAGGGAGGGGAGAGGGAGGCAGGCGGGGGAGGAGGGAGGGAGCCGCGCCTCTCGCACGGCGGCCGCCCGGCCCCGCCTCGGCGGCCCGGGGGAGTCCGGCTGGCCCCGGCGGGAGGGCGGGAGGCGCCGCGCGGGCGGGGACTCGCAAACTCCAGTGTCCTTGGCGGCGGCGGAGCGCGCCCTGCCCCGCCCGGCCACTGCGGCCGCCGAGTTCTTTACAACTCCGCAGTCCGCCGCCGCGGGAGCGACTCTCGGACTGGCCCCGGGCGGTGCCCCGACCCCGGCGGCCGGAGCTGCTTGTTGGGGGGACGGGGGGCGGGAGGAGGGGGTGCGCACGCGGGCGACTGAGGCGGGGGCGGTGGGGGCGGGTGCCGCCGAGCCTCCAAGGATTCTCGGGAGGGAAGGGGCCGGCGGAGAGGCAAAAGTCTGCGGAAGGGGCAGGGGCCGGGGCGGGGACGGGACTGGGGGCTCCGCGGGTCCCGGCTAGGGCGCTGCTGCGTGGCCGCCCGCGGCTGCTCCCCCGGCCGCGGCGCCTGACAGGGGAGGGCGCGAAGGGCGGCGCTGGCGCGCGAGCGCTGGGCTCCGGCTCCGGCCGCAGCGGGGCCGCCCCTGAAGCGCCCGGAGCCCGGCCCGGGCTTCCGAGCTGCTGGCGCTCGAGCGCGCCGCAGCCCGGGGTCCGCGCGACTGCGGCGGCGGCCGGGCTGTCAGGGCCGGGAAGGGAAGCCACTGCGGCGCCCGGTCTCTCCTGACCGGCGGACCCCCTAAATTTCGGGAAGGCGAGATTCCTCGGAGGCCCGGAGGCCACCCGCTCCCCCACGCCGACCCCCACCCCCTTGGGCCGCCGGCGCTTTCCGGCCGCGCGCTGAAGAACTGGCGAGACCGGAGGAAGTCGGGGAAGCCCTGGGCGCCCAGAAGACCCGGCTTGCCCCCCGGCCTTTTCGGCCGCCCTCCCCCCAGGACCTGGCTGTAGGAGCCCCCGGCCCGCGCGCGATGTCAGGGGTGTGACTGGGAACTTTACGGGGCGCTCGCGCCGACCGGCAGTGAAGACCGACCCGAGGGAGGCTGAGTCATCCTCGACCTGCCGAGCGCACCTCGAGTGGCCCCTGGCGAGTCGCGCGCTCCCGACGCCGCGGGGTCTCTCGTGCGTCCACCGCCCGGGCCGGGCTGGTTCGCGTGCCACCGCAACCCGGGCGTGCGCTCCTGCGCGCGGGCCGCCTGCAGCGTTGGCGACCTCGGGCGGCGGGGGAGCGAGTGACAGTGGGCTGCCGCTGCCGCCCGGGGGTGGTCGGGCGAGAACCCAAGCCGGCCCTCCTGGCCAGTGGCCCCTCGAAACAGTTACGCCAGCCGATGCTGGGCTTGATCGGACTTGGCTTGATCAGACCCCGGGCCCCCGTGGGCAGGTCGCGCTCCCACCTGGGGCTCCGCGCCCGAAACAGGCCCCACCCGGGAAACGCCAGGTGCGTCCCGCCCACGGGCAGCGTCCACGATCTCTACGGATGACTAACCGGTTATAATGAATTCTCCGCTTCTGTGCACACCTCCCGTCATTGGAAGCGTGCTAGCAGTTCCAAATCGAGCCAAGCGTGGCCTGACCTCGGGGCAAGTGGTCCGGATGGCTTTGCTGCTCAGACCGGGGGCTGGGAGAAAATTATTTCTCCTGTCAGCCCAGGTCCCTTCTTTCTAAATGAAGGAATGAGTGAGGAAAGGAGGGGACCATACTAGCCCTTAGCTGTTGTTAGCTATATGGAAGCACCATATAGCACCAGTCGTTAGCTATATGGAATCTGCATGATAATAGCCCTTCACGCATTCACTCAGTCATCCAGGGAATTGTCAACATCTGTGTGATGGGATATATGCTGGAGACCCAGCGGCCAACACATGAGACCTGCCTCATAGGCTACCTAGCAAGGGACGCAGGCTTTATTCAAAAAGCCAGAAATGGTGAATGCATGATAATAAACTTTGATAAGAGATCAATTACAGTACATATGGGAAAAAAAAGTACCTGTAGCATCCATAGTATTGTTTTCCCTATTAACTGATGGGAGAACTGAGGCACAGCTTAGGCATATATGAGCAACCCCTGGACATCTGGGCTATATTGAGGGCCACTTGAACACCAAAGTCGAGATGACATTTCATAAAGTTATTATGCTCTGTCACCCTGAATTTCACAGGCATTCTGGGCAACTGGAGTGTAGCCAGGAGAGGAGCTCTGGCACATGGAATCACAGTCCCAAGAGGTGGCATCTTAGCATTTATAACCTTGAACTATCTTATTTATTATAACATGAACCAGTGTAAACAGCATGATGCAGAGTATGTTTAAGATGAATCCCACTGAACATTTCTTACTGTCAAAAAAATATTTCGTGTATCAAACTCTAATACCAATAAATTCAGAGCTCAAAGTGTCAGAGGATTTGGGATTTGTGAGCTATGCCAGGGTAAGGAACCAGAGGCACCTTGCAACATACCAATTGCAGCGTTAGGCACTGGGTCCTACTTGCCATTCTCACCCAAAAGCCTGTATTTCAACACCCGGCTCTTAGTTGAAGCATTGAATCCAGCCAGATGAACCCTCCACTGGCTGACTTGCATGCTCTGTCCCCATCGGCAGAGGATGCTGTATTAGTCCTACAATGAGGAGTGGCTGTAGGGCTTTGAACAGAAATGAAACATGGTGAAATGTTTCAGAAATGTTCACCAGGTCCTGGTCCATGGAATGGACTCCAGAGGAGACCCCTCTGGGGTCTCGGGGCAGGAGAGGACAATGCCCCCAGCAGCAAATTGAACATTTGGGGCTTTTTTCTCTTTGTCACAATGGCTATGGCTTGGAATCCTACTGGCATTTAGTAAATGGAGGGAGGACAGTCCCACGCAGGGAAGAACTGGCCTGTGTCCCCACAGGACTTTCAAATAGGAGGAATGTCAAATACCTAGACATTCAGGTAGGAGAAAAACCTGGTTATCAT
Organism: Mustela lutreola; assembly: GCF_030435805.1. Classification (NCBI taxonomy): domain Eukaryota; kingdom Metazoa; phylum Chordata; class Mammalia; order Carnivora; family Mustelidae; genus Mustela; species Mustela lutreola. Next base: position 23,183,838 of record NC_081291.1, on the reverse strand, counting down.
TATCTGAATCTAGATCCTAAACCCATTTTATATAAAAATACAGAGGAGCTTATGCATGGCTTTCGCAATCTCTGAATTTTCCAGAAAGGCAACTCCTGTGTAAATAAAGGGAGGCTTGTCATCCCTATCATATAGAAGATTAGCCAGAGGTGTGTGTTTGTTTGTTTGTTGTACCATTTTGGAAAATCAGTCCTGCAGTGGCAGCTCTGCTCCCAGGTCCTGAATCCCTAGTGGAGCCCAGCTGTATTGGTCAGCATTCGAGTGTGGCAGTCACAACTGATCTGCATACAGATGCGAGCTTCTAATGAATTCATAACATCTTGCAGTGTAATCTTGCATGAGTGCTTCACATAGTGAAATATCTCTTGTTTTATTATAAATTACTTGTATTTCTCTTGGATATTACCAGATAAATCATCATATTGATTTTTTTTTTTTTAAGAAAAAATTGTGACTGAGTAGGTTACAGTGTCTCAGAATTTCAAATCGAGATGGCAAAGAGGGTGTTGGGTCTACCTGGGTAAAGATCTGCTCCAGATCAGAAAGGGAGATGGGCTAAAAGGCTGTGCTGTTGCTCAGAGGGATACAAAATGCTTCACCCTGCTTTAAACTTTGACCTACTGATCCCTTTTATAGGAATTTATCTTGCAGTTAGTAATTGCATACATATACAGTTATTCATTTCTGCATTATCTCTAAAAGCAGAAGACTGGGGGTACCTGGGTGGCTCAGTTAAGCCTCTGCCTTCCTCTCAGGTAATGATCTCAGGGTCCTGGGATGGAGCTCCGCAGGGGGCTCTCTGCTCAGCGGGGAGCCTGCTTCCCTTCCCCTCTCTCTGCCTACTTGTGATCTCTGTCTGTCAAATAAATAAATAAAATCTTTTGGGGCGCCTGGGTGGCTCAGTGGTTTGGGCTGCTGCCTTCGGCTCGGGTCATGATCTCAGGGTCCTGGGATCGAGCCCCACGTCGGGCTCTCTGCTCCGCAGGAAGCCTGCTTCTCTCTCTCTCTCTCTCTCTCTCTGCCTGCCTCTCTGCCTACTTGTGATCTCTGTCTGTCAAATAAATAAATAAAATCTTTAAAAAATAATAAAATAAAATCTTTTAAAAAATAATAAAAATAAAATAAAACAAAAGTAGAAGACTGGAAACCACCCAGGTGGCCATTAGTTAAGTATGCATCCACACAATAGAGTTATTATGCAACTATTTAAGAAACAAGGATGCTTTCCATATATGGTTGTGAAAAGATCTCGAGGATATATGCATATATTTTTTTTCTAAGAAAGGTAGAAAATGGTATGTATTTTTACTTGCTTAAAACATGGAAAACACACAAGAAACTACAAACAGGTAGGACTTGTTAGGGGGTTAGGAGGAACAGGCAAATGGGGACAGGATTGAAAGTGACGTTTCACAATGTTTATCGCTTTAAATCATTTTGATTTTTGAGCCTTGTGAATGTATTACTTATTCAAAACAGTAAGAATGTAAATATGCAATAGCTCTTATAACAGTTTAGATACTGGGTCTAAACTGGGGTAGAGGGAAAGGTCTTTGGGAGGAAATGTGGAGCAGAGTTCAAGCCCTTGATCCCCTACAGAAGTGGATCTCACACCCTCAGTGGTTCTGATTCAGTAAGTTCAAGTTGGGGCAAGAGGTGGAAGGGGATGTTTCTTTCTGCTGCAGGTGGCCATGGACCACTTTTGCAAGCACAAGGCATTTCTTTTTCTTTTTTAAAAAGATTTCATTTATTTGACAGAGATCACAAATAGGTAGAGAGGCAGGCAGAGAGAGAGAGAGAGAGAGAGAGGAGGAAGCAGGCTCCCTGCTGAGCAGAGAGCCTGATGCAGGGCTCATTCCGAGGACTCTGGGATCACGACCTGAGCCGAAGGCAGAGGCTTTAACCTACTGAGCCACTCAGGTACCCTGAGCACAAGGCATTTCCTACATGATGTGTCATGGCAAGCCTGGTCATATTATAAACTTCAGGGTCAACCAAACGGAGGTTCGGGCCATCAGCTCACCCTCATGCCCTCTGTGAGAATTGAGCAGGTTGTCTGTCCTCTTGGAGCCAGCCTTTTCCAACTGCAAAAGATGGAAAACTGAGCCTTGAAGAAGGTGGAGTGGGGAGTACAGCTCAGTCTTCAACCAGCGTTGGCTACGACTTCCGTTCTGCAGACCCAGCAAGTGTTCCCACACCTGGGCTGTTGCTCTGCTCTCACTATGCCTCAGAGTGTCAAAGCCACAGAGTCTTCAGCTGAAACCCATTTTCCTGCTCACCATTACCCCCACCCCCACCCCCACCCACCCTCTCTCTCCATCCCACCACACTTGGCCTAGCCCAACCTCTATCATCTCCTCCCTACACTCCTATGACCAACTCCTAATAAGACATCCCTTCTCCTCTTGCCCCTTTCAAACACATTCCTTCTTCTTCCAGTAACCAGAGCTCTCTTTTTAAAAACAAAAATCAGACCATAAGCATTCCCCTGCCCAAAAATCCTCTAGGGGTTTCTGTTTTAAATGAAAATGCAGACTCTCCACCAAGGCACACAAGGCCCTTGATTCCCACCCCCAGAAGCCTCATTTCCCCTCCCTCTCCCCACTGCTCACTGTGCTCCCACCTGTCTCCTTGGAATTACTGGAAAATGCTGAGCTTGTTTCCACCTTGGACCTCCGTGTGTGCTGTGCCCTCTGCCTGGATCACTCTTCCCCCAGATGGCCCCAGGGCTGTTTTGTACTATGCTCAGGCTTCTGTTCAAATATCCCCTCTACGGGGAGAACTGCCCTGACCACACCAGGTAAAAGAGAAACACATACACGCACTCTCACACACACCCCCATATAGCCCTATGCTTTTACCTTTCTCCATTTCTCTTCCTAGCAGTTATCACTAACCGATAGAGTGATTTATTTGTTTCCATTGTGCCTCCCCCATTGGATGGGTCGTGTCCAACTTTTCATCATTGTGACTGTAATGGCTTCAGCAAGGCCTTTGATATTACGAGGGCTCCATAAACATCAATGGAACGGCCAGAATGGATGTCAGCCTGAAATTCCTTTCTCCTAGGATCCCGCCTGTTTCCTTCTTTCTCGGGCTCCGGCGTTCACCTCACTCAAGACACAGAGTCTTTTAATAAGCACTAGATTTGCTAAGGAGAGAATCAAGGAAACCGTTTTTCTGCGAATTTCTCGGTCACAACTCTGTAGGAAGATGCTGGTTGGAGAAAGAAGAAGAGAAACCAGGAAGATGTCTCCAGGTTTTAAAGACACTGGGAAAACACCATACGGAATGCTGTATTTTAAACCATTAGCAGAAAGAAACTTAGTTGTCTTCAAAATTCTATTGACCGTGTAACAGTAACATAATTTCTAGCCCCACAGTGCTGCTCAGGACACAGATGCAAGAGAGACCACCAGGAGCACTGAAGAATGTTCTGCTTTTTGGAACGGTTTGAATATGTCTGAAATGCAGTCGTTGGGAAAGATAGTGTCCATTTGCTCTGCCAAAGCTCCCTGCAGGGAGTGGATGTGAAGCTCACTTCATCTGACTTCAACCAAACTGGATGACCTTTCAAACATTTCTAAATCTTCCACTGAAAAAGGAGGGCTCTTGAGTCCTCGACACAGGAAAAGGCAATGGATGGGGAAGTACTTTGCATTAGATGTCTCCCCACCATCCAAGAGCCGATCCCAAATCTGAGAAGGGAAGGGCCGGAAAGGATCAGCAGACCACAGAGCAGCTCACCCAAGCCTAGCGATCTTTTGGCCCACAGATATTGGAGGCAGCTTGTCCCTCCTACTATCCTACTCGGGCAGGAACTGAGCTTTGGAGGCTGTGTGCTCCTCCAGCTCTCTCCTCCCCTCCCTGTCCCCAAACCCACCCCCTAGTACACTGTGAACCCTCATAGCTTTTTATTGAATAAAGTGTTTCTGTATGTGTGTGTGTGTACATATCCTGTGTGTATATAATATGGTATATATTACATGCAATGTATATACACACAGAAAGTATATATTGAATGTACATATATACACATATATACACAGAATGTATATACACCTTTGTATATAATATATATCCATTATAAATCATGTATATACGTTTGTATATAATATATACACGTTATATATAATGCATATACACACATCCATGAGAATATGTCTCTATGTGTTGGTATGAGTATATAAGGTATGAGTGTGTATGTGTGGATCTGTGTATGTAACCGTGTGAGTGCCTGTATGTGTATGTGAATGTGTGAGTATATAATTGTGATTTTTTTTGCACATATATGTGCGCTGCATGCATAAGTGTGCGTGCGAATGCGGTTACCCTAGCCTTGCAGTTGTCTTGTTTGCAAAAGGTAGTCTGTTCTAGGGTAAGGCAGCTCTAGCATTCAATTGAGGGGAGCCCTTTAAAGTAACCTCTACCCTCATCCCTGGAGAACGGTGGCTTCATACTCACACAACCACCCTTGCACACACAGTTACACAGACTTTCAGCAGCCATTCTCTGGGCAAAAGAAGAAAGTATGGCAAGAGTAGCCCTTAAATAAACAGTTGCGACATATGTCATGGCTACTGTATGCCATGGGTACTCTTCTGGTTTTGTTTTATATCCAAAACATTGAGCAAAATGGGGAAGAAGAGGAAAGTGCTCCCACATAACACACTTCTACCTCTCTGAATCCGAAGTTGCCTGTTTTCAGAGAGGGCAGGCTGCTTTCTAGAGTTGAGGGCTAGAAGAAAAGGTCCTTCCGGGATTGGATCCATTTCTTTGAGAATACCATTAAGAAATTACAAGGTTTCCAAGTGTCCATCAAATGGGAACTGGTTAAATTAATCACAGTTTATCATATAATGGAATTTCATAAAGCCTTTAAAAAGGACAAGGTGACTTCTATGAACTGACATGCCCACATGGCAAGATGTCCATGATAAGCGAAAGCGTTAAATGGAAAAAAACAACAGGTTGTAGAGCAGAATGTGTAGTATAAACCCATTTTTGTTTTTTAGAAACATAAATATAGGTATAGATCTAAGTAAAGGTGTAGATATACCACTCTATGCCTTCTGAGTGTGGAAGCATGGAACAGATTGGAAGGTCACACACTCAACTGTTAATGCTGGTTTCCTCTAGACCACAGGATCGGGAAAATTGTGAAACGTTTGGGAAAGGAAACATTTCACTTTCTAATTTCAACATTTCGTTATTGTTTGAATCTTTACAAAAGCACGGAGAGTAGAAGATAGTATGACTGTAGACGTTATTACAGGAAACTTCCAAACAACAGATATTCCAAGATGCCTTGTGTGTGATCACCTGTTTTCAAAATCATGATGAGGCAGGAAGGAAGACCCGTCATTGTTAATGAATGAGCAGGAGGAGAAGAGGTCGATCCTCAGAGCCAAGTCCTCTCTGGAGGAAATGATACATGTCTTCTCAACTGAGAAACATGACCCCGTCAGCAGGCACAGATGGTAGAGTGGCAAGGCCCCCCACCCTCCAAGGCAGTGTATGCATTTGTGGCTTTCACTGCTAACAACTGTTCTTGAAATGCTGACTTGCGATTATGCAAGTATCTGTTACACGTGAAAACAATTGTTTCACCAACTGTGTTTTGGGGAGGGCCATAAGGTATTTAGATTCCAGGAATTTCAATAATCAAAGCGAGACATTGTTTTCTGCTATTTTACTATTTTATAGTAAAGATAAATATAGTATTTGAAAGTTGGCATGAAATAATCAGGTCTCAAGTATATATGTTCTAAACCTTCTGTTTGAAGCCAATTTTTGGATGATTTACCCCAACTTCATATCCCAGGTTAGCTTCCCGAGGGCTAGCAACTTCCCCCCATGATTCAGTAAGGCTACACTTTGGAAAATTTTTAAATAGGATCAGTAAAATCTAATTTAAAATTTAATTTTTAAATAGGATCAGTAAAATTCCTTTAGGTTGATAAATGATCTATTTAAACACACATATGTTCTGAAAGCAAATATCAAGTATGGGTTTGAGTTTTTGAGTGCTCGTTGTCTATAGCTCTTTTTCTCATGGACTAGAGCTGGCAGTAACTTCCTGTTGCAGGCACAGGAACTCTAATTCTTCAGCTCACTTAGAGAGCATAAAGTCCCTTCATTGGATGAGCATTTCATTCTGTCATGACTTTGCTTCAAAGCATTTCCTATTACATGGTTTGGGGAGGGGTTGACCCCTCATCACATGAAAATGAGCCAATTATTCAAATATTCTAAGTGGTCAGATAAACAGAGTCATTTCTGAGGCAGATCGTAGGAATCATATATTTAAGGAGAAATGTTTAAAGTTAAGGACCATGGGGCCTAATCTCACACTAACTTGAATAATTAAATTTCATTTGACAAAAAATTGCTTGTTAGGATGTAAATTAAAGTGACAATATCAATTAATCAAAATTTTGTAAACGTTTTGCACATCTGAATCTTAAGAATTTATCTTAGAGAAATAATTCATGAGCATAAAAATATTTAGCTATGAGAATATGTGCCGCTATATTATCTAAGAGAAAAAATAAGAAACCACTGAAATGCCTAAATACAGGGTATTGGTTAAATAAATCACAGTTGATTCATGTAATATTATGCAGCTAATTTTAAAAATGATGTTGACACCTTAATTATGAAAAAATAACTTAAAAAATCTTATAAACGTGTGTAACAATCCAGTGCTTCAGAATAGTTACTACCAATGAAAGCATAAACAATAAAACGCTCTTGAAAGTAATTATTGTTGGTGAAAACTCCTTTGGCTTTTCTCTCTTTTTTATGCAATCATTTCTTTTAAATTATAGAAGCGATGGGTGAACAGTTTATAAAAGACTTCAACCAGTACAGAAAAGTAATGATATGCAAAGTCTCCCTTCTCTTGAAATAAAAAACCAAAACCAAAAAGACGCAAAGAAATCATTGTTCACAATTTCTATTTTTAATGATTTTTGTGATTCTCATTGGAACTTTAAAGAGTATATCTGTATTTCAGCATTTTTATTTATGTAGTCATCAGCTTAGCCATTTTTGCAGCATCCTTAACATGTGCTGCTGTGACTCCAAATGCCATGGATGTGAGGGCGTATGAGGCAGCCTGTGCCTGGCAGAGTTTAGTGTCCAAGGGATGCTGCTCTACCCAGTATCCTTGGACACACCACAGTGAAAGAGGGCTTTCAAGTTCATGCACTTCCCCTCCCTTTTGCACTCTCTCCTCTTCAAATAGGAATATTTGCAAATATATATATATATATATATATAACAATTTTTACCTCGTCAAGGTTTATAATGTTTGCATCTCAGAAGTCATTCTTCCAGGCTTTATTTACAGATTCATTATAAAAACCGAGACCCAAAAGTCACATTTACAATAACAGATGGCTATGTACTTTATTATAATCAGTCTCTGTGAAACCAGGCAGGGTGTCTGGACTCACAGAGAAAACAGACTTTAGGTAGGAACATGGCTATATCAATTCACCCTTTTTTTTTTTTCTTTCACAGAGGAATCATAAAAAAGCAACAAAGATTTTTTAAAATCCACAAACTTATTTTCATCAAAACTTTAGTGCAGACTATAAAATACAAGTAAAGGCCAAAGGAGCAGAAACATTAGGAGCATTTATAGGGCCTGATATGGGCATGTGTAAATGGGCACGATAAAGATTCTCTAGGAAAAACTATGGATAAGGGTGGTGGGTGGGGCATGGGTTAAATGGGGGATGGGTTACATAGACAATGGGTATTAAGGAGTGCACTTGTTGTGACAAGCACTGGTGTTATATGTGAGTGATGAACCACTAAATTCTACTGGTGAAGCTAAAATACACTATATGTTAACTAACTATAATCTAAATAAAACTTGATAAATTAAAAAAAATTTTCTTTTAAACAACTACAGATAACAGATTAATGGTGAAATATCAAACACATTCCACTGGGAATGGGCAAGGATGTCCATTCTCACCATTTCTACTTAACACTGTACTGGCATTCTCAACCAATGCAATAAGGCAAGAAAAATACTGGAAAGAAAGAAGTAAAATTTTCATGATTTGCATATATAGGTTATATACATATAAAATCTGAAAATATGCATATAGATGTATAATAAAAAGTACCAAAACTAATAAGTGAACTTATCAAGGTGACAGACACAAAGTCAACATATAAAAATCAACTTCATTTCTTTCTTTTTTTTTCTTTTTTTTATTTGACAGAGAGAGAGATCACAAGTAGACAGGGAAACAGGTGGAGAGAGAGGGGGAAGCAGGCTCCCCACTGAGCAGAAAGCCCCATGCGGGGCTCCATCCCAGGACCCTGGGATCACAACCTGGGCCAAAGGCAGAGGCTTATCCCACTGAACCACCCAGGCGCCCTGGCATTTCTATATATTACTAGTAAACAATTAAAAATGAAATTTAAAAAGTAACAAAAATAGTTAATAATAAATCTAAGAAAAGATGTGTAAAGCCTCTGTACTGAAAACGACAAAACGTTCTTGCAAGAAATCCTAGGCCCAATCAAAATCCCAGAAGACATTTTAACCGAAGTTGAAAAGCTGATTCTAAAAATACAAACATAAAAAACTACAATAGATTTTGAAAGAGAACAAAGTTAGAAAACTTAAATAGTCCAATTTTAAAACTTATTCTAAGGGCGCCTGGGTGGCTCAGTCATTAAGCCGCTACCTTTGGCTCAGGTCATGATCTCAGGGTCCTGGGATCCAGCCCCCGCATGGGGCTCCCTGCTTGGTGGGAAACCTGCTTCTCCCTCTCCCACTCCCCCTGCTTGTGTTCTCTCTCTCGCTGTTTGTATCTCCGTTAAATAAATAAATAAAATATTTAAAAAAAATCTTATTCTAAAGGTTCAGTATCAAGACAATGTTGTACTGGTACAGGTGTAGACACAAATAGAATAAACAGAGAACCTGGAAATAGACCCATACTTACAAGGTCAATTGATTTTCAAAAAAGATTCCAAGGTAATTCAATGGAAGAAAGAAGAGTTCCTTGCACCCCTGGAATCCATATGGAAAAAAATGAACCACAGCCCTTGCATCCCACTATACATAAGAATTAACTCGAGTCAATCATACATAGAAGTCTAAAAGCTAAAACTAAAATTTCTAGAATATAAGAAAAAGCTTTATTACCCTGGCTTAGGCAAACCTCACTTTATGCACCCAACAAGCACTAACCAAAAAAAGAAAAATACAATGGTTTTGACTTCATCAAAATTAAAAACACCCACTGCTTGAAAGACAAGAAAATGAGATGACAGTATATAACAGAAGTATCTAGAATATATTTAGAATTTCTACATCTCAATATTAAGAAGATACATAGTTTATGAATGGACAAAAGATTTGAGCAGACACTTCACAAATGAAGATATATGGATGGCAAAGAAAACATCTGAACATTAACTCACTGCCATTATCAACAGGGAAATATAAATTTGAAAGCACGATAAGAACACCACACATCACTGGAAGAGTTAGAATTGAAAAGCCAGACAGTACTAACTGTTGGTGAGGGTGTAGAGAAAATGGAAGTCTCCTGAGTACAATCATTTTGAAAAATACTTAAACAATTCCTTATAAACATAAGCCCTCCCTATAGCCTAGAAATTCCTAAGTATTTACTTGACAAAAATAAAAACAAACACTTACAAATTATACACAAATGCTCCTAGCCCCTAACTGAAAACAGCCCAAGTGTCGGTTAATAGGTCATTCGATACACAAACAGTAGTATATTAGTACACTGAAATACTACTCGGCACTGAACGTCAATTACAAAGACAAGTGCAAACGACATGAATGAACCTCAAAAACATAATGCTTGGGTGAGAAAAGCTGGGTACAAAAGAGTATATATACTCTTTGCGAAGTCCAGAAGCAAATAAAAATTAGTCAGTGGTGACAAATAGAACGCTTGCCCAGTTGGGAGACATTGGGTAATTTTCTGGAAAGGGCACAAAGATACTTTGTGGGGTGATGAAAATACGCCACATTTTGTTTTGGGTGGTGAATACTATTGCCAAAACTCATGAAATGGAGCAGTTAAAACCCGTGCATTTTATTGCATGTCAATTATGCCTCAACAGAAAAAAAATGATTAATAGATTTCTTTGTGCAATATTGTTACTCAGCAATAATACCCTTGTTTTTAAGAGATGCTGCTGGGGGGTACGTGGGTGGCTCAGTCAGTTAAACAGATGCCTTTGGCTCATGATCTGGGGGTCTTGGCATTGAGCCCCCGCATCAGGCTTTATGCTCAGTGGCAAGTCTGTTTCTACCTCTCCCTTTGTCACCTCTCTTGCTCTCACTCTCTCAAATAAATAAATAAATAAATATCTTAAAAAAAAAAAAAAAAGATGCTGATGGACTCCCTTGCATTATGGTAACTGGTTTTTGTAGTTTTTTATATTATGATTGCTTGTAACTTTATGAAATCTGCATAAATGTGATCAATTCCAATAATAAAGTTGTGAAACATTTAAAAATGACAACCAGCAGACTGGGGAAATATTTGTAACTCATCTTTCTGACAAAGGGCTGATCACCCTTAAGAATCTTAAGAATCACCATAAGAATTCTTAAAAACAGGGCGCCTGGGTGGCTCAGTGGGTTAAGCCTCTGCTTTCGGCTCAGGTTATGATCTCAGGGTCCTGGGACTGAGCCCCAATTCGGGCTCTCTGCTCAGCAGGGAGCCTGCCTCCCTCCTCTCTCTGCCTGCCTCTTTGTCTACTTGTGATCTCTCTCTCCTTGTCAAATAAATAAATAAAAAATTAAAAAAAAATTCTTAAAAACTTTTTTTTTAAATGCCCTAAATCAGCAAAGTGAAGACAGCCTTTACTCTAGGAGTGGAATGCTCTTGTCATAAGTGGACTCAACACTCGGGTGTAGCCACTTTTCCTGTTTCTGGTTTTATTGCCATGCCTGAGGGTAGTCTGGAAAAATAGAGGGACAGAAGGGAAAAGATCAGTAAGAAACGGAGGGAAGAAAGTAAAGAAAGAAGATAGATACATACCTATGCTCCAAAAAATACTGGATAAAAGCATGTCAACATATTTGTAACAGGGGGGGAAAGTATGGGAGATTTTTTCCTTTTCATGGATTATCAGTTTTTTTCTTTACAATGACTGTATATTACTTTCTGCTCATTTATAGGAAATGCTATCATGCAAATGAGAACTATTTCTGGTGAACCTATTATACTTACAAGTACTTTAAATAATTTTCATGGAGTTCAATTTATGAGTTGAAATGTTATTCCTTCAACAGGCAGTGCTCTTATTATTCATTTATCCCCACCCACCCACAGAACATGGATGAATTAAGAGAGCTTCATGAACTTTTACTTATAAATGCTGCATAATTTTATATTCCAAAAGCAGAGAATGTCTTTAAAGTCATTTCAATCCAACTAACTTACATTTGGAGATTTATTCTATAGTTTCCATCAGAGATGGTGTTTATATTGGTTTCTTAAAATACATGTAGAAGAGGAATCCGTGGAAAATTTATTTGTCCTTTAAAAGAAGCCTTTGTATTATATTTCAAGCACATATAAAAATAGAGAATTCTTTAGTGGACTTTGTGTAACCGTAACCTAGATTTAACAAACATTTTGCCATATTTGCTTCAGTTCTTAAAAAAGTCAATTATAGGTTATGAGGGATGCTCAGTCCATTAAGCATTTGCCTTCTACTTAGGTTACCATCCCAGAGTTTTGGGATCAAGCCCTGCATGAGCTCCCGGCGCAGGGAGGAGTCTGCTTCTCCCTTTGCCCCTCCTGCTCACACTCATGCTCCTTCTCTGCCTCTCAAATAAATAAATAAAATCTTGGGGGGGGGGGTCAGGGTGGCTCAGTGGGTTAAGCTTCTGCCTCTGGCTCAGGTCATGATCCTAGGGTCCTGGGATCAAGCCCCACATGGGGCTCTCTGCTCAGCAGGGACCCTGCTTCCCTCTTCCCCTCTGCCTGCCTCTCTGCCTACTTGTGATCTCTCTCTCTCTCTCTCTCTCTGTGTCAAATAAATAAATAAATAAATAAAATCTTAAATTAAAAAAAAAGTAAATAAACATTATGCGATTTCATCCCCAAATACTTCAGCATGCATTTCTTTAAAAAAAGGACATCTTCTTACATAACCACAAAACTATTTTCGCACTTTAGGATATTAAATATAATTTCTTAATATCATCAAATACTTAGACCACATTCACATTTACCTTATGTATCCTCAAAATGTATTTTGCAGTTATTTGTTTAAACTGGGATCCACATAAGGTTCAACTGACCTTAAATTAAGTGAATTTCTAAAATCTAATCATTTTAAAATCTAGAACAGTTCCCATCATCACCATCACTATTTTCTTTAAATTGTTTTTCATAATGTATTGACTCAAAGACATTTGGTCAGCTGTTCTGGAAGTGTGTTCTGACAATTTAAACAATGGTTTGAGAAAACCACCAAAGAACTCACAGCAAAAAAATCATCATCCCCAAACACAACGTCAGATTCATCTTTAAACACCAAAATTTTGCAAATCTTGATTTTGGACATCAAGAAGGTAATGGGGGTGGGGGTTTAAGGTGGGGTGGGGGGAATAGTAGAAAAATGTCTTGAAACTATAATACAGGTAGATGGACCCAGATCGGCTCACTTTTGTTATCTAAGACCTGAGATGGGGAAGAAAGCTGCCCCGCTGCTGGAACCTCCAAACCCGGAAGAGACATCATGATTTCCCTTCTGGCCTGGAGGAGGAACACAAGTTTAATGTAGCTTGCAGGAAGCCTGATTTCAGCTAGCTTTAACACCCCCAGAAGGAGTTAAAATGTAAAAGAACAGCACTTTTCCTTTTAAGAGGCCTATCTTATCACAGGCACCAGGGGTAAGAGAGAACATTTTAAGCTAATGATGTTTACAGCTAACCAGATCTGGTTGAAGCAATCTGCTGGCCTTGAGTTTGCAAGTCTCATTTCTTACAAGGTCCATTTATCTTAGAATGCTCCACCACCAAAAGTACCCCGTCTTCACATTTTCTGAATATTAAGCTAGACAATGAATTCTTCTCCCAGCTGGTTAACTATCTTTAACCCCCGCCCCCAGGCTGCTAAGTATTGTGTGTGTTAACTCAACTGCATTACAAATTCTCTAATATTGAACAACAAGAACAACAACCAAAGAGACAAATATTAAGCAAAATGAAAGGAATGTTGCTAGGGAGATTTTTACATGATACAACCAAGAAAGTCCTCCATATGTAGAATTCTGGCAGAATTTTCAAATCATCCAATGTATAATAATTGAACATCTGCTGATGGGGTCAGACACGCATCTCTATATTGGTCGGGGAGAGAGTGTGGCCCTCCTTGCTAGACCTGGATCACAGGCCTACCCCAGAGGTCAGAGGTGAAGTCAACTTCATCCAAACCTAAATCTAAGAGTGCTGAACAGAGCCTTCCCCAAGGAAAATCAGAGCAACCACTAGCAGAAGGAGGAACGGATATTGGGGCAGGTAGAACCAAGGTAGAACCAACAGATGGGCATCTATAGGGCCGGGATAAATGAGAATAGGACTCTACAGTCATGGAGAAGGGATGGTCATTGGTGGTGTGTGGTGCTCTCTCTCCATTCAAATGCCTTGGTTCCTAATATCTCATAAGTAACTAATCTTGGCCCTTCTCCCAGTGGCATCCCATTCTCTTAGGAATCCATCAGGTTTGTTGACCTGTTGGGCAACAAATGCATCTCCTCTCCAAGGAGACATTATCTCCAGCAGAGTGCATTTCCTAAAGTTCTTAATGGAATGCTGTACTAGAATGTTTGGGTTCCAATCCCTGGAAACACATCATGGTTCAGCTATCTAGGCTGTTGGGTCCAGCGGTAGTGGGTAAAACCATTCACTCTGGATCTGGTTTTTCTAGACATTGGGAGGCAATGTAAGGAGCAGTCATTTAATGTTTCAATGACAAAGGGAAAGAAGGCAGGGAGGTGTTTTTAAAGACTTTATTCTGGGGCGCCTGGGTGGCTCAGTGGGTTAAGCCTCTGCCTTTGGCTCAGGTCATGATCCCAGGGTCCTGGGATTGAGCCCTGTGTTGGGTTCTCTGCTCGGTGGGGAGCCTGCTTTTCCTCCCTATCTGCCTGCTTCTCTGCCTACTTGTGATCTCTCTCTCTCTCTGTCAAAGAAATAAATAAAATCTTAAAAAAAAAAAAAAAAGACTTTATTCTGAGGGAAGAGAGGGGCAGGGTGGGCAGAATGGTAAAGGTGATCAAAAGGTCCAAAATTCCTGTTATAAAATAAATCATACAGATATCTGATCAGCATGGTGACTATAGTTAATAATACAATATTACATATTTATAAGTTACTAAGAGAGTAAATATTTGTGTGTGTTTGTTTGTTTGTTTGTTTTTACAGTTCTATTTATTTATTTGAGAGAGAAAATGAGTTGGGAAGGGGCAGAGGAAGAGAGAGAATCTTTAAGCAGGCTCCACGCCCAGTATGGAGCCTGATGCAGACCTCCATCCCAGAATCCTGAGATCATGATAGGAGCAAAAGACAGACACTTAACCAACTGAGCCACCCAAGGGCCCCACTAAAAGAGTAAATCTTACAAGTTCTTATCACAGGGGAAAAAATGTAGTTATGTACAGTGATATTAACGAGGTTTACTGGAGTGATCATTTTGCAATACATACACACATTGAATCATGATGTCATATACTTGAAACTAATGTCTATTATATCTCCATAAAAAAGGTAAAATAAAATTTTTTCAAAAAGATTTCATTTTTTAAAAGATTTTATTTGACAGAAAGAGAGAAAGAGAACGTATGCACACAGGAGAGGGGAGTGGCAGGCAGAGGAAGACGGAGAAGCGGGACTTGATCCTAGGACCCCAGAATCATGACCTGAGCCGAAGGCAGATGCTTAACTGACTGAGACACCCAGGCTTTCCCCAAATACTTCATTTTTAAGATCAGTTTCAGGCTTACAACAAAATTGAGAGGAAGTACCCCCTGCCCATCTATGCACCTAGCCATCTCTGTAAAATGTATCCTTCACCAGAATGGTACATTTTTTTGCCAAGAAAGAACCTACATTGACACACATGAATCACCCAAAGTCCATCATTTATCTTAGAGTTCACTCTTTTTCTTTTCTTTCTTTCTTTTTTTTTTTAAGATTTTATTTATTTGTCAGAGAGAAAGAGAGCGAGAGTACACACAAGCAGGCAGAGAGGCAGGTAAAGGTGGAGAGAGAAGCAGGCTCCCCGCCGAGCAAGGAGCCCGATGCGGGACTCGATCCCTGGACCCTGGGATCATGACCTGAGCCGAAGGCTCTGAGCCACCCAGGCGTCCCTTCTTTTCTTTCTATTTCAACTCTTTTTAAAGCTGAAGTATAGTAAACACATAATGTATATTAGTTTCAAGTATACAACAAAATAATTTAACAATTCCATACATTACACAATACTCACCATGGTCGGTGTTGTTCCCATCTTCCTGGTGTTGCACATTCTATGGATTTGGACAAGAGGGTAGTGACATAAATCCGTTATTATATCACAGACAGCATTTGCTTTGCCCTAAAAACTCTCTGTGGTCTGCCTGTTCATCTCCAGCATCTCCCCTCCCCTGAACCCTCCATGGCAAGGAGTTTTCAAGTCACTAAACAGACTTGTCTTTCTAGTAAAAAAAGAACTACCCCCCGCCCCCGGCATCCTCACCCCAGTAAGGATGTTTGGTTCTCCCTTGAGGATTTTTCCCCTTCTCCTCCCCTTCTGCAGGAGCTTAGAAGCAGAGGGATAACTCTAGAAACACGGGTGGGCGGGCACAGAGACAACCCCAAGCTTCCTCTGGCTTCCCCACGGAATCACTGATCAGAGCCCTCCAGGGAGAGCCCCACATGCGCTGAAAGATGCATGGCAAACAGTACAGGACAACAAATAAAAAACACGAAGGAAAATGAGTCACGTTTGCAAGCGAATTCCTGTTTATGCAAAATATTTGTGGAAACACACCTTTGCACATTCAAGATTCTGCCAGTCCATCACCATGGCACTCGTGTTGGGAGAAGCAGATCCGTCAGGAGGCAGTGACGCTGCCTGCTAATTGACCCCTCCGTTTTCAGCCATCGTGATGAACACAATGAGGACACAGCCCAGTGTGCTCACAGGAGAGGCAAACTGGAAAACGCTTCGCAAATGTTCTCCTACACGCCCAGGGGGTTTGTGTACCAGGCAGTCTAGACGAAGAACAGGAGGGCAATGTCAAGAGAGCATCCCACCTGTAGATTCGTCCAGAGCCTGGCAAACATCTGGCGTGCGGCCTGAGCACCCAGGGCCAAGTGTGCCTTTGTTTGTGATGAAGCTGTTCTCATTTTGTCCAGCAAGGCTCTGCTCAAGGCCCGAGTGTGTGGCTTACACTTTCCAATGATACAAGATGCTAAAACACACGACCTGTATCACAGGGGCCAGAGAGCGATGGTAAAACTGCTTACCAGCAGATACTGAGAGAGTCCTGGGTGGTCGTTTTTAACATTCTCACATATTTATGACGACAGCAGGGTGCTCGGCCTGATGGATCATGGGTAGTCGTAAACCACGGTCCCTGCTCTCATGTGAGAAGGAAAGGTACAGTTGGCCAAGCTAAACATCACAACTACTGGAGTGTGCAGCCAGAAGTCCAAGTGAGGAGCTACAGGAGCCTGAAAAGGTGAGCCTCGTATGGATCCTGAAAATTCAGGGAGGAAGGAAGTCTTTGAGATTTTATGTATTTATTTGAGAGGGAGCAAGAAAGATCACAAGCAGGGGGAGCAGCAGAGAGCCTGACTCCGGACTCCATCCCAGGACGTTGGGATCATGACCTGAGCCAAATGCAGATGCTTATTTGACTGAGTCACCCAGGCGCCCCAGGGAGGAGTTTTTGGTTTTTGTTTTTTGGGGTTTTTTGGACCCTGACTTTGAAGGATAACTAGGAGTTATTCCTCTATTATCATTATTTTCTTTTATTGCCTTATTTCAAAGGAAATATGTTTGTATTATAGAAAATATACATAAAGAAACTTCCCATAATTCTATAACTCAGATATAACTATCAAGGGTAGTACCATTTTTTCCTAGGAATATGGGTTTTTCACACACACACACACATACACACACACACACACACACCCCATACAAAAAACATGAAGGGATCATACTTCATGATTTGAGTTGCAACCTGCTTACCCCACTGGGTGTGTGTGTGTGTGTGTGTGTGCATGTACACACCTAATATTATAACAGAGAGTCTCTTATCTGATATAATCAGAAGTACTAGCTAGTCCATCAATAACAAAAGAGAAAGAAAGAAAGAAGGTGAGAAAGAAAGAAAGAAAGAAAAGAAGAAAAATCAGGGATGCCTGGATGGCTCAGTCAGTTAAACGTCTGAGTCTTGATCTCAGCTCCAGTCTTGATCTGGGTCATGAGTTCAAGCCCTATGTTGGGCTCCCCTACTAAAAAAAAAAAATCAGTCAAAGGGAGGAATCATCAAATATAATAAAAACCAATGCCTAAAATCCTAATTTTAATTTAAAAGTCATGTTCCTTCATTTGCCACTCTTGTAGGGCCAAGGCCTTTCCTTCAGGTGTGACATGGCCGAGAGAGTGCCACACCAGTATTCTTGCATAAACCATCCTCTGAAAGCATTAGGGACAACTCCTAGTTTCAAAACTCTTTACCCAGGACAAAGAATTTGGAGAAACCTTCTAGAACCTTACTATTCTTTTCTGGTCTTCTAATTACCTCATGCACCTAATTCCATAGCATTTTTTAGGGACTCTCCCATGTATCCAGTCACTACAAAACATTGAATTTTATCTTGGTAGAAAGTTGGACACTTTTCACGTTTACTCTTACATCCCAGTTGACATAATACTTAAACATATATAAACATGTAACTACAATAACCAGTACAACTACCTGTCAAGAGTATGGGGAGCCAAGGACTCACCCAGCAGCTGTAGAGAGGACAGGAGTATCTTCTGGTGGCCAGCAGTGGAAGTGTTCAGGCTGCCTGCTGAGGGCTTCTGGAAGCAATTCTTACACATGGAATCTATTAAGCCCAACAAGTTGGTTAAAAGTAATACCTACTGTGCTCAACAACCTTCTTCCTATGTCATTGGATTCATTTTCTATTGTTGCTATAGCAAATTACCACAACTCAGCAGCTTAAAGTAGCCCCCAAGATTTATCTCACAGATTGGAAGATCAGAAGTCCTAGGTGGGCTCAACTGGGTCCTCCCTTTAGGGTCTCACAAAGATCTCACGAAAATCAAGGTGTGGGCAAGCTGGTCTCTTATCCAGAAGTTCTAGGGAAGACTCTGCTTCCATCCTCCTTCAAGTTGTTGGCCAACTGCTGTTCCTTGCAGTAGTAGGTCTGAAGTCCCCATTTCCTTGCTAGATGTCAGCTGGGATTACTCCCAAAAGCTGTCCATCTTCCTTGGCATGCAAGGAAGTCTTCTCCATTTCACACCAGCAATGATGTGTCAAATTCCCCTCATGCTTCAAATCCATGACCTCCTCTTCTGCTACCAGAGAAGTCTGCTTTTAAAAGAGCTCGTGTGATTAGCTCAGATTCACCCAGAGAAACCTACCAAAGTTAACTGTGCCATATGACATTCAAATACATTCAAATGCTGCACAGTCATGGGAGTGATAATTCATCATATCCATAGGTTCTAGGGATTAGAGCACTGGAGTCTTGGGAGCCATTTTTAGCATTCCCCCTGCCACAGTCATTAAAATGGAGATGGAAGGAAAGAACTTTCCAGGCAAATGGAGAAAGTAAGCAAAGATACGGGGAAATGACAGAGCAATGAGTGAACACCTTGGGGAAGATCAACACTGTCTCCCACTTCAGTCCCAGCTGTGGCCTCTTTCTACTTCTAATGTTCCAGCTAACAACAGACAAAAGAAAGTGAGGGAATATGAGAAATTAAATTATGCTAATACATCTAAATAGTATTTCCCTGGGTTGTGTTCTAATTATTAGTTTAAGAAATGATGAGTTAAGAATTGAGGAAACTATCATCATATTCTTTCCCCAGAGAGCAAGAGTGAAGACTTGGAAATAATATCCTTTGTCTACCAACAAAGAATGATACAATGACATCAAAAGGTGCCCACTTTCCAGCCATTCAAGAAGAAAAAAAAATTTTAATGAGAATTCCCAATGCTAACTAGTAAAACTGATATGGTCAAAAATTGCAGTGTAAATGAATACAACTCATTAAGGACACAAATTTGAAATATTCTAAAAAGGATAAAAATATTCATATCCTTTGACTTTGGGGACTTTACACCAAGGAGATAATCCAAAAGAATTTTTTTAAATTATGCAATAAAAATACACTTTGTAGCAATATTTATATACTACAATATATTTCATCTAAATATTCATAATTGAAAAATGATTAGTACAATTATGGCTCTACCATTCAAAGGAATATTATTCAGATATTAGCATTTTAATTGTGAAGAACAAAATGAAATACTGAAAAATGTGTATGCTACTTTCCATTTAAAAGTAAAATGCAAAACCTTACCTACCTTTCTATTGCAACTGTGTGAAAAATACTGTACATAACCAAACTTTGGGAGGGAACTTGAAAAATGGAAAAAATTTTAGTAGGATGATGAATGAACTTTTTTCATTTTGATTTATATTAACAGTACTATAAGATTGTTCAATAAATAATAATAGTAAGCGTTTTTTAAAAATCATATATGAATTCTAAAAAACTCTGACTACCATGAATGTCATTGCACCCTCACTGGTTTTAAAAAGACCAGAGAAAATTAATCAAACAAACAAAACACAGACTACAAAGTCAAGGCCATTGCAAAAAGAACCCTCACCTCTACGCCGCCCCCCCCCCCCCCCCGCAATAAAACAGAATCACAATTACATTTACCTTCTATGCCTTTGTCCATTTTACTTAAAGGAAACAAGCACGTGAGGTATTATTGAAAATCTTACCGTCTACCATGTGACCCAATGAGGACTTGGAGGAGGTAAAGAGAATCCACACAATTCACAATTTCTGGAAACGGAAAAAAAAAAAAATTGGTTATCTGCAAGATTGTATTTCAGTGAAGGAGGGAGTCAATCCTCCTTGATGGGACACATCATCTAGAGAGCTATTAAGAGAAGCTTTGGGGCGCCTGGGTGGCTCAGTGGGTTAAGCTGCTGCCTTTGACCCGGGTCGTGATCCCGGGGTCCTCATTGCTCTCTCTGCTTGGGTGGGGAGCCTGCTCCCCCCACCCCCACCCCCGCCCCCTGCCTGCCTCTCTGCCTACTAGTGCTCTGTCAAATAAATTTAAAAATCTTAAAAAAAAAGAGAGAGAGAGAGAGAGAGAGAGAGAGAGAGAAGCTTCCTTTTTCATTGACCACTTGGTAATTCTGCTTAAAAACATCTTACAAAAACTCACATTCCTAACCTGAACTGGGTAGATGATACATTCAAATGCTGAGATGTGATTTAAAGAGCAGAGCAAACAAAGGAAAAATCAGGCCCTGTATCCAAAAGTTGAAACAAACTAACCTGTCTCTCCTCTGTGTAGATTTCAGTGTTTGCAAATGCACAGTAACGCCTGTCTCTCGCATTCTAAGTTGAAAATTGTTTTCACTGCGTTTTGCTGGGAATTGGCTCTTTTTCATCCTGGGACTGGCCTGGTAGTCCCTGAGTCTATAAGGAGGAAGCCTTCTGGATGGGAGATGGGAGTTCCCATTAAGGTCAGCCATTGATCAGAGAGCATTGCCCTGCCTCACCCCTGTTGGTTTCTATTCCCTTTGGTTTCATTTCCATCAAAGAAGCAAACATTGGGTGGAAGCAGTTCTATTACCGTATTTAAAATTCCTCCACTAGTCAGCAGCATTCAGGAAAAATTCATGTCTCTTCCAGCTCAAGGGGATCTATTGCAAATCCTTTAAATTGTCACATTATCCTCTCATTTGCTTCTATTTTAGCAAAGCAAATGATTAAAAATTAAACTTTCATTTAGAAGCGTAATTATTTTAAAGGATGTCAAGGCTTCATGTTAAACAAATTTACCTCAGCAAATAGAATGGGGACTTGGAATTCAATTGAAGAGTTAATGAAATAACCATAATTTAGTTAAGTGAATCAACCTACATCATCTTATTTATTTAAACAGATTTCTCTCCTTATTCAGTTTTCATGTATGGAATTGTGTTTTTTATTCCTTCAGTAAATGTCTTAGCTTCACAGAGTGAATCAGAGAAACCTTTTTTTTTTTTTAAGTCAGGAAAAGTATTTTTTATATACATGAAAAGAAAAATTAATTCATGTGATTTTTCCTCAAACAGGGTGAGAAATTATAAAATAGGAAAATAGCAATAGTTCTAATCCAAATTTCTAATCCTTAAAAAATTCCCATGGAACATGAAGCTTAGATCTAAGTGGCCGAGATAAACTAGTTTAGCTTTATGCGTTGAAAAAGGTGAATGTCCAGTGCCCGGAGAGCTCTAGATTGATGAACTAAATGTGATAGACAGCCTTCTTCTGTTGGCTTCAGTGATCTCTGCCCTGGTATTCATACTCGTCTTTGATCCCCATCCCTTGGATATGGGCTGGACATGGGGACTCGCTTCTTGGGCAAAGAATGTGGCAAGAGTGATGGAATGTCACTTCTCAAACTCACAAAAGACCATAACTTTGGTCTGTTGATACTTCTCTTGTCTTCTCTCTCACTTATTCTGATAAAGCAAGCTGTTCTGAGCTACACTATGGAAAGGCCCGGAACTAAAGATGTTCTCTACCCAACAGCCAGTAAAGAACTGGCCCATAGCACACAGCCCACAGGAAACTGAGTCCTCCCACCCACTAAGTCAGTGAGATTGGGAAGTGGATTCTTCTATTGTGGAGCCCTGAGATAACCACAGCCTCAGCCAACCCCTTGACTGCAGCATGGGTGGGATCTGAGCTGTGCCCAGATTTCTGATTCGCAGAAACTTCGACGTGATAAGTGTTGTTTTTTTTAAGCCCCTAATTTTGGGATGATTTGTTACACAGCAATATATGACTACTACGCTAACCAATAAATTCATTCATGAAAAAGCATGTCTCCCATGGACGCATTCCTATTGAAATGCCTCAGCTCTATCTAGCAGATAATTCAGAATTATTTCAGATGATATGGCCTTCATGCTAAAATATATGCTAACCAGCTAATGGTTAAAGTACCAGGAACTGGTGCGGGAGGAGGCCATGGTGGAGGTCATGAGAGATACATGAAGAAAGTGCTGCCTCTTTGTCTCTTCTACCTTAAAATTGTATCCACCCCCCCCCCACCAGTCCAGTAGGCTCACTAGATTTTACTAGTGGGTGTCCCCACCAGTAAATTAGAGGGTTGTGGTAGCCTGTGTCTAGCACAGGCTACTAGTCTATTATTAATAATATACAGAAAAAGAATCTATGACTAAGGGGCTAAATTACTTACTTAGAAAAAAAAACATTAAACATAGGGCTATAGTTCTGCTTTGCATCTAGGCATTCAATATACAATGAATTTTTTTTTATTTTTTTTTAATTTTATAAGTTGTAGGGTATGGTCTTGGGTGGCCATTCCAAATGGCCAGAGGTAGGAGAATTTTATCTGCAATAGATCCTTCATAAAATGATCTTTCTAGAACCTTCCATGTTTAATGTGTTTCATTCTTTCTTTAAGATTCTATGTATTTATTTATTTGAGAGAGACAGAGAATGACCAGGGAGAAGGGCAAAGGGAGAAGCAGCAGCAGGCTCCCCACTGCACAGGGAGCCCCACACGAGGCTCAATCCCAGGATCCCGGGATCATGACATGAGCTGAAGGTACATGCCGAACCAACTGAGCCACCCAGGTGCCCCTGATGTGTTTCTTAATGTATATCATCTCTACTAAGTACAGATACTTTGCCTCTGGTGTGGGACACCTACCAAGGGAGACCTGTGAGAAGATTTTGGTGGAAGGTGAACATGTCACGAAATGGATTCTCTTTTAATCCTTCATATTACTCCAGGAACAAGCCTCATTTGGGGATAGTCTTTGACATCTAATAACTTGTAGAATCTAATCTTCAGAAAGAGAGAACGTGGCACCTGGGTGGCTCAGTCAGTTAAGCCACCAAGCCACTGACTCTTGATTTCATCTGAGGTCATAATCTCAGGGTCATGATTAAGCCCTAAGTCGAGCTCTGTGCTCAGTAGGGAGTCTGCTTGTCCCTCTCTCCCTCTGCTACTCTCCCTGCTAGCTCTCTCTCTCTCTCTCTCTCTCAAATAAAGAAATAATATCAGATGAAAGAAAGAAAAGAAAGAAACAAAGAGAGAGAGGGAGGGAAAATGAGCCTTAGGTTCAACTGTAGTTAGCAGCAGAATCAAATAAGAATTTAAGGATATGGTTTTATTTTCAATATAGTCATGTATGACAAGCCATTCTGTTTTGTTTTGTTTTTATGATAAGGATATAAAATTTCTTTCCTTTAAAAAGCTGGGAAGCTTTAAATAAATTAAGTCCGGAATCTATCACCCTGCGCTGGCTTTCTCCTCACCTCCCTCCGCCTCCAAACATAGCATCTCATCCCCTGTCCCAGCTGAGTCAAAGAAAATGACTCTCCTCCAACAGAAGGACCATTGCTTGGTTAGCGCTCCACAGTCCCTGCCAGTGACACTCCTGCCCTGCCCCAGTCCCCATGGCCGGGGTGGGATGTATGGATGGACTTGGGTGAATGGAGCCCCTTACCCATCTGATCCTCATGGGAATGAGCTCGCCCCCATGCAAACCTGCTGGGAGTAAGGGAAGAAAATTCCCCCAGAGAAAAGTTAGAGGAATGGCCTTGGGAAAACCAGGTATTAGTTCCTGAGCCCCTCCCTGTTCATTGTGATGCCGGCGTGGCGGGGCGGGGGGGGGGGGGGGGAGGGCGGCATGATGCACCCACCTGCGAGCTGTACCAGGAGGGCTGCATGAGACACATGCAAGTCACACCCCAGGGTCTGGCGCCAGGAAGGTGCTCGGGAAGACTGGGTTCAACCAGAGAACGCAAGAATTCTCCCAGGCTGGCTGCAGTCACCTTGCTGCTGTCTGCGCTTTACGGGATGCAAAGCTTCCTTCATTTAACAAACGCTGGGGTGGTAGCTCCAAATCGCCTACAACTGCCGGCAGACTGCACACACACGTCCGCTGCTAGAAACCTGGGACGCGGGATTGGGCGGGGCGGGGCGGGGGGCCGGGGCTGGGAGGCGGGGTAGGGGATGGGCTTGGGGGACTCACTGCTGCCCTCAAGAGCGCTCAGTGCCTCGCATCTCCGGACCTGCCGGGGGCCTATCGCGGGCTTGCCGGGTGGCCGCTTGGCCACATGTTGGAACGCTTTGGTTTTTCGCTGGATGGGACGTCGGGGTTCAGAAACCGGGTCTCGGGACCCAGGCGGGAGCAGCGGAGAGAGCCGGGCGGTGCCCTGTCGCAGGGGGCGCGGGGAAGAAAAGCCATCAGCAAGGAAATAAAACGGCTAGTCAACTAGTGGCGGGCTGGCGATTCCAGAGAGCAAGCTCAGCGCCCAGGCTCCAGGGGCCACCCAAGGGGGCATCTGGAGGTCGTGTAGGGTCACCCCTGAGCTCGCACACCCAGGTCCTGGGTCCCCCTCACACCCTGTGGACTCACAGCAGCGGGTGTGGACGCCCTGACTGTCCACAGAAACATGCTTCCCCTCTGAGCTGCCAGGCGAATAAAGCGGCTGGTGATCTAACTGATTTAAAGAGAAAAAAAAATTTTTTTAAGTAATCTCTGGTCAGCCTGGTTCACAACCTTCCCCCGCTTTTCCTTTCAATGTTTTTCTCATTGTAGTCTCCTTGCCCGCCCCATGCTCTCTTAAGTGCATTTAGTTGGAGGCAAAATTGACACACACAAGTCTTTGCATTGTTCTCAAGACAGTATTTGAACTTCCTAATGGCCCTAGGAATCCTCTGAGGGTCTTGCTCCTAATAAACCAAACCTGGAAAGTGGAAGAAAACAGTTTTCTCAGTTTTCTAACTCTGCTGTCTTTAAAATTGAGACAATTGGAGAGCCCAGCTTGGACTTTCTCCTGACTCCCTCACCACATGCCTCTGGGTTAGGGACCTGTGGCCTTCCAGGACAGAGAGCTGAGGGAACAGAGGGGCATACCCATTTCCCCTGCTGAGCATTTACTAGAGCCAGGTCCCCCTGGGTGTTCTACGGAGCAACCCTGTGCCTGGAGGTATTATTAAACCCATTTTGCAGAGAGGAAAGTGAAGCCTGCAGATAAGGGACCTGCCCAAGGTGATCTCTGTTGTAGGCTGTACAGTGAAATCCTGGCCTGTGGGTCTTCAAATGCTCTTGAACCTCTTCCCCTGCCCCATTAGATCCTCACGTGGTTACCAGCAATTTTAGCCACTGCTCAGTTTAATGAAATCACCTGCAAACACGGTGACCACCATTTTCGGTCAGTGCCTATGTTAACCATCAGCAGGGAGCTGTAGTTTCTGGAAGGCCATGTTAAAGAAGATTGCATTTCATTCTGTTGACTCTCTGTGGTAGACTCTGGCACTGGTTAATTTTCCTTCAGGCTAGTAAATCTAGGTGCCGCCTGGCACTCAAGTGTGTGTCCTTTACATAGAAATCACCTCCCCTCACTGATACCAGCCTCACACAACAGCATCATGAAAGCATATTTTCTTGCTTACATTCTTCTAGCGAAGATTTTCTTGCATTGTAATCTAAAGTCACAATAACAATGGATATTTCCTTCTCAAATGTGAGAAATGAGAAAAGTCATAATCATAGATTAATACTACAAGGTTTAAAATGAAGTGTCCAAAAGTCATAATCATAGATTAATACTACAAGGTTTAAAATGAAGTGTCCAAGTCTCGGATTTAGAGCAACATCTTTACCAATTCTCCAGTTTTCCCCTTGAAGAAAATTTTCCATCCTCTTAAGACCTGCTTATTATGTCAGAAGAAAATTTGCTTATTTCTTTGGCTGCATTTCTCCTTTGTTTTGCCTGAGTGATGTGGGTAAAAACTAGATGTACTAATAAAGAAATAGCTAGATGTCCTAGAAGCAGGAAAAAAAAAAGGACTGATAATCAAAGATTAAAAATGAAATTCAATTAAGACTTGTATCTAGGCTATAAGGAATAAACCTTTTGCTTTCCCATGTTTATCAAGTCTCTAATATGAACCAGACCCAGGCCGAGGAGCTAAAGAAGGAAATAGACTCTGTGCCAGCCTTCATGGACCCACAGAGCAGTAGGGAAGACAGATCTGAGGCCAATCGTTAGTAATTATGAATTAAACAATACAGGAGAATATGGGAACATCTAGCAGGAGGATCAAACCCAGTCTGGGATTAGGGAAGCTGCCCCGGTGAAGGGAGAGTTTCCCCAGCAAAGCTTCCCCAATACAGGGGGTTGAAATGGAGAGAGCCATGCAAAGAACATCTAGGCCATGGAGAGTAGGAATGCAGACCAACAGGGATGATGACAACCTGGCAGGATGGAAGAACTGAGATGATTCCAGAATGACTGAAGGGGAAAGATAGGCAAGAGAGCCATGCCAGGTGAAGTCGGGGATGTCCCAGCCTGGCGGGGGACATGACCTTTGCCACAGCTACCTACCTCAATGAAGTAGAGCCAAGAGGGGCAGCTCCAGCAGAACAGGGAACAATCATGCTCTACATGGCCGACTTTGCTAGCCCAGTGCTAGAAATAGTAGGTTCTAGTAAAACAGCAGCTATTTGCACATTATTGTTACAAATCTTTATGCTTAATTATCCCACTTCTTCTCTTCTTCCCGGCTTGAAACTAAGTGTTGCTCCCATTTTCCCCCTGTTTCTCTTTCTGACTTGTAGGTCGTGGATTCGTGAGGTTTCTCTCAATTCCCATATTCTTCCCTCCTCCGCCTCCCCATTTTGCCATGTGATATATTTAACAATCCCTTGCAGTGCCAAGCGGAAGGAGGAAATCATCCAGCTAGATTACTAAGGGGAAAAAATCCAGGACACTCTTGCCTCTTCAACAAATATCCATTCACTCCAGCCTGGCTCAAATCTGGAGAAGGCTGGTGGCTTTTACACAACCAACTGGCAAAATAAGGACTTTCTAGTTTGTGTTTTAAATGACAGGTAATTTATCCCCAAAGGGAATGTTCTAATTCATCATTGAGCTCCTCTTCATTAATTATGATGCCAAAGCTTGGGGTAGCACACAGAAAATGTGTGTCCCGGGTGCCAAATTGGTCCCTCTGTGAGTAGAAAAGCATTTTGGAAACCATGTTTGAGGCTGATGTACACACATTTTTGAGTCCTCAAAACTCATCTCTCTATTATGGCATAAATCACCAATAGCCTTGGCTTCTCAAAAAAAATTGGTGCCTGGTACTCTCCAGACACTTGTGCATATGTTGCATGTTATTTTGTTTTGTTTTCAAGTACTTTGGATTCCAGGAGACCTTCCTAAAAACCTACTTAATAAAATAACTTGTCCTGAAGGTTTATTTGAATGTATTCGAATTTCCTCAACCTTCTGGGATAGTCACCCTTTATTTTAACAGCCAACTATGATGACCTACAGTGTCCTTCCCCTGTTGGTGACAGGTCCAAAGCTTTCCCAACAGTTCAAGGACACAGGTTCTGGTCTCCTCTTGCTCTGAGTTCCTGCTCGGAACTCACACATCCAGCCCCTTCTTCTCAAGCATGAGCAAAGCTACCTCGCTTTCATTTCCCAGGTGCCATCAATCCAGACTCTGTGTATACTAGACCTGCCTCGAATCTGGAGTCAACAGAAGGTAACCACAGCACTAAACAGAGGTGAGAGAGGTCGGAGAGGGACACCAGCAGAATGCGGGGCAGGGATGGTTACTGAGAATCCATCAGCTGGCCCCTGACTAAGACTCTCGTACTAGTTGTCATCTGTTTGAGGCCTTGGGTCACTGGTCCTTTTTCTCTCATCTCCAAAAGACTTCCTCTTTTTCGCCACATGAATTCCACTGTTACTCTATCATTCAAAAAGCAACTACAGATATTTCATGTTCTCAAATAGCAGTTATTTCCTCCCAGTTGCACATTTACTGGAAACTCTTCAAGAAGAGGAGCCTACCTTTAAAGGTAACATCTACAACTTCTGTTTCAAAAATTCAACTGCTCCCTTAGACCTGCGTCTTCCTGTCCCTCTACATTCCTCACTTCTTGAGGGTGATATTTCTAACACAGAAAATTAACCCAAAAAGGCCATTTCATGAGAACTTTCTAGGTTCCACATGCTTAACAAGCTTTGTTTCCTTTCATCTTTAAAATCGCTCTCTATGATTAGCATCATTTTCTCCACTTTACAGATGATAATCCCCTGTACAGAGCTAAGATTCACTGAGTGCCGACTATGCATGAAGGTCTATGCTAAAAGCACTTTGCACAGGTCACCTTGCTCAGTCCTCACATCTCTACAAAGTTGAGATCATTACCATCCCCATTTCACAGATGAGGAGGCTGTGTTTCCAAGAGGAGAAATGATGAATATCAGCAACTCCACCCAAACAAGAATGAAGTCCAGGTCCACATAACTCCAAGGACTGGGATTTTTCCCTATACCGTAGAGCTTCGGTATGATGGCGCTCCAGAGATTTGGAGAACATTCTTTTAAAAGAACATGGGTTGGGTGCCTAGCTGCCTTAGTGGACTGAGCGTCTGACTTTGGCTCAGGTCATGATCTCAGGTCCTGGAATGGGCAGGCATCAGGCTCCACCACTCAGCACGGAGTCTGCTTCCCCCCTCTCCCTTCCCCTTCCTCTGACCACCCCTCCCAGCTCATTCTATCTCTTTTTCCCTCTCAAATAAATAAATTGAATCTTTTAAAAATAAAGAAGAGAACATGGACAACGATGATCTTCCTGAGCTAACTCTGTGCCAGCTCATGGTATGACTCAACACGGGCCTTCAGTCATTAGTTGTCAGATGATCAAGGGATACTGGTTCCAGATTTGGCCTTCAGACTTCCAGGAGAACACCTCTTGGTTAAGGGGCTTGTTCACACTGGGTCTGTTCGTGGCTATCATCTGGCCCCCCCTGAGATGCCTCACTTAACAGAGTGCCCATCAATTAAGAAAAAGCCTCCTTGCTGAGAGTATAGCATTAAATTTTCATGGTGAGAAAGAGGGAAAAATAGTAATCAGGGCAAGAATAAACTAGGCTTTGTTCTAACAAAACTCATGCTGTAATCATGCCTGATCTGCTTGCATCTCTTGAAAGCAGGTGGGATTGTGGCATGATGAAAGACTTTGCTGTCACCGTGTCACTTGAAAACTCCCAGTTCTTCCCCGTCAGCTACTGGGTCCTCACGTTCACCCTTCTCTAGTATCCACACTGGGTCAGGAACTTGGCACCCTGAGCTCTCAGAAGAATAGTGTCCTGGTACTAATGGAAGAAGGAGGTAATTTTCCTGGAAACTGAAACTGGGAAACTGAGGCTCCTGGCCTCTCTAAACCTAAGGGCTGGGCTCCTACAGGGGGCGCCTGCTGTTCTCATCAGACCCATGTCTAGGAGAAAGGTCTCCTTGTCAGGGAGCTGTATGGGAAGGGACAGGACGGACCATCATGACCCTCTGCCCAACACTGTTGGCAAGGTTACACCTTCTTGCCCTTCAGAGGCAGAAAAGAGAAAGAAAAATGGTAACAACCAGTATTGGAGAGAGTAGAGGAGTAGGCCCTTTTGAGAGTAAAATACAGAAGTCAGACTGGCAGAGTGTGCCACAGAGTTTTAAAAGCGTTCATTTCATTTGACCTAGCAATTCCACTTCTAGGAATTTATCCAAAAGAAATGATTTAAAATGTACACTATTTAAGCTATGAGGATGTTCATTCACTCAGTGTTTTTATAATAGCGTACAACTAGAATCAACCTAGATGTCCAACAGCAGAAAATTGGTTCAATTAATTTTGGTTCGTCCCTATAATGGAATACTCAGTGGCCAATAAAACAATAATGTACAGCTCTGTTTGTTGACAAGGAAAGATATGACATAAGGGGAAAGTGGATTAAATCAGTACAGTTCCATCTCTGTGTGTGCATGCGTTAGCAGTGGTTATCTCTTAGTAGCAGAATTATGACTTTGTTTCTTCTTTATACTTGTACGTACTCAGTGAAAATTTTGTAAGCACAGAAAAATGATAATCAAGAAAAGAATCAATCATGACAATTCTCTTTCTTAAAAAAAAGGCGGGGGGGGTATATTTATCAAGAAACCCAAGGACAAAGATTAATCCTGGCAAGTTCCCATACAACCTGAAGATAGAAATCAGTTGGCTGCTGAACACGCAGTTGGAAGTGTGTTAGCTCCTCTGCCCTTTGATTAGTAAAGCTTCCCCTCTTCCACCGGAGTACTGAGTCAACAGGAACCACGGGCAGGGGTCTGTGACTTCCCACCTTTCCGCCTTGTTGCCTGGATCAAGGGTTCAGCTGTCCTCTTGCTTAGTGTTACACCCTAAGTGTTACACAAAGCCATTCATCCTTTGAGGATTCACTGAGCGCTCATCCTGTGCCAAGTGCTGAGCTAAGCATCTGGATTCAGAGGACATAAGAAATAGTCCCGTGCTTGGAAGAGAAGCCCTCCCTTGGTGTGGGTGCTCCCCCACTGGATCCCTCTAGCATATGATCTACAACTCTTGGGACATCTTCCCTTCCCACCTTGTTTTACCCTTGTCTTCTGCTTGAAATCCTCTTTCAATCAGGCCATCTGTCCCTTGAGAGCTGCTCCTGAATCTCCCACAGCACGTAGGAGAGTGAATGGCACATAGCAGAAACTCAATAAATATTTATGGAATGAATGAGTAGATGTAATTGCTACCAGAAAAGCGTATTTCCTTTATTTAGATTTATGTGAGTCTGATGTCTGATATCCTGGGTCAGTTGCAATTCTTTTCAGATGTAAGTGACAAAAAAAAAAAAAAAGGCAAAGCAAACTCTCTGAGCACAAAGGGAGATTACTGTCTCCCATAACTATGAAGTTTATAAGCAGAGTTTCAACTGGTCCAAAGCTCAAACGATGCAGGAGTTGGTCTCCCTCTATCTCTCAGTTCTCTCTCATATCTGTGTTGACTCCATTGTTAGACACACTCTTCCCTTATGAAACCAAGATGCCTCCCGACAGCTCCACGTTCTTACAGGGAAAAAAGAAAAGAGTACATCTCTTTGGAAATCCAACGAAAGTATCCAGTTGGGCT
Source organism: Mustela lutreola (assembly GCF_030435805.1). Lineage (NCBI taxonomy): Eukaryota > Metazoa > Chordata > Mammalia > Carnivora > Mustelidae > Mustela > Mustela lutreola. Next base: position 23,152,530 of record NC_081291.1, on the reverse strand, counting down.
GATGAGACCTGGCTGGTTGGCTTGGGTCCTGTGTCCATCCTGAACAAATCACTGAGCTGGGGGATACCATGTCCTGACCGGCCAGGCCTGGGTCACATGACTTTGTCTTCCACAGAGTGAGGGAGAGGGTTTGGCTCCCCCCTAAACACGATCAGAGTGCCCTTACCAAAAGGATGGGTGGATTTGGGGAATAACACAAATCATGTGTATTAACTTTCCCTTCCTGGCAGGAAGCACATCTTGCTGATTTCTCCAGCCCAAACTTAACCCATCCCCTTTTAGCCATCAACACCTTTGTTTTCTCTCCCTCCCTAAGCAGCACAACTATAGCCCAGTCCATGTGTGGAAGATATAATGTTTCAAACTAAACCTCCAAGATCCAGCCAAGTTCTGCCTCTGGAGCTGGGTTTACTTCTCTCAGAGCCATCATTCCCCAACAACCCCAACTGCACAAGGGGATCATGTGGGATGAGGAAGGCTTTTTTTTTTTTTTTTTTTTTTTTAAGATTTATTTATTTATTTTGAGAGAGAGAGAGCAGGGAGAAGGGGCAGAGGGAGAGGGAGAGGAAGATTGAACATTCAAGCAGTGCTGAGAGCAGGACGCCGCCCTGCTACTTACTAACCCAAGGACAATAGACCAGTTAACCCATCTCTCTGAGCCTCACTTTCCTCATCTGGAAAATGGGAACCTTAACCCTTAATATCCAGGGATGCTGTGAGGAAGAAACAAAATAAGGCAGACAAAATTCTTGCACTCGTAGATGCTTAGAAATGCTTAGATGTCGGTTCCAAACAAGATTGCCAAAAGCAGTCTATTGCCTATTACTCATCCATGCAGAAGAGAACCTTGCTTTCTTTGTTCTGGACTGACTTGTTTTTCAAATACCAGCCATCCCTCCCATGCTTCACCAAGGAAGTCAGGATGCTTAATTTAAGAAATCCCTCTTAATGCTATCATAATGTGAGAGGATAGTTATTTAAAAAAGAAAAGTGAGTTTGAGCCATGCTTGGATAGCATGAAGTACAAAAGAGACATACATAGGCAAATTAACCTTGTAAAAAAAAAAAAAAAGGTACTCCAAAGACACTTACTGAATAATGAACGTGGATAATGGCAAGAAACACTGGTTACCCAAGCGCCCAGACCTGTCTTGGCAACTTCAAACATTTGTTTTATATATTGTTGACATTATATGAAAGGAAAGGTCACAGGTAAAATGTAAAGAGATTTTACTATTTGAGACTATGTTGCAAGAACAGCCTCCCTCTAGCCTCGGAATATCTAGAAGGGTTTAAATGTCACTAACGAGCTCAAAGTTATTGCAGTGGATTTGCAGAAAAAGGGATGTAAAGGGTTCTTTTTCATTAAAAATGTTCTTTGATTTTCACTTGTAGCTTTGGTGGTTTATTGGCAAGAGAGCCATTCATTGCAGGGGACTGATTCTTAGATGCGGGGGAGGGGGGTACAAAGTTGGGAAGGCATTGGGGCCAGTTTCCACATGAAAGGACTTTCTGCTCAGAAAGAAAAGTGTGGAGCAGCTGGCCAAGCTCAGATGGAGCCATTTCATTAATTTCTACAAAGAAAGGACATTGAGAAGAATACTCTGGAGCTCTCGTCCCTGTAAGCAAACCAGCCTCGAAACTCCGCTGGCCCCACATCTGGGCTACAAACCGCTCCTGCTTGCTGGTCACAAACACTAGGAATATTTATGTGGATCTTAGAGTTAACAGAAAGTGGGGGAAGGCAGGGCCCCGCAAGGAACCCAAGGCCTAGAGGGATCTGCAGGGTTGTGAAGATAAGCCTGCTCCCAGCCTCCAGTCAGTGTGACCAGCATACCAACGCAGGCCCGTGCCAGGGAGACCCTGGGGACTCCCTGGATGGCTTACTCTGTCTAGAGGACTCTGCTACAACACGGAGGTCTAAAAGGGGCCACGCCACACTCCTTCCCTCTTTTTTCTCCTCCTCTCTGGGCCAGACTGGCTCATGGTCTGAGGGCTCCCCAGGCACCCTAGCTCCCTTCCCAACTTCTCTCACAAATGTTTACCATAATAAAATCCCTGCATGTTTAATCCCATCTTGGCATCTGTTTCTGGAAGAATCCAGACTAACACAGGGCCCCACAGTCAAGACATACTAGAGAACCTGGAGAAGAAAACACAGGCATTAGGAAGGCTCTGTGTGCCAAGTGCTGTGGCGTGCTGTACATGGTTACACAGAGTCAGTGTTCCCCATATCCTCCAAACAGGGGAATGCTCTCGTTTTTGTTTAAGGCCAAGGAACTCCCCCAGCTGGTAATTGATGGCACTGAGGTTGGCACCCAGGCCACCTGCTTCCGGGGCCCACATGCTTAGCCAAACAACCATCACGAAGCACTTTGGTGGGACACGTGCTGGTTTTCCCTGGCCAGCAAATCATGCCCCTTCACTGGGGAACAGAACTTCTTTTCCAGAGAGAACACACTCAATATGGAGCTAAGCGGAAATGTCCCATCATGGGCACCTGGCCTAAGCTGGGCCAATCAACTGCTCTCCCCTGGATTCTCCTGCCAGCATTTTCCACTGTCATTACCAAGCTCATAGGAGGCAAGGCTCAGGCTGCCAGCAGCCATCATGGAAAAAGCCTGTGCAAGGGATGCAAAGAGAGACGGCTGGAATATTAACACTTGACCCAACCACACCTGAAGTTGGGACACCCTGGGAGGAATCAGCTTTTCAATGACAGGCATCACTCAATTCCCTTATGCATATGCCAATTTGAGTTAGATTTCATCTCTTACAACCAACAGAGATCAGAATAAGAAAGGTGCTCTTTGGGGGCGCCTGGGTGGCTCAGAGGGCTAAGCCTCTGCCTTCAGGGGGTCATGATCTTGGGGGTTCCTGGGATCGAGCCCTGCATCAGGCTCTCTGCTCAGCAGGGAGCCTGCTTCCCCCCTCTCTCTGCCTGCCTGCTTGTGATCTCCCAGTCTCTCTCTCTCTGTCAAATAAATAAATAAATAAAATCTTAAAAAAAAGAAAAAAAGAAAAAGAAAGGTGCTCTTCGAGTAAAGATTTTCAAGGACACTGAAATCTCTGTCAGTGTGCTAGCACTGCCATAACAAAGTTTTACAAACATCATGTGTAGTACCACACACCAAAGTGCTATAAAGTACTTAAACAATAAACATTCATGATCTCACAATTATGGAGTCTAGAAGTTCAAGACCAAGGCATTGACAGGGTTGGTCTCTTCTGACGGTTGTGAAGGAAGAGTAGGTCATCTTCACCCATTTCTCTTCGCATGGTGTTCCCTGTGTGCCTGCGTGACTGTCTTTGTAGCCAAATTCCCCTTCTTATAAAGACATTGGTCACATTGGATCAGGATCCTAACGACCCTCATCTTGACTCGTTCCCTCTGTAAAGACCCTATCTCCAAATAAGGCCACTTTCTGAGATACTGAGGATGAGGACTACTATGTATCTTTTTTTTTTCAGTGGGAGGGTGTGATGTGAGGAATGCAGTTCAACCCATAACAAGATCCTGCTTCTACAGCCTAGGAGAGGGACAGGAGAATTTAAACAGGATGCCTGAAAGTAAAGAATTGATCTCCATCCCCAGTGAGGACAGGCTAAGAGCAAAGGGGAAGATTTCACAAAGCACCTCAGGATAACTCCCTTTTTAGGAAGGCTGAGAAGCAAAGGGAAATAGTCACAGAAGAGAAGTCCTCCCCATCTCCAAAGACCCTTCAACAGGATTCTTTATGTAAAAGCTGATCCCGCCTTGTAGTGAAGGACGAGCTCGGTAAATACTGGTCAGGTAGGTTTGATTTTCATTCCACTCAAATGCTCTGAAGTAACCATCACATGATTTTGTTTTGCTCAATCAAATGAAATCTAACTCCAACTTCCCAATCACCAAGATGGTGAGAAATATGGCAAATTCAATCCCAGCCATCCTGAAGGCTTGTTCTCAGGAACCCCCCTCCCTCCACTGGAGCCATTTGAGGGTTCTGGTCATGTCTGGTCTGGAACATTTGGTGAGGGCCTTCCTGCCTTTGGCCACCATTGATCACTGCTGCTCTTCAGAGCCAAGCCAGCATGCTGCATGGGAGCTAGAAGCTCTTCTGCTTCTCTGGGTCTAGGGATCTTAGCTGAGGAGAAGAGTCACAGTGCCTGGGTGGGACCACCATGCAGTCCTTCCCGTCTATGGCTCTGTCATTTCCATGTGTCCTTCTGGGAACTGGACATAAGCCCCCACTGATACATTAGGGGGAATAGTGAGGCTATTCTTAAGAGCCTAATGGGAGGTGAGGTTCCTAGTTGCCTCCACAGGGTGGAGGAGTGTAGTGCTTTTATGGCCTGGAAACAACCCTGAAGCCAGAAGCCAATCCAAAACCACTGGTCAAAGAGCCCCACAGACAGAAAGCCCAGGAGGCTCTGGGACTTGTTACTGAACCACCACCATTAACTTCTGACTTTGGGGGCTTCCCTGTGCAGTGGACATTGCTGCGTTTCCACCTCTTTATCCACTTTGCTGATGGTGCCTCAATTTCCCTCTGGTGAATGCTGCTCTCTCCCACTGCATCCCATGGATTTTGGGTTGAGTTCAGTTACCTCTGATTAAATTCCCCTGACAGCATGATTGGTTCAAGAATGGGCTTGGGACCTGATTAAGTCAAAAGAGTTGTGTTGGGATTTCCATGGTGGCTGGCAGAGAAATGGCCTTTCACTCTTCACTGGGCTTGAACCTGCCAGGGTACACACGTAGAGCCCCGGGCAGTCACCTTCTCTGGGAAGGAGGCCAATAAGGAGAATGGAACTGAGAAATGGTAACATTGTTTGAATCCCTGGATCCAGCTGAGCCTGAAACCCAATGCCCCTGGATTTCTCAGTTACCTCAAGGACGTTGCAGTGGAATTGCAATGGAAAGCTTCTCAACTACTTAAGCCTTCCCTCCCACATTTAGCCCATGCCTCCTAACTTCCCTGCCAGACCTTTCATTCCTGCCCAACAAAAAGATCCCAGAGCCCCCTTTGTCTTCCTAAATCCTGCACCCTTGCTTACAGGTTACCAGAGTCGGGACAAGCCAGAAGCACCTCTGGAACCTTTGAGAAACTGGTGACCCTAGGGACTTCAGCCATCCCGTCTAGGAGGCTCAGACTCAGCACTGAGCCCTGAGGTTCCTGCCAAGACCAATTGCAGGGGTTCTCCTGCTAAGAACTGGCTCTCCACTCTGTAGAGATTTCCCTAATACTGGCTCTGAGGAAGGCAGACATAAGGCTAGAAGAGCAGGCTGTATGCAGGACCTCGGGTCATGGGCTTTTCACTAATAAGGGCAAACAAACCACATGTCAGGCACTGTGCTGAACCTTCTTCACAAACACCCAGTGACACTGGTGCTATTCTTTTACAGGTCAGGTAAAATGACTCTTAGGAGATTTGTGGAACTTTCTCATCCTTTTTCCAATCCATGACAACTTTTCTTGTGTAGCATTATCTTTTTCACCTTAAAAAATAGGTACTATAAACATATAATCTTCAAAAAAAAAAAATGCAACCAATATGAAAGAATTTACTGTGAAATGTTCTTCTCCTATCCCAGTCCCTTGGCCCCACTATTTATTGAGCACTGACAAGGGGCAAGGCTTTTTACATTCTGTATTTAATCCACAGAACAACCCTATGTGGCCAGGATTATTATTCTCCTCCCTGGATGAGATGAGGAAGCTAAACCTGACTGAGATGGCGAGGACAGAGTTGGGATATGAACCTAAATGCTGGCCTCCAAGCCCGTCCCCTTGACCTTGTCTGCATACTGAGGCCCCTCACACTTGGGCCAGGACCTTTCCCCACCTGGGATCCTGTTTACAAAAATTACTCCTAAGCCTCAGGGTCACTTGGATTCTGCGGGTTTAATTTCAGAAATAAAAGCAAAGTGCTTCCCACTGCCCCTGAAAGTTTCCCAGCCCGCCTCCTGCCATTCTCCACTCCTCACTCCAAGCCAGGTCTGTGCCCTTCCTTGGCCCACACTGACCAGCTCAGGGGCGAGCGGACACACCACAGCACTGTGAGGCTTCCCTGTCCGTTGCTCGGGGGACATACTGTTCTGCAGTGATAACCAGGGTCTTATTTAAAGGCTGCCGGTCACTTGGCTACCTCCACCCATGCCAGCAGCCCGGGTGTGGATATGGGCGATTACAATCGACCAGTTAACTAATATTCTCTGTGACATCACAAGTAATCCCATCTTACACCTCTGGGGAGAAGGGGCCAGCCCGTGGACTGCCTGGCATCTGGTGTACAGCTGGCACGGCATGGGGGGTGGGTCTCAGCACTATCTTCTCTCTGGAGCTGGGTTGGGGGCGGTGTGAAATTGTTTCCCCATGAAGTCCGCTTGGGTCCACACGCCGTCCTGCCCTTAGCAGCAAGTGGCCCAGGCACTGAGCGCTTCTCTAGTTACCGCTCAGACAGTGCTTCAGGGGAGCAAGAAGATAGCGAGAAGAGGTATCCTGGCTGCTCCGCGTTCATTAAATTGTAAAAAGCCAAACAGCAATGCCATGCCGATAACAGTCCCACGGGCGAATCAAGTGTATCTGCCTCTTAGAAACGGGCCGGGAAAACTTGGCTGTGGGCAAATTGTATTAATACGTGGGTGACAAATACAGAACAGCTTCCTGCCTGCGGGCCCTGCTGACTCGCCAGGGGCATTGAGCACGGCTTCCGTGTTTTCTGATAATGCACCTTCGGGAAGCCCACTTTCCTCCAGTGCCTGCGGGCCGCGGTGTGCTGGTAAAGGTCTAACAACCAGCTCGCAAGGGGGAAAGCCGTGATTTGTAACATTTGCTGATTTCTGAGGGGTCCATACTCCCACCATGCCTGATTGCAAGCTACCGACATGAAGTCACTGAACGTGAACTTGGGAAGAGACCTGTGCCATAGCACACCGTTATATAGATAACATATAGATAGGAATACATATAAATAACCTCAAAGGCATAGATAAGAGCGAAATGTATAAAATAACTGGGTAGAAATGAATTTTGAGTATGTATTACTTTTGTTTTAATATAATTTAGTTACATACACACACACCCATACATACACACATATATAATTCAATGTTTAATAATGACTGTGTGTAATAACTACCTTATCGGAGTCCCCAAAACCTAACTATCAGCTCTTACAAGCCAGTATAAGCCAGGCCAGCACCCCATTAAATCAGGTCAGGAAAAGCAGTTGTAACTGAGTCATTTGGATTTCAAGCAAGAATCAGACATGGATCATCCCAGGGGTGGGGATTCAGTGTAATGACGGGCTAGGAAGTGGGGTAGCCCCGCATCAGTCAGAGGCTTACTTTTTAGGGAAAGAACGGATATTGAGTCCTTTGAAGAACTGGAATGAGCTGCTTGGTTGTGGAGACAGCCTGACCCTGTTGTGACCCAGCTCCGAACACCTAGCATCATGGAACATGGAAGTTTTGCACCAAGACAAGCTGGGCCTGAGCTGGCCTCCCTTGGGACCAGCCCACATCTGACAGTCACAGCTCAGGCTATACTCCCTGGTCCAGCTGGTTGTGCCTGAAATTGCAGAGTTCCCAGAGACATACATAGCCGGAGTCTAACAACCCGAAGGAGAGGGAGCCTCTTGGAATGTCCTTCCTTGGAACATGATGTGGGCATGGCAGGCCTTTGGAGGGCCACAAATCCTGTCTTGCACGGAAGCTCCTTCATCTCGCCGTGCTAGGGAAGAGCTATGGCGCTCTTTGAAGCATTGTGGCTTATTTGATTTTGAACTAGGTTCTTCTCTAGTGCTGAGTAAGTAGAGAGCCAGTTGCTGCCAGATTCCCTATAACCTGAAACTCAGACCCGTGCAGATAAAATGCATCATTGCCCGTCACTACTGCATTGTATGTGGCAAAGAAATGCACCAACTTTCGAGTACAAAGCGAAAGCTACTACCTCCCATGCTGTCCTGGCTGCCTGGAAGGTTGCCGGCCCCTTCTCCCCCTTTCCCTGCTGCCTTCAGACCAACTCCTGTTCATTTTCAGGGCATTTTGCTAAAACCTGAAAAACAAGCGACAACACACTATGCAAATTTTAATCTCCATTTGGTTATGTCCCCCGTCATGTCACACATAGGACTGGAAGAACACACGTGCGCCAAAACGGGATTTTTTTTTTCCTCCGTGTGTTTTTCTACTTGTTCTATATTTTTTCCCACCAAACAGCAAAGGGGCTCTTTCTCATTTTCTCTGTGAAGCCCTTTCCCACCCCTGCAGCAAGCAAATCTATCGATCTTCCACACTCCGTCTCTGTCTTGTGCCACGGCCATTACTGCCTGCACCACCGTGGGTAGAAATTAGCCTTGTATTTCTTCCTATTTCTTCCACTAGACATGAGCACCTCAAGGGCAGCGACTTGAGATCAACCTCTCCACTCCTACCCTCAGCATCTGACCCCATGCCTGGCACAAGGGAAGCCGGGCAGCATGACTGGTGGAATTGCACAGGTTCGGCGCAGAGCCCCAGAAGACTGCCTCCACCTTCGCGGAAGGTAGGCATTAACTCTGACTTTCCAAGGGTGTCTCTTCAGAATATAAATTACAAAATCCTGCCAAGGACAGACCTCATTCATTTCAACTTTTTCATCTGTGCTCTTTCAGAGATAAGAAAATTGAGGCCAAAAGAGGTCTGGAGACTTTCCCAAATCATATAGCAAGTAAGTGGTAGAAACAAGTAGGAATCCAGATTCTTTCATCTTAATATTTTCTAGCTTGCCAGCTAAGAGTATAGAGAGAAAGTATAGGGCACTAAATAATGATAACAAAAGTTAGTGTTGATTGAGAACTTCCTGGGTACCAAGCCCTTTGATGGGCCTTTCTCATGTATTATCTCATTGAAAATGGGGTGCCTGGGTGGCTCAGTCAGTTAAGCATCTGCCTTGGACTCAGGTCATGACCCCAGGGTCCTGGGATAGCCTCCCACATTGGAGAGGGGAAGTCCTTGCTCAGCGGGGCGCCTCTCTGCCTCTACCTGTCGCTCCCCCGCTTGTGCTCTTTCTCTCACACTCTCTCTCTGATAAATAAATAAAATCTTTAAATAAAATAAGCTATACCATGAGTATGATTATATTTCTCATTTCCCTGATGGGAAACAGGTTCAGAGAAGTTAGGTAACTCTCCAAAGTTGCACGGCTGGCCCAGCCCCACACACCCTGGGTCCAAGCCTCTGTGTCATTAGCAGCGAAAGAAACAGAAAATCACGAGCTAGGTGACAGGGAAGTGCTGCCTTGAAGGAAGGCGTGCGGCCTCCGGCGGACCGTGTCAAGATTAAGGTCATGACAATCAGGTCCAGGGATGGCTGAACCAGACGGGTCAGAGTCGAGAAAAATGCTGAGAAGGGCCAATTAAAGCTTCACCACACCACAAGGGCCTTTGTTCTTGGTCACTTTCTCCTCCACTTCCTGATTTTGCGTTCCTTTCCTGTCAGCTGTTCTAAGTAAGTTCCTCTCCTCCCCTCCCCCCCCCCCCCAAACTGCAGCCGACCCTGTGTCTGTGGGACTCTCCTCACTCGGGAGCTGGGATGGTGACCTTGTGCGGAACACCTTCTGAGAGGTGGTGCTGGCGCTTCTCCCCTACCATCTTCCATTTCTTCACTGAGCCCATGACTTCTTCTACTTCTGCCTCAGACTTCAAGCTTAACTGAACATCTGTGACATCACCCCTCTGTACAGCCGAGCTCAGCACCTTTTCTTTCCTTTACTAAAATAGCCCTCTCTTTTCCTCTCTGTTCTTGGGAGCTGAGGATTCCCACATCCCTTCTCATCTCATCTTCAAATCCTTACCATCTAGGAATCGTTGTGAGTTAGTAAGTTGGCCAAAAGGAAGCAGGTCTAGCCTTTCACATAATAAAGTTACTCCAATTTACTGAAGTTTTTTAGAGGTAAGAATGCACCCCCAGAGATATTTCTTAGCACAAAACAAAACAAAACAAAAAACTACCTTTCTGTACTTAGGATCTTTTTCAGGTACTTGTTTCTGAGATAGAGCAGTCCCTACCCAATGGGACAGCATAGTATAATGACAATTTACCAGACCTGGTTTTGCTATCTCCCTGCTGTGTGACCTTAAAAAGAAGCAGCTTCTTTGTGCTGTAATTTCCTCATTTACACAATGCAATGACCACGTCTGCACCATACAGCTATGTGAGACATCAAAATGATGCTGGGCACACTAAGACCTGCTCTTGGAAATTCCTATTCCCTAGGGATCCAGTGGTTTATATTGAGGGCATGACTTTATGTTTGTAGGGCATCTTTGTTTCCACTATTTAACTTGGTTCCATGTTCCCATCAGTTCAGTGGTAGAATAGTGAACATACTCTGGCAATCCTTAAGTAGAAGCAATTTATTTCAGGGTATGGAATGGCTTACAGAATCACTGGAGACTTGAAGAAAATAGCTTAAGTTTTCTCGAATGGCAGAACTGGACCATCCCAATGACTGCTGCCTCTTGCATGACAAGGAAATCCTGCTTAATCCAGAAACCTCCATTCTAACTGTTGGGCCCATAGCCATGGAACCACTACCATGATCAGAGAACCACTGTAGTCACGAAGTTTCCACTGCTGCTGCCAACTCTACAACCTCACTGCCCACTACAACCTGCAGTGCTAAAACGAGTGCCCTATGCAATGCCTCTTAATATACTCAAAGCCCATGGTAACCTGACGCCTCCCTCGCCATCCTCCACAGCTCCATCACCGGTGCTGTCAGCAGACGCTATGGAAACATGGCCTCTGCCTCATTTCTACCTCCTGGATTCTACTTAAGCTTGTGTGCTTAGCTGAAGTTGGAGCACATCTGGAAACCTAGCTGCAAGGGAGCCTGGGAAATTCCTTCTTCACCTTTCCAGCCTCCCCAGTACAGGAAGACATACTGTAAGGAGGTCAGAATTGATGCAGAGAGCCAGTCTTCCATTTCCACGACAGCCTGGCAAGTGATCTTCCGGTAGAAATTCTCCAACATGGCGCCCTGATCAACTGCTCTTTCCCTCCTAAGAGCACTAAGTGGGAGCTAAGGGAATCTATGAGCACTGTCTGCTTCTGAAAGCACACCTTTCCAGCAGGTCTCTGAAGGTGAGATCTGCTTTATTTCCCAAAGATGGGACTGGTATCCTCTTTGCTCCTCATTGCCACATCCAGACCATTTCCCCTCCTTTCTCTCTCAAAATTCCCAACTCCTCTGAAGCCTAGACCATCCTCTCTCTCCATTTTTAGACAGCTTTTTTTTTTCAGAATCTTTTGACTTTTTTAGACAATTATGACTTCATTAGAGATTATAATCCCCTTGCTCACTGTCTTCCTCCCCACATCTCCTCTCCTCATCATCCTCAGTGACTTCAACACTTGCACAAATGACCGTCTAGCACCTTAGCATTGTTCCTTGACCTGTACATCTGTTCCTCTACACCATCTCAGCCACCATCTCTCAGCATGCCCTAGACCTTGACGTTTCCAATATTAGCACCCCCTCAATGCCTCAGCAGCATCCAGTCTACTTGCTGAACACCACTTCCAGAGTCTCCAGCTCACTTACTCAATGATACCCACATTCTTTGAATCTACCAGGAGCTGAAGTCCATTAACCTTTTAGCTTTTGATTATTCATCAGGTCCTTTTTGCTTTCATTTCTCTGCTTAGATACCACAGCCCATCACTTCACTAATTCCTTCACTCTGTTCTCAACTTCCTACCTCTCTAGCCTGCTTATCAAATCACTTCAGCAAAAGCCAATCCTAGTTAAGCCCAAACAACCCAACTCTGCATGTGAGCTACTGAATTTGGCTACAGGGGAATATACCATACTAACAGGTCTTACTTTATTACATAGCTCTGTATCTTTGAGGTGCCTAGAAATTTCCCTAGGAAATCTGCTTCCAAGCCCTCAAGACTATTATCAGAACTTCTCCTTTCTCTTTATTTATTTGTTTTAAAAGTAGGCTCTATGCCCAGCATGGAGTCAAATGTAGGGTTTGAACTCATGACCCTGAGATCAAGACCTGAACTGAGATCAAGAGTTGGACACTTAATCAACTGAGCCACCTAGGTGCCCCTATTTTAATTTTTTTGTAGTAGATTTTAAGGGGGAAATGATGAGTTCAATTTTGGAGATTTTGAGTGAGGTTTGCCTAGAGGATATGGAGGGATCTAATGGGCACTTGAATATACAACTCCGGGCTTAAAAGTTGTCTTTGGATTACAGGTAGACTGGGAAGCATCAGCATATAAGTAATGACCGAACTGTTTTCCTTACAAGTTCCAGTTATGGCTCCCCTGTGCACACCCAGATACCCGACAGGAGTCCATATACCTCTCAACCTCAGAACCCAAACTGGACATTTGAGGCCACAACTAGGAAAATTTTGTTAGGTCCTTTCTCCTTAAATCACTCCACTTTCTGCCTTTTCTCACCCCCAATTTATGCCTGTTTAGAAGAGCATTTAGAAGATGGGAATCTGCCATTACTCCAAGGAGTCCACCAATCGTGTTAGCTAGACCACGTATACTGCTTTCCTCCTTCCATGGATGGCCTGTCTCCCTGCTATCTAACCTACTCCACTTCTTCACCTCCTGTTCTCTATTTAATTCACTCCACTGAATCTACTCTTGTCAAAGACACCAGTGACCTCCATCTTGATAAATCCAACAATCCACCCACTGTGCTCACCTTACCCATTCCAGACATGGAATGCTTGACCCTGCACCCACCCGAGTCAGTAACTTTCCTGCCCTGGGGAATGCTGATCTTGTTGCCTAACCTTAGGAATACCATTTCTTCCTAAAGACATTTCAGGTTTTACAGAATATTCCAGCATTTAGGGTCACACACACAAAGACCTAGTGGGCTAGTGGGTTCCACTCTCTTCAGGAGTCTCCTGCAGTAGGGATGGAAAAAGGTGGAGAAAAGCAAGCTCACACTCCCTGGGAGTCATCCCACCAGGGGCAAACTGCCAAACCAACTGTCCCTTTTTGGACACAGTCATAAAGCTATCTACAAACAAATGGATTTTTAGAAGGTGGAAATGTCAGTGGCTCTCAGGACCAGAAGAGGCTCTGGGGACACTCCTGTCTATTCTGCTCATCTTATAGAGAATGGATGTGAGGCCCTGTAATGCCAGGGACTCACACAAGGTCATCTAGAAAAGGCATGGTGATACTGCTTCCTTGGGAAAAATTCCTTTAGCAAATCAGTACACTTAGCATAGTGTGCTGTCCTTGGTTAGGTTCCCTAGAAGCAAAACCCAAGATAGGGTTTGTTTAAAAGGCTTTTATTAAGGGAATGATGTCAGGAGATGCTGTATGGTGGGGAGGGAAATAGGATAAGAAGGAAGAGAAATTAAGCAAGAACGGAGTTCAGCTGATGGTAGAGTCTGGCCATAATCTGATTCTGGAGAGAGCTCTAGAGTAGAGCACATCTGTATCACAGGTCTTGAGTCCCCTTAGGACAAGGTTGCTGGGCTTTCAAGCTTTTGCTGCACCTAGTTATTAGCTACAGGCTGGTCCAGGACAGGTGTCATTACTCCCAGGTACTTCCAAGCCAAGCAGGTCTGAAAAGCCATACTCTGAAAAGCCATACTCTCCAAAGGGTTTCAGGGGCGAGCTGTTAACAGCAACACTCTAGCATTGCAGGATGGCTGCACTGAATGGTCAAAGGGGTCCCAAGAGATCTAGGAGGGGCACCAAGATGTCTGCTATGGTGGTTAAGAGAAAGTTCTCTAGATCCTAGCATAACAACTGGGTTTTTTTTTTAAGATTTATTTACATATATATATATATATATATATATTTATATATATATATATATTTGAGAGAGAGCAGCAGACTCCTGGCTGAGCAGGGAGCCCAACACGGGGCTCTAGCCCAGGACCCCAGAGTCATGACCTGAGCCAAAGTCAGATGCTTAACCGACTGAGCCACCCAGGGGCCCCAACAGCTGGGATTTAATGTCAGTTGTGTGACCTTGAGCAAGTCCCTAAACCTCTCAAAGCCTTAGTTCCCAAGTCTGAACATTAAGAGAATAATCCTCCCTCATAGGGATGTTGGGAACATTCAGTAAACTCATGCCTGTGAAGTAGATAGCCCAGCAACTAGTTTGGTAAGGATTATTGTAATTATTAGGACTTATTATTAATAACCCTATTACTAAAATGATTAAAAGTAATTACAATGATGATGAGAATTGATGGCCCAAAAAGGAGAGCATATAAAGTCACTCTCTGTCTCTCACCATCCAAGGGAACCGGGTATGCATTGTCCACATCTCAACGACAAAATCAGAATTATCCAAGGAGTGGCATTATTTTTATCCACAATGTGGATGTAAATGTGTGCCTTTGGTGCTCCCAGCTCACCACTGAGATAATTAACCAGAAGCAATTACAGTGCACTTGGCAAATTGCAGCTTTGCCCTCTTTGCGAGGGACATGTTTTATTTATACTTCCTCCCTCGTGGCTTGCTGATTGATCACATCCCAAGTCCAGTACTCAAAGGTGGGCTGCTGACACAGACTCCACCTGGGTTTCCCTCAGGGCTCTCACACCCTTGAGTCTGAGCGAGAAATTTCCCCACCTTTCTGAATGACAATCCACGTTATCTGGCTGGGTCCCAATGCCCCTGCCTCTGGCACATTTGCAGAGTCCCCCGTTGTTGAGTATCGCCAGTGAATCGGTGCCATGCCCTGAGCTAGACACCTCATCTCCTCTGTTTTCTCTTCTCCAATTTCAGAACTGTGGTAAGCCAGCACACTTTTAGAATATTGAATTCACAGAAGGCTTTCAAAGTGGAGGTTAAAAGGGGAGATCCCAGTAACACTATTTCTGGGAATCTGGAGGACATAACCTGGAATGTGGATTTTCCTTGAGATTTAGGTGCGACAAGGTTATCTGAGCATTTCTTATTATACCAAGAGATGGGGAGGGGAATGAAATATCCTAACAAGTAAAGCTTGATAGGGCATGTCCAGACACGAGATAGTAAGCAAACATTAAAATAATATAAACAAGAGTGTTTAGGTATATAGGAAAACTACCGATGAATGGCTTTTCTGTGCAGAATTAACTTCTTTTATCTATTACACCCATGACCATTTGTATTAGTATTTTTACTGATAGAAGTTTGTTATTAATTCTTTGAAACCTAGTGAGTTACTAGTATTTTCATAAATACTCTTCACATATATTAAAGGTTCAAAGCACATAAACTCTTTAATTTTTTTAAAAATATATTTTATTTATTTGAGAGAGATCGCATGTGTACTGTACAACTGAGCGGGGGAAGGGGCAGTGAGAGAGGGAGAGGGTGAATCTTAGCAGACTCCCACAGCTGAGCGCAGACCCTGAGCAGGGCTCGATCTCATAACCGTGAGATCATGACCTGAGCCAAAATCAAGAGTCAGATGCTTAACCAACTGAGCCACCCAAACACCCCTGTCTAATTTCTGAACACAGCATCTACATTTCTGCACTGAATAAAACAAAAATACTACACCCAAGAAATCCCCTATCTTGACTATATTCTCATTTCTCATCAAAATCTATATCCCTGACTTTCTCTTTCTTCACAGGAATAAAAAAGAGATCTACCTTCATCAGGTGACAAAGTAAGAAAGAGAAAGGGGGAATGGGGTTATCTTCTGTCCCCGTGAGAGCTGCCAGGATAGTGTGGTAAGTGTCATTTAACCACGTGGTATCGCAAGCAATTACTACATCCTCTCCTTTCCCTGCCTCCATGTTCTGAGCCCCTCCAGTGCTGTCAACTGTGAAATATCATTTCTATTACTCTATAAGAAAATACTTGAAGGGAACAGGATAAACACTTTATACTTCGAACGTTGTATTTCATCCTGATACACTGACATCTAACCTCTGTTTAAAACGAGCTTCAGTCTCTCATTTTTAATTTAGAAAAATTATTTATACTATACGCATTTCAAGCACTGTATTAGGGCCAGAAAATAAAAATGATGTTGAGGTAATCTCTGCCCAGAGGGGAGCCCAGAGTTAGTGGTGGGCTGGGGCAGGGAGGGAAACATGTTATTTAAAAAACAAACAAACAAACAAACTATTGAGACACCTGGGTGGTTCAGTTGGTTAAGCATCTGTCTTTAGCTCAGGTCATGATCCCAGGGTCCTGGGACTGAGTTCCACATTAGTCTCCTTGATCAGTGGGGAACCCGCTTCTTCCTCTGTCTGCCACTCCCCCTGCTTGTATTCTCTCTCTCTCTCTCTCTCTGACAAGTAAATGAATAAAATCTTGTCTAAAAAGACTCTATTCACTAAAGACTGAGGCTAACACATGCTAGAAAGAAAAGCAGGGATTTCGCCTAGTTGAAGTAAATGGAAACTAAGCTGACATTTGAAAGATGAGTAGGATTTTAAGAAAAAAAGAGGAGAGGAGGGAAGAGCAGCCCAAGAAGGGAGACAGTTTGTACAAAGGCCCTGAGGTGGAGAAAATGACCACAAGAGTAGAAACTGAAGTCAAGAAAGAAGGGGGAAAACAGTACGAAGTGAAACTAGAAGGTCTGGGTAGACAGGAGTAATACTGTAAGGGACTTTTTTGCTAGACAACGTTGGATGCCTATCCAGCATCTAACCCAACTTTCTCAATAGAATTCTAGTTTTGTTTCGGTATTCAACCTCCTCCATACAGCTTATGTAATGCAGAAAAAGGGGACACCACCCTCAGCTCCAGGGGTAGGTTCCCATAGGTCTACCTCAATCCTTCCAGATCCCTGGTTTAAGTACTGCAGAGGGACCAGACTAGGAATGCAACTTAAACTAGACCAGTCCGACCCCTAAAGGATGGAAGGAAGCTCACCCTACAACGGGGAGAGGTCTTTCTCTCCCTCTAGGCATAAAAAAGGAAGCCTGTTGACCTGATTGCTGCTGTCAGCCATGGGATGAAGCCAGTTGGGTGGCCAGCAAAGAGACCAGATGGGAAAAAACTTGGTCCTTGACCATATATGTTATGTCACTAGATCAAGCAACCCGGAATTACCTCTGGACTTCTTATAAAGCGAGATCATAAATTTCTTTTTAGTTCAAGCCATTTTGAGCCAGGTTTTCTGACAAAATGCAAAATGCTTCCAAAAGCAAAATGCTGGATACTTTCTTGTGCCTAAGGATTGTTGCCTTTATCCCAGGTAGAACATTGTTCTGGAATTTGGGTGATGAATACTTAATTCTGAGAAAAACTTTAGGAACAGGGGCTGATACATTCCTTACCATAACTGCCCTCCAAAAACTCTAATGTCAGTTGAAAAATGCAGAAAATAAAATTCCTTATACATGATGCCAACTGAGTGAAGCACCCATATATGCACGTGCGTGCACACACACACACACATTTAAGGAAAGACTGGCAAGAAAAGTACAAAGTTAAAAGCTTGCTTCTAGGTGGGGGTTATTACTAGAGTTTCAATTCTGTTCAGTTTGGTTGGATTTGGTGTTTTATGTTCTTCAGTACTTCCTGACTTTCCTACAATGAAAATACTTTACTTGTTATGATTAGACATCAAAGGCAATAGGTGTGTTTTCCATTTATACACATTTCCATCTTTACACTTCCTGTCACAAAAGAGGCTTTTTAATTTGTTTAATATAATGGTCCAAAGAAAACTAGAAGTAGCATATCTAACATAATCTATTGGAAAAGATGAACATTTCTAGTCTTTATGTACTATATCCCTGTAGTTATGGAGTTTTCATCGGTCATGTAATAGAACAGAATATCTTGAGAGCACGAGTATGTCCAATGTTTGTTCTAAATCCTCAGTTTATGAAATAGTTATTCTTGCTCATTTTCAAGTCCCATTATATAAAATAGAAACACTTGCAAATTGTGAGACCCTCAGGAGATATCATTTAGCATCTTTGGAAAACATAATACTTAATTATCATAGCATGAGGTACTTTTAATGGCACATTCCAACATCGAGATTGAAGACTGATTTCTGAGAGGAAAATTAAGTGATATTTCCACTCACATGCTTTATTTAAATACAAACTACATGCATAATTACCCTTGATCTCCACTGCCACTTAAAAATAAAATTAAAAAGTGAAAATATGAAATACAAAGTTTTTCTTTCTCCATAACTACAGTTACCAAAAAAAGTAATAATTAACAAGTAACCCCTAAATGGTTCATGTACCCCTTACATATTGGAGGGTCCTCTTTCCTCTACTAGAGGATCTACAATAGGATTAAAATTCCAAAGATAACCTTCCTGCAATCAGACCCATTTGAGAGAAGTTTTATGGCAGGAAGGAAGATGGTATCATTTATATTAATTACATTTAAACATAAAATTTACAATTTTTGTTCATGCTTTGCTCACCTATATACTTCTTCCTTTTCTTCCCCCCCAAAAGCAATAAATTGATCTTATTTCACATTACTCATTTACTCTTTAAAATGGCAAGGGCACTTGTAGATTAACAAAGCCAGACAACCTAATAGATACATCAGAGGTGATATCTCCCCCTGCAGGTCCTGCCTCTGTGATAAGTGAGAGATGCTAAAGGAAGAGGTAGCAGGCCCTAGGATGGGACACAAATGTTCTGGTTCTCCTCTGTGAGCATGTGGGGGGACTGCACTTCTTTGAAATAGGATGGTTATATGACTGCCCGTGGCCTATGCTTCGTATATACAAGTGACATATCACCTCCAAGTAGAAGTTTAGAGAGCTACATCGAGGTCATTACACCCCCTTCTGCAGCCAAGGAGGTGGTGGAAGCACATGTCAAGGTCAAAGCTCCATCACTGTGAGTCCTTAAGTGAACACCATGAGCAGAGGTCTACTCCTAACCAGCACTGGAGAGATGCCCTTTGGTAAGTGAAGCCACTGTGATTTGGGGTTGTTTGTTACTGCAGCATAACCAGCCTATACTGACTATACAGAAGGGGTGGGGGGAAGGAAGAGACTTTGAATTCATTCAAAGGCCTTTTGTGCTCCTGTTGGAGACACTCATTCCGCATTTGGTAAAGTGTAAGTAAACTCAATGAACCCCACATAAAAGTAGAAAATCACCCCAGAAATGCTTAAAGGTCATGGTGTGATAATCAAAACCTTTTCATTATAAACCTGGGTTAAGTAGTTGAACTCTAACCCCATATTTACTGGGTTACTGGGATGAATTTATGGGTAGCTGTGAAGTTTCTAAAGGGGAGTTTTTAATTTGGGGTTTTCATGTTGATGAAAATCAATCAATATTAGCATAGTCTGTATAACTTGGACGGCCAGCGTATGGGAGGCAATGCCAAAGACCAAGTTTACATCAGTATTTCCATTTCTCTTGGCACCCAATGGTAGTGCTTTGTCAAGGCCTAGGGAGTAAAGAACTGAATTGGTTGAAACACTGGAGTGTTGCTTGTGTGCCAAAGGAGCTCTCAAGAAGCCAGGGTGGTCAGCATCTTGTTCCGAGCAAGGATTTAGTTCCAGAAAAACCACATCCTCTTTAACATTAAGGTTGTCAATTTGAATTTTACTGATTTTATTGTTTGGTTTTAATGTGACCTATAAATTCATTTTCTTTTTCTTTTACAGTTTTATAAGAACTACAAACATATAAAGTGTCTACCTACTTTTCTGCAATATATGTTTAAGTAATCTTAAAATACAAAGAGTAAAACTCCACACTTGGGTGGGGGTAGGGGTGTGGTTCTAGGATCATTCTTCCTTTAAAAGGCCCATAAATAAAAAAATAAAAGCAATTAGTTTAATTTAAAATTTTTTAAAGATTTTATTTATTTGACACAGAGAAAGCACAAACAGAGGGAGAGGGAGAAGCAGGCTCCCCACTGAGCAGGGAGCCTGTTGCAGGACTTGATCTCAAGACCCTGGGATCATGACCTGAGCCAAAGGCAGGCGCTTACTGACTGAGCCACCCAAGTGCCCCAATTTAATTAAATTTTGTAAAGGGTCCCAAATATTGTTCATTTTAGACCAGGCTCAAAGCAGTTCTCCCTCTTGGGGTAAGAGGTTGAGTTACTTGAATTTCTTCCCCCCAAATTTACCCACAGAATTTACCCAAAAGCAAAAGAATTTGCTCTAAGTTTCCACGAATCTCCACTTCGTGCTTTTGACAGAAGTAACCAGAGAGAAAAAGAAAAAAGACGGGAGCTCTGAAAACCAGAAAAGAATCCAAAAGGATGAAATGAAGGCATTTGTGGCACTTTTCAAAGGCAAGATCCATTGCAGCAAAAGGTATCTTTCCTTACACTGACGTCAGTGGGACTGGAAGGTTGCTCTCACCATCTTTACAGGCATGGTTCTTTGTTACCTTGTTAAGAGCAAGAGGGATTAATGTGATATTTAAGAATTGGGGCATTCTCCACTGAAAGCGCTGGCCACAAGAGGGTCAAAGCAGAACAGTCCGACCAGACACAAATCAGCTCTAGTCCCATTTTTATTAGAGACTGTTTGAATCATTTATTTTTGTAAACCATTTAACTAATGAACATTAGCTTTTGTTTCCCGAGATAGGTTTCCTCACTACACCTAAGCTACTTGTGCCTAAAGATGTGTCTAGAGCACCAGTGGAACCAGTAGCCGATGCTGGAAAAGAGGGGCCAGTGCAGACCAGTCCTTAAATGCCAACCACATCGGACCAGAGTGCGAATATGTCCCAATAGCAGGACCATGCATATGCAAGGACTTAGAAATCAGCACAACGCTGTCTCAACGCAAAATGAAATCAGCGAAAGAGAAGAAAAAGATGATTGTGCAGGTGATGAAGGGGACGACAGGCTGGATTCTTCCCTGGGTTCACAGTTACATGGTGTCACGTGTCCTGCACCACTCTGGGGAGACAAGCAGGGAGCTTCCAGGCCAGGAGGGAGGCAAAACATGAAAATACCCCATTCCAGGAGAAGACTGTAGAAAAGACAGGGCTTAGGCCTGCTCAAAACGAAGGTTCTTAGCCTTTTGCTTTTCTGGCCTAGTTTGAGAGCAGGCCTCTCAACAGAGCCTTGTCTCCTGGCGACTGGGATGGTTAATTTTGGTTCCACTTGACGGGGCCTGCGTGGTTACTATGCTAACCCCGTGCTAGGCAGTGGACACCCAGTTCTACAGGAAACCTTGAGCTTCAGTCAGCCTTCATGGAATTTACAGCAAAGCTGTTTTCATAGAATTGTTTCTTGCTCTGACCACCCTATTTTATATGCTCATGAAGCCCAAACCTAATACCTCCCCCATATTACACCATCTTTCTTTGGTGCCATTTACGATTAAATTGTACCTTTTACCACCTCATAGCAGACAGTAGACCTGTACTCAGCTTTGCACTCCATCCGCCCAGTTGCTATGCTGGGAATTTCCTGTTAGAACAAATTGACTTCATGCATTCATCAAAATCCGACGGTTCACCTGTAAAGGACCGAGGCCATGCACACCATCTAAGAAATAACGTCCCAGAAGAGTAGGAAGGCAAATTTCTGCCCATACTCTGAAATCGACTACCACTCAGTATTCTGGATGTGAAGAGTACTTTTGCAAAAACACTTCCCCACCACCTTAAATCTGTTCAACTCTGTATTTTAAAGGGAAAATGCAATTCATCTGATCCTGATTTGTTTGCACTTAACTCATCACAATGTTGTTTTGAAGAAGCTGATGTGCAAAAAGCCTTTTCATCAGCTTTGTGAAGAGCTTTTCTCTTCAAGGGGAAAAAAGAATCAGACAGTGTTTACCAAAGGTAAACAAACCAAAGCCTTAAAAAAAAAAAAAAAAATTAAGTTTATTTCTAAAGCCTGAACTCGCTAAAGGTTAAGGGGGTTTGAGACTTACAGTCCCTGCTCCCTCACTTGAAAAAATAATGTGGCCCAGAATCAACTGGCTGGCCTTCCAGGCAGAAGCTGGCAAAGCCCTACGGAATGTTCCAGAGCTGTGATGTGTGTTTGCTGCAGCCAATAAACACTCCTAATGATACTCTCAACAAAAGCCCATATTTTGAGCCTTATTTTCTCTTTTCTTTTCATGTTGTTTCTCCCAGTGAAAGGATCAAAGCAATGAGGCTACTTTTTCTCCGCTCAATCAGACAGGAGTTCTTTGAAGTAAATGTGTTTTTTTGCTTTTGGGTTTTTTTTTCCTTTTCTCCTTAAGGAAGAATCTTTATAATCAGAGGCTGACTTTGTAAGTTTCCTAACACTAGTCCCTTAGCAGGTGCATGTATGTCCCAGAAAGCAGAGCCTGTGCTTTTTCTTGGATTTCTCCTTCTTATCTTTCATTTGATGAGAGCCATTGGGTGATTTTAATGTGCCCACCAGGATGGTTGAGAACATCTAAAGACAGCATCATCCATTCATCAAAAACATACGAAGACAAAGACATAAGAGTTCAGCCGAACAGAAAAATAAATCAGGGAGAGTTTTTTTTTTTTTTTTTTTTTTTTTTTTTTTAATAAATCAGGGAGTTTTTAAAGGCATTTGTAGTTAAGCTTAAAGCTGTCTTGTAAAAAAAAAAAAAAAGTATCAAAATAACTCCTTTAATGATCATCTCAGAAGCAAAATGAAGCTGAAAGCTTGTTACTATGGTTCTTGCTTCCAGGGGGAATTCAGAATATCTGATAAAAAATAATGGGGTGGTGAATAAAAAATGATGCAGAAAGTCAAGTTGAACATGATTTCTTTGGGAGCCTTCGAGTGGCATGTAATGTATAAAATCAGAGGTTCTGCAGGAGTGGGTATCTTCTCATGGTTGATAAATAATTAATAATAGCAGCTAATGCAAATTGAGCACTTACTGTTTTCCAGCCATATACCAAATGCTTTCATGCTTTATTTCTTTTAAGCTTCCAACCAACCTTACAAAGTAAGTGACAGTTTAAGTTCTATTTCACGGAAGAAAAACCTGAGGTTTAAAATACCCAAGATCAACACAGGTTGAAAGTGCCTGAGCCAGAACCCAACCCCAGGTCATCTAAAGCCAAAGGCCAGGCTCTGTGGTTCATCATCTGTGGCCCACGTGCTTACGAGGAACCTGTTATTTACATGCATATTCTTGCTATCAAAGGCTGAAGTCACATCTGTCCTGGTTAAACAAATCAAAGCGATAAACTCATTGTTTTGGACAAATTCCTTTTTCACTATTAATTAACTCAAAGAAACAGAAATTGTTTTGTTTCCAGACATTCCCTACATACTGCCTTTGCCGAGTGGTAGTATGGGCCTCCTTCCCTCTCCATTTTCCACATCAAAGATGCAATAATAGGGTTATTGAAACCCATCAAACTCTACATCAAAGATGCCAGCATCTTATCATATGTAAATTATATCTCAGAACAAGTTGTTTCAAAAATAAAATATCATGCGGCGCCTGGGCGGCTCAGAGGGTTAAGCCTCTGTCTTCAGCTCAGGTCATGATCTCAGGGTCCTGGGATTGAGCCCCACATTGGGCTCTCTGCTCAGCAGGGAGCCTGCTTCCCTCTCTCTGCGCCTGCCTCTCTGCCTACTTGTGATCTCTCTCTCTCTCTCTCTCTGTCAAATGAATAAATAAAATCTTAAAAAAATAAAATATCATGACATTCAATGCTCCCAATATGTTTTTGGCTTCACCATGTCCTAGATTTCAAGTTGAATTATTCTTAGTTGAACTCTGAGACATTGCCTCTTGTCCGTGTCAGCTCCCTAGAGGTCGACTTTTAAAAGTTTTAAAATAGCGTTAACATGCTTACGCCATATAATCTACAACAATCTTCACCTTCTGTTCTAGGATTTTTTAACTGAGGTGGAAGATTTTCTGTACCAGTAAATGCACTAGGTAAATGGGATTGCTTTCAATGCCTTGCTTCTTTCCCTTTCTTCTAGGTTGGGCCCCCATCGCCAACACCCAGCTGGACTACATCTCCCGGTCTCCCCTGCTGGCAGGACACAGCCTCGTGACTGAGTTCTGCCCAACAGAATGTGAGCAGAAGTGATGTACGTCAAAACCTCAAGACTCTTCCACTCTTTTTCCCATCTACATGTGGAACTGAAGAGTTCTGAGGTCTTTGATGAGGCACAAGGCAGAAAAACCTGGGTCTCTGAATCAGAGCATGAGCACCTTTAGAGGAGAAGGGACTCACTCATGGTGTTAAGCCACTGAAACATGGGGATTTGATGCTACAACTAGTGCTATTTTATCAATAGTCTGTCTTTCTTTACCTTTTTGTCTTTTAGCAATACCTGTTGCGGATTGTCTACATCCCTTACAGACCAGCTCAACTTGCCAAAATTAAACAAAGGACTCTTGAGAGAAATGCCACTCTTGAGAAATGGGGATATTCGGAAAATAAACTGCCCATTTATAGAGGCCATCTGTGACCCATCGTTCATTCACCCACTTCCTTGGAATAATCTTCCCACATTTCCTTTGGGAAACCACCCTCCTCTGAGCCCAGCTATGTGATTTTTTAAAATTATTTTATTATTTCTTTAATTTTATTTAAATTTAATCAACATATAGTGTATTTTTAGAGGTAGAGCTCTGTGGTTCATCAGTTGCATATAACGCCCAGCGCTCAACACATCACATGTCCTCCTTAATGACCATCACCCAGTTACCCCTTCCCCACCCACCTCCCCTCCAGCAACCCTTAATGCATGGTTAGGAACTTAGATTCTAGAGCCAGCCATGTGATGTAGTGGAGACAGAAAGCCCATCAGTGTGGGAGCCCAGATTAACTTAGGCCGATCAATACTCCTGACCCTCTGGCTCCAGTGACTGGCCACTGGCACACAGGAGGAGGCAGTGCTTCTAGCAAACAAAGGATTCCTCAAGAGACCCTCTCACTCAGCCTGGAGATCACAGCTTTTTTTTTTTTTTTTTTTTAAAGAACAGTTTTCGGTTCTCTGCAAAATTGAGAAGAGACAGAGATTTCCCCTGTACCCCTGGCCCCATACATACTCAGCCTCACCCATTATCAACATTCCACACCGGAGCAGTACATTTTTTGTGAACAATGAACCTACACTGACAACGTCAATTACCAAAGTTCATAGCTGACATTACAGGTTACTCTTGGTATTGTCCACCACATGGGTTTGGACACATGTATAATGACAGGTATCTACTATTACATCATTCAGAGTAATATATCATATAGAACAGTTTCGCCACCCTAAAAATCCTCCATATCTCTCCTATCATCTCTCCCTCCCCACCGACCCCCAGCAACCACTGATCGTGTTATTGCCACTATAGTTTTGGCTTTTCCAGAATGTTCTATAGTTAGAATCATACAGTTTTCACATTGGCTTCTTTCACTTAGGAAGATGCATTCAAGTTTTTCATGGCTTTTCATGTCTTTTCATGGCTTGACAGTGTTGCTTTTTAGAGCCAAATAATATTCCCACTATCTGAATGCACCACAGGGTATCCATTCACCTACTGATAGACATCTTGGTCATTTTCAAGTTCTGGCAATTATAAATAAAGCTCCTATAAACATCCATGTGCAGATTTTCATGTGAACACCAGTTTTCAACATCTTTGGGTAGATACCAAGAAGTGTCATTGCTGGATTGTGTAATAAGAGTGCTTAGGTTTGTAAGACATTGTCAAACTATATTCCAAAGTGGTTTAGACCATTTTGGATTCTTACCAACAATGAATTAGAGTTCCTGTTGCTCCACATCCTCTCCAGGATTCGGCGTTGTCAGTGTTCCAAACTTTGGCCATTCTAATAGGTGTGTAGTGGGATCTCATTGCTGTTCTAATTCACATTTCCGTGATGATTTGTAACACCAAGCAATACGTAGATCGTCTTGCCATATGCTTATTGGCCATCTATGTATCTTCTTTGGTGAAGTGTTCTGTGGCTATTTTGCTCTCCCCAAGAGAATATGGGTGGCCGGTTCTGCTGTGTGAAGTCTATGGTTGGAGATACTGCTCCATGGGGAAAACTGGGGGGAAATGGGTCATTTCATGATGGGGAACATCTTGAAGGACTTCATCTTACTATCTAGATCAACATTGACTGCACATCTGGTCTTCTGGACTTCTCAGTTTTTTAGAGCGATTACTCTCTGATAGTTCAACCATTTTGAGTTGAGTTTTCAGACCTAAATTATGTAAATTTTCTATTCATTCATTTTTTCTGAATTCAGTTGAGTAAGGGAGTATAATAATTACTATGAATTTGAAAATGAAGCAAAGAAAACTCAATACTGAAAATACTTATTGAAATGTTCATGTTATTGTCTGTCTTATGAAATGTGTTTCTTTTTTTCTTCTTCACGACAAGTATAAAGCTTCCAAACCAAGCCTAGCGATAATGGTACTATCACTTCTGCAATGATAATTGAGCCTCGGCATTCGGGAAGAATTCAAGCTGGACCACAGCTGAACGAAAAATAATTTACAGGTAATGCGTTTATTTGTAAAACTTGCATTGTGATATATACTCATTATGTAAGTTATGGTTATAATCATTTGTTCTAATGTATTACGTTCTCAAACATTATATGGAAAACAACGTGTAGCTCTAGCTCAGGTGGTGTTGTAACCCTAAGACCTCTCACCAGTTGTTCTTGTATTTTGGCTGAATCTTGGTTCACTCTCCCCATGTCTCTGGCCCCCATGACTGCTTATTTATTCGTTCATTCTAAAATTGAGTGGGTAAAGATTGATGATGTAGAAAATTGCCACAGGACATGTGATAGCAAGCATATAGTTGCTTTCATTTTGTTTTCATTCAGTCCTTCTTCATTCTGATTGCTTATATGAGTCAGTATTCTTTTGGTGACAAGTGAAAAACTGTACCCCACCCATGACATAATCAAAAGAGGGAGATAATAGAATGGCTGAGAAACTGATCCATCCTGGAAAGGTCAAGTGTGATTAGACCCAGGGCTTGGGCAGTGCCAGCAGATCACCCAGTCTCAAACTCCCTGTGTCATGGTTCTAATCTCTATGACCTATCTCTTCTTACGTGATCGCCCTCAGCAGCTTGTGTGCTAATCACAGCTTCAAATCTAGCAGAAAAGAGCCTTCCCTGGGGCACCTGGGTGGCTCAGTGTGTTAAACCTCTGCCTACAGCTCAGGTCGTGATCTCAGAGCCCTGGGATCGAGCCCCACATCCGGTCTCTCTGCTCAGCAGGGAGCCTGTTCCCACTCTCTCTCTGCCTGCCTCTCTGCCTACTTTTATTTAAATAAAATCTTAAAAAAAAAAAAAAAAGAAAGAAAGAAAGAAAGAGAGAGAGAGCTTTCCCCAAGGGCACTGCTTG
Organism: Mustela lutreola; assembly: GCF_030435805.1. Lineage (NCBI taxonomy): Eukaryota > Metazoa > Chordata > Mammalia > Carnivora > Mustelidae > Mustela > Mustela lutreola. The sequence continues at coordinate 23,125,288 of NC_081291.1, read as the reverse complement.
GCTCAAATGCCCATTTCCAAACCAATGGCTGTAGCTGGGAAGAATGCAATGCTCTGATAGGTCAGGACCAAATTGCTTATAAATCCTCTGGCATATCTTCCTGTCCTGCCCCCACCATAGCTACCAGCTCCCTGCTATTTGCTCTTATCAACACAGGATAGTGAAAATGGGGTTGGTTTTATAGCAGATGGATCTGAGTTCAAACTCTAGTTGCATTGGTTTCTGGATTGAATGAACAGTTAAACTCTCTGAATCACAGTTTACTTATCCATTCAGAGTAAACATTCAACAAGCATTAGACTCCTGTGCTCTTCTCATTATTTCTTATTGCAACACCAGTAATACCTTGAGTTTTCTAGGCATGACTGATAGTCATCCAGGGGTCCTAGGGGTATAATAGGGTTTCCCAGCATTTTGTGGCTGGAGCACTACAACTCAACTGTACAAGCTCTGAGACTAAGAGAAACCATCCCTTTTTAGAGGTGAATTCGCCTTCGTGTAGTAAACATTTTACTCCCAGAATGTATTTTGCTGACACAGTCATCACTGTTCTACAACTCAGCGAACTGAGCTAAAAATGGAGAAGTGGAGATTGACTAGCTTCTCTCCAGCACCCGAATGAGGATAGCAATCTTTTCCCGGGAGGAAGTGGCCCCGTTTGGGGAGGTGACTTAATTCTAGGTGCTCTGCCAGCTCATGCCTGGTAGACTGCCACCCAGCAGGAGACATGCCTGTTGCCATTCGAGCATGTTAGACCCTAACCCACACTCTTGGAATGGTCAACACCATGCCTGAAGCTTTAAGCAAACCGTCTAACTCCAAGCTTCTGTGTCCTTTCAAAAGGAACTAAGCTGTTGGCAAAGACAATGCTTTGACCAGTCCCAACAGGGCTAGACCAGGAGACTGGCTTGATTTCCAGTTATAGCAATAGCCTCTCCAGAGCTCCTCACTGCAGAAGCTCTCCAACCCAAGTAGCCCTCTAACCTCTGGGTTTTTCTTCCCTTCCTTAATGTATCAAAGCGTATCTGTTGTATGGCCCATTCCCTCAGATCTTTGCCAACCACTCATGCTTATCCATCACAGCATTTCCCAAATAATGTTTTTTTTTTTTTTTTTTTTTTTTTTTTTTTAAGCAGAGGCCTCTTTGAGACAAACTATCTGCCTCAACACAAAATAAGTACATCTAAAAATTCTGGTGGAGTAAGTTTGGTTGAGAAGTTATGTCTTTGTCCTAGAAATCCTATCAGTTTCAGTTTGGCTAAAAGTATGCCATACCATAAACATTGGCCTTGGGTCTTGAGATAGCTAGGATTCCACAAGAAATGTGGCTGTAGATACATCTGAATTCCTGCCATGTTGCATTAAGCTTCTGGGTAGGGGGAATTTTAATTGCAATGCTTTCATCATGTTGTGCATTTTCTCACCAGGCTGCATAAAAACATCATTATAAAGTTCTTTTTTTTTTTTTTTGGGAAATTTCTGGAAGTCCCTATTTTATCAATCTACACTTTTAGAAACATTATGGCTCCAAGCTTTTTAAAGGAACTTCTTTTTTCTCTTCTGTTTTCTTTAGCTGACCTTCAGAGACTGACCCATAACAGTGTGCCTGACGTATGCAAAGCCCAGATGGAAAAAAAAACACAAAAAACAAAACGGGTATTCATTTCACCTTGGGTTACTCCCAACACTCTACCTCCTGCTTTTGAAAGGTGCAGAGCAATATTACCACCATGGAAGGTTCTGTTCAAGATCCTGTCTGATGGACTATAATACAGGGCTTACTGAAAAACCACTGAGGAATCATGTCCCAGAGGAGCTTACCCTCCCCCCGCCCAGGATCCCAAACCTTGGTGACCTGCACCCTGAAATAGATCAGCACACATACCTCACTGCTGCTCAGTTTCAGTCCCAGTCACACCTGGATCTTTTGCATTTTATAGACACTTGAATATTGAGGACATTTCCTAGAAACTGACCTGTTTTACTAGGTTGGCCAAAGAGAGGGCACTGACACAACTGGGGCTGAGGCCACTAATTCCGAGAACAGACTCCTAATAATAGCAAGGACTGTCGGTTTTGTTCAGGTTAGGAGGGACAGAATTGTTTGTTCAAATCTCTACTTCCCTGTGCCACGAGACAGCTCAAACGGTAGAGAGTGTCCTGGCTGAGGAGTCAGAAGACCCGAGACTCCACCAAGAGCTAGATGGGATATGACGGCTGCAAACTAGTCTCAAAGGCTTGGTTTCCCTGCTTGCAAAATGAGATGGAGTGTGGACAGCTTGGCCTAGATCAGACTCAACTTTCTCATTGTTGGGACGTGGGGAATGGGAGGCTTTCCCCTTTAAGAAACAGAGGGGGAGGTGTGGACCCTCTCCCTAGAAAGTATACTGAGATGCAAAATACTACCTAGAATTGATGGTCCAGGAATATGAGCTTAAAACTGCCAAGCAAGGTACCTCAAATCCTCCTTCTCCCAGTAAAATGACAGCAAAATAAATAGCTGATTCTTCTTTCCAAAGCTCTCATGGCCATTCTTGAGTCTTCTCTTCCTCTCATCTCTACCCCAACCCCACACCTCATCTGCCATGATTACCTGTCATTTGAACACAAGAGAGAGAGATGCAAAGGTCCATTTCTTTCCACCTGACCCACCTCCCACCTACTCTAAACCATATGGCAGCCCTCACCAAAGGGTGAGAAGGGAAGCCAGTAGGAAGCAGCAAGAGAGCTAAGCAGACCTACCCTCCATTGCCCATGGGATCTCCCAGCCCATCGCTCACCACTCTCCACTGCCAGACTTACCCTCTTGTTTTTTATCCCTTGTATCTGCCAAACTCGTTCCCGCCCCAAGGTCCCCTCTGTCCAGACCACTCCATCCCCATAGGCTCACATACAGCCTCAGCTCAAATGCCAACCCCTCACCCCACACGGAGAAGCTCACCTCTAACATTTGCTGCCCATCGTCTTGCCTTGATGTCTTCACTGCATTTATCATTGACTAGCACGATCCTCTCTCTGTATGGTTTCCTAGGTTTATAGCCCATCCCTCTTCCCTCCCTCCCCACCCCTGCCACCAAACTCTAAGTCTTACCAGAGGAGGGTCCTTGCCTGTCTTGCCGACTGTGCATTGAAGCCATGGGGACTGCTTACTATAGATTTGTTGAATTCATTAAATACAATAATAGTTAAATCATTCCTCTGACATTGTATAATAAAGCCAGCAGACTGGCTTCTGTTTTAAAATATTTTTAATTGATTCTCATGAAGACATCAGTGGACTGCCATTAATTAGGCCCTGGAATTTATTTCTCCAGATTAAATTACTCTTATTCCTCTGAGCCTTCTCACCAGTGCTATTCTTGTCCTCTTAATCACTTTCCAAGACCTTCCCTGGAGGCTCTCCAATTTCTCCTTGTCCTCCTGAGAAGCTGAATAACCTTGTTCTTAGTGGGACCAACTGTGAACCCGCAGAGGAGTCAGGGCCATAATTCTGAATGGCAGAGGGCTCCAGAGTTTGGTTTTCTAAGTGGTGTAGCTCCATCCAGCCACTTTCTAGCAAGCTGTCTTTGAAGGAGACAGTGTCACCACCGTGGTCTCCTCCTCTGTAACCCAGGGATGACAACATCATCTCCGAGGGCTGTCTGCGGTGAAGCTCCAAGAGCTTTCTCCTACACAGCATTTAGCACATGGCCCTGTGCACACTAAAACCTCAGTAAATAACAACCAACTATTGCGACTAATGAAGGCAACACTCCAGCTACTTGAAATAAACAAGAGGAGAGCAGTGAAAGGGAGCTGAGTGGTATGCAGAAGTCACATTAGATGATTCTGGATTTTGTAGGGAAGAAAAGATAAGTGAGGGAACAGGTTATTGATGAGAACTCTGAACAAAGCCAAGGGGAGATGAGAGCCTGTCTGCAGCTTGTTACTGGAGTGGCACTCATGAAACAGACATCGCTAATTGCACCAAGCCCAGGGAAAGAGTGTGCGGCGGAGCATGGAATGGAAGCAAGTGTAGGGGGGCTAAAGGTAAAGCTGCCTGAAAGGAAATAACACCTCCTTTCACTTGGTGCAAGATGAGCTAATACAGGGATGTCAACCTTGGTTTCACATGCCAGCCTTTTCAGATGCAGAGTTCCTCAGCCCTCCGAAAGGGGTGAGGGCTTGGCTGTGTTTCCTTCAATGGCCCCAGGGCCTCTACAGAGACACTCCTGCAGCCTGCCCGTTAATGGAATGCCTCAGCGGCCCCATTTGGCTGTGAGAGCCCGTGGAGGACACACGCGTACCAAACTCAGAAAGACTAATTTGGAGGGGGCTTCTGCTTGGAGCACACAATGCAACAATGACAGAGCACCCTGAGCCCCTCCCCCCAGAAACGACAGTCTTCAAATGGAGTTGGGTGAGCGTCCAAAGCTCTAGAGATCAGGTTCCACCAGGCCACCCACACAGTGGAATACTGAGCAGCCACAAAAAGGCATGAATCAGATCTGCATGTTTTGACACAGAAAGACACCCAAATGTATGGCTTATTGAGAAAAGCAAGGTGCAAGATTCTCTGCGGGATCTAGGTCAGGGATCCTCTCCTCCTCCTCTTCACTCTTCATGCAGGGAGGAGTCCTGCAGCAAATACCTCCCGGTTCTGTCTCCATCCCTGACTTGCCCCTGGCTCGTGCCTCTCCAAGACAGCTGGCCATGCCCTGCGCCATGTTTCTTAAAGAGCAGGGAAGTGAGGCCCAAGTCCTCCCGGATCTTGAGCCACCTGCTCTCAGGTGTAGCAGGTGGTTACCCCCTCTCAGGTTACCTCTCCGACCTCTCGGGCCCTTCCCTAGACTTCCTATCCCTAGGTGGGAAACCACTAGGATGGGGCAAGGAGAGGCAAGCAGACCTACCCTTCTCTCTCTTTCTCTCTCATTCTCTGTCCAGCTCCACCTCCTCCTGAATCAGGGAGTGGGGATCAGGCCAGCCTTGCCCTGTTATGAATCTCATTACTCCAAGTTGCCATTTTGGCCTCAACCTGAACCAACTGCTCCAATCCAACCATTACTAGAAAGCTGTGAAAAATATAAAAGTTAAAGGTATTAATAATTGATATTTGTATAACGTTAACCAAATACAAATACCAATTCAATTGTGTGATTGAATATAGGCTAGTCCCCTTGAATGCAGTCTCGCCTGGGGACTTGCTTACAACCAGTAGAATAAGGCAAGAGTAATGGGATGTCCCTTTGTGATTAGGTGACATCAGATAGTAACGTCCAGACTGGCAGGCTCTCTCTCTTGCTGGCTCTGATGAAGCCAGTCGCCAGGGAGAAGCCCACACAGCAAGGAACTGCCAGCAGCCTCTGCCAATAGCCAGTGAGGGTCTGAGGCCATCCTCAGTCCAGGGGTTCACAGGGACCGCCAACAACCATGTGCACTTGGAAGTGGGTCCATCCCGAGCCCCATCTCAGGGGAGTCCCACAACAACACCTTCGTTATAGGCTGGCAAGACCCTGAGGGAAGGGTCCAGCAGGCTACACATGGGCTCCCGACCTGCAGAACATGTGAGATGATAAATGCATGTTTCCTTAAGTCCTGAAGTTTATGGTAATTTGTTACACAGCAACAGAAAACAAAAGTAAGCAGCAACAGTAATAAAACAAGAGGCTATACTGTCTGGTGGCTAAGGGCCCAGGCTCTGGAGTCCAACTGCCTGGGCTCGAATTCTGCTCCCCAGCTCTCTACCTGACCTCTCTAATACTACAGTTCTTCAGCTTTAACACAAGGGTAGGACTAGACCCCAACCCCCACCCCTGCCTCATAATAAGGACCCTACGAGTTAATGCAAACAAAGGGCTTGAAACAATGTGTGTCTCCTCAGGGCCCAACAAAGATGGGTGCTTGCTGGTTTGTGCCTGGTCATGCTCCTTGCTCTTGCCTCCAAAATACTGGGAGCAATCACCTTTTGGGAGTGTTGTGGGAATTTCCACATTCAAAGATAAAACTTTTCTATTTTTTTACAATAAGCATTTATAATTTTATATTTGCAAGAAGGAGCAAAGTTCTTTTTAAAGTTCATATTAACTTTCTATTGAGCCCTTCTGAGGTTGGGATCCTCTCAGGTTGCTATAAACGACAAATATCTGTGCAAACCAGCTTAAACAAAACGGGGAAGGGGTTATAGAATGGACTCTGAGTGCAGCACAGAATAGGAGGCTAGTAAATGTCCAGGGCCCTTGGGGGAAGCTGGGCTAGAGCCAGCTAGTATGGCAGATGCAGCAGGGAAGGCCTCAGACTCTCTTTGGCCACCAGATCTCTCCCTGAACCTTTCCTTTTGGCTTCTCTCAGTTCAGAGTAGGAGGTGGTGACCCATGTTGTTTCTATGACCAGACATCCAACATAACTGATTAACTACTTCTTGTTCCATTTCCAAATTCCCTGAGAAGAAAATCTGATTGGTCAGATGAACACCCATGGTCCCACCAGTAATGATCATGAGAAGGGAGCAGCTCCCTCAATACAGAATGAATAGTTAAGACTACATCAGGCAGTAGAAGGATTAGTTTCCAGGAGGATGGGGAAAGAGCATGCCCAAAGAGTGTCTAAATCAAGTTCATCCCTTCTTCTTACTAAGGAACAGCAAGGGAATTGAGAACAATGCTCAAGAAGCTTCCAGAAGCTTCAGACAAGAGATAGGGTTTGCCATGAATACTGGAAACCACTAGAAATATCTCATTTGGAAATGGATTTAACAAGTCCTTTTAAAGGATTGGATTCAACCTTTTCTCCTTGATACCCTAATCCATATGAGGTTGTTACTATCCTATTGGACAGAGGATAGTGAAAGTGAAAGAAGGCTGTCCTGCCCAGTTGATACTCGGCCTCAGTGTGGCAAGTCCAACAACGTTTGTGGGGCCATGGGTATTGGTACTTAGGGTGCCAGTCTGTGGGCCAGTGTGCACATCATCTATAACCTTACTCAAAAATGTGTCCCTCTTGCTTTGTCCTCATAAAAGTAACAATTTCAAACAAAGTACGGGTCCAGGTCCAAGGCAAACTCTGCACCTCATGCAGTGATGCTAAAGATAAAAAATACTTTCAACTTGAAACTGTACTTCACTTAGTAGAAACATTATCTGCAATTAGCATAATTATCCAATGAACATTCAAAGGGAAAAAACTAATTACTAGGATCCCAGGTTCTCTGGGTTGCAAGGAAACTCACAGGTCAGTGTAAATGCCCACCCTCTCCCCTTGTCCTCCCCAACCCCCAACTTGGTAGGCACACAGGAATCCCCTTTATTGTGTGCCTACCAAGTAGATGCTGATTCTGCATCCCACCTCCATCAAAGCAGCGCCTACCATTTCTGGATAACTATAGACATCAAGAAATCTTGACCCGGGCGCTTGGGTGGCTCAGTGGTTTGGGCCTCTGCCTTCGGCTCGGGTCATGATCTCAGGGTCCTGGGATCGAGCCCCACATCGGGCTCTCTGCTCAGTGGGGAGCCTGCTTCCCCCTGCCTCTCTGTCTACTTGTGATCTCTCTCTATCAAATAGATGAATAAAAATCTTAAAAAAAAAAAAAAAAAGAAAGAAATCTTGACCCAAGTAGGACTAAAAATTGGCTTCGTTTTTAGGAACCACTTAACACAACACCTACCCAGAGTTTGTGTCTGTAACCTTAGAAACCCTTTTCTACATATCAAGGAGAAGTATCTTTTCATATTTGCAAAGTAAGCTATACCCAGTGACAGATACCCTCAGTTGCCCACCTGACTGCCATTTCTCACACCTTCTCTTTCTGAGCTAAGAGAACACCAGTTTCATTTCCTTATGATATGGCAGAAATACACCCATGCAAAAAGACATCCCTTTTCCAGCCCCACAGATGAGGTTTAGTCTGTCTTTGAAACTGAAGGACCAAGGGGATAGGCATCTGAAACAACCTAGCTAGAGATAGAAGGGAAGCCTGTTAAGAAAATTCTGAGAATGTTTTGGGTCCCTGATGATTTGAAAGAGCCCACTGGCTCTGCCTCTTCCCATTCCTCCCTTGAATGCTGTTGCGTGAAGTATGATGCTTGGGTCTCTGGCAATCATCTTGGTTCCATGAAGTGACAAACTTAGGGCCAAGCAGCCAACATGTCAAGAATGCAAAATGTAAGTCTAGAAGGAGCCTAGGCTTTAGAAGATACCAGTAAGCCACTGCTGCTTACCCTGGAGTGGCTTCCCTCCAGACACCTTATTCTATTAGATGATCTAACCACTGGGAGCTTTCTGTAAGCTGTAATGGAACACATCTTAACCAGTAACTGCTCACCAGAGCTGTAGGTTCCACCTGCCTAGATTGGTATGACATTTTGAGCCCCGACCTCAGCCCTACCATCCTGATCCGTCTCCTCAACACAATCCCTGTTAGTCAGGTGCAGTGAAGAAAACCCCACATGCCGCCCCGTGCGCCCTTTGAAAGCTGCTCAAAACAGAGCTGTGTCCTCTCCATTGTCACACCCCCAACTTCACTTTCTTGGCACCCACCTTACTTCGAGGTTGCTGTTGGCTACCATGCATGATTCCTTCCCAGATGCCTAGGCTGCATCCCATACCTGCCATTCGGATCCAAGTGCTACACTTTGTGTTGGTCCCTGCCATGGATCAGATTGCTTCCCAGCCTAAAAACATTGCTTTGGATCATTATTCTTTCATCCAGTCTATTAGCTCTACTCACAGCCCCATGGCAGCCTGGAAATCTGATCAGCATGCCATCAATGTACTCACCCACTCAGCTCCAAAAAAAAAAAAAAGAAAGAAAGAAAGAAAGAAAAGAAAACAACACTGAATAAGACAGCAACTAGAGACTAAATGCAAACACAATACTAGCAGTTGGTCTGACAATGATAACAGACATACCAGTGTCTCCAAAAATATACCAACTTGATAGCCATTTGGTTTGAACCTTTCCTGGTATTAATGCCAGCGGGAGAAGAAGGGCAGATTCATCCCACAAGTGTTAACACTGATGCGGAGGGAATAGTAAAGGGTGTCTGACATACCCTGTGGGTCATTATTATGGCAGCCATCAGCCTCCCCATTTGAGCGCCCTCCAATTGCAGCTTGTTAGGTTATGTACAACAAAACACAAGTTGAAAGGAAGTCCTGGAGATTTAAGAGCTTTGTCCTGAAAAGACTGCATTTTATAGAATGCAGCCATTTGTTCCGGAACAATAGAACACTGTTATGATTTATAAAGCAAAGCGAAGATATATGGTCCACCATCCTAATAACGTATATTTTTATTCTAGGCATAATAAGCAAATCTCAAGTAAAGAGAACTCCTAGATGAAATCAGATACCTGTGATACCAAGAATGTGGGAGATAAAGAGAGAAAGAAAAAAACAGGAAAAGCAAAGAAAGTTCTGGAAAAGCAGCAAGAATACCTGCTTTTGCATTTCCTAAACTTACCTTTCTATCTTATTGATCTCATTCAGGTTCATCTCCAATGCCCATCATTATTCTGCCCTATTACCCTACAGCATCACCACCACCAATCTCATCACTGCCACGACCAGCACCACCAACCTCATCACTCCACAGTTACCAACACCACTAACATTATTGTTGCCACTACCATCATCAACACCATCACTTTACCTACTACCATCCGCATGAACAACACCCACGATCTTCCATGAATACTGCCCCATGTTCTCTAGAGGACAAGAAGACCTGAGCTATAGTCCTGCTTCTGCTTAGTAATTGAACTGGTGACCTTGGGCAAGTCAATGTACTCCTTTGACCTCAGACCAATAAATACATATTGAATGAATAAAAGAATTAATTAATATGATATGGACCTATTTTGTGTCTATCCTTCTTAAGGCCAACAGAAATACAATACAAATTATTCTAAAGAAGCTCATACTTTTCTAAGGCTTAGGGTTTGCAAATCAAATTCCTAATACATGACATCATTAAACACTGCCCAGAAAAAAACAAAACAAAACTGTAAGCTGTTCTTTCCCTCAGTGTCTTTTATGTCAGGGTTGGCTTTTATTTTTTGTTTTTGTTTTGATCCAGGACCCAATCAATAAGGCAGTTACTTATCTGCCTCTCTAGTCTGGAACAGTTCCCCATCTTTGTTTCGCATTGCTTCTCATGGCATCAATATTTTAAAAGAATCCAAGCTAGTTGTTTTACACAATACCCTTCGATTTGTATTTGCCTGAGTTATTCCTCATTGTTAGATTTAGGTGAAACTTTCTGGCAAGAGTATGGCACCACAGCTGCTGGGTTGTTCTCAGTGCCTGACATCAGGAGGCGCCCGTCCTCCTGCTCCAACAAGTTGGATTACTTGGTTAAAGGGCTAACCATGACTTCTCCACCGTGAAGTTACTTGTTCCTGTTTGTACCGAGTAAATAATCTGTGGGACATGTGAAAATCATTTCTAAATATGAAGGGGTTGAGAAATCTGTGAGATGGAGAAAAGCTTTTCAATACCAAGAGTTCAAGGAATTTTAAGTGCTATAGCGGGAAGTCAGTATAAGTACTCTCTCCCACCAGTGTTCAGCCCCAGGGAACAGATGCTCTGGCTGAGCTGGGCTCCATTCCCCATGTCATCCTCCAGGATAGGAATCCTTAAACTAGGAACCGGGAAGCTTCCTGTGACTGTATGCACAAGACCATGAGCCCCCATAGCCTTCAGTGGGTTCTCAAAAGTGTCCCTGTCTGAAAATGTTAAAAATCACTCTTATGTGCTAACATTGCTAATAAACACCTAGCAATCAGGGAGGGAAATCAGACTGAGGGGGGAAAAAACGATTTTTATTTTGACCGACTATTGTGAGGTTGTAGACAGTCATCTGGGAGGACTTGTCTCAAAGATACTTAGAAATACTCGTTTCCTTCATGGTGCTTGATATATTGAAATTATTTAACTTCAATGTCTTTCTTCCTTCCTTAGAATGAGGCAAGGTGTGCTGAAGGCAAGATGTGTTTCTAAATGTTTATTTCAGCCCTGCATCACCAGGACCAGCCACAGTTCCTGGCACATGGGAGGTTCTCCACTAATTTTACTGAATGGGGAAAAAAAAAAAAAAAAAAAAAAAGAGACAGATGCATCAATGAGAACAGTTGGGAGAGAAAGAATAGAAAAGCTGGGAGTAGAAAAGGGACCATTTTTAAGTCTAAAAAATCGTTGCTGAAGGAACACAGGAATGGATTCATATAGGCACAATTTTCTTCCACACAAAAGAAAATGGAATCCCAGTTAACACGAATCCATTTTAACACGATACACAAGACTGAATTCTGGTGTTACCTTTTGATACCACCTGAGTCTAAAAGCAAAATAAATTTGCATTATTCTTAGAACAAGAAGTTTGAATTTCAACATGCTGAAACGATACCGACGAAACCATGAGGAAGCGCCTTTCCAGCATTCGGGGTACAGGTGTGTGAGGCCAAGGGCTGAGGTCATTGTCCAGAGAACATTCCCAAATCCAGCAGCTCCTCTCTGGCTAGAGCCTTTCCTGTACCAGCAGGCTGCGTCCCTTGCCCTGATTTCTCCTGCCGACAAAATGAGGAAGCTGGACTTGGTGGGAAGTAGATTAGCTCAGCCTCTGAGGAGTTGGGGCCATTCTGCCCCAAGCCAACTGAATACCCCTGGACAAGCCACTGCTTTGTCCTCCGTGCCCCACTCTGCTAATGGAAAACTAACAAGATCTCTAGCTTCCCATCCAGCCCCAAAGTCAGCTGCCTCCGTGAAAGGCCAAACAAACTGCCAAGCACCCCTCCTGTCCTTCCTCCTCTGGGGATTGATGCCAAGGTCTAACCCAATGGCACTTGACTGCTTGAGTCATAGAAGCCAAGGGAAAGAGCCAGAATTTGCTTCAAGCGATGACTTTCCTTACTGAGGTACCAAAACAGATTCATGGTGGGGGTGGGAGGGAATCCTTCTAAGCAAGTCTGGTGAAGGGCTGCAGTGCCTCCCACACCAGACACGATGACTTCACAAAATCTTTACCCCAAGTACTGATTCTACATGAAGTTGAATGTCAACGAGCTTAGGCTCCCAGGAGACCGGAGTCACCATGGACCGTGGGACAGGAAGCCTCCACCCCCACACCCCAGCTCCCAGCAAAGCTTGATTCATTGTGTGGAGAGAGCCAGACAGCAACGGGGATTCAGCATCCAAGGCTGCAGAAATGATAATCTCCTTAGAAATGCTTTCATCTCTCCTTTTCTCTCCATTAACCTCATTCCCCACCAGGTTTTTCTCAGTAATTTGGGAGACTACAAAATTCAGTCCTACCCACTCTTCATCGAGTGCTTAGGGACGCTGTTCCACGCACTCTGCATGTATTAAACTCCTATGACACGGGGTAAGTAGGTATTGTCACTACCCCTACTTGCGTCCGAGGAAACAGAGGCCCAGCACCGTCAAGGAGTCAATAACCTGAGCTCCACAAACTCAGTGATCAGCAGCCCTGATCGGTCCCTACCCTTACAGGGCTGACCTTTCTAGAACGGGGACCCAGAAAATGAGTAAAAGAATGAACAAGATACTTTCAAAAACAACAGCAGTGGAGAAGACTCGTCCATCTTGTCCAAGGTCACATCACCATTCCCAGGGCCAGAATCTGGGTGGTTCTTCTCAAAGGGGCTCACCCATCATTTCCAACCTGGCTCCTCTGGGGGAACTGGTATGAATTACTTACAAGATAACACAGAAAAGAAGAATTAAAACAACAACAACAACAACTTTCTTTTTAAAAACTTTTAGAAGGGTTACGTGAGTGGCTCAGTGGGTTAAAGTCTCTCCCTTCGGCTCAGGTCATGATCTCAGGGTCCTGGGAGTGAGCCCCCGCATCCTCTGCTCAGCGGGGAAGCCTGTTTCCCTCTCACTCTCTGCCTGCGTCTCTGCCTACTTGTGACCTCTGTCTGTCAAATAAATAAACTGTTAAAAAATCTTTTAGCAAATACATAATAATAATAATGGGTGAATAAGAATCCTCTGATCTACATATTTCCCTAAACTCTGTACTTTGTTTTCTTTTTCTTTTCTAATTTTTATTCAAGTCCTAGCCAGTTCACATACAATGCACTATTGGTTTCAGGAGCAGAAATCCGTGATTCATCACTTACACACAGCACCCAGTGCTCATCATGTCACGTGCCCTCCTTCATGCCCATCACCCATGTCGCCCATGCCCCACGCACCTCCTTCAATCACCCTTCAAAAACTGCGGGCTTCATTAGGATGCAGACTGAAGGTTGGGGTTTCTGGATCAAAGGTTTCGCAAAACAAAACAAAACAAAACAACCCCCCCCAACCTTACCCCAAAGTACGGATCTTGTTACTGTTTGAATTATTCCCACAAAGATTGCAGCTATGCAAACTTCTGCCGATTCCAGAGTATTGATCATTGATACAAATTTTCGAGAGTCGGGTGGGAGAAAAATGGCATCTTGCCGTCGCCTTCCTTTGCGTTTCCTTAATTATTACTAGAGTTCTTTTTTTTTTTTTTTTTAATTTTTATTTTTTATAAACATATATTTTTATACCCAGGGGTACAGGTCTGTGAAAGTGACTCTTAATCTCACAAAATTATTACTAGAGTTCTTAAAAAATCCTTATTTTAAATAATTTTTCTATGACTTTAAGAGAGAATTTGTCGTCAGTGAGTAGGACATTCAGAAAAGGGATAAGCACGGCATATTTCTAACTTCATTACTACGCCATTAAAATGAGCTCCGCACAATGTTTCTGGAAATGGGCTTTTGTCTGAGAGACAGAGAAGAGCGTGTGTAGTTTCTTTTCTAAAGTCGAAGCTGAAAGCCAAGGCCGCCTCCTAGAAGCTCGGATCACCTCTGTGTCCCCACTCATCCTGGGTAGGTAAGGACCTCGCCAAACTGTTCCCTCTGCTCCTAGCAGCTCCCATCCTAATTCTTAAAAGCACGGTAAAGTTTTTAAGGAGAAAGAAACAAGAAGCAGTCCTCCAGTTTTTTTCTGTGACTAATTTAAGTTGTAGTAACACAAAAATACTTTTCACTTGAATAGCCTCTAAGATTCATTTTGAAAACAGCAGTAGCCACCTTGAGACATATTTACTGTGAGTTTCCAGCACTCCAACAGTGGGGGTACAAAGAAAAATTCTAAAATAACTACTTATAAAGCTCAAGCGAATTTAATTAGACTGCTAAAAATGAAAAAAAAAATACTAAATTATAAACCACCATAGACATGATTAATTACATTTACATTATGTGCAGAGCCCAAGAATGGAACCGCCCCACGCAGATTCGGAGGTAGGCATTGTCGCCAGCAAGCCAGCCCTTGATAGAGGCAGACGTAGAGCCAGCAGCTGTAATCAGAGCCCTTAGAGTTTGATTACAAAGGGTGCCTGGGGGTCTGCAGCCTCCTGACCCCTGGGGCCACCCTGCTTCCGAGAGTAGGTCCTGAAATCCCTCTCCTAGAGATCCCCAGCCAGATTCCAAGCTTTCCCCGAAGTCAGGACCGGCCTTTCCTCATCCTCTCCCATCCCCTGTGAACCAGGACACACCCCTGTTTATGGTCTGTCCTGCCCATGGTCATTATAGCGGTCATTATAGCTGGGACTCACTAAGTAAGTGCTGAAGGAGTAAATCAACACCAGCAAGCTGAGCTCTCCCTCAGGAGGTGAAGGTCACAGACGCGTCTAGATGTCCATGACACGTTGGGGGGAGGGGGAGTCAATTTGCAAAGTGTGTAAAGAGAATAAACTGATTTTTAATTTAATTTTTTAATATATTTTTTAATAAACATATAATGTATTATTAGCCCCAGGGGTACAAGTCTGTGAATCGCCAGGTTTATACTTCACAGCCCTTACCATAGCACATACCCTCCCCAGTGTCCATAACCCCACCACCCTCCCCCCAGCAACCCTCAGTTTGTTTTGTGAGATTCAGAGTTTCTTATGGTTTGCCTCCCTCCTGATCCCATCTTGTTTCATTTATTCTTTTCCTACCCCCCAAAACCCCCACGTTGCATCTCCAATTCCTCATATCAGGGAGATCATATGATAGTCGTCTTTCTCCGATTGACTTTTTCGATAACCATAATACCCTCTAGTTCCATCCACGTTGTCACAAATGGCAGGATTTCATTTCTTTTGATGTCTGCATAGTATTCCATTGTATATATATACCGCATCTTCTTTATCCATTCATCTGTTGATGGACATTTAGGTTTTTTCCATAGTTTGGCTACTGTGGACATTGCTGCTACAAATATTCTTGTGCACGTGGCCCTTCAGACCACTACGTTTGTATCTTTAGGGTAAATACCCAGTAGTGCAATTGCTGGGTCGTAAGGTAGCTCTATTTTCAATTTTTTGAGGAACCTCCATGTTGTTTTCCAGAGTGGTTACACCAGCTTGCATTCCCACCAACAGTGTAGGAGGGTTCCCCTTTCTCTGCATACTCGCCAGCATCTGTCATTTCCTGACTTGTTAATTTGAGCCATTCTGACTGGTGTGAGGTGGTATCTCATTGTGGTTTTGATTTGTATTTCCCTGATGCCGAGTGATGTGGAGCACTTTTTCATGTGTCTGTTGGCCATCTGGATGTCTTCTTTGCAGAAATGTCTGTTCATGTCCCTGCCCATTTCTTGATTGGATTATTTGTTCTTTGGGTGTTGAGTTTGATAAGCTCTTTATAGAATTTGGATACTAGACCTTTATCTGATATGTCATTCACAAATATCTTCTCCCATTCTGTCAGTTGTCTTTTGGTTTTGTTAACTGTTTCCTTTGCTGTGCAAAAGCTTTTGATCTTGATGAAGTCCCAATAGTTCATTTTTGCCCTTGCTTCCCTTGCCTTTGGTGATGTTCCTAGGAAGAAGTTGCTGCAGCTGAGGCCAAAGAGGTTGCTGCCTGTGTTCTCCTCAAGGATTTTGATGGATTCCTTTCTCACATTGAGGTCCTTCATCCATTTTGAGTCTATTTTCATGTGTGGTATGAGGAAATGGTCCAGTTTCATTTTTCTGCATGTGGTTGTCCAATTTTCCCAACACCATTTGTTGAAGAGGCTGTCTTTTTTCCATTGGACATTCTTTCCTGCTTTGTTGAAGATTAACTGACCATAGAGTTGAGGGTCTATTTCTGAGCTCTCTGTTCTGTTCCATTGATCTATGTGTCTGTTTTTGTGTCAGTACCATACTGTCTTGATGATGACAGCTTTGTAATAGAACTTGAAGTCTGGTGATTTTTAATTTTATTTTTTAAAAATGTGTCCATGAATAAATGCCTTTCAAATCCCTACCCGTTTTTAAAAACCAGGTTATTTGTCTTTTTATTACATAAAAAGGCCTCTTTCGACCTCTGTTGAAATAGTGTGCACACTGAACACAAATCACTTTTGAAAATGTAAGGAAAAGAATTTTTTTAAACATTTTTTCAAGGTCCTAGTTTGGGGATCAACGCTGCGAAGTACAGGGTCTGGTCTTCATGGTTCATTCCTGGCCAGGCATGGATTCTGGACCAGACGTAGAGCCAGAAAACCAGATTCTCCCTGAGCCTTGGTGCCCTCACCTCTAAACAGAAATACTGGGACCTAACTAGGGTGTAGTGCTGACAGAAGACTCAACATGAGGAAACTGGGGTTCCCAGGGTCTTGCCCATCATGACATAGACACAAGGACCAGGTTTCAGGACCAGACTTCAGGCTCGCACATCGCTGAGAGATGGCTGCACCATGCTAGACTCTTAAGAACCTCAGATGTACCTGATGATCCTGGGGGAACTGCATTCCGCCCACTGAGCACCCGAGGTTGGAACGACTTCTCCAACCAGAGGAGAGGCATACAATGAATGGGTGGTTTGTAGCTTGAGCGTCATTTTTAATTAATATTGTACTGGAATTTGATGGTGCGTCTGGGCCCACTGGTCCCTAACGAGGGTCATAAAATATAAGCAAAAGAACAAATCCCTAAGGGGGCCGGCATGTGAAAAATGACGGTGCATATTCCAAAGGAAGAACATTAGAAAGAAACATACCATCATCATCAGAGAAAGCTGCTGTAACAGAGGGAGGCAATCATACGGTGACCTGAAGAACAAAGAATTGTATTTCTCTCTCGCTGTTGTAACAGTGTCAAGGTGAAGGTGGGCAGTGCACGCACGAGGTGGGCATCTCTCTGTGCACTGTGGGCCCCCCACCCTGGTGCTGCCATCACAAACACAGCTGAAGCTGGAGGGCCGGGCATGCGGGTATCGAGCCAGCAGGAAAGGGGATGAGCGCAGAGGACTCAGCCCCACTGTTACCCCCAGGCCCATGGACGGTCTATATCACCTCCACTCAGGCTCCACAGCTGATAATTGCATCACCTAATAGCCAGAGAGGCTGGGCAAGGCTGTCCAGCTGAATGGGTGAGGCCTGGCCATCTATTCATTGCTACAGAAAAAGAATGGCTTTAGGTGGACAGTCTGAGGTACTGGCCACCTGCACCGAAATTCTCAAGTGACTGTGACGATGACATGAAGTCAGCTTAGAGGTATTTTAATTTCCTTCTTTACATTGGTATCTGGATTTTCTGGAAATTTCCATATTGTCCTCAGGTGATATACAAAATAAGGGTGGAGGATATAATGATCCCAGATTTGGAGCCAGGCTGTCTGGGTGTGAATCAGCCTTACAAACTGGATGACCTTGAACCAATGCTTTCTCCTCCGTGACAGGCCTTCTCCCAAGCTGTGTCATGGGAGCAGCAGAACCTACCTTGCCAGCAGTGGGAGCATCGAGGGAGCAAAAACCTGCAACGTGTGTAGCCTCGGGCCCGGTCCATGGGGACCAGGGTGGAGAGCATGGGGCCTCACTAGCGTCACACAGAGGCGATGGTGACTATTAGCATCAGACCGCTTCACACAGGGGCCTCGGCGTGCAGGGAGCACCACTCCCCCGATCAGGGCCTTCTTTCCTCTTCCTGCCGCTTCCTCATCCTCAGTCCCTTCATCAAACGCCAAGCATTCACTGAACACTGAAGGCTCTTCTCTCTCCGCTCCTCCTCTGTCTTCCTCCCCTCCCTCCAACTCTAAGATCTCACTCACCTTCCTGCATTATTTCTAGAGTTGGGGGGCACTCAGGGGTCCCGCTTGCAGGGAGAAGTGGTGATTGGCCCTCAGGTGCCTGAGTTACTTAGATCTGATCTCAAGGGTGAGACAGTACTCCCTGAGCATCCTGGGGACATCCTAAAAGGACACTCACCTGCAAGCTGGTCCCTTTCCTGCACCCCAGTTAGTGGGCCAGACCCCCTCTCCTGTGCCCTCCTCATCCTCCTGTATTTGTCCCTTCCTTTTCTCCTTACACCCAAACACGTGCAAGCCTGGATGAACACAAGTTGAGGAGCCTTTTAAACAGCTCATTAAAACTTTAAAAGCAGAAAACTGACCTTGGGAAATGATTGTGCAATAGCTTTATTTTTTTATTTTTTTTTTTTTTAAAGATTTTATTTATTTATTTGACAGAGAGAGATCACAAGTAGGCAGAGAGGCAGGCAGAGAGAGGAGGAAGCAGGCTCCCCGCTGAGCAGAGAGCCCGATGCGGGGCTTGATCCCAGGACTCTGAGATCATGACCTGAGCCGAAGGCAGCGGCCCAACCCACTGAGCCACCCAGGCGCCCCTGCAATAGCTTTATTAGATGGCTTGGAGGAAAAAAAAAAGTTAGGCTGGCTGTCTTACTACTGATTTCTCAGGGCTCTCCATACAGGCTTCTAAATTTGGATCTCAAGAATTTATTGAGCTTTGGGAAAAAAACAAAAGAATCTGAAGTCTTGCCAGAACCCAGAGTAATTCTCCAGCTCTTTCTCCTAGAGCCCTTGGAGAGGGAAGGGCCTGGTTTGTCCACTTGGGAGAGGGAGAATCACTGTTGTTGAGGATTTGGGAGGGAGGTAGTATGGTTGTTGAGGTTTACCCACTAACTTTCTCTCTTTACAACCCAGAAATGAATTTTTGCTGGCATTCATGATTGATAGATAGAAGTGGGAAGTGGACAAAACACCCAAAACCCACCTGGTAAAGACAAGAAAATGATTCAAAACATATTCAAAGACAAAAGCGTCGAGCTGTCCTCCGTTAGGCTGCTGAAAGGTCTGTGCGTTGGGGTGAGGGCTTGGCACCCAGAGAACAGAGATGGGAGTGCAGTGTGAGCACACTCACACAAAAGCCCATGTGTGCTGAGGAGCCAGGTCTGGCCTGGCAATGTAGGTCTGGAACGAGGGTCGGAAGGCGGCTTTCTAGAGCCCCAGAGCCAGGCAAGGCAGCGGCTCCTCCCCACACACACCTCCCATGATAAAGAGGAGCATGACTACTGGACCTCCAAGAGCCCTTGGCTTTCAGCAGTTGCAAGGCTCCCTGAGTAGCACTCTGCTTGCATTTCCAGTGCACCAGGCCCTGTCCTAACCATGCCCTCTGGCCCGCCTCTACTTTATTTAGTTTCTTTATTTAGTTTCCTCTCACAGCACCCCCGGGGCAGAAAGTCTATCTTCCAGAGGAAGTGACTGGGACTTAGATGGGTAAGGGACTTGGCGCCAAACCACAGAGCCAGGAAGCGACAGCTCTGGAGCTCAAACCCTCCTCTCCTGAGGCTCCTCTAGCATGTTGGCACTGTGCATGCCAGTATGTGTATGTACCGGAGGGAGCTAGGGCTACGACTGTCTTTTACTTTATCACCTCCTCCTATGCTCACCCTCCCCCCACCCCACCCCTGGAAGGCTGGCCTGTGTACCGATCCCCACTGTATCCCCCAGACCCAGCCTGGTGCTGAGGACTCAAGACAGATGACGATGTTGCAGAAGTCCCTATAGCACCCTCCAGGTGCTAAAGGAAGCAGGCAAGGAGGCTTGTTTTCTCTAATAGCCCAACTCAGATCAAAATCCATGTTGTGGAGAACCCTGGCTGGCACTCCCTAGAGGGGCTGCATTTGGTCCGCTTCCGGCCAGCAGAGCCCCCGAGAACACCTTTAACTCAGTATCCCTCTACAGCATGGGCAGAAATTGCTGGAAGGAGCCGGAAGGAGCTGGAAGGAGCTGGAAAGAGTCAGAAGGAGCCAGAAGGGGCAGCCATTCTCGCCCGCTGGAGGAATTCTCTTAACACTAAAACCAGATAGTGTATGTGGAGAGTGAGATGCACGAAGCAGTATTTCGGGAAACAAAAGGCACCAGGCAGAAGGGCACTCACTTAGAAGTCTGGATTTGGTAGGTTTGCATTTCTGAGCTGGTTTCTCTTTTCTAAAATTCATTCTTGTCTTATTTTCATGTCTTCTTAAAAAAAAAGGGGGGGTGGGAGAAACACGCATTCTAATATAATAACAGGGGTTCCAAAGTGTACCCTGGAAACTTCGCAGGGGTGGCTCCCCATTTCCTAAAACCCAGGCCTCATCCTCCTGGGCCTGAGCCCCGCTGACCGCAAGCTGGTCCAGGCCGCCATGGACCTAGCCGCTACCATCCAGAAATTGCCTGTGAGGTCCTCTCCTGGCCCTTCAAGCTGCTGGGACAGATGACTGCTGTTGCCAGGAGCTCTGTAAGGTGGCCTCAAGTAAGAAAAAAGAACTGGACCTCGGGGGAGGCTCACACCCTGGGGTTGTGCAGTCCTTCAGGTTAGGCACATCAGATTAGCCAAGCAGCTCAGAAACCCTACCCAGACACACCACCACGGCTCATGTCTGGCCTCCACTTCCTTGCCGTGGGACCCTAGACATTTCATCCCCGTAAAGGGTACTAGGACTTTTCATCCTTGGAGGATTGAGGATTAAGTAAAATAAAATAACAGGGGTGCTGGATGGTTGTTGGCAATATTATTATTTCTATGCAAATTGCTTCTTTCCTCTGCAGGCTCAGAATCCACCCTGAGCCCATTTTCTTTTGAAATTTAATTTAAAGAAATGAAAATTACAATGAGATACCACATCTCATCTATCAGACTGGCAAAAGTCCCAAAGTTTGATAGTAGAATCTGTGGGTTAGGCTCAGGGGAAATGGGCAGGCCCTTCAATGGTGGAGGGGGGGTGTCGGGGAGCGGGAACTGCTACAGCTCTGTAGTGGGGCCTCTTAGAACCGCAAAATCACACACGCCCTGATCCTCAGACCCAAAGAAGTCGCTTCAAGCAACCTGTCCCGGACACACACTGCCAAGATTGCACATCAAGAGACACAGGAAGAGACTCTAAACCAAATGCAATGTATGAACCTTATTTGGGTCCGAATCTGAACAAATAGTAATTACAAGACAGGGATATGTGAACACCGGTTGGGTATCTGATCATTCTAAGGAATTATTAGTGGTATTCTTAGGTGTGATCCTGGCATTATAGTTATACTTTTCTCAACGAGTCTTTATCTATTGGAGATATTTACAGAAATATTCATGAATGGAATACATTGTCTGGAAGGTGCTTACAAATAATCCTGGAGGAGGGACTGTGTGGGTGACAGGTACTTGGGAGTTGACTACAGCATCCTATTTTTGTATATGTTTGAAAGTTCACATAGTAAAATTAAGACATTACAGATAAAGCTGAAATTCTTCCTTGACCCTACCTAATCCAAGCCCTTGGAGCAATTTGTAATAATAAACATATATTTTGATTGATCTAATTAATTTCCACTTTCCCATTAGATCTCAAGTGCCAGGAGGGCAGACAGGGAGTGCACTTTTGCTCATCAGCATCTAACCCAGTGCCAACAACATAATAGGGCCTCAGTAGACAGTCACTGAGTAAATGAATTAGTAAGTGAAGGATCTAGACCCCTACCTCTATCAAATGGTAATTCACCCAGAAGGTCCGGTGGCTGAATAAATTCAAACACCTAATGGGGCCACTGGCCAGGATACCCTGTAAGGCGCTTTTGCAGATCAGAAGCTGCAGGTTTTAACAACACAGCAGCTCCTTCAGAACGGTCCCTCCAGCTAGAAGAGATGCCTTGCTGGCGCATGCCTCTTAACCCCTACAGCCCCTCTCAGAAGACGGTCAGTGTTTCATCACGTATGCATCATTCACGGTGAAGCTTCCCTGCCTAGTGGACCTGGTGGGCAGGGTCTAGACCTTAGTTGTCTCTGTTTCCCCCAGGCTTGATACCTGCACAGCTCCTAATAAATATTTGCTAGAACATCACCAAACAAGACAGTGAATGAGTGAAGGAGTAATTGTAGGGCTCTTAAATACCCATTCTTTCCTAGCTGTCGGGTCTCACTGAGTTCGGGTCCAAGAGCTAAAATATACCCTACGTTGCTTTCAAGAGGAAAATAATAAGAAAAAAAATCCTGGCCTTGCTGCATCCTCTCCGTCGCCTAGCCCATGTCTGCCTGGTTGGAATGTCATTGTGAAAGCCTCTTCACCCCCCTAGCGCAGTGCCAGCCCGGTCCCTTGCTGCCATGCATGCCTTTGCCAGCAGGTCAGAGTCCCAGAAGGTGTTCTGTGAGCACTGGGCATCTCATCTTCTCCCCATGCAGTTCCTTCTTTAACTCAGCTGCCAGAGTGTTGAACACCGAGTTATTCTGGGCAAGCCCAGCAACTTTTGTTGCTGGCATATCTATTTTCCTCCTTTTTCTGCCACTTTTTTCCCCTTTGAAAATTCTTATTTCATAATTTTTTCGCATGAGTTTTTTGGTAAGTTCCTTGAAATTCAATCAAGGGGGGGCAGGGAAGAGCCAGACAAATATCCTGAATAAAACTGTACATTGAGGGCGTCTGGGTGGCTCAGTCAGTGGAGCCTCTGCCTTTGGCTCAGGTCATGATCTCAGGGTCCTGGGATCAAGCCCCACATCAGGCTCCTTGCTCAGCTGGGAGCCTGCTTCTCCCTCTCCCTCTGCCTGCTCCTCCCCCTATTTGTGCTTGCTCTCCCTCTCTGTGAAATAAATAAATAAAATCTTAAAAAAAAACAAAACAAAACTGTACATGGAGAGTCTTCCCCTTTCTGTTTATACCACATGAACTTGGAAAGCATTTCGAGATTGAAATGATTCAGGCAACATGTGCACCTTCCCAGAGTTTCACCCTTCCCTGGAGAAGCAGTTGACTCCAAGGCTGGGGCACAGAAAGTACAAAAGGAACTCGGAACATCTTGTGCTAGAAGGAAGAATCAAAGAATGATGGGGGACGGGTCAAAACATGGCCCAGCTTGAAGGGGCCAACTTTGAGACAATATGAACATCACAACAAGTAATGATAAGAGAAGAGTTGAACCTATTGCATAAAATAAAAATGAGTAAGCCCACACTCAATTTATTAATTAGTTGGGGGAGGTGTTGTCTACCTTACAGTAGAAAGACAATAATGTAATATAAAAGGAACAACGGACTTAAGACTACACCATTTGGCAATTACCATACTAGTCACTTTCCGGCAAAAGCTATCATTGAATGAAAACAATGGTGGGTAAAAGTTTGAGGAGTAGCAGAATATTTGCACAGTCTCCAATAGCATCAGCTGTACTGGGGGAACCAAATTATGGGCTTTATGATATGATGCACTGAGAAGAATGCAACATCCTTTCTGATGTATTTCTGCTAAAGAATCATAGTCTGAATCCAATCATGGGGAAGCATCAGACAGATCCAGTGTAAAGGCCCTTCTGTAAGATAACTGGCCTGAGAAGTATACATCTAAAAGGATGAATTTTGGGCGCCTGGGTGGCTCAGTTGGTTAAGCAACTGCCTTCGGCTCAGGTCACGGTCCCGGAGTCCCAGGATCGAGTCCCACATCAGGCTCCCAGCTCCATGGGGAGTCTGCTTCTCCCTCTGACCTTCTCGCCTCTCATGCTCTCTCTCTCAAATAAATAAACAAAATATTTAAAAAAAAATAAAAGGATGAATTCTAAGGTATAAAAGTGACACTTTGATACAGCTGATTTAAAAAAAAAAATAACTGACCTGCACTCCTTCCAGGTAGCAATGTCAGAGAAAACAAGGCTAGGAAATATTCCAGATCATAGGAGACTGAAGAGACAAAACAAGTGAATACTGAATACGACATGGGATAGATTATTTCCTTCTTTTTTTTTTTTTTTTGTTAAAGATTTTATTTATTTATTTGACAGAGAGAGAGAGAGAGAGATCACAAGTAGACAGAGAGGCAGGCAGAGAGAGAGGGAGAAGCAGGCTCCCTGACGAGCAGAGAGCCGGACGTGTGGCTTGATCCCAAGACCCTGTGATCAGGACCTGAGCTGAAGGCAGAGGCTTAAGCCACTGAGCCACCCAGGTGCCCAGATTATTTCCTTTTGTTATAAAGAATATTATTGGGACAATGGGTGAAATCTGAATAAGATTTGTACATAAACAATAATATTGTGTAAATGTTAATTTCCTGATTTTGATAACTATACTATGCTTATGGAAGAGAATGATCTTATTTTCAGGAAATAGAAACTCTAGTATTTAGCAGCAAAGGGACATTTTATCATGTCTACAACTTAAGATCAAACAGTAAATGGATAGAGAGATTGGAAAAATAGATGAATGAACAGCTGGATGGATGGATAGTATTTCAAATAAAGTGGAAAGCAGGTTTGCCAACCCCCTAGCAGACAAAAGCAGGTAAGCCACATAGGCAAAGTTTATTCTAGTTTATTTCATCAATGTAAGCAAAACTTAACTTGGGCCATCTATTGTCAATGCCTCTGATAATCATAACAACACTTAAGGCCTCTCCCTAAAATTATATAAAATAATCACTTTATCTAATCCCTCCATCTGGAAAACTCCACTGAAATAGCCCATCATTCTGAAGTTTAAGCAACTTCCTTATTTTCACTATGTAAGCCAGCCCATAATGTCATACTGCTGTGCTTCTTATCACTTTTAGGTTTGACATCTCCATGTCCAGGAAAACTTTGTTTCTCAATCAAAATATTCCTATCTAGTAAAGCTCTCTGAATTTCCTTCTGATAATGGGTGGACAATGGTTGGATACATAGATAAGACCAACATAATAAAATGTAACATCTTGGATGAGGGATCTATAGGAACACTTTATACTCTTCTTTTGACATGTCTGTAAGACTGAAATTATGTCAAACTAATAAGTTAAAAGAGAAAACTCTAGAAAAGGAAAAGAAAAACAGGCTTGCACCCAAACAGGCTTGCTTTGACAGGTAGATACCCTCCTAATCTTCATAACCTTAAGGGGGAAATTACCCTCCTTTCTCGAAAGCCTGCGTGGGTCTTCCACAACGCTCACTTTCAGCGGGCCCTAGTTCGGAAATGATTATGAATTTCAAGACAGCGACAGCAGAGCATTAGACTAAGCATGATTAAACTAAGAGCATGGGGTCCTCCTTGTTCAAGGGCACGGGGTGCTCACCCAAGAAGCGGGGACTGCCTGGTACAGAAGAGGGGCCTGGCAAGTGTTTGCTACATGCATAGATGAATAAATACAAGTTTCTGGAACACATTCCAACCTGTATATAAACTGTATATAAAGTGGAGGTCTCCTGCAGCCACAATTTCTATATCGGTAATTGATGTGGGTCTTCATACACAGTTCTGGAAGGGTTCTGGATTGCAGAGGCACCAATTCCCACTAGGCGGCTGGGACAGTCAGCCCCCAGAGCCTCACATGGTCCCCCCTTCCTTGGTGACCTGTCTCAGGTCCTCCTGGGCCCTTGGGACTTTCTGGATCTCCATGCAGGGGCAGAGTTTCTGCTAGCCTCCTTTCACCACTTCAGCCTCCTGTTTCTACCACTACCCTCCATCCCCCGTATCTCTTCTGACTCAGTCCTACTACAGAACATTCTGAGGAATGTGAGCCCCCCTGGAGCCCCGAGTGTGAACAATTCCCAGCTCTGCCAAACTGAGGCAAAGCCACCAAACCCCTTTTCATTCATGACCTACATTGCCATTGGCTCCCAGGGACCGTGCATTCTGCAAGCAGAGGGGGAAATGTTACTATGACAACAGATCCCGGAGCTGCAGGGAGGCAAAACACCTACTTAAAAAAAAAGTTCCCTTACCCATATGGCAAATGGACTTCATTAGTTGTTTCTATATCAAATATCCAAACGAGGTGGGCCGAAAGGGGCTTATTTTTAAAGGGCTAATTTGGATTTATAGCACCAGAGCTGTCCATGGAGAGTGAAGATAGAATACCATCATTTTTTGTTTTTGTCTTTTTAGAGACAAACGTTAATATGCATCAGCAGTGTGCTTACTGGCTCTCATGAACTTGCCCGTAAGAGGGAATCAGACTTCTGTGAGTAACGGCTGATACCCTGTCTTCTGCAAATCCTAATCTTGGGTGGCTCCTATTGAGTTCTCCCTGTGGTTGCCTGGGTTTTGTAGCTCTTTCCACACCAGCACCCGGCAAATGCTGTGTGACTGAAAGAGAATGAGGTTCTTAGGTCTGAACTTTAGTTTTGCTATTGATAAACTGTGTGATTTAGATAAGGTATTTCTTCTTGGAGGCACAGTTTCTTTCCTGGAGACATTGTTTCTTTATTCATGCAAATAGTCACAAACGTTTCTTGAACAACTGCTATGTGTCTAAAGTAGCAACACCTCCCTTATAGGGTTGTGTGGCCTGAGACCACTGTTGGGAATAAAACATGGAAGAAATTTATGCCCACTCATTATCCTTCCTTCCCTTCCCTGCTCCCTGCCCCAACCACAGCTGGATACAGCCTCCTCTGACTTGGACAGCCCTGGGCCAAGGTCCGTGATCACAGTCTGATTGGATCGCATCACGTCATTGACTATGTGTCTGTCGCTCACTTAGACCCTGACAGGGCTCCCCAGGATGAGGTTGGCTCCTACCCCAGCCCTATCTCCCAGGACCAGGCAGCGAATCCTCATAAGCCAGATCCTGTATGATTAAAGTAGCTGTTGGAACCAGTGTCTGTATGTAGTTTTACATTTTTTTCTCCTGTTTTTCATGTAATCAACAGATTTAACAAATTTTGGACCTTAATCACCTCCCAATGGTGGTTTCAGAATTCCTCTATGGTGGGTGCTTCAGAGGGGCACCCGAGTGCTTCAGAACAGCCCATGGAGATCAGCGGGCTTGTTTCAAGTAGTCTGCTCTTGCATGACTGTTAGCAGGAGCTCGTAGCGGCATTATTAGCACAGTAGGTGGTCTGTCTTTGCTGGGATTATTAGTATATGGGGTGCCTCGGGCTCAGTGTGTGTGGAGATTATAAAGGAGTTTGTGGAGTCCCCAGTTCTCATTACCTTCCAGCTGAGGGTCTGTAATCTGAGTCTGTGCACCCTACAATGTGACCTGTGACAGTCACCACTCCCTTCCTTCAAAAGGACACCTCTCTACTTTGTTAGCGGAAAGCTGGTCCCAGGGGAGTTCTCTGAGGAAGAAGAATCCAACATAAAACAGGGCATCAAAATTCTGGGGCCATGAACCTGAATTCGTGTCACCTTTCCTTAATTTCAGAGTCTCCCCAGCAGGGCTTGGAGAGAAATGTGGACTATCACTCTGGTAATCCCTTCCGGACACGATTATTCTGGTTACTGCCTCCGGGAACCTACTTGGTATTTCTTGTCTTACTCTGATTGCATTCAAAACTTGATTAGATTGTATTGATTCTGTCATGAAAAAATAAAGTCCTCCTGCTCTCCCACCCCGTGTAGTCTTTCACTCACTTAATATAAAAATCCCACCTGTGCCTCATGGGCTTAAACCTACATTTCTTTGCTTTGTTCCACTCTTAGTCCTTTGTCTTTCCCTTCTTAAAGCTGATATCCTCCTTTGGTCTTGTGCGAGGGCTTTAGTTTTTATTACTGTTATTTGTAGATCTCTGCTAGGGCTATTTGCTGTCCCAGCTACCAGAGGGGAAGGGAAAAATATTTCTCCAATTCCCAAATAGTTTCATTGGCCAAACTGTTTGTCAGTGAATTCTTCTCTACTTCTTGGCTCCAAGTGCTAACACTTCCCATTATAAGCAATTTCCCTTGTGATAAAGGAAAGGCTGACAGTGCCCTGCAGTGGAGGTCGGCCACTCAAGGGGTCTGTGTGCTCATTCTTTATGACATGGCAAATGCTCACGCAACCAGCTAAATGTCCCTACTGTGCAAAGTTTTCCTTGGCTCCCCCAGGCAGTTGGAAGTAGATGAGAAAGAAGGAAGAAAACCAGACTGATGACCCAAAATGGATTCCTGAGTGATAATCATACAAAGATACAGTTATAAAGAGCTCACCCTGTTGGGCCCCTGGGTGGCTCAGTTGGCTAAGTGTCCAACTCTTGATTTCATCTCAGATCATGATCTCAGGGTTGTGACATTGACCCCTCCATCGCTGGGCTCCATGCCCAGGCTCCCAGCATGGAGCCTGCTTAAGATTCTCTCCCTCTCCCTCTGCCCTGCCAACTTGCACTTTTTCTCTCTCTAAAATAAAATAAAATAAAGGGGCTCTTGCGTGGCTCAGTAGTAAGTGTCTGCCTTCCGCTCAGGTCATGATCCCAGAGTCCTGGGGTCGAGCCCCACATCGGGCTCCCTGCTCAGTGGGGAGTCTGCTTCTCCCTCTCCTTCTGCCCCTCCACCCCCTGCTCATGCTTGCTCGCTCTCTCTCTCTCAAATAAATAAATCTTTAAAAAAGAAAAAAGGAAATTACTCTCCTTACATCACATGATCCATGCACACAGACCCCCACTGAAAACTCATCTTCTATACCATTAATCCCTCTATCTACCAGTGTGGCTAATGCCACTCTCTAAACATTGAAAGGTTCCTACCACACTACTCACAAATTGTTCCCCCATTCCATGAGTGCCTAACCCTTGCTTGAAGCTCTAAACCTACAAATCTAAACTAGAAAATCCAGAAAATCTAAGCTCAGCTGTCCCAGAATATCAGGCCCTTCCTGGACTGGGTAGGAGCTAGACTAGAATTCTGGCCATAGACATACAAGATTTAAAAATACACATTTTCTAGAAAGCTTTTAAAAATCCAATTTGGTGGCAAACCATCCCCTCTTCCTCCCCTTCTACTCCTCCTATTTTATCCCTTTCCCTCTTTCCAAAGTTTTCCTTTAAATAGAGGCAAAGGAGTGCCTGGGCGGCTCAGAGGGTTAAGCAGCTGCCTTCGGTTCAGGTCATGATCCCAGGGGATCCCAGGGGGCTCTGATCGAGCCCCACATGAGACTCCCTGCTCAGCAGAGAGCCTGCTTCTCCCTCTCCCTCTTCCTGCCACTCTGACTGCTTGTGCTCTCTATCTCCTTGTCAAATAAATAAATAAATAAAATCTTTTTAAGAAATAAAATAAATAAATAAAGTAGAGATAAAAGCAAAAAAACAAACAAACAAAAAAATGCTCATGGAGAATCTGCAGTTACTCCCCAGGAAAACCAAACTTCATAGGAAGCGATGTTCTAGAGGTGGACCTTAGCAATAATAATGTTCATTATAAGTGCCAAAATGGGAAAAATCCAAATCTCAGCAATGAGATATTGATTCTGGAAGCCATGGGACACCCATGCAACAGAATTCTATGCAGCCATTAAGAATGATGTTTCAGGACTATGGAACTGACATGGAGAGAAATTTACTCCATAGAATCAACACAGGCAGTCCCTCTAGTACGACTACATAGACTAAATATGAACTAGGACTTAACAATCAAGTATACCTAAGCTCCCTCGGCTTCAGTGAAACATCACATTCATGCCTTGAGTTGCAGAAAAGAAGGGTTCCATGTCCAAACACATTGGAAAAACTCTAGATTAATCATAGTGAATGCAGTTCTAGCTACTCCATTTCTCAAATCTTAGAGCATGCTAAAGTCCACCATGAACCTCCAAGAGGAGGTGCTTCAGTGACCCATCTGTAGGCTTCATTAATCATGAGATGGGTGTTCCAGGGACCACACTTTGGAAAAGGTAGACAGAGGGATGATTGAAGGGATGCATCAAGGAACAAATACAGATGTCTAGAAGGTATGCACGAAATGTTAACAGGGGTTCTTTCTGGCTATTAAAAATACAGGTGGGGGCGCCTGGGTGGCTCAGTGGGTTAAGCCTCTGCCTTCAGCTCAGGTCATGATCCCAGGGTCCTGGGATCGAGCCCCACATCGGGCACTCTGCTCAGCGGGGAGACTGCTTTCTCCTCTCTCTCTGCCTGCCTCTCTGCCTATTTGTGATCTCCATCTATCAAATAAATAAATAAAATCTTAAAAAAAAAATACAGGTGACCTTTATGGTTATCTTATCATTATTATTATCTGTGATTTCCCCCACAATGAACATTTCTTTTTATGTAATTTTAAAATAACAAAACTCTTCTGTTACTTTTTTTTTTTTTTCTTAAAGATGGCCGGAGAAGGGATGGGGATGGGAAAGGGAGTCCTCGTTCTCAAAGCCAGCTGTGCAAATGCCTTGTACACACGCCAGTGTTAATTACTGCTCTTCTAAAGCGGTGAGGCAAATCCCTTGGATGACTTTCCCAGGGTTCCCACTGGCCATTATGGAAAACATTCTGACTTCAATTCATGCCTAGTCATCAGCATCAGCATTATCGTCATCAAAGTCACTGACAGGAGTTTTCAAATTTTTTTTATTAGGGTAAAACTCACCTAATATAAAATCAACCATTTTAATGTGTACAGGTCAGTGGCATTTATTTCATTCACAGTCTTGTGCAACCATCCCTTCCACCTAAGTCCCAACTGAAAGGCATCTGAAGTGGATGTCTAGCACTGCCTTGAGCTATGCCCCACTCCCCAACTTTTTCCAAAAAGAATTGAGGTGGCCTGTCAAAGGAATAGATATATATTAAAGTTAATAAAGCAGAAAATCAGGGCCAGGAAAAGAAAAAGGGATAAATATACCAACCACGAGGTTAATACAATGTTTATGACTGAACATTACAAGTATCTCTCAACTTCCTAACAGCTGGGGCAAAGTGGGAAACATAGCAATAAATGGCTATTATCAGAAAGGAGAAAGCTTGGTATAACTCAGGAGAGCTTAAGTGTTTTTCTGGAACTTGATCCTTGAAGAAACTTTTCATGTGGAAATGCCCTTGACCATAATTTTTATAATGAATGCACAAGGAAAGATTTTTATGTGGTTGTTTTTCAACAAATATTTACTAGATGAATTAATAAGTAAATGAATAAATGAATGAATAAAAGATAAATCTCTAACAGCTCAGTCACATTGCCAACACACAACCCTTCATAAACTTGTCGGAATGATAGAACTAAATGCCCAATGAAGATGGCAATCATTGCTAGACCAATAAAGAAATTCTTTTTACATAAACCTAAACAGTACAGAAGATATTAGCTTTTTTAATCAAATGAAAATATTAGGAAAGTCAAGATTATCTCCTGATGGCACCGGCAATATAGGAAAACCATGAGTCCTTGAGTGCTACTTAATTGCTTACAATTTTATGGAGTTTTTAGAATGGCATGGTCTCATTTCCTTACATCACACATGAAAATAGACTCAAAATAGATGAAGGACCTCAATGTGAGAAAGGAATCCATCAAAATCCTTAATGAGAACACAGGCAGCAACCTCTTCAACCTCAGCCACAGCAACTTCTTCCTAGAAACATCGCCAAAGACAAGGGAAGCAAGGGCAAAAGTGAACTATTGGGACTTCATCAAGATCAAAAGCTTTTGCACAGCAAAGGAAACAGTTAACAAAACCAAAAGACAACTGACAGAATGGGAAAAGATATTTGCAAATGACATATCAGATAAATGATATATCGAATAGATCCAAAATCTATAAAGAACTTATCAAACTCAACACCCAAAGAACAAATAATCCAATCAAGAAATGGGCAGAGGACATGAACAGACATTTCTGCAAAGAAGACATCCAGATGGCCAACAGACACATGAAAAAGTGCTCCACATCACTCGGCATCAGGGAAATACAAATCAAATCAAAACCACAATGAGAAAACATCTCACACCAGTCAGAATGGCTCAAATTAACAAGTTAGGAAATGACAGATGCTGGCGAGGATGTGGAGAAAGGGGCACCCTCCTACACTGTTGGTGAGAATGTAAGCTGAGGCAACCACTCTGGAAAACAGCATGGAGTTTCCTCAAAACGTTGAAAATAGAGCTACCCTACGACCCAGCAATTGCACTACTGGGTATTTACCCTAAAGATACAAATGTAGTGATCCAAAGGGGCATGTGTACCTGAATGTTTATAGCAGCAATGTCCACAATAGCCAAACTATGGAAAGAACCCAGATGTCCATCAACAGACAAATGGATAAAGAAGATGTGGTATATATATATATATATATATATATATACACACACACACACACACATACATACATATACACACACACACAATGGAATACTATACAGACATCAAAAGATATGAAATCTTGCCATTTGCGATGACATGGATGGAACTAGAGGGTATTATGCCTAGCAAAATAAGTCAGTCTGAGAAAGACAACTATCATATGATCTCCCTGATATGAGGAAGTGGAAATGCAACGTGGTGGGGGGGGTTGGGGGGTAGGAAACAAGATGGGATCGGGAGGGAGGCAAATCATAAGAGACTCTTAATCTCACAAAACAAACTGAAGGTTGCCGGGGGGAGGGAAGTAGGGAGAGGGTGGTGGGTTATGGACATTGAGGAGGGTATGTGTTATGGTGAGTGCTGTGAAGTGTGTAAACCTGGCGATTCACAGACCTGTACCCCTGGGGCTAATAATACATTATATGTTTATAAAAAAAATAAAAAGTTATTTTAAAAAAGTATGACATGGGACGCCTGGGTGGCTCAGTTAGTTAAGCGGCTGCCTTCGGCTCAGGTCATGATCCCAGGGTCCTGGGATCGAGTCCCACATCGGGCTCCTTGCTCAGCAGGGAGCCTGCTTCTC
The DNA here is from genome assembly GCF_030435805.1 of Mustela lutreola. Classification (NCBI taxonomy): domain Eukaryota; kingdom Metazoa; phylum Chordata; class Mammalia; order Carnivora; family Mustelidae; genus Mustela; species Mustela lutreola. Next base: position 23,092,479 of record NC_081291.1, on the reverse strand, counting down.
CCTCTGCTTCTGCCTGCCTCTCTGTCTGCCTGTGCTTGATCATTCTCTCTCCCTCTGTCTCTGACAAATAAATAAATAAAATCTTTAAGTATGACATGGTCTCCATTCTTCATCCTGATGCCTACGTTGTTTAAAGATCAAATTTTAGTTTAAAAAGATTTTCATGAGTTTCTGGAATATATCTGCTCCCCTTGGAAATATGAGAGTTAGGACAGCCCCATGGATACAATGTCACTCTTCACCTGCCTCATTCTATCTTGTAGAGTTTACTCATTCCATCCAAAGCTCCAATTCCTCAGCCATTCTTATCTTATTAGACTTTAGGAAATTCTGCCTTCCAACAGTATTTTCATGATTTTTCTAGGCTCTAGCCTCTGGAACAAGTATTTCTCCTTTTTCTGTACTTCTCAAATGGGGGAAACATACTAACAGCTCCCAGTGAGAGATGTGCAGGAGAATCACCATGGCAGCCATGGGAAAAAATGCCCTAGAGTGTATGTCCAAGACGTACACACGGATTTCCCGGTGTTGACATTACAGGCTACTCTTTATTTCAAAGTGGGGTTTTTTTCCTTTGTAAATTTCTTCCTTCTGTAACTGTTCTAAATTGATTTGTGGCAAGTTGTTTGGTTTTATTTTAATGAGAAGGTTTAAAGTGAGAGAAGCCATGGTGTGGAAGGTTTGCTCGTCTGTGTCCACACTGGCTGTGCCACTTGGGAGACCCTAAAATTTAGCTCTTGTCCACAAGCCAGAGATACATATCCCCACCTCACAGATGTGCCAGGAAGATTAAATGAGAAAATGCAGAATTCAGTGGCCCAGATCGAACATACATTTATACTGTATTACTCATATAAGAACAAATGGTAGCTATCAACATTAGTTGGTATTTTCCATTTTGCATAATAGTAGAAACATTAACACAGTGATGGTAAAAAAAAAAAAAAAAAAAGTTGTCTCTCATCCCATTTGCCCCCCAAAATCAAACTATTGTCATTTGACCATAGCTTCTTCCAGTCCTGACCCACATGATTTGTACAGTTATAATCATATTGTAAATGCAATTTTGTATTCTGGGTTTTTTCAGCTAACATCATATGATAAGCATTTTCTGCAATAAACGAATTACTAAATGGTGATTTCCAAAGCCATACATATGCAGGGACAAATAGGGTTCAGTGACCCTCTCTATAGCCTAAGTTGCCTCCTCCATATTTTATAAATTAAAATCCCTCAAGATGACCAATCCTGGCCCTGGAAGTAACCAAATTTGGTGTAATAAAACCCATGTCACGCGGAGGCAAGCAAATCAGGGTACTTTGGGTGATGAGGGAACATTAGCCTTTTATAAGCTTGAAAAATGATGGAGCTCAGTTTGCTACAATGTACAGATGTACCTCTGAATATGATCCCAGGACGTACTACCTTTCTAATGTGAGTGCGGAATCTGACCTCCAAAGACAAGCTAAGAGTATTTGAAGCCTGCGGGTCAAGGAAGGTGAGCCCTGAAATTTGGCCTGCTGCTTCTCCCTCGCCACGTGCCAAGGTCTGAGCAGGCAGAGGCAGGGCGAGAACAGGGCCAGCCAGAGCAAGGACGTGAAAGAGAGCAGAGCCTGTGTAGGAATAAAGCTAAAGTGCAATTAGGCAGAAACATTAGGTGTGGGGCAGGAAATGTAGAGGAAGGAGATCAGCAAAATTGGTTGGCCTGGAAAATGGAAAGCCTTGAACTCTGCTAAGGAGATTTTTTGCATCATTGGGTAGGTGTTGGAGGGCCCCTGCGAGTCACTGAATAAGGAAGTGGGCCAGCCAAGGTGCCCAGCTGGAAAGAGGGGAGAACAAAATGGTGGAGGTGAAGGAGAAAACAACTCAAACACGGGTACCGAAGTCAAGAGACATGGAGGCTGATGGGAACTATAGAGCCATGTTCCAGGCTATGTTCTTTGTACTCATTAATTCAATCTTAAAACAGTCCTCTGCCTTGGGTACTAGAATTCCTATTTTCCAGACCAAAAAAAAAAAAGGAGGTCCAGAATGATTGGGTGGCTTGGACAATCGGCCAAGGTCACAAGTAAGAAGTAGCAACCCCAGCACGAAAGTCCAAGCAGCCGGCTCCTGAGCCTGAGGGCCCCCATCCACACCCGCCCACTTGCACAGAAGCATGAGGTGTGTGATGGACACCAGGTCAGGGACCACCAGGTTGGGGGAGGCATTCCTGGAAGAGGTAACAATGCGCGCAAAGACTTGGAGAGAAAAAACCATGTGCTACTTATGGGGGAAGCCAAAGTTCCAAGGAAGAAATAACCTGGTACAGATGCACAGGCCAGAGAAGGACATTTCAACTTCGTCAGCTCTCGGACTGGCAGTGTGGAGGGGCTGGTGACATTGGCCAGGAAGCTCTGCTCCCCTCCTTTTTCCCCGAGACAGCCAACGCCAGTAACCTGCACAGGAACTTTGGTTTCGCGCGCTGGTTTATAGTTGGGAAGGATTATTTTGGTTGAGACCGCCTCCGTTCCAGCTGCTCTCAACAGAATCATTCACCCTCCTATCAAACATCTATTGTGTGCCTCTCAATGAAGCCCACCAGCTAGACAGAGATTAACAAATGGCACAGTGCCGGCCAAAACCCACACCTGAGATGAATGAACTTCCTTCCTGTCCCTCGCGCATGCAATGACCTTGGGCACAGGCTCTCCCTCTAAGCTACCTCAAACCGGTTTGTCCTTTCTTGAGAAAATCTCATCCCACAGAGCATGAGCTTGCATGAGCTGCTTCCTGCTGAAGAAGACCAGGTTTTACTCACTTGCCGCTGATAAAATAAACAGCCGGGACACATGATTTCAAGCTTGAGTACAGCTGCCTAGGAAACCCAAGATCGAAGCTGGTATTTTTCTTGTTTTACTCAGAATTCTTCAGCCCAACTGTATATCCAGGAAGCCAGACTCTCCTTTTAGGTCCCTGAGTTGAGGGCCCTGACGTTGGCTTCCAGCATGAGCTCTGAAGATGGAGATGCTGAGACCCAGGGTCCTCTCAGTCTCGGGGGCCTATTCTGGGAGAACATGGAAGTTCTGTCGATGGTGGACTCTAATGAAGCAAAGATAAAGAACCTGATGGGTTCCTGGAAGCTGGGCCACCCACAGGACCATGACTTGAAAACCATCACTCTGACCTTGTTTTGTTCAAACAGCCCACTGGCCCATGTTATGAACATCCACCCGTCCATTCTCAGAAACCACCATTTTGGTTCCTCCCAGGCTCCAGACTCTTGAGAAGACATCATCAGCACTGGGGTGAACTTGCACTGAGTAGGGGGCATGTGGAGGGCTGCTGAGCCTCTAGGAGCAGCAATCGCCCCAGATACAACTCAACACACCGATGAGCAACCCTCATGGAAATAAAGGTGCATTTCGAAAAGATGCCGCAGCAAAGATTTGTCTAGCACAGGTCTGCAAGAGGACCTACATCTCTACTTAGGAAAGATTGCTTCTTATGCAATTAAAATGAGCCTTCCATCTGTCTAAAAACCACTTACATAAAGCGCCCCCTTCTCCCTCGCCTCCACAGGTTCCTCATCTGCGGGTCGGGTCAGGCTTCGGGCCAGCAAGCACCAAACCAGCAGCCAGTGTGTGCATAGCCACGGAGGGCCCGCTAACCACTAGGGGAGAAAAGCCCCTTGGAGGAGAGCTTGCTTTCGACATACATAGGAGCAGTCCTCTTGTGGGAAGCGTGTTTCTCCCACGTCCATTAGCATACAGCTCCATCTGCACCCCTGCTGGGAGCAGTTTGGAAGTGGATAAAGTCTGAAAATATTACATATGTATGTCTGTACACACACTCACCCAGAGCATGTCCCTGAGCGGAATGCATGAAGGGGTGGCTTTCCTGGAAAAAGCTCAGATCGTCCCTCTCCCTACCTACACACAGACACATGCTCATTTGTCCCTTTAAAGACGAGGATACTGAGAGGGTTGTTTCCCAAGATGGACTTGCAGACTCCAGGAGAATACTGGTGGCCTGTTTGCCGCCCACATCCCAGAGGCTCAGGAAGTGGCAAGGCAAACCAGCCCGCTGGGGCGGGAGGCCTGGGCTTCCGGAGAACAGCTGAGCTCCCCCAGCTTCTCCTGGTGTCCTCAGGCTTCCATCAGGGCAGCAGGGAGGGATGGCCTCAGTCTGGGCTCCACACGCACTAGCTAAGTGACCCGCTGCACAGCTCGACGGATCCTTCCAGGCCTCCTCTTCCTCATCTGCACCCTAGGGACGACAATGCCTGCCTCCTGGGCTTGCTGAGGGGGTTGAATGAGATGATGCATGCCAAAAACTTCCTTCAGAGAGGAAGCACACTCCCCCACAAGCTCTCCACAGCATTCGCCGGGCTCATTATCTTACCTGCCTAGTTACTGCTTACAAGATTGCCAATTCTTTGAAGACGGTATTGGCAACCTATTACCTGCTTTATTCCAATGGGTAACACCCGGTTCCAGGCACACAGTAGGCACTCCTTAAATATTCATTGAACTCATAATTAAGTTAGACCCGCACCCATAGTGCATATATATATAGTTAATTTTAGGTATCAACTTGGCTGGGCCATGGCACACAGGTATTTGCTAACATTATTCTGGATGTTCCTGTGTTTTTTGGGGGTGTTTTTGAATGAGATGAACATTTAAATCTGTGGACCCTGAGTAAAGCAACTTGCCCTCCATTAAGTGGATGGGCTGCATCCAATCAGTTGAAGACCCTATTCATAGAATAAGACTGACCTCCCCTGGGACACCTGGGTGACTCAGTTGGTTAAGCGGCTGCCTTCGGCTCAGGTCATGATCCCAGCATCCTGGGATCAAGTCCCACATTGGGCTCCTTGCTCGGCAGGGAGCCTGCTTCTCCCTCTGCCTCTGCCTGCCTCTCTGTCTGCCTGTGCTCGTTCGCTCTCCCTCTCTCTCTCTGACAAATAAATAAAATCTTTAAAAAAAAAAAAAAAAAAAAAAAAAGACTGACCTCCCCTGAACAAGAAGGAAGGAATTCTGCCAGCACACTGCCCTTGGACTTGACTACAACTGTCCCCTAAATCTCCTGCCTACCTGCCCTACAGATTTTAGACCCTCCAAGCCTCTGCAATCACATGATACACTTCCTTTAAAATAAACTTCACTCTCCCTGTATATATACATCCTGTTGTTTCTGTTTCTCAGAACAACCCTGAATAATATAGCACCTGAGCTGCTAATGGAGAAACTAGCCACAGCAGTATGTATGTACCCTCTTTAGCCTGGAAACTTGGCTAATACCAGTTTCATTGCACTTTTGTGAGCTTAAATAGCTATGAATCACACCATTTCAATCCAGTACCCTCCTTTGATTCCCACACAGCCTTGATGGCTTAGGGATCATGAGTGTTCTATTTCAAAAGAAAAGGAAAGTCACATTCAGAGAGGTCAATTAACCTTCCCAAGGTCACACAGTATAGTAGATTGCAAAAATGATCCAAATTCTTCACTCTTTCTGTTTCTAAGCTCTTAGCCACCTAACTTTGTAGGGTTCCATCTACCCCAAAGCTGGGTTCAGCCACATGACTTGCTTTGGCCATTGAGATGTTAGCAAATGTGATGCTTACGCAGTGCCTGAGTGACTGGGGATATTCTCAGTCCTGGTCTACCACTGCCATGACAGCATTCCCAGGCTAGCCTTCTGTAGGCTGGGAATTAAGTGGCACAGAGCCAAGACATCCCATTACCCTGGCCTAGGCCATCCTAAATGCGAAGATTATTAAGATCAACAGAGCTGCCTAGCTAACCATCCCTGAAGTGTGAGTGATAAATGCTTTGTGTGTCATAGAGGTTTTGTTCTATGAGGTTTTGTTCCTAGGCATTATTTTCACAATTGCTGGTTGACATACAGAACTAATGAGTCGTCTGACAAAACCTGTCTGACTTTACAGTCTGTGCCCCACAACGCACCACACCGTGTTAGATGTCACCAGAGGGCAGGTCTCCCAGGTGGGACAGAGCTCTTAGCAAGTTAAGAGAGAGTTCCCTTGCAGTTTAGCTGTAGAGAACAGCAATGCCTACTGTCATGGGGCTGCCCAAGAGGCAAGCAAAGCACTGGGCCAGGCATGCCAAGAAAGGAGGGGCAGCAACATGAAAATGAAAAATTTTTTAAAGAACTTGATATTTCAAAAAATAGGCACTGAAGTAGTCATCCTAACTTTTTCAGAATTCCTTATGCTATTTTATGGTGTAGGGTTTTTTTTTTTTTTATGAGAATTACATCTGAGGAAGTGGGTGTGTCCCCGGAATCTGTCGCAGGTTTAGCGCCTTAAAGGGCCAGCGTGCTCCCTGCTCCTTAAGGACTGTGGGGGGCCAGGACGGCATCTAGCCTGAGCAGCCAGGGCAGGGCAGGCAGGAGGTAGCACATGAAGCAGCTTGGGGGGCAGGGGGTGGGGGGACACCCAAGTGAAGGAGCCGGGCCTCTGCAATCTGTTTCCAACTGCTTGTGCCTATGAATCATCTACATCCACACTCCCTCGCAACCCGCATGTTACATAAATAATGTACAAAATGAGCAAAATCAAGCCGCTGCCATGGATGAGCTTGACCTTGGACTGTCACGGTGGGTGGAGCCAGGAGAAAGGGCAGCTTTGGAGAGGTGTGGGCTCTCTCCAGAAGGGCAGGTTTTGCTTGGCTTCTCTACATCACTAATAGCTTGTAAGAAGTCAGTCACCTTCAAGGCGGAAGCCCTAAGGAAACTGTCTTCAATGTCAATTTCTCACCTAGTAAAATCCCTGAAAAGGAAAATAAAAGTAGGCTTAACTTCCAAGAAGAAAAAGGAGCTCAGAGCCATCCGAGAGGATTTGGAATGCTGGTGAGATCCAACTTGGCGGGGAGGGTAGGTGTAGGAGGGGGGACAGCCACTAAGTAAATGAGCAAAAATCTAAGTGCTGAACTCTTTTATAAAATCTAGGGATACAAAATCTCTATGTGCTTCCTCTCTGAACATGCAAAAGCTATGCCAAAATGTTACTGCCAGGTGGGACCGAATGGTGGCCTCCAGGAAGTTTCCCCATACTCTACCTTGCTTCCAGGGCAGATCGGCTGAGGAAGTGAGCAGGAGAAATTGCCGCTGGCCGGCTTCGTTAGCCGGAGGGAAGGGATGAGAAAGAGGAAGGAATAGGAGGAAGGTGGAGGGGGAGAACTTTTTACTGGACACTTACTTTGTGCCACCACTGTCTCATTCACGCTTTCCAAGAACGTTATGAAGTCGTTCTTATTACTCCCATTATACGGATGAGAAAACTCAGAGAGCTTGGGTAGCTTAGCCGAGAGCAGGGAGCTGGTGTGTGTCAGAACTGGCTTTAGAGCCCAAGTTCTCGGACTTAAATCCCATGACCCGAGTCAAAGGCCTGTATACCAAGCCCTAGCAAACAGTTCAGATACTCTGACACATATTTGAATGTTTCCTGTTTGGAGAAATGTAGCTGGAGCTGCAAAGCAGTTTGTTACCTACCAATACAAGAAGCGGTTTATTCTCAAAACACAACATTGATTTTTGAAGGGAACTTTGTATTTAACAGAGTTTTCTTAGCATGCTTTAAATGAATACCATATGACTTATTCTGGTGGAAGAGGCTTTCTCCGTCATGGAAATGCTGTTTGTTCACTTTACACGCTCCTTTATTCATTCATCATTCCTTCACTTAGAAAGATTTATTGAGAACCTATTAAGTACCAGACATCCTGCTGATTCCGAGGGTTTGGCATATGAGGTTCCTTCTCTGAAGGGGCTCACAGTCTGTATCCAGGGTTGTTCAAAAGAAGGCACCCAGAATACCATCTATTAGTCAAATCTCAGGTGTCAAAAACAGAATCTCAGCACAAGACGAGATTGAATAGATTCTCTTAAGAACTCAGTGTAGCTGCTACTAAATGACCAAATGATTATCAGACCTCTGAGCAAGTCATCCATATTAAAAACAAAAAAAAACAAACAAACAAAAAAAAAACAAAAAGCAAAAAAACCCACAAAAAACAAACCCCCCACATGGTGTTCACAACTCACTCCTTCCTCGTTTGATTCCACCAGTATAGTACACACCTAAAATAAAACAAAAAGAGTCAAACATTTTAGCTTTCCAAAACTGGACCAAAGCCAGTACACTGGGCTTCTGCTGTAGAATAACTAAGACCCTTTCTGTAAACCTATAAATAAATTCCAGCAGATGCTTGGACTCAGAGTCCAAGTGGAAAGCCAACCCTCTGGTCCTCAGAATCTGCATGCTGCCTTCTTCCCTGACCTCTCTCCAGCTTTAGAAAGCTGTGCTTTGGGAAGCTATTAGTGCAGAAAACAGTATTTTCAAAATGATGAGTTACCCCAGAAAACTATGCAAAAATAGGTAGTCCCATAGAGAAGTGAATGAGTGCTATGTCCTAGTTCCAAGAAGTCTCTTCTACCCTGAGGTTCTAAGGGAAGCTGGGAGTGAGAGCCACAGCCCTCTTTCAAGATGCTCTGATGAGCACCCCTGTGAGCCGCTCCGCTCCGTCTCCATCATTAACCACTCAGAAGGCCAAGTCACAAACTGTGAATGCCCCCCCCCCACCGCAGGATTAGAAAGAACACTGAGTTGTCAGTTTCCAACACTGGTTTTGCAACATCACTGGAAGGACCAGATATCTAAAGGGTGGCGTATAATTTTCAAAACAAACGAACTTCAATCCACATCATGTGAAAAAGGTAAGGAGCCAATAACATTTCTAGTAAGACCACAAAGAGACCCAATAACAAGAGTAGTAAAAAATAATAATAATAATAATGATTAGAATAAACTAGAACCTTTTTAAGAGCAGAGACTTTGTCTATCTTGTTCCCTGCTGAATCTGTGATACCTGAACATTTAGGTGCTGAATTAGTCTACTCAACTAATGGATGGACGTACTGATAAGGAGTGTTTGCCACATTCCAGATTCTGTGCTAAATTCTTCATCCTTGTTATCTCACATAAGCTTCTTGACCTGATAACTGGGAATCCATACGATCCTCGATCCTCGCTGTTATGAGAAAACTGAGATTCAAACACTGGCATCATTTCTCCAGGGTTAGCTAGCTATAAGGCAGATTCAGGTTTTATAGAACCTGAAACTGATACAGTTTGAGGATCTCTGATTTAAGGAAAGGAACACAAAACTCCAAATAAAAATTTAGGTATAGGGGCACCTGGGTGGCTCAGTGGGTTAAGCCTCTGCCTTTGGCTCAGGTCATGATCTCGGGGTCCTGGGATTAGGCCCCACATCGGGCTCTCTGCTCAGCGGGGAGCCTGCTCCCCCACCCGGCCCCCCACCTGCCTCTCTGCCTGCTTGTGATCTCTCTCTCTCTCTGTCAAATAAATAAATGAAATTTTTTTAAAAAAATTTAGGTATATAAGAGAGTATTTACTTAAGATGAGGAAAGAAATTGCAACAAATCACAAATGTAAAAGTATTGTAAGTATCATGAAATCTGGAAAAATAACTTATTTTTATCATCTGCCTGACATATTTCTATCATATTATCCCCTGCATTTGTTGACTGTGTATTTTTTCTATAAAGAGAAAAGATGATTTATCTTTCCTGTATTGTGGTTGATCAAAATTTGCTTTTTTAATTGATAGATGAGGAAATATCTTTTAGCTTCATGATTCATTATAGATGATTGTAGGAAATTCCTTACAGTTGTCATCAAATTTGGGTAAAAGCTCTATTGAGTCTCTTTCATATCTGAGCCATAAACATTTCAGGGCACTTTAACTTTCCTTGTCAATGACCAATCTTGAATCAATACCACTGAGCTGACAACACCCATCAACCTGTTTGCTGTCAAAAGACATCATCACTTAAATGATATATGTATGAATTTTATGTTATCTTTGTTCTATGTCAAATCAACAAGTAATTTAAATATTTTCCCAATGGGGCGCCTGTGTGGCTCAGTGGGTTAAGCCTCTGCCCTGGGCTCAGGTCATGATCCCAGGTCCTGGGATCGAGTCCCGCATCAGTCTCTGCTTAGCAGGGAGCTGGCTTCACCCCTCTCTCTCTGCCTGCTTCTCTGCCTACTTGTGATCTCTGTCTGTCAAATAAATAAATAAAATCTTTCCTTGTGATCTCTCTCTCTCTCTGTCAAATAAATAAATGAAATTTTTTAAAAAAAATTTAGGTATATAAGAGAGTATTTAATTAAGATGAGGAAAGAAACTGCAACAATTTCTTGCCCAACATGCTATTTGATTTGCCCAACATGCTATTTGATTCTCTCCTCTTCATTAACTGAATTATCAAAATTCCAAGTGCTTCTTCATTATTTCTTGTTGATATTTCCTTTTTGCTAAATAAATGAATAAGATTCATCTTTCCATTACTGAATTCATTTGATATGACCTGAAACTTCTTGTTACAATTTGCTTCTCAGTATCCACCTCTCCTCCAGGGAAGGAGGCACCCTAAACTTGAATTATTCCCAACTCCTGATAAACAGGTGTGGGCAGAGCTATTGTGTGGGGAAGCCCTAATCCAAAAACTGATTGGCTCTAGGCCCTGAGCACATGATTGACCTCCACTCTTCATACTGTCTACCTAAGAAATTAACACATTGGAGTGTACAACTCCAGTTAAGTGAGGTGTTCTCCTCTAGCAATGTTCTTCCATAAAGATGCCAAAAGTATACCCAAGATGCTTTCTGTAAAGTCACTTACCCAATAAAATTTCCACAGAAACTGTGAGTTCAAAAAGGCTAAGCTAAAAACCAGGTGAAGAGTCCTCAGACAAATTCAAAATCATCAAATGTCAAAATATAAACAGAGAAAAGAAGTAGGAACTAACTCTGCATTTTTTTTGGTGTTCTCATTTGGAACACAAATGGGCTTTCTGGTCAACCAAAGCCACAGCCAGCCCTCCCTTTTTCCCAGCAGGTTCTTGCCTCTAGACACCAGCACAGCCCTGTAACCAAACTCATCCCTGGGGAGCCGTGATTCCCTAGCCCTCTGGGAATGGCAAACCTTCTACTCAGTGTCGGAATTACGAACACATCTGTTCTCCTCCCACAGAGCACCATAGGATCCCCACTTTCTTCAAAGGTCGGGGTGTGTGTGTGTGTGTGTGTGTGTGTAAGTGTGTTTCTGTGTCTCTTTAAATTTTACATATTTCCTGGGAATCATAAACAAACATAAGTTAAAAAAAAATGGCTTACAGATGAAACATCCATCTCTTCCTCCTACAAATTATTAAAGATATAAATGGACTTTGAATTCTCTATCTCAGAGTCACCAAAACATGCATTCCGTGAGAAATTTTCTCATTATAAAATTATTTTACAGTTCAATTTAAAAAATCATATTCTTAAAATAAGAACTCCACCTACTCATGCCACTGGAGAATTCACTGTTGATAAAGCACATACAAGTCTGTGTCTACTCTCAATAAATTCACAATCTAGCAAAGGAGTGAAGTCACGGACACAAATACCAGTAACACCATGTAGGAAGTGAGGAACGGCCAAAGAGTAGAACTGACACAGAGTTGTGGGGGTTCCGATGACACATATTTCCAAATAGGGAATACCAAAGGCATTTAAAGCAGTTATCAATCATCTAAATCAGAATTGTGTTTAAAAAAAGAAAAACCCACCTCATCCAGTTCAGAAAAGTCGAAAATGTCTCAAAAAGTGGAAATTAAAAAAAGGAAAGATGACAAACACCCTCCTTTTTCTTCCCTTCTGTGGGTGATTTTTACACAAAAATCGATATCGTATTTATTCCGTGTAATGTGCTTCACTAATCAGAGATCCTGTTCTATCATCCTCTCGATTATCTTGTTTTCCTGCCTCATTTGCTTTCTGCTTCCAAACTCTGGCAATATTATCCTACAACATTATCACAAAGTAGATCTTAACTGAATTTGCAATTTGAAATCATTGATTTTTTCGAAGTTTAAACAAACAGAAACAACTGCCAAATATTTCATAAGGAAAAGCTTCTGAAGAAGAGCACTAGACTGTTTCACGGAATTCCAGTCTGGAAGGAGAAATGCCAAAGGTTTAGAATCGTGAATTCATAAAATGAATGTGAAAAATGAGCAATGAGCAGAGGGGCGTGAGTAGAGAATTCTCCCATAGCAGAGGGAACTTGAGATGACCCTCTCGGACTATGAGTGTGCAGAAAACTTTTCCATGAGACACTGCAAAGCTGTTCACGTGTTGTGCAACCACTCTCGGTGGTAACTTGCTCTTAAGTCCATTGCATGGGGAGGCTATCAGAGGACGTGGGAGCAGGAGTGCTGGGTGGCTCAGTTTATTAAGCAGCTAAGTCTTGGTTTTGGCTCAGGTCATGATCTTGGGATCCTGAGATTATGACCTGAGTTGGATTTGTGCTCAGCAGAGTCTGCTTCAGAGTTTCTCTTCCTCTGCCCTTCCCACTTGTGTGCTCTCTCTCGCTCTCTCTCTCTCTCTCTCTCTCTCTCTCTCGCAAATAAATAAATAAATAAATATTTAAAGAAGGAAGAGAGAGTAAGAGGAGGAGGGCGAGGAGGAGGAGAACGGTGAGGGGGAAGAGGAGGAAGAAGAAGATGAAGACAGAGACAAAGAAGAAGGAGGAGGAGGAGGAGATGATTTGGGGCAAAAAGAGCTTATTTTGAAGAACCCAGGAAAAGTTTAACTCTGATGGCTCTAGAGGACTCCCTGCCTCGGCAGGGATGGCTTTGACATCCAGGTCTACAATGGTAGAAACACCAACACAGGTTCGAGAAACTGGAGTCAGTGCAGCAGGAAAAACAATTAGGTAAAACCTTGACGACACCATCAAGAAGCCAGTGTAGAAGGACAGGGAACAGCAGTGAGAAAGAGTGAGCAGCAGAATATGGCAGGCAGAAAATTTTAATGACAACTTGAAGAAAGTTCCAGAGACCTGGCAAAGGAAGGCAAGGACAGGGCTTGAGGGTATTGGGTTCCAAAGACTGTGGATGGGGAGTCAAAACCAGAGACTGTTACCCATGGCCACCACACCACACACTCACTGGCTGTTCTTCTTCTTGAGGAAGGGAGAGACTTCAGAGTAGCCTGAGATTTCCCAGGCACCTTGCAACTCATATGAATAGGGCCCCAAATTCACTGGCCCTTGTCCCACACAAAGTCTTATCCAGAGACTTCTAAGACATCCTCAGGTGTCTTGCCTGAATCACTATCAGCCCTTTGGAGTCATACTTGAGCCCCCCGACGATGCCAGCTCTCTGCAAAGACTCATCCCTCCTATTGCCGCTGCCCACCCGCCATGGGAACGTGACCATGCCCCGAGTGCTCACTGAGACCGTCCCAGAGGGACACTCCTGCAGGCGCCAACGCAAGCTAGTTTCACGGCGTTTTCATCACAGCAAAGCAGCTCTCCACGGCACCCGTCTGTCCTGAGTCTCCTGGGCCTCGAAGGGGCATACTGGTGCTGCCACAGGCCACCGTCCTAATGAAAACTGCTGCTTGGCTTGGGCCTGTAGGCCATTCCAAAGAGCACTGATGAGACCCAGGGGCCCTGTGGGAGGACTCACGCTTAAAACATACAACATGCTGTTCTCCCGTCCTCCCCATCTCTTCCCAGCTGTACAACTTCCTCTCTGAGCAAGTCTGCCTTGGCTGTGTAAATTAATTTCCTCAGAGAGACACAGGCTGGCCACCTGCCCCACTAACTCATCGGATACACCCTGAATGGTCAGAATCTCCACCACCGGCCCAGCCTGGACCCCTGCTCCTCAGTTAGCCACCGCCATTGTGAGGCTAGGCAACTTGATAAAATACAAGGGACAGGGACACAAGGGGAGAGTAGTTCAGAAGGACCCCCTCTGAAACAGAGAGAGGGAACATGACCTCTGGGCTGTTTCCAAGAGGGTTTACCCCATATACCCCCAAGCAGATGGAGTTAGAGATGTAGGGCGTAGAGTCAGGATGACCTGAACCAACTCTACAGCGTGGGCATTCCAAAACGATGCAAGAGCCACAGAGAAGACTATGCTAGGGACCGAGTAGTTGGTTTACAATCCTAAATTTACTAATAAATTCTGGGGTCAACCCACCCACTTCTCACACAAATGTGTATGACCTTCCTGGAGAATAAACAAAAGCTCCAGGTGAGTGAATTCCAGACATGAAATTATTAAAGCCATTTTGCTTGTAAATTCATGGAACCTGCCAGGCGCAGATGGAAAATTGGTAATTGATATTTATGAAAATGCTTTCCACAGCTGGGGAAACCTGGGTGGCTCGTGGCAGGTCACCCACTCCAGCGGGCCCCACTCCCATGCCCCCTCCATGCCCATCTCAGCAGTAAGAGCCCCACAGATGGTTTTCCTGAGTCCTTTGGCTGTCACTCACTCGCCGGAAGCCTCTGTGGGCTCGGGGGCCTGAGCAGCTGACCACGCGTTCCCGTTCCACTCCACTCACCCAGATTCTGTTGACACTTGTCAAAATCTTAATTCACAGGAACACCCTGCACCAGATTCTTTGGAGTTCTCAGAGATCTGGGATGGAGAGTCAGCTCTGCTGCCAAGACCTCAGAAATAGCACAGAGTGAGATCTGCCAGCTTGTGGCTTTAAAAAATCCGCTCACCTTTCTCAAGAGAAATTAGTGCATAGCAAATGAAAATCACTAATGTTCCTATTCATCTGGCATATTATTCCCCTTGGATGTGAAATGGCTCTTCTCAAGGTTGCATCTAATGGATATCTTGACCTCTGATGTGCAAACTTGGGAGCTATTCACCAAGTCAGGTCATCAGCAGCAAGGGACCGGGAGGGCGAGGAGGGGTTGATAAAGCTGCAGGCCTGGGTCCAGGCCCACCACTAACTGCACAGGTTCTTTCTGTCCCTGTGCCTCAGTTTCTCCAGGTCCAGAGCATCAGCAAAAACTCCTGGCCTGGGATGCCTGGGTGGCTCCGTGGATTAAGCCGCTGCCTTCAGCTTGGGTCATGATCCTAGGATCCTGGGATTGAGTCCCACAACGGGGTTCCTTGCTCGGCAGGAAGCCTGCTTCTCTCGTTGCCTCTGCCTGCCACTCTGCCTGCTTGTGTGTACTCTCTCTCTGACAAGTAAATAAATAAATAAATAAAATCTTTAAAAAAAAAAACAAAAACTCCTGGCCCTCTTGGCCCCATCCACCTCTCACCCCAGATATCAAGACCCTAGTGGGTCTAAGACATCTGAACCATGTGAATTCTTAAAAGTCAAAGCAGGGATCAGATGTGGGGCTGATCACTAGCTCAAATGACTTGTTAGCTCTGTGGCCTCACATGATACCTATTAGAGATCTGGCATTGATTTGCGGGACAGAAAGAGGAGAGACCGTAATCTGGGATGTACAAGACTGGCCTCACAGAGCAAGGAAGACCAGGGAGGTCCTATTAGAGTTCGGCTACCCTAATATTTAAAAATGTGAACCACTGGGGCGCCTGGGTGCCTCCGTCATTAAGCGTCTGCCTTCAGCTCGGGTCATGATCCTAGGGTCCTGGAATTGAGCCCCACATCAGGCTCCCTGCTCTGCGGGAAGCCTGCTTCTCCCTCTCCCACCGACCCTGCTTCTGTTCCCTCTCCCTGTGTCTCTCTGTGTCAAATAAATAAGTAAAATCTTTAAAAATAAAAAAATTTTAAAGATTTAAAATAAATAAATAAATAAAATGTGAACCACCAAGCAGAAAAAGTAAGAGGTGATTATTTGCATTATAAAGGAATTCTTTTTTTTTTAATTTTATTTATTTATTTGACAGAGAGAGAGAGATCACAAGTAGGCAGAGAGGCAGGCAGAGAAAGAGGAGAAAGCAGGCTCCCTGCTGAGCAGAGAGCTGGATGCAGGGCTTGATCCCAGGACCCTGAGACCATGACCTGAGCTAAAGGCAGAGGCCTAACCCACTGAGCCACCCAGGCGCCCCCATAAAGGAATTCTTGTATCAAAGAGATTATCAAGCAGCAATACACATAAACTTGTTTCTGGGCAGAAGGGTACCACATCCATCACTATGAGCTAATGTTGGAGTTAGGTGCTTTCACATCAATTATTTCTCCACATCCTCCTGCTTGCCTGAAGCCCTTGCAGGTCACGTGACCTGCCTGAGGTTCCAGAAGTAGTAAGCACTGGTAAGATTTCAACCCAGGGAGTTTGATGTGGAGGTTTCCAGGCTCCTGTCTTTCTCGCATTCCCACACCCTTCTCAGGCACAGGGAGGCTCGATTTAAATTAATAAATATTTAGGGAGCTCATTTGTGAACTATTTCCCTGAAATTAGGTATAACGTAGGTTAAAGGAAAAATAGCATTCTAGGGAAACAAAGACATCGTTTACATTCCAGGCCTCAGAAACCGGAGTATTGCAGAAAACGAGGCGCAGCTGTACTGCGTTCTTATGGAGACACCCTCGGATTCTGGCCCCTCGGGTGATCCATACAAGGCTCCGTGCTTGGGAGCAAGGGGGAAGATGACCTCTTCTCCAGCTGCCCATCTTACCCTGCCTGGCTCTCCACACTTAGACCTTAAGTCCAAATCCAACACAGAGCTTTCTAATTTTCCCCAAGAAAACTAAAAACATTGTATTTGAGTGTTAGTGCTTACACCACAAGGTAAGCCTTGTGAGAAAAGAGAAACAGATTTGAGTGCATAAAGCTTACATTTTTCACACGGCAAAAACACTGTAAATGAAGTTAAAAGAAGGCAACCATTTGGAAGAGCATTAGAACACATAATAATCATCAAGTAAATATTAAATATGGAAAGAACCTTTTTAAAACTATTTTTAAAATGAGCGTCACACTTTTTTTAAAAAGTGGGCAAAGGATCTCAATAGGCAATTGGTGAGTCACCAAAAAAGTGCAAATTAATACATTTTTAAACTTATTAGACCAGTTGATAAGAGAACAGAGCCACAGGAAAGTGGTGAGAATATACTGACATTGACTCTTTCCTATGCTGCTAATTAAATTGGATTGGCACATTTCAGAGTGGTGATGTGTATTAAAACAGGTGACATGGGCGCCTGGGTGGCTCAGTGGGTTAAAGCCTCTGCCTTCGGCTCAGGACACGATCCCAGGGCCCTGGGATGGAGCCCTGCATCGGGCTTTCTGCTCAGCGGGATCTGGCTTCCTCCTCTCTCTCTGCCTGCTTCTCTGCCTACTTGTGATCTCTGTCAAATAAATAAAGTCTTAAAAAAAAAAACAACAGGTGACGTTTCTACTATTTTGGATGTTTGGTTTTTCAACAAGCATACATCATTTATGCAACAATTAAAAAAAAAATAGAACGGACACCTGGGTGGCTCAGTGGATTAAGCCTCTGCCTTCAGCTCTGGTTATGATCTCAGGGTCCTGGGATCGAGCCCCACTTCCAGCTCTCTACTCAGCAGGGAGCCTGCTTCCCGCCCCCTCTCTCTGCCTGCTGGTCTGCCTACTTGTGATCTCTCTCTGTGTCAAGTAAATAAAATCTTTAAAAAAAAAATAGAAAATATTTTTATATTTTTAATGTGCTCCCCCTTGACCTAGCATGAATATTTCCTTAGCATAAATTCGAATAGTCACAGGTGTGTGAAAGCATTTAGCTAGAGGGCATACACAACAGCATCCATTGCAAGGGCACAAAGTGGTGTTGCAGGAACCACTAGTTGCTGCACCATTTTTTTTTTCCTTTTCGCAGAACTCTTTGACTCCCCTTCAGTCTCACCTGCAACTGAATCGGCCCAACTTTGAGAAAGTGGAAGTGTTAGACGGAACTTCTAGGGAGGCTATTTAAAGGTTGGGGAGGAGCCTTTTGGAGCCTGCCTTCCTTTCTTGTCTGTGCTACTTAGAACTCGGATGTGATGTCCAGAGCTCCTGCAGTCATTTTGGGCCAAGAAGTGACCCTAAGGATGGAAGCTATCCAGAAAAATGATAGGGTGAAAAGGGGAAAGAAGCCTGAATCTCTGGATGGCTGCCATACCAGCCACCACTGGACTACTTTTTACATTAAGAAGGATAAACACCCACCTTGTTTAAGCCTCTGCTGTTTGGAGTTTTCTGTAAATAAAGCTGAGCTGACTTCTAGCTTGTACATGGGATTAACAACCTAAAAGTCCAACAGTGGAAAACTAATTCAATTCACATGATAAAATCTAAGTAGCCATTTATACTATTTATACTATACAGATAGGGGTTACAATATATTGGTATTGGATAAAAAGCAGGTTTAAAAGCGCTGTGCACAGTATAATCTCATTTTTTTTGAAAGATGAAAATTGATCTTTATGTATTGAAAAAAGTCTAAAGAGTTATACCCCAAAATGTAACAGTAGTTGTCTAGAAGTAGTCGAATTACTGATAGGGATCAGCATGCTTCCTTAGCCTGTGTTTTCTATGCAGAATATCTGATTGATTTCATATCATGAACAGCTATTATGCATCTGACCTGTGTGAGACACTAAGTATGACCTAAACACCTTCACTTCCAGCTGAGCAGGGAGAAACAGAAAGGAATAGCTAGCCATCCCTGAAGGCAGTCCCCCACGTGGCACATGTGGAGCACGGAAGGACCTAAGGGGACGTTTAGGAGGCTGTATTCACTCTTGCAGATCATTAGGGAACGGCTAAATAAATTAAAGCTCAACTCCACAAAACCGTTCCTTTAAGACCCAAAGGGTTAAATACAAAGGCGTATTATTTTCCAGGGGCCATATGTGTCTCAAGCAAAGTAAGGAACCTGCAGAGCTGTTTCCAAATGCTCAAAGGACAAGTTTCCAGGTCGACAGCTGTGCTTTATTAGGGAGCTACAGTCAATATCCGTAAG
Organism: Mustela lutreola; assembly: GCF_030435805.1. Lineage (NCBI taxonomy): Eukaryota > Metazoa > Chordata > Mammalia > Carnivora > Mustelidae > Mustela > Mustela lutreola. The sequence continues at coordinate 23,073,684 of NC_081291.1, read as the reverse complement.
AATTTGGCATGAACTTATTCAAGAAAATGTTAACGTACGTGGAAAGGAGATTTAATATGTATGGAAAGGGGAGACTGATCATCCACTTCACAGGGCACAAAAATTCAACAGTCTAATAGCTGTATTTAAAAGCTTTCTGTGGGTCTTCCCTAATTAGGTAGATATCTCCTCTTCTGTCACCCCACAGGTCCATTTCCTGATACAAGAGGCAAAGGAGGACTCCGTTCAGCAGAAGGGAGTCATCCGCAAGCCCTGTGATTAGCCTAGCGCCTCAGCAATGCCATGATGAAAGGCTATCTCAGGGGCCTCTTATCACAAGCCTCTTCTTTTCAAAGGTTATGAGTTTTTGCTCTAACTTCTCTTCTTTTCTGAAATAGCAGCAAAGGAGCCCGCAGCCCAAGCATGTGGGCAGCTCCTCTGCGCTGTGGCCAGTCATTTCTCAGTTATCTGAGCATCAACCAGGAAAGAGCATTGGGGTTTCAAATAGCTTTATGATCCTATCTGGTGTTCGGTGGGGGGGGGGGGGGGGGGACTCATTTAACTTAACACAGCCACATTTCTCAAACACCTGGTTCTTTATTGGCATCCTGTCTTTAAAAGTTCTTCCAAAACAAGAACAAAATCCCAGTTATCATTTAACCATTCCTCGGTGTGTGTGGTGGGAAATGCTTGCCACCCATGTGTCTGGGTTTCTGGTATGCAACTCCAGAGCTGAAAATCATACTTTGTGCTAAATACTGGCTACATAATTCACATCCTACCCACCTCCTGAGCTAGGCATTATCGTCTCCATTTTAAAATGAGAAAATAAAGATTCAGAGATACCAAGTCCCTTGCCCAATTCATACAGGTAGGAGGACAATCTGTGATTCACACCTATGTCTGCTTGACTCTTTCCATCCTGCCAGAACTTTCTTTTTTTATTATAGTAAAAATAGATATAACAAGAAGTTTACCATTTTAACCATTTTTAAGTATACAATTCAGTATCATCAAGGCCACTCACAACGTTGTGTAACTATCACTGCCATCTATTTCCAAAACTTTTTCAAGACTCAAAATGGAAATTCTATAATCCAATGATCCCATATTCCCCCTCCCCTAGCCCCTGATATCCTCTATTCTGCTTTCTCTCTCTATGGATTTGCCTATTCTGGATACCTCATGAAAGTAGAATTACACAATATCTTCCTTTTGTGACTGGTTTCTTTCACTTAGCATAATGTCTTCAAGGTTCATCCACATGGTACATGTATCAGAACGTCACCCCTTTTTAAAGTTGGATAATCTTACATTGCATGTCTATACCATATTTTGTTTAGCCATTCGTCCATCAGTGGGACATTTGGGTTATTTCCACCTTTCGGCCACTGTGAATAATGCTGCAATGAACATTAGTATGTAAGTATCTGAGTTCCTATTCTTGGTTCTTTTGGGTCTATACTTAGGTGTGGAATTGCTGGGTCATATGGTAATTCTGTTTGACTTTGTAAGAAATCTAGACATTCTCTGTAAGAAATCTAGACTTTCTCTCTATGGCCCCAATTTTATATAAATAAATATATAGACACACCACACACACACACACACAGTGACACTCACACATGATCTTTTATTGAACCAGTGTGGAAAGAGAAGGCCCTTCAATTGAGACAGACCTCGGTATAAATCCTGGCTGCAACACCTACTAGATCTTGGGCAAATCACTTCATCTCACTGAGCTCCAGTTTCCTCATCTATGAAATGGAAAGAATAAAATCTATCTTGAGGATGTGAAAATTTGATTACAGATGCACATGACGATGAGCAAGTGCCTGGACTATAGGCAATGGATAAATAGTAACTATTCTCTCAGATTTCTAAAACAACAGAATACTGTGTTTTAAATGTCTAAGATATAATGCTACTTTACATCCATTTCATAGGAGAGGAGCAAAAATAACGCAACATCAGGACAAGTCTGGAGACTCTGAATGCCTTAAGGAGAGCTGGATCCATACTCCACCAGCTCCTGCCCAGGGCAGCAGGGAGTGCGATGGACACACTTGGCTGGCCATCATTAGCTCTCCCTCGTGCCTTTCCTGCGGCCAAGGGATTGTGAATCAATCAACGTCACTCTTCAATAAAGCTCCCTGTCTGCACGTGGCTCACAGACTCAACAACTAAATCCAATTTACCTGAAATACAAAGACATGTCACACCTCCCCAAAAGACACTAAAAGCCCTTTAAACACAGAGATTATTTTTTAATACCTATGGGTGCAAACTGGTTGGAGTCAGTGGAACCACGGACATCTTGAGCAGCATAAATGGAATCCATCTGGCCAATGATCCTCTTCTCTCTCCTCCTCCTGAGCCCCAACTGAAGATCAGGGGGGCTCAGGGCTCTGAGTGTTCTGCCCTTGAAGAGAGGCACAGCCAGTGTCCAACAGCAGTGATAACTTGCGCCCAGAGGGCACTTCCAGAAATGTAACTTGATGAGGGTGATTAACTCTTCTGATCAATTTAGCTTTGGGTTTTTATGCATTTAATGACTTTTTATTCCTTTTAATAATGATAAGGCTGCTTCACATTGTTCCTCAATGTCAATTTTGCAATTTGCGTCTTGCTTTGCCAGTTTCCTGTGACCTTCCTAAATGATGGCTATGGATGGATCTTCCCGCTCTTTGGGTAAAACATGAATACATGTTGAGAGATGAAAAATTTCCTGATGATATACAATTCGAGATTGTCCAATTTGCTGAGTACAGCCGCGGATAAAACCTGTATCTGTGAAGAGTGTCGTTCTCACCTCAAATCCAGAGGGCTGCTTGGTATTATTTACATTTAAAATGACAGCCCTAATCAGACCTCTGATGGGTGACTTGCTTCTGCCTCCGTTTGCAGAATCCCTGTCTTGGCTTCTCCTCCATCAGTGAGGCCAAGAGAGAAATAAGGGTATGCTACCAGAAGCTGGATGCCCACCTTTGGGATAACATAACGAAGTTCAGAGTGCCCTGTTTTGTCTTTTCCTCCTCCCTCCAAGTCTAAAGATGTAGGCTGACATTCAGAGCATGTGAGTGCTACTTCAACCTCCATCTGTAAGCGGAAAATAGTTCATTAAATAAATGTCTGCCGGTAGTACAGCTTGAACATAAAGTCTGGTGTTTTATTCGGCCCTGAAGTTTTCTAAAATGATAATGAGCTGGTTCATGAGCCCCCTCATTATGTTAATCCAGATTCCTTCAAGAGCAAGGAGGATAAAAGCCGGGGCTGACAGACCCTATTGGTGGAGGAACAGAACTCCCTGCCCTCACATGTCTGCGATGCGTGTTGGTGCGACCGAAATGCTTTGTTCCTAATCTTTTGAGCTGTTCCTTCATTAGACATGTAAAGCTTGCCCCGTCTTAATTTGGCTAGAAACAGCATGCAGATCGTTTGTATTTTAGGAAGGGCAATGAGCACCCAGGAATGTGACCGAAATATTATTGCTGGACTGATTAGAGATGTTACAAAGCTGCCTGTGTCTGGCGTTGGACAATTGTAATAGGGTGATTGCTCTCGTGATAGCTGCACCCAGCCGCTAGGGAGTAGGAAGAAGAGGATCAGAGCATTTAGAGCACCTGAAACTACAATTTTGGTACCCAAAGGATTTCACTGCTCAAGGCTTTTAAGGGCAATGCCAAGTAAAGATTGCTGTGTGGGGGGAGGTTTTAAACCCTGAAGACTTGCGAAGAGAATTACATTTTTAAGTTCCTTGATTCGAGGATTTTTCTTTAAGGATGTGCACGCCAAACTATTATTCAAGATCTTTTCATTCATTTGCTCAACCAATATTATTTCACTTCAAAAACTGTGTACACTTAGGATGTACCAGCACCATATTGGGTGCCAAGATTGAGATAATAAGAAAATCACGTCCTCTAGCTACAGAGCACTTACAGTTTTGTAGATGAGAAATATACAGTAGAGATTCACAAATGTTTTGATGGAGGTGTGACAGATACAATGAGGTACATAAAACTCACTAACCCAAAGTGGGCTCTGAGAGACAGCTGTCAGGGAGGGGCGGCCAGGAGAAGCCAGGAAAAGCTTCCCAAAAAGGCTGAGAGCTGTTCTAATTCTTGTTGGAAGAACAGGATAGGCTTTGGGGTCTACAGGGCTGCCAAGCAGAACTCCGAGGACAAGGATATAATTACTATGAGCCACCAGTGGGGGAGGTAGAGACAAGGTGCTGGAGATCCAGGAAGACCTGTGGCCATCTTGGGAAGAGTTGGCCTGCATCAAGAAGGGTCAGGAGACTCAGTGATAAGATTTGCATCTGGGGAGCACCTGGGTGGCTTAGTGGGTTAAGCCTCTGCCTTCGGCTTAGGTCATGATCTCAGGGTCCTGGGATCGAGCCCTGCATCAAGCTCTCTGCTCAGTGAGGAGACTACTTCCCCTTCTCTCTACCTGCCTCTCTGCCTACTTGTTATCTCTCTCTCTCTCTGTGTCAAATAAATAAATAAATAATATTTTTTAAAAAAAGAAAAAGATTTGCATCTGGGAGAAAAGACCCTGGATGAACTGAGTCTCTAGGCAGCCAAACTAGATGCCACCAAGTCCACGGAATAACATTTTCCCTTATACCTTAGGAGAGCCCCCCTGGGAGTCTTACTTCAGTCTAACATGAATGGCAGTTCAATTTTCTAGTTCACAGACTATTTGTGATAGAGAGGAGGAAGGGAGAAGGGTCAAGCCTTAGCAGTAGCAGCAATACCAGCTGCCATTTACGGAGAGGTGACCTTGTCCCGAGTGCCATGTCCAGTTCTCCAGTCCCCACTATAATCACATGGGGTAGGTAGGATTATTCTTCCCATCAGACATAGGAAGAAAGTGATTTTGTGAAAGTGAAGTGATTCGGCCAAAGTCACACAACTGGTAGGTGATGTCAGTGAGGCTGGCCATCAAGGTCTTTGAAAGCCAACAGCTGCATCCTCAACCAATACGTTCCTGGGCGGAAGGGAAGGCACCGCTGGCAGCTGGAGCACCATGCAAAACAGACACCAGTATTTAGAAAGCAGACAGCAGGTACTGGGGAAAGGCAGCAGACTGAACACACCTCTCTAATTTTGCTTCCTTCTGAATCCCCACTAAAATTATCATTAAAAGAATTACTACCTGGATCTGGAGGACAGGAGAGGAGGCAAGAACACATAATTTGAGAAGTCAGAAGGGCAAGTCACTTAGCAGCTGGGAGAATGCTGATTCCCATGTCGGCAGAGAACTCCGTCCGTTTACGCAGAGAATCCCCATCTGGACAGAGCTTGTTGCAGAGCCAACACCCAAATAATGACACTGCCAGCAAGAGGAAACAAAGGAAAGAGAATGAAAGAAATCAATCGAGAATGTTTCCTACCACCAAAACGGTTCACCAAGGGCCCACCATAATGAACACAAATAAATCCACACCATGTGTGAAGTATCTTAAAGACTTCCACAAATAAAAACAGAGCATATCAAAAGGTTCTGGAAACAGCATGGTTTTAGTCCACTGGGAGCTGGAAGACAAGAAAGGTTTTCTGAAGAAAAGGGAGCTCCACCCCAGAATTCCATACTCAGCCAAATGAATAGGCTGAAAGAGTAAAACGGGAACTTTCTCAGTCTTTGACATTTGAGGTCTCGATATTTATTTTCCACACACCCTTTTCCAGGAAGCTATGGGAGGATATGCTCCATAAAAACAAGGGAGTAAATCAAGAATGAGGAGGGCACGGGAACCAGAATAAAAGGGTTGACTGAGGCTTAAGGAAGAGAACTCAGATCCACGAACAGCTGCATACCTGGTATACAGAAAGCCATTAGTCCATACTGGCATGTCAGAAGTCCTTGAAGAGGCTCTTTCAAGAAGGCAAAACTGACAGAATGCTCAGTGTGTTTAAATATGATAATAAGAGATCTCTCCGTGCCACACAAAGCATGGTGGGTGGACTGGTGTGATCTATGAACTGTTCCAGAAATGTATTTTTGTGGTTGTTGTATTTTATAAGTATCTATCTGTGACAGATTAGAAATTAAAAAAAAAAAAAGGAACTAGTCCTTCATCACAGTTTGAGAAGCACTAATTTACACAATAGGTTGAATCAGAAATAAATACACAGAAAACTGAAGCAAATTATAAAAAAAAAGACAATCATTGACTTGAAAGAAAACAAAATTGCACAGGAAAGGAAAAGCAATTATTGTTTTCTCCATGGTTGAGCCATGAATAGCATATAGAGTCATAATAATGTAAACACTGAATGTTGATTTACTGAAATTATGATAAATGATCTTTGGAGGATGGGAAGTGAGCATGTGTGGTAGGAATGAGAAAAAGCAAGAGTTAAATCCTCATCTTCCGCCGTGGGAAGGCAGTAGAGAGAGCCAAAAAAAGAAAAATAAACAAGGAGCATACAACCATGTTATTTACAGATCTGGAAGGAAACTTTTAAGTCAGCTAAAACATTTAAAAGTGCTTCCCCCCCAAAAAAAAGTGCTTCCCTGTAGGGGTGGGGCACTAGGGGCAAGGCAGGTTGGGGACCAGTGTTTTTCCTAACAAACCTTACAGAACTTGTCTCTTTGAAATAAGTGTCTTTGGAACTTGAATAAAACTAAAAAATCTGTTGCCCAGGGGCAAACAATTCTGCATATAATTCAGTAGGCAGTAAGATTACTTAAGACTACAGATTATTAAAGACTGTCACATAATATAATAATGAATGCTATGGGGGGGGGGGGATTATGTTCCAGATAATGTTTTAAGAAGCCACTTAAGTATATAGTACCTTTCAGAAAGATATCTCTGTAAAATAGTTAAAGAAAAAGAAAAGATTTCACACTCCAAGAGGTAAATTCTCAGCAAATTAGACGATCTAAACTGAGTATTTCCATAAGGTTCCAGTAGTATATAGAAAGCCAACCTCGAATATGAAAGGGTTTTAAAGAACAGTAAGTTTAATGATTAATCTGGATATCTTCAAATAATTCTGGGATATATATATATATATTCAATATATAACTCATGAATATATTCTCTCGCTCTCTCTCCCTATATATATATATACTTATATATTCTTAAATATATTCTGATATTCTGTGACATATAGGTTCCTAGAGATAAGCTCCTGGGAATGTCCCAGTAACTCTACATTGTAAATATTCCATGTTACAATATAGGGTTACTGGGACATTCCCAGGAGCTTATATATATATATATAGTATATATATATACTATATATATATATATACACCCTTTACATGTTGTCCACCTATTTTTTTCTAAGATTTTATTTATTTATTTGAGAGTGAGAGAGAGCATGAAAGGGGAGAAGGTCAGAGAGAGAAGCAGACTCCTCTCGGAGCTGAGAGCCCGAAGCGAGACTCGATCCAGGGACTCCAGGATCATGACCTGAGCTGAAGGCAGTGGCTTAACCCACTGAGCCACCCAGGTGCCCCATCCACCTATTCTGTGCAGGTTTTTAAGATATTAAGAATCTGTGCTGAATTTATCGTGGTTTTCAGATGACATTACACTGTAAGCCATAGTATTATAATTAGGCATTGTTAAGCATCCAACTGCACTCTAGCCACTGGAACAAATACAAAGACAGAGAAAGACAGCCTCTGCCCCGGGGACTCCACTCCAAATAGATGGCTGGGTAATTCAAAGGAGAAAGCAAGAACCTAGAAGCTAAGAAAAGCAGAACCATTTTTATCCTTGTTTCTTTGGAAGAGGTAAGGTGATTTAAAATGCTGAAGAGGCACGCCTTTGTTCACAGAATCATAAAATCAGAGAATTTAAGAGCCTGACAAAGAGCTTGGGAGACCATCTAATCCATGAGTGTTGAGCGTGAGAAGGGGTAAATTCCATGAAAGAGCGTGTGAACGCTTCATGCATTTTCCTAGGGAGAGGCTCCTTGGTGTTCATCTAATTATCAAAGAAACTTGTGAACCTTTGTCTAATCCAACTCTTTCACCTGGCAAATTCATGCATTTTAGAGCTAAGAGGACTCTGACTTTTCATGTACATGCTTATTCAAGAGAAGGAAAGCCTGGGGAAGAGGCAGGATCTGTCCAGCAGGTAACTAGAAAATCAGTAGCCAAACTGGGAAAAGAGCCTAGTTGCCTGATTCCCACTCTGGGTATCTTTGCCGCAACTCGTTGCCATTGGCATCTGCCTGTTGACAAATTACCACATGTTTAGCTAATTATATCAGTCTTACATAAGGAGTTAATATTCAATAAGTGGTCAGGGATTTTTTATGTAAAACATATTTCTACTCAGTTGTCCAAACCAGAAATCTGGGCAACATCTCTGGTTCCTTCCTCTCCCTTCAACACCCTCTTTCCCAACATCTAATCAGTCATTAAATCTTACCTGTCCTGGGGTACCTGGGTGGCTCAGTTGGATAAGCATCTGACTCTTGATTTCAGCTCAGATCATAGATCTCAGGGTTGTGGGATCGAGCCCCACACCAGGCTCCATACTCAACACAGAGCCTGCTTCTCCTTTTCCTTCTGCTCTTCCCCCTGTGTGTTCTCTCTTTCCCTCTTTCTCTCAAATAAATAAAATCTTTTGTAAAAAATAAATACATCTTACCTGTCCTCTGTCTAAGTACCTTTGAGATTGCCTCGATCCACCCCCAATCCAGGCCACCCACCACAGCTGCCTCTGACCATGGCAGCCTCCTAACCTGACTCCCTGGAGAGGCTGCCAAGCAAAACATACAAGGAATTCAGAATCCAATGGGACTGTAAAAAGAATAATTTAATCCAATCAAGTGATAACAAATTAGCCACTGCACAGGTAATGAGTTAAAAGGAAGTGAAGGGAAATCATGAGCAATGGTGAGAGCCTCCCAAGAGAAATGAAATGCACTAGGTTACAATAAATCCCAGTGGAAGGTATGGCCATGGAAGGCAGGGTATGGCCATGGTATGGCCATGGAAGGCATCCACCAACAACAGAAATCAGAAACTCCTCTAAGAAAGGGCCCAGTGTGTTCCTCAGTGCTATGGGTAGAATCATCCAGAAGGTCTATAGAACCAGGTCCCTATGGCTGAGAAGTAACAATATTTTGGTCATGATTTTTTTGACCCAAGCCTGCCTAAGGTGGCAAAACTGCTTCTCTTAACTTGAGTAAGTGACTTTACAAACTGAGAGAGTTTCGAAAGAAGTACCTTAACCCCATAATTTAGTGCTACTAAGAGGACTAAGTCTTATCGTCTTCAGGACAAGATGTTATTTGTTATTTAAAATGAAATGACTGATATGGCATATTGGTGGACCTATGCAATTAATTTACTACAGATGGGAGATTTTTTTTTAACTTTAAAAGATGCATTAAAATTTGACCAGGCTGATAAAGGTTTTTAGAATGGCTTAAAATAATATGGCCTGTGATACTTAAGATTTTATTTTATTATACTTGCAAGAAATGCTTCAATGCTCAAGAAGCTGTTGCCTGTGAGGGGTGTAAGTCTTCCCAATCAGGCATTTGGAATGCTTGAAAGAAGTCAAATGCATTAAATAAATCTACACATGTAGTATAATGTGTTTAAGACCATTTAATTGGTGAATGGTATAATTAGGGATAAATGTTTAGGAGAATTTAACACACATTAATGAAAGTGATTGCTCTTATTTGCAACTCTAATTTAAATACCTGCAACTGTAAATAGGTTCCCCTAAGGATAACAAGACTCTATACACAGAAAACGTTCACACCATACATAAAAATAGATATGTTTTTATAAAAATAGGACATCGATCCATAATCTGCAGTCACCTGCCCAGGAAAACAACACCTTCTCTGCAATAACCAGCCAAGGAGACTGGCCTCCTATGAATGAGACTTCTAGGTCAGACTGCTATCTCTAGTAGCAATCAAGAAGTCAAACAATAACTTCTGTAACAATCAACCCAAAGTGGCCAGGAAGCAATGAATCACTGATAGCTTTCCTGATGCTTGTTTCTGCTTCCAACATAAGACTAATTTGAAAAAACAAAAAACAAAAAACAAATATGTACCCCTAACCAGTGCTATAGGACGTCCCCCTTCTAGCTGGTCTGCCTACAGCTCCCCATGCCAACTGTGGTGGCTCAGGATTTATCTAAAGCCTCTTCCCCTTATTCCCACTCCAAAGCTTTCCCACTCCTCTGCCAGCCATTGAGTGTCTGCAGAAACACAAGTGATAGTGGAAGACCCCCTTGTATAGCAAGCTCTGAAGAAATGATCCCAGGGTCCCAGGATAGAGACCTACATCAGGCTCTCTGCTCAGCGGGGAGCCTGCTTCCCCCTCTCTCTCTGCCTACTTGGAACCTCTCTCTCTGTCAAATAAATAAATGGAATCTTAATTAATTAATTAATTAGTTAAGTGCTCCCCTGGATACTAAGAATCCCACCTGCATCAGGTGTTGGTGTCTCCTCCAATTCATCCTCCATGCTGTGGTCAGAGCCACCTTCCTGCTTCCCCTCCTCAGTATCCATTCCAAACTTGACCACGGAGGAAACATGGCCTCTCCCAACCTACCCTGGTCAACTTCCACTGCTGCCTCTCACTTCTCTGCACATTTCTCTCTGGGCTCTGGCTCTACCTCATTTCAGAACCTGGAACCTTGCACCTGGAACCTCTTTCTCATCCATATTACCTGACTAATGCTTCCTCGTCCATCAGATCTTAGGTCAAACATCACTTCTGTTCTTGTCCTGCTCTCCACCATATTGGCATGTACCACAGTCTTGTTATTTCTTATTCCTCTGCCTGGACTTGACCGTGAGCACCACAAGGTCAGAAACCCCATCTGGCTTGCTCACCATATCCCCAGCTACTAGTTCAGAGCCTGGCATGTCATAGGCATGCAACAAATGAACTCATCAGTAGGAAGCCAGAGTGCCTGCAGACAGCCAATGACTGGGGACATTAAATACAGCAATTGTTTTCACAGACTATACCAACAAGAGGATTTTTACAAGGGCAAAAACATCCACACTATTTCCAAAGAGGGAAGTTTATCTTTAGCCATTTCAATTCAACAAATATTTTACAAATGTCCCCAAATGCCAGTCCCTAAACCAGGTGCCAAGGATAGAAAGAAAGTAAGGCACGAGTCCCGCTATCAACCACCCTGCTGGATATTGGAGATACACAGATGATGGAGACGGGCTCCCTACAAGCAAGGGACTCACATTATAACGGTAATAACAGACATGAGAACAAATGGTCACAACATATAGAGTACGATAGATTGAATCACAGAGATATGTACAAGGTTTAGAAGCCGTACCATGGTTACGCCCACACAAATCACAGGGTGTCTACCTTCCTCTCTCTGCTTTATACCTTCCTGAAAGGTTGTGTGCAAATTAAATCATTTGAAATGCCTCCAAGGTACCTTTCTGTTTAAAGAAAGCTTGCAGGTGAGTCTTCTTAAAATCAATTCCTATTTTAATTCTTTTGTAAATCTGACACTTAAATAAAATACTCTTTCCTTCCACAAAGCAGATCACAAGCGTATTACATTCTAAGGAGCCAGAATGACCAAGTATGGGGGAACAGAGTAAACTTTAAGAGGAGGAATTTTCCCCTGGGAGCTTCCTTAGCTGCATTTAAAATACCTCATCAGTAGAGAGCTTGGGGGTGTGCACGAGGAGGGAGGGGCCGAACACAACCCCATTGCTCTGCCCTCCCTGACTTATCCGGTTACTGGAACCACATGAACCATATTGATGCTGCCTCCCTCTCTCAACCCCTCAGAGCTGCTCTCAGCCCCTGGATGCTGGTGAGAAACTCTGTCAACCATGAAATGTTCAAAATGCACAAGGGAGAATTATAATCCAAAAATCTGCTGTCCAGGGCAGGGGGTAACCCTTCCTAACACCTGAAGTTCCAGTGACCAGGAAGCAAATGGTCTCATTGTCCAGGCTTCCACCATTTTAGGTCCCACTGGAACATCTCACAGGGAAAGTACGCTACTGGAGACAAGTTGCTCTTGAGAGAGAAAAGCCCCTGAGGCAGACATAGCGAGGAAGATCTGCCCTCCTCCTGCAGGAACTGCTGGGCAAAGACAGGAGGGAGCACATGGGTACCCTGGTTTGATGCAGTGCCTCACAGAGCTTGTGCTTCCTTCCACAGCGGTGCAGAGCATAAGCCATGGAGCAAAACCAAAGCCTCACTGGAGTCTGTGGTTCTGTGGGTGTCAAGTACATCGTACGGTACCTGGCATGCAGGAGGCTGTCTTGGTTCTGCCTGCTGTAACAGGATACCATAGACTGAGTGGCCTAAGGACGAACTTCTTTCCCTCACAGTTCTGGAGGCTAGGAAACCCAAGGTAAAGGTACCAGCAGATTCGGTATCTAATGAGAACCTGCTTCATGCTCCATAAGTGGTCATCTTCTCCATGACCTCCCATGGCAGGACAGTCAAGGGTACTAATCCCATTCAGAAGGGCTTTTCCCAAATACATGGTGACCTAATTACCTCCCAAAGGCCCCACCTCCTAATATCATTATTAGGAGATTAGGTTTCTCTGCATGAATTAGAGATGGGAGGTGACAGAAACATTCAGTCCTTAGCAGAAGCACTCAATAAGTAGTGGTTACTGTTCTGTAGTTGTCATTAATACTGCTCACTGAGTATTCTGTTTCTCTACCTTCTGAGCACATGGGAAGTTTATACTTCCTGTTCTCCTGCCACTGAGTGGAAACACGTGACCAGTCAATGAGCTGTGAGAGCGATGACTCTCAGGCCGAGTATTGGTTGCTGCTATGAGACCCTCCAGAGCTCTCTCTGCCACGCAGCAACAGCTAAGTTCCCCTGGCCTGGGTCTGAGAGAGGATGACAGTGATGTGGAGCAGAGTACTCAGTCCCCCAACCCTAGACATGAAGGACCGTACTCAGTCCACCAACCCTGGACATGTAGGACAAGGGAGAAAACCATCTTATCTTAGGCTGTTAATATTTTAGGCTTATTTCTCTGCTTTCCATTTATGGTGCTAATATCAGTAATGAGAGCAAGAGAGCAACGAATGGAAAATACAAATCAAATGTCACTTAGTTTTCCTTATGCCAAAGGTAATATGAGCTGCTCTGTATACAGATGGCCTGCTGTGTACCAGGAACTGTAGTGGTATCTTAATATGCATGATCTTGTTTAATCTTCCTCCAAAATAGTGTCATTATCCCTACTTTACAAAGGGATTCTGGATTCAAAAAAAGCTATACACACACGCACCCAAGATGCTGTTAAGTTTAATGGAAAGGACAGAATACAAATTTTTGTCTGTCTGATATTATATCCCTGTTCCTCCTGCTGGGTCCCATCACGGCACACAGAAATTTGTCAGCCTTTTTGTTCCATCTCAGAAAAATTTAAGTCTCGGAAAAGGATGAAGGCAGGAGAATTCTATATATGGAAGCAAAAATTATTTTGATCTCTGCCTAGAATATTCAAAAGCGTAAATATACAACCTAAAGGCAATACTAGGCATGAACAAGTAGACATAGCCAAACAGACAACTGGTAGGCTGGACAGTCCTTAATTAAGGACATTTGCGAAACCGGCCTCCCCTCCTTTCTCCCCGTGACAAACTTGAGTGTCTGACTACCTGGCTTCATACTGGAGGACCCCCGGCATTGTACAGAGCCATAGTCAGGGCCAGACAGGTTGCCGAGCCCTGAAGAGACAATGGGAAGCAGCCAAAGCCACTGCCTTCAGGACATTTACAATACAAAGGACAGACTGACAATAGCTAAGAAGATACCTAATGTAATCACCAATCAGGAGAAGGACTAGAAAGATGCGGCAAAGCTGCCTCAAGTTCCTGTTGGGAATATCAGTGACTTTGGGTGGTTAAACACAGCGGGGTGTGCTGCGAACCCCCACTGCTACAACCTTGCTACTAGGTGCACTGAGAGCAAATCTAGATCAAATTCAGAGCATGAGTAGACTTTTTCTTGCCAAGCAGGAAGACTCCCCAGCCTGTTAGTAGGCAAGGAGAGCCCCCTTTCTGCCTCTGGTATGGGGGCCAGCACTTTGCTGTGAAAGACACTTAGTAGACTTAGGACAAGATCTGTAGACTTTGCAACAGGACCCCTGAAGCCCTGAGTGGCTCCAGGTGCTGGGCTTCCCACTTCCCACACTTTATCCTGCTTGGCCACCTTACTCCTGAGCTAGCAGGGGACCTCAGGGCCAGCCTCATAGGCGGGCCAACTGTGCAAGCACACGGAGGAGAGCTCACACTTGGGCTTAACGTTCTGCAGTCACCATGCTGAATTCCCAATATTTTTATCTTAGAATTTGTGTTTGGCAAGTGAAGTGTAAAAGGACAATGGAATAGATGCCAGAGGCTTAGAGCCATGGTCAGACCTCCTATTGCCTCCTGAGGACGGGTTCTCAGCCCTGGCCTCCTCCTCCAGGCCTTGTCCCACCCTGTGACTATGGCCACCCTTTGCTTCCACTGGGGATTCAGGGCAACACTGTGGAGACTGGGGCGCCTGAGCCCTGGCTCAGTGGGTTAAAGCCTCTGCTTTCGGCTCGGGTCATGATCCCAGGGTCCTGGGATCGAGCCCCGCATCGGGCCCTCTGCTCAGCAGGGAGCCTGCTTCCTCCTTCTCTCTCTCTCTGCCTGCCTCTCAGCCTGCTTGTGATCTCTGCCTGTCAAATAAATAAATAAAATCTTAAAAAAAAAAAAGAATGTGGAGATTGTTGGGGTTGTCGTAGTAGGTGCCCTGCAGTGTTTCTGCTTGGAACATAGCATGACTGTCCCTACCCCAAGTTGGCAATGTCACTGGGGCAAGCTTTGTGCCCAGCCCAATCAGATACCTAGCATGTGCTGGCCAGAAGTTGTAATACTTCGGAGGAGGGCACCCACCCAGTGTGGGCTAGGCAGTAGGCCCATGGAAAGAGGAGATGTCTGGCTCCCAGTGGCACAGTGCACTGGGACAGAGACTGGCAGGAAAGGAAACGAGAAGTCAGTGGGCCCTCTGAGCAAACTGAGTCATAGAGGGAGACCGCTCACCCCCACCTGGGTGCCCGTGTGGGTTGGCACCCCTCTACATGTACCCATTGTTGAAGGAGTACAGAATTAAATAAGAAAGTTGTAAAATACCATGACAGGTCAAGAGACAGACAATGGGCAAAAGGAAAAAGCATTATGTCTCAGTATCTTTAATAGCACTTTCCCCTGCTTTTTTAAACAAGGGGCCCTATATTTTCATTTTGTGCTGAACTCAGCAAACTGTGTAGCCCATCCGGCATAGCCTAAGGACCACAAATTTCACCCCAAACATTACTTCTAATCTTCCTATGCTTATTAACCAGGCCTAAGGGGCTGATTCTGAGTAGGACTCCTCGTATGCTAGTGAGCGACCCCCAGGGTGTCGGATGGAATTAATTTGCCGGTAGGTCCATTTCAAAGCCAAACACCCACCAATACCAAATAACAAAGGAAACACAGGGTCTTAAGAGGCTGTAAAGATGGGAGGGGGTTCTTCTTGTTCCTTCAGGCTTGTGTACAAAAATACCAGAGCCTGAGTGGGTTAAACAACAAACTTTTATTCCTCATAGTTCTGGAGGTCGAAGAGTCCAAGATCAAGATGCCAGTCCACTCCCTGTCTAATGAGAGTCTGCTTCCTGGTTCATAGACTTCCATCTTCCCAACTGTGTCCTCTCAATGGAAGGGGTGAAGAAGGGTCCTAATCCCATTATTCATCAAGACTCCACCCTCTCGACCTAACCACCTCCCAAAGACCTTGCCTCTTAATACCATCACCTTAGGGACTAGGATTTCAACATATATATGGGAGGGGATACAAACATCCAGTCCCAAGCAGGATTGCTACCTTCGGGAAGGTGGTCAGGGAAGACCTCTCTGAATTATGAGCCCAGGAAGGTGCCCAGGAAGGTGCCCAGGAAGGTGCCGAGGGCTTTTGCATGAGAAATGAATAAGTAGGGGTTGGGAGGATTTACTCTTGCCAGGGAAGAAAGAATACTTCATAATACTTTTAAACTTCATCATTTACATTTTCAATAATGATAGCAGCTGGTCCGGTGGCTTTGGAGCCCATCTGTGTTCTAAGAATCAGCTCTTGCTGTAAATGGACCAGCAAGGAATCTCTAAGAAGCCAGCATGGGCAGGGTGGGTTCAAGTCAGGCACTACATAATTTTGGGCAATTACTTTCTCTGTGCCTTAATTTCCTCCTACAGAAAATGAAGATGATATTAAGGCCAACTTGATAGAGTATGTGTGAAGATTAAGTGAACCAATCCATATAAAAGACTGAAGACAAGGTCTGCACATAGTAAATGCTCATAAATATTAGGGATATTAGTGGTAGTGCCTGCGGGAACCCCTTGTTCAGAGAGGGCTAGTCCCTGGGAAGCCATTTCAAAGCCAAACACCCACCAATCCAGCAAAACAAAGGAAACATGCAGGGTCTTGAGAGGCTATAAAGATAAAATGTAGTTCTCCCAGTTCCTTCAGGCTTGTGTAACAAAAATACCACAGCCTGGGGGGGTTAAGCAACAAACTTTTATTCCTCATAATTCTGGAGGTTCGGATGTCCAAGATCAAGATGACTGAGACTTCCTGCAGAGAAAGAACCAAGAAAGCCTCTGAGGTTCAAAGCCACAGGTGTATATTGGGGCCTGGAGGGGCTATAACTACAATTGAGGGCCAGGGAGGGCCAGGGAGATGAGCATAAGCTTGACCTCAGAGTCCACTGAACCAGGTCCAGAGGGCTGGCTCTCCAGCTGTGAGCAGAGTGGGCATCAAGCTGCTATGGAACCTGGACTGGATCCTGATGGAAGAAGAACCAAGCAGCACTCAGAGACTTTGGAGGATCGGAGCTTGATTTAAACTGACAGGCCTGTTTGAGGTCTAAGCCCAGAGCACAAGCAAGGAGGGTAATTTATACCCTTCTACTTCTGCCTACTTGGTACTTTTGGTGTATGCGGGAAAGGATGTAGGGAAAAAGAACCTGGAAGAGCTTCGAGACGGGGACTGGAAGTCCCTTGCTGGTTTTGTTGGTCATCCTAGAGCAGTTTTTCCCTTATCATTCCCCCCCCTCGATGCCCCTTTAAACGCCTCGTTTAGAGGGCATCATTGTCATCTACTATGGGCCAATAGCCCTGCATGGTTAGTATCTGGGTGGTGGTGTTTTCTATGAACTTAGCAATCCATCTTGAGGTTCCTAAGGTTGCCCAATGATCAATAACGATAACAAGTTTCTGGGAGAAAATGCAATCAGAAGGGGCAACAGTGTAAAGTCCAACTCCTGAGGTGAGGGATAGCACGCCAATGATAGCCAGGGACCATGGCGAACAGATGTCCATCAGTTGGTGGGGTCTCACCGAAGGTGGAGCCGGAGAAGGTCCATAGGGTCTGGTTGTACTTTCCACTGGTGTGATTCTTCATCCAGCTGGTGAGCCTTCTTTACTCGAGAGTGGTGGATGCATGTGGTGACAGAAACCTTGAGGGCAGTGGGGTGGTTAGAACTGATTTGAGAGGGTCCTTTTTAAAGCTTCTCAGGAGATGTGCCTTAGAATTTTTCCCAGGGCTGGGAGGTGTTGGGATACTCTTAGTCACCATTCTGTTCAAGGTCTCCTCCAAGCCTGCTTATGGGGGGAGGGATGGGGGGCTGCCATAGAGCCTTTGAGGTGAATTATAACTATGGGAATCTTTAAATACAGTTGACTAGAATAAACAAGATCGATGACCTCCAATGTTATGTTCTCTAGAAGTACAATGTTCAGGTCCAGGCATAAGGAGAACTGGGAGATAGCCAAAAAGACTGATTTGTTTAATCCAGTTTTAACAAATGGCATAATTATTTCCATAAGCTCAGCAAGAATAGAACCTGCTTTGTTGGAATTTGTCACAGGGAATCTTTAGGTTGAACTTTTAGTAGCCTCTCCAGGCCAGAAGCCAGTCCAAGTACTTGCCATCAGACATGCCTGCAACACCTGTAGATTTGGGTGGCTTTCTCTTCATGAGGCCCCCTAATATATCTTGAGGTTCCTGCACCTGCCAGGAAGTGACATTCTTTACTCACCTGGTGAGGCTGCTGGAAACTGTAAGCAAGGGATCAGGCTGACATTTCCAAGGGGCTTTATGGCTCCACGTTTCAGAAAGTCAACCTTAGTTCCTTAAAGCTGTTTGGTCTCATCTAAGTCTATGCATGTCTCTCAAGACTTCCAGTCAAAGCCTTGGTAAAATAACCAATGTTTTCAATGATGTCCTATTACAAGGAGAATAGATTCTTATTGAACTTATGCAAATTACTATGACTGCCAGGGAAGAAAGAATACTTATTGAGACCTTTTGAATCTTAGAGGGCTCAGTAGAGAGAAAAGTTAAATGCTTCAATTTGTTCACAAATGAATACTTTATCATGTTTTTTTATGAGTCATGGCTATCTTAAGAGAAAGTTTCCTTAATCTGGAAGAGTAAACGTTAGAAGACCAGCAATATTTCTAACAAGAACAAAACTATAATTGTATTTTTAGTTCATTTAGTCCCATGTTACTGATTTTTGTTCAGTTGGAATGCAGCTTTAGTTAGTTCTGGAAATTCTTACTGATTTCAGTTTTAGGATTTTAAAGATATCAAACACCTCTATTTGTCTTAAGAGTCCTTTTTATGAACTTCCTTGAATATGAATCTCATTTTCCAAGAGAATTACAACAATTATAAATGACAACAAAATTCAGAAATGGGCATTGTTAATGAGCTGATAGGAGAGTCACTATGATACGATTAAAAAGGAAACTCAGTTATTCTCTGACACATAACACTTCAATAGCCAGAACCAGAAGGTAACATACCAAACAAGCAAGCCTAATTAGTCAACAAGACTTTGTTCATGATTCAAATCTTGGGGAAGTTTATTTTTGTTTTGGGAAGGTTTTAAAGCACTCGCCTTAATAGGATTAGGGATGTTAAAGACCTAATAAAGGCAAGACATAGAAACTGTTTTTTCTGGGCAGCTGGAGAGAAGACAGCTATTTGCATTTTCTTATCAAGAGCAGAGCAAAAATTGGAGAATGCTTTGTCTTTTTGAACAGAGAGAAAGCAGACTTTCAATCTTGTACCGATGTACTTTAAAATCCATTCATTTCAATCTTGGTCCGTCCCGACCACATCTAAAATTCCATTCTAAAGTTTTCCCTCCATAAACCTACAACTTTCCCTCGCATTCTGATTTTGTCGAATTCTTTGTCCCAAGCCATTTCTTTCCAAACAGCCATCTCATTTAGGACAAAATTACCTTCTTTTACCTTCAACAAAATGCATTCTCATTCCTTATCTTTCTTACATATCTCCTACTTTTCTACATACAGAGTTGTTTCATTATTTCCATCAGTCTTAGCTACAGTGAGGTGAGCAGACTTTTGCGCTCTTTGGAAACCTTAATCTCCAGTGAACACTAAGGAGTAACCAGTTGTGAACTATTACAACAGAATTCTTTAGATGGAAAATTTATGATTCAGTTAAGCATAAAACATGTTTACCAACAGATTTAAATATCCTTAGTTTCTTTGCAGTAAGAAGGCAAAAGCACAACCCTATATCCAGTAATTAATGACTTAGCACTTTATCCTATTTGGAAAAGACCTAGATGTCCAGTGAATTTAATTCCATTTATCATCCAAGAAAAACTTGGATTTAGTTTACCAAATTTAGTTTACCAAAGACTTTGAAAGCTATTTTAATTACCCAAGAAAACTTTGAGACAATTAACTATTAGTTTAGTCATTTTTTTGCTTACAAATTGCAACAGAGATAACATGAGCTTATTTGACCTTCAGTAAACCTTGATAGAATAAAAGTTTCCTGTTTACTGCTGATAACATAAAAGACACATCTATCTTAATTAAACCAACACACTTAACTGAGTTTGTATACTGAATCATGTTCCACCTGGATCTTTCCCAAGGTCAATTTTTACCTGAGACAGGGGAAATCTGGAGTGGGTGGTGCTAGGCTGGGGGTGGTTGGTGTTCTTCTTACCCCTTGATGGTGAAGGGAGGAGCCATGATGCCTGAGGCTCCAACGATGGTCTAGAAGCCATAATGCAGGCCACACCCAAGGTGGTCCAGAACCCAGGAAAAGGGGGAGGGGGAGGCGAAAGAGACAAAGTGCGGCCAGAGGAAAAAGGGAAAAGGGTTGCTGGTTCAGGAGCTCATTAGCTCCAACAGAGGAGCAGATGCCATATTTTCCCGCCAACGGGGGTAGGGTGGGGATAGGCAGTCCCTGTCAGGCCAGAGAAGATAGGGAATTTCCCAGAAGCAAAGGGAGTTTTGACAGATGCTTGGGACTATTCCTTAAAGTCCCTTCCTGAAGGACTCCTGGGATCGTGACCTGAGTGGAAGGCAGATGCTTAAGCAACTGAACCCCCCAGCGCCCCCACCTTTCTCTTAAACATAAGTACAAGAGCTCCTATTATTTTACATCCCGTTTCTGTCTGGATCAGGTTTCCTGTGGGCTGCTGGAGCTGCTAAATTAGATATCTCACCACACTTGCCACTTAGAAGCAGCAGGAGCACTGTCTTCCTGCAGCTCAGCTTTAGGCCACAGGTCAGAGGCCTGCGGTCCCTGCACTTCCTGACGGGCTCATCCTTGTGCAGAGCTCATCCGAGTTGCTACCCGTGATGCTCCTGGAAGGTGCCTCCCTGACAGGCTTTGCTTTCTTTACAGCCTTTGGGCTCATTTACTTGGGATACAAATATCCTACTTTGGCCCTTCCTATTAGCACAGAATCAGACCCGTTGGGTGGGAGAGTTTGGGCCACCTGAATCCAAGAATCAATATATGGGAATTGATCAGGGTGTCTGGAGTCCCGAACATAATTTTGTAAATGGCCTGGACAGTGGGTAGGTCTCAGGGCACCCCCAGAGGGCCAGTCAACCCCAAAGGCAGCCCATTCCAGTTCACATAATGTGCCTAATTTTCTAGAAGATGTTTTGATCCCATAGTCTCCTGAGAATCCCTTCTTAAACTTTTCCAGCACACAGTCAAGACTGTAGGCCTTGAAGAGCTCCCACCCATGATCCGCAGGGGTTCTCCTGTCCACCCTGTGTGTTCCCTCTCTGTGTCACTGGCCTAAAGATAAAGGGTAGGTGTCCCTCCAGAGGAGAGACCAGTCAGATAACCACCCGTCCGCCCTCCTGGAGGAGACCTGGGTGCCTCTTGTGAGTCTGTATAAACCCCGGGACTGGTGCCCGGAAGGACTCGCTTTAGACCTTATGAGGTCACCACGTTAAAGGTTAGGGCCCACTTGACTCTGTAGGCCTCTGGGGACCCTAAAGGTCCCCACCGTGGAGCCACAGATTCAGCCTGCCTGACAAGCCAGGTCAAACAGCACATTCACTCATGCATTCACACCCAAGTTACTACAGTCCCTCCCCTACCTGGGCGCCCCAGGAGGCCCTGACCTGGGGAATTCCTTTTGGAAATTCCTTCCTGTCCCCCCTTTCGGGGGGGGGGGGGATTCCTGACCTGAGGGACCTCCCCCGCTGTGACACCACTAAGATCTCTGGGAGGTGATCAGTTTCCCCTTCAAGCCTGATGGGTGGGCCTGACTGGGCCCCGGGGAGAGGGGCGAGGGGCGGGGTGGGGGGGGTGGGCCTTACCAGAATTCGATGTCAGGACCAGGTCCTCACCTGCCAAGTCTCCTTTGAGTCCAGGCGGGAACAGCGGAGCAGGGCCCATTCGAGGCGACCAGGTGGGAGACGGCCGAAGATCAGGCAGGGTGCGCCTTCTCCGCTCCGCTCCATCACCCAATGGACCAGTGCGGGTGGGTGTCCTGGTCAGGGGACCTGGACTGGATGCTTGACGGAAGAGCCAAGCAGCACTCGGAGACTTTGGAGGATCGGAGGTTGATTTAACACCACCAGGTTCAGAAGAGAGAGTTCTCCAAAGGTCTGAGCCCAGAGCACGAGCAAGGAAGGTGATTTCCACCCTTCTACTCCCGCAGACGCGATACCTCGTGCGCATGCGTGAAGGGGGCAGCGACGAAGAACCCCGATGAGCCTTGAGCCACACGGGGTCTGGAATTCCCTTGCTGGTTTGGTCGGCCAAACAGTTTTTCCCTTATCAAAGCGATGCCTTTCCGCACTGCCCTGGCTCCTCTAGAGGCAGAGATGGGGGCTGGCCTGAACAGGATGGTCTCACTAGAGAGCTGGAAACTCCCTGCTGTCCACGTGGCCTGCAGTGCCCACAGAGGAGCGGACCACCGGCCCGGGAGAGGGGAGGCTTCCTCCTTTCTCAAACCCGGAGCGAACTGGCAAGACCAGACGCAGCAACTTGCAGCTGGGTCCCTGCCTTGCCCCCTGCCCGGGGGAGAACCTGCCGCATGTAGGGGGAAAGACAGTCCCCTTGACCCTCTGAGAGCCTCTGGCTGGGTCTGAGAAGTAAACTGACAAAGACACATTAACGGGACAAAAGCATACAAAGGTATTTAATGTAATGTTACACGACACAAAAGGCTTCATAAGAAAATGAAAACCTTAGGAATCCGTGAGACCTGTGTATGTATATGCTGAGTTGGATGAAAAGTGGAGTAGGAAGTCAGGGCTCTAACCTAGAGTTTGGTTCAGACCCTTCTTGGGACCCCTTGGTCTTCGCAGGTAATGATGCTCCTTTCCTCCCGGTACCCCTGTCAGATGGAAGGTTGATGACCTGTTCCAGGGGTGGAGGGCGAGAGTGGGGAGGAGGTCAGAGTGACCCTCCTGCTTGAAATAGTCAACATGCTTGCATGCTATATTTTAGATCACGTTTCCCGGACTCTACCACTAGGGTCCCTGGACTGTCGGTTTGCTGGAGAAACACCAAAGGCAATGGAGACTGATCATTTTGAACCCTTTGAACTGAGTCAGCCGTGGGATTCTTGGACTTACTGGAAGAGCAGGGCCTTGGGAAGAGAAGTACCAGACTCCCTCCCCATATGGGACTGTGGGTTTGGAGTGCTCCAGCGTTTCCACTCTGGAAACTTTGGGGGGGGTCTTGGACCATATAAAGTGCCAGACCCCCATTTCACGAGTCAAGGCGCTATGCTCCTATCTGAGGATCGTCCGAACTAGAACCACACTGCTTAAGAACAGCGAATTCTCGTTCCCCAATTTCACAAATCAATTAGACATCATGTCTATTCATTCCTTCTTTTCTCCCCAGACAATCTGATAGGTGATTGCTTTCTTGCCATGATGTGCTCGCACCAACGTACGCACAAAAACAGACTTGAGAAGAGACACTTTATAAAGACATAGCTGGCTTCTAAAGAGGGAAAAACACGCATTCAGCGCCCATCTCCTTGGACTCGGAGACAGGTGCCAGATGTGCTAGGGAACCGCTGTGCCAGGACGGATGGCAGCGCATTTTCTCTCTGCCCCACAAAGTACCAATAACAAGTCTCTAATCAGAAAGCCTCATCAGCTCAAAGGAGGCTCATGCCTTTACGGGCACCTGTGATGACGACCCTCTCCGCGCTTAGTGAATGCCTTTCTGTGGAAGGAAGCAGTGCGCTCAGAGGGGCTTGGTTGGCAGAGACAGCGAGGGAACCCTAACTGCTTGTTGGCTCTCTCCCCGCCTGTCCTGCCCCTGTGTGGGGTGGGGGGAGGGGGTCTTCAAGAGGACACTGGTCTCGGTGACCCGCTCCCCACCTCCAGCCAAGCACCGACAGGCCGCTCTTACTCATCAGGCATCCCCTCTCCCCAGGGCCAGGCACGGCGCTGGCAAAGGGCAGAAGAGTGAGCAGTCCTGCCTCCTTCTTTTCCCTCACTGAGCTCGGAGTCGAGTGGAGTCACAGGTCATTAAAATAAATGCTTCGGGAGCTTGTGTGTCTACCAAAATCCATACCCTTCCTTCTGTGTTATAACTGTCCCTGAATGGCAGCTGCCCCTGGCAACGAGGCAACAGCATGATCATGCCAACAGAAGGGGGACAGATGGGTCTCAGGGGGCCTTTGTAGCGAGGCAGGAGGGAGCACATGTGCCCTCAAGCCCCTCTCATTCCTTCTGCCCTGGCTGGATGCTGAGGACTGGAGCCTCTGGAAGGTGGCAGGGCCATAATATGGAAAGAGCTTGAGGCTTCAAATCACCCTGGAGAGAACAGCCAGGAATCGCCCTGGCTTCGAGCATGATGCTTTGAATCACCCCGGCCTAACAGCCAGGATCACCTGCACCACATGGTTAGATGAGGGAGAAATAAAATTCTATTGCACAAAGTCACTGAGGTCTTGAGATTTGTCTTTGCCACTGGCATTTGCCAAACTCCTACAATGCTAGGGTTGGGGAAATCCAAGGAAGCTATGGCGTGCCACCGGGACCACTCCCCAGAGGGATTGATTTCTGGGCTGGAACCTGAAACATAAGGAGGCAGAGACCAATTTAATGGGTGAAAAAGACTAACAACAGTTTTCCTAAAGGAAGGAATAGCACATGCCTGGGCCCAGAAGAAGAAGGAGCATTTGAGAAGCTCAAGGAACGGAAAAGCATGGACAAGTGCAGAGCTGCAGCGGTGAGCCATGGGGAGGGTTGAGGCTGGAGAGCAGCTGAGGGGCCAGTAAGCATACTCAGACCTGCAGCTTCCTCCTGAGGGGCACAGGTTTTCATTAAGGAAGTGACATGGTGAGACTTAACGCTTTAGAATGACCGTGGTGCCTGGAGTGTGGAGAGTGCATTAGAGTCTTCTTGGAAGAAACACATGTTCATTTTGTCCTCTTCCTGCCAGAAATGTACAAGGACAATGCCGCTGGAGAGATGTGAGTGGCCCTACTGCTGGAGCGCAGAGGGGCCCCAAACCCCATGAAGGCTTCAGGAGGTCTTGAGAAGCAGGTGCTAGGCTGCTGGAGGACAGCATTGGTGGTCTTGGTTTACAACATGTCAGGACATCAGATGAACACCCAGGGCCTCAGAGTAGGCCTGCTTGTAGGAGGGAGTCTGAGATGAGGACCTCCAGCCCTTGCTGATTGATGGCCAACAGGCACTAGCCAACCAGGCTCATGGGTCACCCATCAGGATCCTCAGCACACCGAGCCAACTTGCTCAGCCTTCTGAGTCGTGGACCCAGGCAACCTTCAAGGCAACTGTGAAGACCTGAATGACCTTGGTGCTGGAAGAGGACTGACCTTGGAAAAGCACGAGAGCCAGCTACCACCGGACCACCTCCAACCCCTTGCAACACATCACATATGCCCAGGCACCCTTCCTTCCTCCCAGCATCTTCTGCCGGGCCTGATGGGTTCTCCTTTTAAAGCTCTCAAACACAAAAAGGGAGAACGAAGCTCTTTCCCAGACCTTGATTCTCTCTGTAAATGTCTTTGACCACTTACCCCTTCACAAAAGCACAGGAAAGAATGTGCACACACACACATTTCACTCCTTTAGGGCTCGGCTGAGAAGAAACAGTGTCTATGGAGCATTGCTTCCCCATCTCTTAATCTACGCCTCTGTTGCAACCAGCAATGCACAGAGAACCTGAAATACCTCCCTTTGATCTCTGCAGGGAGTTTCTGCTGAATTCTGACTGGGGAATAATGTTGCAGGCAGATACAAGTGATAAGACACAGCCCCAGGGAATTTGTCATTTCTTCTGGGAGGATGTTGCTAAGGATTCAGCTGGCAGAATTCCACAGGGGTCCTCTTTGTGCAGCCTGGTGGAAGAAATTTTTCTCTGGTCGAAGTTCCAGGAATTACCGAGCTGCTTCTGACCGACTGACACGTGACTCATGGGACCCATCATTTCCTCTTTTTGAACTGGTTGTTAGGAAGCCAGGGCCAAAGTTGGGGTCCAACCCTGGCCAAGGCTCAGAGCCTCATGGAACATGTACATTTTACACTCCCATTTTCTTATTTTCCCACCTTTATCTTCCTTTACCCTGATTTCCCCACTTTGCTAATCTTTGTTTCATCTTGTTGTAGGGCATATGCAACCCCCCTTCAATCCTATTTGGAACAAGTCAGGGATGGAAATAAATACATAATAGAACTATTAGCTATCTCTTGCCATAATTATAATAAAGCAGCTACTAATGACCAAAATATAACACTCTCGAGTAGAACACAGCTCCCGCTAACTAGGATAGGAAGCAGGAGGGAGAAAATGACAAGCAGTCTACGTTAGCATGGACAGAAAGGAGCTTTAGGAGTATTTTCTAATTCTGTTCAAGGCAGCGTTTTAGCAACTAGAATAGATAATGATGCTTGTATATCAGGACCTGGTAAAATATAAATGACTGTTACAACCAAACTAGCTGGATGTCTAGCATTGGTGATCTTCAGAGCCACTCAACGAACAGTCTTCAATAGTTTTTTATTCTGGGTCAAATTCTTGTCCCACTATACATGTATATGCCAAGTAACAGCTTTGCTGTATTTTTCCATTCTTTGTTTAGGAATATATATATATTTTTTGGCTTTTTTTGTCTTTGTTTAGGAATATATATATATAAACTTTACATATATAAAGTTTGTATAAATAAATACAATAATTAATATATATATAAACTTTTTATATGTAAAGTTTATATATATTAGCTATTGTATGTATTTATTATATATATTTTTATATAGTCATATATATTCACATATATAAACTAGATAGTCATGCATTAATGCAAAGATAGGGTTTTTTGTCATACCCAATCTTCTTTGGAAACTAGGAACTCTCCCATTCACCTTGGCTACACCTTAGGTTCAAGACAGACAGGTTGTGCACATGATCCATAATCCTACACTTTTCTTTCCTAAACCAAATAAAGCATCTCCCATGAAGTCATTTTCTGGTTTATCCACCCCAGCCCTCAAAGCCCCCTAATAGGCATTCCACTGAACACCTGCTCAATTTTAGCCCCAAGCTTAGTTCTTCCAATGCCATGTGAAATTCTTACAAAATCAGTGCTTTCCTTTCTCCTTTTTTTCCTGACATTCTGCAGACATTTCTCAGCAAATCGATGAGCCTACTTAGAGGAAAATAGAAAAGATTCAGCTTTATAATTTTCCCAGAAAATGTGCTTTTCCAGCTTTCTCTCCTTCCTC
This sequence comes from Mustela lutreola, assembly GCF_030435805.1. Classification (NCBI taxonomy): domain Eukaryota; kingdom Metazoa; phylum Chordata; class Mammalia; order Carnivora; family Mustelidae; genus Mustela; species Mustela lutreola. The sequence continues at coordinate 23,046,646 of NC_081291.1, read as the reverse complement.
CAGGAAGAAGGCTGTTTGAGGCTGCTTGGAAAGCTATGGACAAGAAGAGAATATAATTCCACAGTTTCCATGCATAGCTTTCCAGGAAATGCCAACCTTTGCCCCAATCCTTCTGGAGAACTTGGGACATCTATTAGTTTCCCACTACTGTAGGGTTAGTGGCTTAAATCAACAGGTTCATTGTGTGATAGTTCTAAGGGTCAGAAGTCTGATATCAGTGTCTCCCTGGACTAAATCAAGGTATCAGAAGGGCTGCATTATTTCTGGAGGCTCTTGGGGAGAATCGACTTCCTGGCCTTTTGCCAGGTTCTAGAGCCTACCCACATTCCTTGGCTTGTGGCCCCCCCTTCCTCTATCTTCAAAACCAGCCATATCAGTCTAAGTCTTCTTCGTGCTGTCATCTCTCTGCTCCTGACCTCCCTCTTCCACCCTAAGTGACCCTTGTGATTATAGTGGCCCCATCCAAGTAAGCCAGGATAATTTCCTTATCTTAAAGTCACCTGATGACATTCTGTCTGCAGCCCAAAATCCTCCTTGCCCTATAACACACACAACAAATTCACAGCTTCCACAGACTGGGGCATGGGCATGGGGTGTGTGTGTGTGGGTGTGGATCCATCATTCTGCAAAGCACAACACATGAGCCCTCTAAGAGGAAGTCCATGAGTTCTGAAGATATCCAAATATGTAGATAATCAGGAATGACTTTTGATTTCTGTGGCACAGCCACTTTGGGAATCGAGAAGCATTGGGACACCTGAGTGGTTCAATCAGTTAAGCGTCTGACTCTGGGGTTCAGCTCAGATCATGATCTCAGGGTCCTGAGATAGAACCCACATCAGGCTCTGTGCTCAGCAGACGTTGAGCTTCTCTGTCCCTCTGCCCCCTCCCCACAACTTGTATGTGCACTCTCTCTCTAAAATAAATAAATAAATAAATCTTAAAAAAAAAAAAGAATTGAGAAGAATTTCTCACTTATTTCATCACCATCGCGATACAGAAAATCTCATCAGGGATATTTATTTGTTTTTCCAGTTTACTAACCAAAGGAGAAACAAAAGTTCTCCTGAATTTTTCTAATGACCTGAAGGAGGCCAACTGACAAGCATCCTGCCCGTCAATGTCTGGACATCGCCTATTTTCAGGCTCATGGAAGGACAACATCTCACTTCCTGAAGATGAACGTGGCCAAGGGACCTGCAATCCTTCCATAAGCCCGGAAGTGGCACACAGTTCTTCTGCTGCATTTCATTGCTAAGAGCGTGCAACATTATTGCTCCGCTCCCCAGACCTCCTTTCCCTGACACGGTGATCACAGAAGAGCATATTAGCACGGATGTGGCAAAAGATTGACACTTTCTGGAATGATGAATGATGAGTCAACACACTGAGGGCAGCTGCTTTGGAAAGTTGCTCTGATTTACCACAGATTTTGCATGAGTGAGAAATAAACTTTTGGGGCACCTGAGTGGCTCAGTCGTTGGGCGTCTGCCTTCTGCTTGGGTCAGGATCCCAGGGTCCTGGGACCAAGCCCCACATCAGACTCCCTGCTAGGCAGGAAACCTGCTTCTCCCTCTCCCAATCCCCCTGCTAGTGTTCCCTCTCTCACTGTGTCTCTCTCCATAATATACATAAATAGAATTTTAAAAAGAAAGAAAGTTTTGTTATGCTAAGCCAGTGATACTGGGGACTACTTATTATGGACAGTAACAGAATATGTCGTCCTAATATATGACCATAGGAATTGACATGCCATCCTGGAATATGCCTCCTTTGTATATGGATTATTTTGAAATGTAGTCATCTGAAAACAGTATGTACAAGGAGAGGCTCTCTCTGATCTCCCCTTATCTTCCCAAAGACAGAGCTTCCAAAAGAAACCCAGTGATCATAAATCCCCTCCCTGGGAAAACAGGAAAAACTGACTCTTATCCCAGGAAAGGAGACTCATGGTCAGTGTCATATCCAGACAAACTTAGCTACAAACTTCGATACTTCCATACCACTTACTCTTCTAAGGGCCTGCTTATCTTTCCTAAAAGTCATTTAGTCCCCCGAAGAGGCCAAAATGCCCCCTCTTTCCCTATTAAGATGATATTTAATCCCAAATTCTAAGCCACCTCAGAGAGTTACTCATTTTCCCAGGGTATCTCCCATATACATGCCAATGAACTTGTCTGTTTTTCTCTTGTGAATTTGTCTTTTATTACTGGGGTCTCAACCAAGAACTCAAAAGGGTAAGGGGAGAATTATTCCTAGAGTTGCCACAGCATAATATTGCTTGCTATGACTGGTACATGGCCCCTCTTAAAACTGAAAGTATCCTCCTCAATGCCCCCACCAAAAGAAGAAATAATAACATTATTGTTTAAGGACATGACCGGCATTAACACTCAAGCTGGAGTTTATTTGATGTACTTCCTAACCCGTCAGGTTCTACTTTTGAAAGATTTATGGAAGTCCACCGCAATATGGTAAGGAATGAATCCTAATCTATATGTTTTTATTTTTAAGACCTGTTTATTTATTTGACAGAGAGAGAATTAGAGAGCAGAAGCAGGAGCAGCAGATGGAGATGGAGAAGCAGACTTCCTGCTGAGCAGGACCCTGAAATCATGACCTGAGCCAAAGGCAGATGCTTAACCGACTGAGCCACCCAGGTGCCCTTGATGTAGAATTCTTACATCAATTTTTAAAAATGAGCTTTAGAATTTGAATCATATAACAAAATGGTTTGCTTGTTAACAGAATACTGATGATGGACTTAATCATAATTGATAATCCTTATTGATGACGCACTAAGATTCAGGGGGAAACGGTTTTGGTTAACGGGCTCACTGTCAGATGCTGGCAAATGTCCCGCAGCCAGAGAATTTGAAAGCACTGATAATAGTCTGTGATTGGGATCTAGGAACCAATTCCATATTAAAGTGGGGTTACATTTTTGTTTTCTTTACTGTATTCCTAACAACCATTAGGATAGCTGGTGCTTTGGGCACAGGTGCTCTGGACACAGAGGAATTTAATAAATACTTGTTGAATGATAGGATAATCTTCATGGCACCTGATATTCAGGACAAGTCTGTTACTACATTTTTTTATTCCCCCCAAATTTGTCCTTGTTCCTTGCCCCCAGCACTGCCATTAGAGCATCAACATACAAATAGAAACCCTGTAGTTTATCCCATGGCAACCTAAACTTCTGCTCAAATCAACATGCCTCCTCCTGTTGCCTTAGGCTTAAATGTTTGGACCAATCACAGGGCATATTAATTCCATATGCAAATGAGGCATTAGTAATCATAGACTTGTGTGAACAATGGACCATTAATTATTTATCAAACACAAGACTAAGACACAATTGAGACCAAAGTCCTGTTGCATGAAATTTACTTTAATCAAAATGTCTCAGGGTGCCTGGGTGGTTCAGTCATTAAACATCTGCCTTCAGCTTGGGTCATGATCCCAGGGTCCTGGGATCAAGCCCCATATCAGGCTCCCTGCTCTACAGGAAGCCTGCTTCTCCCTCTCCCACTCCCCCTGCTTGTGTTCCCTCTCTTGCTGTGTTTCTCTGTCAAATGAATAATTTTAAAAATCTTTTTAAAAATTCTCTAGTTTTGGGGGCACCTGGGTGACTCAGTGGGTTGGGCCTTTGCCTTCTGCTCGGGTCATGATCCCGGGGTGCTGGGATCAAGCCCTGCATTGGGCTTTCTGCTCAGTGGAGAGCCTGTTTCCCCATCTCTCTGCCTGACTCTCTGCCTATTTGTGATCTGTCTGTCAAGTAAATAAATAAAATCTTTTTTTAAAAAATTCTCTAATTTTCAAAATAAAAGAGAATGAATTGTCATACATGCCCTGCATTGCCTCAGAAATTGAGCCACAAACTCAATTCACAAACTGGGGTGCCGTCTTCAAGCTTTAGGCTGCCAGGGCACCTTAGCAGGCAGGGAAGAAGAGAGGAATTGGCAGCTCTTGCAGAAGGAACACAGTGTACTCAGTGCACTGGTACCGAGATCTGCTGGGCCGCGTCTATACCTGCATTAGGTCTCCAGTTCCTGAATAGGCAGGTGGTGCACATCCACACAAAGAGGTCAGTCAGAGGCATAGCCAGCAGGCTAAGACTAAGGTGATTATGCCCTGGGATGGGGCCTCTGAGGACAGGGACAGGCCCCAGAGATGGGTAAAGAAGCAAGCATCTAAAAATGGAACCCCTCTTTTGAACATCTTCTCTCTTCATTTCATGTGTTTATTTCATACTATGCTTGGGGGAACACCAGCACCCCTGGGCTCCTAACTCTGTTTCTGTCCCTATCAAAGGAGACTGAGAGGGCATAGCAAAAGGGGAACAGCGGGGATTCTGAATCCCCAGGTGTCCAGTCTAGGACACCTAGTTTTTGTAAATTCTAGTACAAAGCCAACAGAGTGTTAGAAGAAAAGGGCAAAACACATGCCATAGCTCCCAACTGCCGCTTACCTTGACCATATGTACAGCCACACCCCTGCAGCCTCTAAAGCCTAGGTGGATGACAGTCTGGTAAGGCCAAAGAAAAGACTCAGAGAGGGGTACCTGAGTGGCTTAGTCGTTAAGCGTCTGCCTTCTACTCAGGTCTTGATCTCAGTGTCCTGGGATCGAGCCCCGTGTTGGGCTCCCTGCTCAGCAAGGGAGCCTGACTCTCTCTCTCCCTCTGCCTAATACTCCTGTGAGCTCTCTCTCCTGCTCACTCTCTCTCTCAAATGAAATCTATTACAAAAAATAAAAAAGAAGAAGACAAGACAAGACTCAGAGACGGTGATGGAGACATACATTTCTTGGGGGAACTTACTCTTATACTGGGAGTCCAGGAGCAGCTGACTGGATGGCTGGACAAAGCTTCCATTGCTGGGATCTATGGGGAGCAAGTTTTTCTATCATAGCAACTAGCCTAGCAACTATCTGTAACTCTTCCCCTCCTTGCACAGCCAGCATGCCTAGGAGATCAAGGCCTGCCATCCGGACACTCTGTTTCAGAGGAGACACTCCACCACCCCAGAGCCCCTGACCTTGAACACTGAACAGCATGTTCTTCTGCACATTCGGCTGGATGGAAATAGAGTGAGAGGAGAGGATCTCTACCTTCTCATTAACAGGAGGGTTCAGGGTGTGCTGCACAAACGAGCTACGCCGAGGGCACCATGCACCATGCTGCTAGAGATGGATCGAAGGTGTTTTCATGCCCATGATTGGTATATGGCATGACAGTCAGATTTATTTCCCCTTCCAGACTAAAGGATCCCACATTGTAAAACTACTCAGCAGTACTGAGTAGAAAGGGAAGGTCTCCAAAAAAGATGCCGGGCCACAGATCTCCCATCTGCCACAACGCTGGGACATGGTGATGAATTTTCATAGGACAGAAAAGAACAACGATCCTATATACACCAGGAGGACAGCAAAGAAGGAAGGTCAGTGAGAAATCTGTTTCAAGGCAAGAGAAGTTCAGGGCACATTCACACTTGCCGGTAAGAGCCTGCCTAAACATCAGCTGTTTTGCAATTGACTTTATTTCATGTAATGCTACTCATACATTGTATCTAATGATAGAGTTTGTTGTTTGGACTTTACCAATGTTGCACTGAAATACTCATTTGGAAAGTAAATGTCTTTGCCCCCAAATAAATTATTTTTGTTTACATGGTGCCCAAAATAATTTGGCTATTTTTTTTTTTTTTTAATGAACTGACCTGCCTGAACTGGCTAGTTATGTTGTCAGTATTTGATAAATCTTGGAAGTTTGATGAGTTTCCTCCTCTGTAGCAGCTGACTGCAAGTCCCAGGAGGTCCCCTATTTATTTATTTATTTTTAAGATTTTATTTATTTATTTGACAGAGAGAGAGAGAGCACAAGCAGGGGGAGTGGCAGAGAACAGGGAGAAGCAGGGTCCCCGCTGAGCAAGGAGAGCCCGATGTGGGACTCGATCCCAAGAACCCTGGGATCATGACCCGAGCTGAAGGCAGTCACTTAACTGACTGAGCCACCTAGTTAACTGACTGAGCCACGCAGGCGCCCCAGGAGCTCCCCTATTTAAAGGTCTTCTGTGATCATACTTAGCTCAGTGGGAAAAGAGTTACTGACTGTTTGGTGATGCCCGTTATGGATGTGTGGCAGGGGAGTGGGGGTGGTGGGGGACGGTGCAGGGGTATGTGGGGTAAGGAGTGGGTGGGAGTAGGATTGGAGGGGGCAAGAACCAGTACCTCTTAAGCATCAAACCAATGATAATGCATCTGATGTTGATAATATTGGAGAAAGGGTACCGGATAATTGTTACACTTAAAGAAATCCTTAGTCATTTGTTGGAAACAAATGATTTCAAAGGTACAAATGTACTATTTACATTTCTTCGCGGAAGGGCGATTGTTTTTCTAAGTACCTAGTCTTCTCCATGATTAAATGAAATGATTAAATAAATCAAAGAAAGAACACAACAGCCTCCTTCCTAGGATACACAGTAACCCTGTATATAAATGCTTCCTGACTCTCTGAACTTTTACAGCTGAACTGGCTGCTTGTGTGATGTGACCTTTTCCTTCCTACATTCTGGTTAAAGCTGAAGCGTTAAGGAACTAGCAAAATTCGTAAGAACTGCAAGTCAGAGTAACTCCGTGTTGGTAGGATGACACTTTGCAAAAGCATCACTTGTAATTACGAAGCTATTATAAAAACGTTTGAAGACGATGGAAGTGCATTAATTCTACCCAAGAGGGCAGACGCAGGAACGCGGCCTAATGCCATCTCCCGGAATGAATTTAATGTGTCAAAAGTTGTTTCGTTTAAAAATAACAAAAATGTCCAAAGATTATATAAGACATTTTAAAATTAAAAGTCTATGCTTGGGAAAGGAACAGATCCTTGGGGGTGGGGGGGGCAGCCTTAATGACAAATACAAAGGATCAGATAAGTAACTGGGCTGTGAGGAGAGAGGAGTCAAAATGAACAAAAGATTCTTCTTCGTACCGACTTAGAACATAGCTGTGATGGCTTAGCATAAAATCTTAGGTATTTTGTCTACTTGCAATTCCGTATATCAAATTGCTTTCTAATGCTACAAGAGTGGGAAGCATAAATAAATAAAATGAAGGTTTTAAAAAATGGAGATTTGATTCTGAATCTTTCTAAAATGTTGATAGTAGTAGTGACTTCCATTTATGAATCCTGACCATGTCCCAAGCACTGAGCTAAGCATTTTTTTTAAACATATTACTACCTTTAACACTCAAAATAATCCTTGAAGGCAAGGATTATTGTTGTCCTCAAATGATAGATGAGGAAATCTCCTTTCCTTCAGAGACACACTCCCAAATCCCACAACTGTGATGAAAATAGCCTGTAAATATCCAGGAACAGAATTACGTGAGTCTGGGCTGTCTGTCCAGTGAGCTCTATGGTGTCCATGAGATTCGGGAAACAAGAGAGCCGCAGGTTTGGCTCAGCCCTCAACTGAATCTGTCTGAGCCCCTACCAGCCTCATTCCATCTGCAAAATCTCTTCTCGAAGCATCCAGACACATGACTTATTCTCTCATTTTCATCTTCTCGGGAGACTAATAAATAGCATTGCAAAATTCAAACGTTCCCTTCCAGATCCACCGTTTAGCGTGTATCCATCTGGACTGTGTTTCAACGTTTACTCACATACACACACACTTCTTGTTTTCACAACGCTGGAATCACACAGTCCATGATCTGCAACACACTATTATTGTTTGATCAGAGTGCCTATCTTTCCACATCAGTATACATAACTCTTCCTTATTCTTTTTTTTATTATTATTGCTCTGTTCAGTTAGCCAGGATATATATAATGGCACATCATTAGTTTTTGATGAAGTGTTCAACGATTCATTAGCTGCTCATCAGCACACATGCCCTCCTTAGTACCCATCACCTGGTTACCCCATCCCAGGTAACCCTTCCCTTCTGTAACCCTCAGTTTGTTTCCCAGAGTCCAGAGTCTCTCACGGTTTGTCTTTCTCTCTCATTTCTTCCCATTGAGTTTTCCCTCCCTTCCGTGGTCCTCTTCACTAGTCCTTATGTTCCACACATGAGTGAAACCATATGATAATTGTCTTTCTCTGCTTGACTTATTTCACTCAGCATAATCCCCTCCAGTCCCATCCATGTTGACACAAAAGTTGGGTATTCATCCTTTCTGATGGCTGAATAATATTCCATTCTGTATATGGACCACATCTTCCTTATCCATTCGTTCATGGAAGGGCATCTTGGCTCCTTCCATAGTCTGGCTACAGTGGATATTGCTACTATTCTTCCTTATTCTTTTTGTTTTCTTTTTTAAGATTGTATTTATTTATTTGACAGAGATCACAAGTAGGCAGAGAGGTAGGCAGAGAGAGGGGAAGGCAAGCAGGATCCCCGCTGAGCAGAGAGCCCGATGCGGGGCTCCATCCCAGGACCCTGGGATCACGACCTGAGCGGAAGGCAGAGGCATTAGCCCACTGAGCCACCCAGGTACCCCATCCTTATTCTTTTTGAAGACTGCCTAGAATGCCACTGAATAAATGGTCTTTTATCTATTTAACCATTTTCCCACTGTGCCACATTTTGTGTACCATTTTTGGCTACAGTTTTTTTGCTGTTGTAAGGACACTGCTGGAAACATCCTTGTATGAGTAAGTCCTCCTGCAGTGGAGATGCCCAGAAGTACTGCTGCGGGGGTTGAAGAACTGGGAATGCAAATATTTGATAGACACTGCCCAATAGCCCTCAAACTGACTTTCATAACCCATTTCTTCTGCTCTGCCAGTGTTCCTTTCTTGCTTTGGAACTGGTGTTTCAGCTGTCTGCCTACCCTCCCCCACCCTTATCTGTCTTCTTCCCCTTTCTCTCCTCCTTTCCATTCTTCTACCTTCCTTGTCTACCCGCCCCCCACCTCAGACGACATTTACCCCACCACCCTTTTACCACCTGTTTACCTGACTAGAACACGCCATAAAGGCATATTTAAAATTTTAACTCATTATGAATGAAGTTCTCTGTTTCCACATATTAAATAAATAATCAGATAGTTTTATCTTTCTTTCTTTCTTTTTTTTTTTTAATTTTATCTTTCTTATGTCCTACTTTCTAAGGAAAAAAAAAAGGTCATATAACACAATATTAAGTTACTTTCAAAGGTAACTTCTGTTACCTTTGATTTCAGTGACCCACGGCAGGGAAAAAATGTTTCACTTTCACCCCAGATACACAACTCTAGGGTACAAAATGTCAAAATACAACCACATAGAAAATGTTAAATTCATTTCATTATCAGAAACTATTTTGGGGACATGACACTGAAACATCCAGATATTTAAACTTTTCAAGTTTTGGAAATGCAATGTCAGTATAGTTAGAAAAAGATATAAAGCTATCATGATCACAGAAAGCACTTGCAAGAATTGTTGGAGTTTTTTTCCCCCAGCAAATATTTTGAATAGCAAAAAAATAAGCAAGGAGCATCTGTTTGACCTTCATTTCTGCATAACCAGTCTCTCCAAGGACAGGGATCCAGTCATCTCATATCCTTATGTCCCTTTAGAAGTCAGTAAACTGCCCTGGGCAAACACACAGAGGGAGTTCAAGGCCTTAGAGCACCATGGAGACAAATCTTGCAGATTTTTAACTTATTTACCCAGGGAAAAAAAAAAAGAAAAAGTAAAACTTGATTTTTTGTTTCTAAGGTATATACTATGAGAGAAATGCAAAATGCCTAACTTTGATGGAGAAATAGAAAAAAACATTTATATGGTATACAAAGCAAACAAGAAAGTTAAAGGATAATAGGTAATAAATAGAAAAGTTGAAATTTTGGACTACATAATGCATAAGAGAGAAGAAATTACATGTGCATGTATATGTTAGGGGAGGCAAGTTGTTTGTGCTCACTGAAAAAGTCTACGAAATATTGTTATCACTGGGGGTTGGGGATTATAGGTAGCTTTTTTTTTTTTTTTTCATTCTTCTTGTCTGAACTTCCTAATTTTTCTCTACTGATCAAAGATACCTTATTTTTTAAAAAATCAATAAAAGTAAAAAATATAAATGTTTGTAAAAGACTCAAGATATTTGAAAGTCTTTGCAAAATATATCTAAGATTCTGTCAAACTGAAAGTACCCAACATTTAACTTGGTCAATTTTGTTAGACCCCAAATTTCCACACTTTAACAAGTGAAAGATGGCTCACAGAATTGATAACTCATCCAATAAAATGGAAGTTCCCAGAAATATTCAAGATAATCAAGCAGTTTGGTTGTAGGTATTAAACAATTCAGTATTTGCATGTGATAGTTAATAAGAAGGGTACTTTGCTATCAAGGACTTGCTCCCAAAATATTTTAGGAGCTTAGGAAAATGAATAATTTTAAAGTGATTTAAACCAACACGTACCCCAAGTGAAATTTCTTCACGAACCGTACTGAGTTCGTTATATAAGCTATAGCCGATTTGGCTTGCCAAAGGACAAATGTGTTCAGATGCCAAGGGATGTTTGTAGTTTACACCTTAAATTTACTGCAACTTCAAGGCTATGCACTGCAGCATTATGTATAATAGCAAAAGACTGGAAACAATCCAAATGATCACAACCAAAAAACTGGCCGGATAAAACCACGGTGCATCTATACCACGGCGTACTATGCCAGTGACAAAGGAATGGGCACCACGTTTCCCCCCCATAGCATAATCACTAGGACAAAGTGGGGGACAAAAGGAGCAGGGGGACAAGGTTTATAGTACGGCATCTTTTGGCAAGAAAGGAGGAGGAAAAAAGTAAAAAATACATGTTAACTTAAATTGTCCAAAAATGAAAGGATTGGGGACACCTGGGTGGCTCAGTGGGTTAAGCCTCTGCCTTTGGCTCAGGTCATGATCCCAGGGTCCTGGGACTGAGTCCCACATTGGGCTTCTTGCTCAGCCGGGAGCCTGTTTCTTTCTCTGCCTCTGCCTGCCACTCTGCCTGCTTGTGCTCTCTCTCTCTCTGACAAAAAAATAAATAAAAAACCTTTTTAAAAAAATGAAATGATTGAAGTGAAAATGAATAATTGAAATAGAATAATCGCCCCCCCCAAAATTTTTTTAAGTGGTTACCTCGAGAAGAAGGCAGGGGGCAGGAGGCAAGGTAGAGTAAACGGCCATGGGGATAGAAGCTAGATTTCTAGAACTACTTTACTGGGTAGTTTTGGACTCAGGAACCCTATGAATGTTTTGCATACTTAAATGTTTTAGACAAAAACATTTCCTGGGTCTTGATGGAAGTTTACTTTAGCTAACAAAAGCTTTTACTTTACCTACCTTGGAATCTCATCAAAGGAAAGGATGAATCTTTCTGGTTTCATTATTCCTGAAACTGAATTTTTTTTTACCTATTTCATCTGTTAAGCCAAAAATGTGTATTTCTCACAAGTGTTCATTCCTCACCTTCCAGGTTTTCTGTGCTACAGATAGTTTAGTGTTGGGGGAAAAAAAGTGGGTTTTGGGGAGTTGTTCTTTTATTTTTAAGAATAGTTTTGTGTTCCCAGCAAAATTGAGAGGAAGGTATAGAATTCCCACACACCCTTGGGCTGCATACAGATCCACAGCCCCCCTACCATCAACAACCCCCAGCACAGAAGTACAGTTGTTACAATGGATGAACCTACATTGACACCACATTCACCCCAAATCCACAGTTCACGTTATGGTTCACTCCTGGTATTATACATCCCATAGGTTTGGACAAATGTCTGACATAGACCCATCACTATGCTATCATAAGAGTATTTTCACTGACTTAAAAAAATCCTCTGTGGTCCAGTGACTCATCCCCTTTACCCCCACCCTCCGCCCTTGGGCAACCACTGATGTCTCTATGGTTTGCCTTTTCCAGAATGTCATGTGGTTGGAATTAGACAATATGCAGTCTTTGCAAATTGGCTTCTTTCACCTAGTAATAGGCATTTAAGGTTCCTGCCTGTCTTTTCAAGTGGTTTTTAATACACCAGGATCATCCACAAAAGGAACTAACTTCTTATTCTTTCAGACCCTTGTTCTGATGTTTGAAAATAATCACAGAAGCTCATATTTAAAAGATTGTTTACTATATGCCAGGCACTGTAACTTTAAACATTACATACATATTTTCTCATTGGACCTGTCCAATGATCTGCAAGGTAAGTAATCTCGTTGTTGTTGTTTTACAGATGAAAAGCTAAAGCATTGAGACCTATCCAAGGTCATGTGTTTTTTCTTAAACAACTTTATTGAGGTATATTCCACATATCATAAAATTCTCTCCATTCAAGTGTTCAATAATTTTTAGTTAACTTTACAAAGTGGTACCACCATCACCATAATATTCCAGAACATCTCTATCCTCCCAGTAACATCCCTCCTGCCCATTTGTAGTTAATCCTTGTTCATATCCTGAGCCACAGGCAACCACTCATCTACTTTCTGTTTCTGTATTTCTGAACATTTCTTGTAAGTGAAATCATACCATATGTGGTCTCTTATGTCTGGCTTCTTTCATTTAGCATAATGTTTTTGAAGTTCACTCACAATTAGCATATGTCAGTAGTTCACTGTTTTTTGTTTGTTTGTTTGTTTTAAAGATTTTATTTATTTATTTGACAGAGAGAAATCACAAGTAGATGGAGAGGCAGGCAGAGAGAGAGAGAGGGAAGCAGGCTCCCTGCTGAGCAGAGAGCCCGATGCGGGACTCGATCCCAGGACCCTGAGATCATGACCTGAGCCGAAGGCAGTGGCTTAACCCACTGAGCCACCCAGGCGCCCAGTAGTTCACTGTTTTTTATTGCTGAACAGTATTCCATTGTGTGTGTGTATATACATTATATACATATACATATATATATATTTACAAAGATTTTATATATATGTCTCTTTTATCTTTCCCACTCTCCAGCTGATGGCTGTTTTGGTTGCTCCAATTCAGGGCTATTATGAATAACACAAATATGAACATTCATGCATATATTTTTTTTTTGTTTTCCTTTTCCTTTCTCTCTACCTAGGAGTGGAACTGCATATTCTACATTGGTTTTATATTTACCTTTTTGAAACTGCCAAAAGGTTTTCAAAGGAACTGTACTATTTTACATTCCATCAGCAGTGTGTGAGCACTCCTATCTCTCCACACCTTCACCAGCATTGGTTACTGTCTTCTTTCTTACAGCCATTTCTAGCGAGTGTGAAATGGAATCTCAATGTGGTTTTATTTGCATTTCCCTAATGACTAATCATGCTGAGCATCTTTGCTTAGTCATTCTTCTGTGTGTGTGTGTGTGTGTGTGTGTGTGTGATGCTTGTTTATATCTTTGCCCTTTCTTTTTTGATTTGGTTATTTATCTTATAACTCAAACGTGCTTGTATGTTTGTAAATTCTTTTTTTTTAAATTTAGCATATAATGTATAATTTGCCCCAGGGGTACAGGTCTGTGGATCATCAGTCTTACACAATTCACAGCTCTCAACATAGCACATACCCTCCCCAGTGTCCATCACACAGCCACCCTATCCCACCCCCGCCACTTCCCAGCAACCCTCAGTTTGTTTTCTGAGACCAGGAGTCTCTTAAGGTTTGTCTCTCTCTCTGGTTTCCTCTTGTTTCATTTTTCCCTCCCTTCCCCTATAATCCTCTGTCTTATTTCTCAAATTCCTCAAATCACTAAGATCATTTGATAATTGTCCCTTTCTGATCAACTTACTTATTTCACTTAGCATAATACCCTCCAGTTCCGTCCACCTCTTTGCAAATGGATGTTTGCAAATTCTTAATACAAGTTCTTTATTGGATATGTGTTTTGCCAATATTTTCTCCCAGTCTTATTCCTGTCTTTTCATTTTCTTAATGGTGTCTTTTTGAAGGGCAAAAAAAATTTTGAATTTTGATGAGATCTAAATTATCATTTTTTTCCTTTTACTGACTATGTTTTCTTTGTATTGTACCTAAAAATCTTTGCCTCATTCATGATCTTGACGATCCTCATGCACATTTTTTTCCTAAGAGTTTTATTGTTTTAACCCTTGCATTTAAGTCTCTAATCCATTTTAAGTTAATTTTTGTGTATGATATTAGGTGAAAGTCTAAGCTTAGCTCTTGCATGTGGATATCTACTTATCTTGGTCCCTTTTGTTGAACAGACTATCCACTTCCCAGTAAATTTCCTTGGCATCTGTAAAAAACAAAAAAAAAATTGATTATAGATATAAAGATTTATTTCTAGACTCTCAATTCTATTCCTTTGATTTATATATCTATCCTTGTAATAATATCACAGTTTATTGATAACTGCAGCTTAATAGTAAGTTTTGAAATCGGGGGATGAAAATCCTTCAATTTCATTCTTCTTCCTCAAATTTGCGTTGGCTAGTCTAAGTCTTTCCATATAAAGTTTAGGATCCCTTTGTCAATTTTGCTCCCAAAAGGTGTGCTGTGATTTTGACAAAAATTGCACTGTATCTACAGACCAATTTAGAGATAATTGACATCTTAACAATATTGTGTCTTCCAACTCCTGGACATGAAATGTCTCTCCATTTACTTAAATCTTCTTTAATTTTCTTCAGCAAAGTTTTATTATTTTCAACATATAACTGTTGAATTTCTTTTTAAAAATGTATTGCTTAGTATTTTATGATTTTTGATATTAAAGTGTGTTCTAATTTCATTTTTGGACTGCTCATTGCTTGCTTGTATACACAAAAATTGATTTCTATATGTTGATCTTATATCCTGCAACCTTGCTGTACTTGTTTATTAGTTCTAATAGTGTGTGCATGCATGCGTGTGTGCGTGCGTGTGCACGCACGTGTGTGTGTGTGTGTGTGTGTAGAATGTGTAGTTATATAGAATATTCTAAATACAGGGTCACATCATCTGTCAATTAAAAAAAAAAATTTTACATATGATCTCCCTGATATGAGGAAGTGGTGATGCAACATGGGGGCTTAAGTGGGTAGGAGAAGAATCAATGAAACAAGATGGGATTGGGAGGGAGACAAACCATAAGTGACTCTTAATCTCACAAAACAAACTGAGGGTTGCTGGGGGGAGGGAGGTTGGGTGAAGGGGGGTGGGGTTATGGACATTGGGGAGGGTATGTGCTTGGGTGAGTGCTGTGAAGTGTGTAAACCTGGCGATTCACAGACCTGTACCTCTGAGGATAAAAATATATGTTTATAAAAAATAAAAAGTTTAAAAAAAATTTTTACTTCTTTCCTTCCAATCTGCATATCCTTTATTTCTTTTTCTTCCCTGGTTTCACTGGCTAGAACTGCCAAGACCGTGTTTAAAAAAAAAACAAAAAACAAAAAACTGACAACAGATATCATTGCTTTGGTCCTCATGTTAAGAAGAAAGCATTCAGTCTTTCACCATTTAGTGTGATTTTTCAATGATGCCCTTTTCATTGATTTTTTTTTTCCTAAATGCCCTTTAACAGACTGAAGAAGTTCCCTTATACTCCAAGTTCGCTAAGAGTTTTATTTGTTTGCTTTATCACATAGGATATTGAATATTGGCAAATGCATTTTCTGTGCCCACTGAGATGATCATATGTTTTTTTCTGTATTACCTTTGTTGATTTTTAGGTCTTAAACCAACCTTGCATTCCTGGGATAAATCCTACTTGATCATGGTGCATAATCTTTTTGGTATATTGTTGGATTTGGCTAATATTTTATCGAGGATTTTCAAATCTGTATTTATATGCAGTATTGGTCTTTAGGTTTCCTTTCTTATGATGTCTTTTTCATGCCATGGCATTTGTGTGATACTGGTTTCAAAGAGTGAGTTGGGAAGATTTCATTGTCTTTTATTTTTTAGATGAGTTTGTGCAGTATGGGGATTATTTTTTCTGTAAATAGTGAAATTTAATAAAATTGACCAGTGAAACTGTCTAGCCCAGAATTTTTTCTGTGCAAAAATTTTTGATCACTCATTCAATTTATTTACTTATTATAGGTTCATTTTGTTTTTTAAAATTTCTACTTCAGGGCGCCTGGGTGGCTCAGTGGGTTAAGCCGCTGCCTTCGGCTCAGGTCATGATCTCAGGGTCCTGGGATCGAGTCCCACATTGGGCTCTCTGCTCAGCAGGGAGCCTGCTTCCTCCTCTCTCTCTCTGCCTGCCTCTCTGCCTACTTGTGATCTCTCTCTGTCAAATAAATAAATAAAATCTTTAAAAATAAATAAATAAATAAAAATAAAAATAAATAAAATTTCTACTTCAGACAGTTAGCTTGTGTCTATCTAGGAATTTGTCCTTTTCATCCAATTTATCAAATTCGTTTGTATAAAATTGGCCCTCAAAGTCACATGATTTTAAGGAGTGACTCTTGGATTTAAACAAAAGAAGGTCTACATTCTCTTTCACCATACACAAAGATAAACACAAAATGGATAAAAGACCTCAACGTGAGACAGGAATCTATCAGAATCCTAGAGGAGAACGTAGGCAGTAATCTCTTCGATATCAGCCACAGCAACTTTTTTCAAGATATGTCTCCAAAGGCAAAGGAAACAAAAGTGAAAATAAACTTTTGGGACTTCACCAAAATCAAAAGTTTCTGCACAGCAAAGGAGCCTGATCAGTCAGTTGGAGCAGAATGACTTAACTTTTGTAGGTCAGGATGTTGATGGAGAGAGGATGGAAATCATTGAACTGGCAAATCACCCCTATTTTGTTGGTGTCCAATTCCATCCTGAGTTTTCTTCTAGGCCGATGAAGCCTTCCCCTCCCTACCTGGGCCTATTACTTGCGGCAACCGGGAATCTGCACGCCTTCTTGCAACAGGGATGCAAACTGTCCTCTAGTGATAGATACAGCGATGCCAGTGATGATAGCTTTTCAGAGCCAAGAATAGCCGAGTTGGAAATAAGCTGAAAATAATACAGGACTTGGAATAATCAGGACTGCCTGTGAAGGCTCTGAAGTCACTGAAACCAGGATGAAGGAACTGTCTGAGGAAATCACCACACTCTTAAAGAATCACCCTGTTTTCCACCAAACATAAATGTAAAACCTCGAAGGGGATCTAATGATAGATCAAAAACAAAGAGGCAACCCACGGAATGGGAGAAGATATTTGCAAATGACAGTAAGACAAAAGGTTGATATCCAGGATCTATAATGAACTCCTCAAACTCAACACACATGAAACAGGCAAACATATCAAAAAATGGGCAGAAGATATGAACAGACACTTCTCCAGTGAAGACATACAAATGGCTATCAGACACATGAAAAAATGTTCATCATCACTAGCCCTCAGGGAGATTCAAATTAAAACCACATTGAGATATCACCTTACACCAGTTAGAATGGCCAAAATTAACAAAACAGGAAACAACATGTGTTGGAGAGGATGTGGTGGTGGGAATGCAAGTTGGTGTAGCCTCTTTGGAGAACATTGTGGAGATTCCTCAAGAAATTAAAAATAGACCTTTCCTATGACCCTGCAATTGCACTCCTGGGTATATACCTCAAGGATACAGATGTCGTGAAAAGAAGGGCCATCTGTACCCCAATGTTTATAGCAGCAATGGCCACGGTCGCCAAACTATGGAAAGAACCAAGATGCCCTTCAATGGACGAATGGATAAGGAAGATGTGGTCCATATACACTATGGAGTATTATGTCTCCATCAGCAAGGATGAATACCCAACTTTTGTAGCAACATGGATGGGACTGGAAGAGATTATGCTGAGTGAAATAAGTCAAGCAGAGAGAGTCAATTATCATATGGTTTCACTTATTTGTGGAGCATAACAAATATCATGGAGGACAAGGGGTGTTAGAGAGGAGAAGGGAGTTGGGGTAAATTGGAAGGGGAGATGAATCACGAGAGACTATGGACTCTGAAAAACAATCTGAGGGGTTTGAAGTGGCAGGGGTTGGGAGGTTGGGGGAGCCAGGTGGTGGGTATTATAGAGGGCACGGATTGCATGAAGCACTGGGTGTGGTGAAAAAATAATGAATACTGTTTTTCTGAAAATAAATAAATTGAAAAAATTTTAAAAAATGAAGGTCTAATTCATACCTTCAACCTTTACTATGATGCATGCTGCCTCCCATTCATTTCTTACTCAATATGCTGGTGGAGAAACCAGGCATCCAATAGCAGGCATGACAATGTTCATTCAGCCCAGTTCTCAGAAGTCATAGCAATGACTTGATCCATCTACCAGGCACATGATGTGCAAAATAAACTGGAACATATACTTTACAAATGGATCCTCTTGGCTTTAAAATTCTTCCTAGATGTTTTCCAATGTGACTTCTTGACTATGCTCTGAAGTCAAAAAGCCCAAAAATCATTAGGGTCCGTGGAACCCAATGGGTGTCGTTGAGCAGGAGCCGAGTTCAAACATAATATGTGCAATAGTGAGCATTGTCTGTGATGAGGGCTTTTCATGGGCAGCATATGCTCCTGTGTTTAGTAGTTTTCTGTATTCCCATTACCTAAATGGAAAAAAACCTACTTGTAAGTAAACGGAAAAATACAAATTCCAGAATTTTGCGGTTAAGACATTAAAGACCATCTAAGCTAATTCTATTTTTAATAGATAAAGAGAACAAAAACCCTAAGATGGAAATGGCTTTTGTGAAGGTCACCGAGGCACTTGATGGCAAGGTCTTCATTGAAAGGTAGTCAGGAAAACAGATGTATGGAGGAGAAAAAAGACAAGGAAAGTTGTTCAGGATGGCATGGTTATTTTCTCGGTGCATCACCGTCTTTTAACTCTGGGGTGATTTTAAAATAACTATAGGCATATTTAAGAATCTCAAATGTATAGTATTAATATTTTTCAGGTTCAGAGGTCCGTGCATTTTTGGCCTTTTATGTATTTATGTTTAAGAGAATTCAGCCTAATGAAGCGAGAGGTCATCCTTGTGATTCTAATTTTAAATGTGTGCTTGATTTAAGCTTGTGATTTTAAGTTCAAATCATAGTAAGTTTATTATGGAACTGAATAATTCAATAGAACTGAAGGCTGAACATATTTATAAGTTTAATGTATTAGATTTAAAAGAGTTATTTAAGTATTTAAGAAGATTTTGTTAAGCCAGACAGTTATAGTACTTAAAAGGAAATTGAATATATTAAATTTTTAAAAACAGTTTAAAAAGAGTTTAACCAAGTTTGTAAATAGGAACAAACATTAATCAAAGGCCCCTTAAAAGTGACTTATATGCGAAATAGGCTTACATGCAAAATAATAAGATTTCTAATATAAACTTAAAAGCCTAAGAAATACAAGAGTTATTTTTATTCTAACTTTAATGTATCAAAGATTAAAAATCATGTTACTTATCAATAATCTCCTTTGTGCATAAAAACTACCAATGAGGACCTTAAAAATCATGTAACAAGTAGGAGAAGTTTATCTCTTGGTTTAGATAGGCTGTCATTTAACAGGCAAGTATGACGTGCTTACTGTATACCAGACACTATGCTGGGTGCCGAAGATTGAGGAGTTCAAAGGCTTCTCACGGCAGTGCTCACATGAAAGTTTTAAAAGCTAACCTGTACTGGTATTAGCCAGGCAACCGAAAGTAGGGAGTTCTTAGCATTCTCCATAAAGTAAAGCCGTATTCCCATGCCAGGATACCATTTTGAAACAGTAGAACATAACAAAAATAGGGATCAATATTTGGCTTTTGAGTTTCAAAAACATCTCCTTACATTAGTCAAAAGATTTGCAAGAATGTATGGTAGGGAACAAGGGAATGGCTTATCCCACCTAACAGTACTCACTCTCTCCTGCTCCAGAATTCCCCAAGCTGGGAGGGAAGGAGCAAGTGGGAAAAAGATGGGGCGGGGGGTGGGGCAGGTGCCGATACATCCCTTGAGAAGGGGGCCCTGTACCCTATCGTTGTGACCAAATTCCTGGTGAAGAGGAAGACAGATCTCCTCTAGATAATTTAGGATATTTGAGAAAGGAAGAGCGATGCCCTTGTCCCCAGGGAGCTCATAGATCACAAAACCCAGAGTTCCCCAGGGCCCGTGTGGCAAGGTTTGTCTGGACAAAGTGATCCTTACCCAGTGGCTTGGAAACAGCAACATGATCCCAAGTGGCTCTGAAGGACACAGAGGTGTCATGTCCCGAGCCAAGTGTGGGACTAGCGTACGGACACTGAGCCAAGCATCCTCCATGCCTAGCTCATCCCCCCTGGGGGACAATGGCCCGAGGACGGAGGCGGTGTCTGGATCTGTACTGAATGCATGAAGAAACCTGGGCTCTGAAGTAAATGACATGCTCAAGGACACACTGCTCGACAGCAGTAGGAATGAGGACTGGAACACATCCCTCTAACTCGTATGTTCCGCTGCTCTCCCATTAAATTATATAGAATACCTATCCGCTTTCCTGGGAGATGGATGAGGTGGTGAGACCTGTCTTCATCCCTCGTAGCACGCAGAGAATGGCAGCACGCCAAAGGCAAGAACCTAAGCAGAGGAAAAGATAATTCGGGCCCTGACTCAGCATTGTTCTTGATGACAGTTAAGCTAATGGAAGCTATAAAACAAAGCCAAGAAAATTATTTTTCACTCCCTTTGCTAAATAGGATCTGGCTGCTTGGGGGTCATTAAAAGGCTCTGGCACGGACCGTTGCATGAGCCCCACACCGCCTTGAGCCCTTCTCGGCCTTCCACCCCTCAGTCTGCCTAGTTGTACATGGAGAACCCCACAGGAGGGGGGGTGAGGGATTTACCTTGAAGAGGGAGATAAACTTGTGAGCATATTGTTAAGAGAAAAACCCGTTACAAACAGGGCACGTAGAAGGATCCGGTTTTGGCTACTGTGTGCACGTGGATGCGTTTGCACAAAGAATGGGCTCTCTCCCGGCAGTGGAATGATGGGTAATTCTTCTGGCTGCAGCGCTGTGGAGCTAGGGGGTTAAGACCCAAGGCCCCGTGCCAGCTGGCCTGCTTCTGAGTCCTCACTCTGCCTCTTCTTGGCTTGTAGGACATCAGTGAGATGACTGAAGCTCTCAGGGTCTCGGGGTTTTCATCTGTGACATAAGGGTACTTGCAGAGCCACTCTCATTGGGCTGTTAGGAGGATTCTAGCAGTTGTCCCTGAACTGTGCTCAACATATTGTTTGGCCCCGTGGCAAGCACTCAGTTAGTATACGGGAAGAATTCCTCTCCCTTCTGTGAGAGACCATAATTCCTGGTTTCATACCTACTTTACAGACCACCTGACCCTCCCTCCTTCTCCAGCTGTGGAGTCCCAGAACCACGATGGTGAAACTCAGTCCAGAGCCCAGAGCTCCAACCATTCTGGTTTCCCTCTACCCCTTCAGGGACCTCTCCCCCCGCCTCCCCCTCCAGTATCTTCTGAACGAGGGTGCCTGTGGGGGTCTCTCTTGTCCCTTGTCAGTGCCCTCAGGTGCTGGGTGCTCAGACAGGGAGAATCTGGCTGGGAACAGCCGCGTCAAGAAAATCCAAACAAACCCCGTCAGATACTCCTAATCTGAAAGGAAGTCTGGGTTCCACCTAATTGAAGGCACTGACAAAGTAAAACTATTGCATTGTTTTAAGAATCATGTCACAAATCTATATTCTAAAGAGAAATATTGTATCAGATCGAAAGAGAAGAGAGAGAATCAAGACACAGCAAGACAGACTTACCTCCATGTGAAGGTTTGTTTTTTACTCTGAGTCACAGGGGTGTTAGACAAGGAGAAACAGAATTCCATGAGACCGATTTCAGGCACCGGGACTGTGCATAAACTGTTCTTTGAACTTGTGCCTCAGCAGGGGGGTGAGAGAACACAAGACAAGACTAAAGGTGACTTGAAGTTCTTAAGAACTGTAAGCCTGAGGGCTATGGACGTAGAGAGACTTCAGTTTAAACACCCACTTCTTTACTTGCTGTGTAACCATGGGCAAGTTATCTAACTTCTCTGAGTCTTGGATTCCTTACATGAATGATGAGGACAATCCCTAACTCACAGAGTAAATGTAAGAATTGTAAAAAACAGTACATATATGATAGCCTCTTCCTCACTTAGAAAACTACATCCCAGGGCACCTGAGTAGCTCAGTTGGTTAAGTGTCCAACTCTTGATTTCGACTCAGGACATGATCTCAAGGCCATGAGATGGAACCAGGTGTTGGGCTCTGCACTCAGTGGGGAGTCTGCTTAAGATTCTCCCCCCTCCCTCTCCCTCTGCCCCTTCCTGCCCTGCTCTCTCTCTCTCTCTTCCTCTCAAATAAATAAATAAATTTTTAAAAAAGGAAAAGAAAACTGCATCCTAAAATCAATTAGCAATTTCTTCTTAAGGCTTATGAATTTCATTCGATGATAATTTGGCTTCGAGGAAAAAGAGTATACACAAAACCTGGAACATGAAATTCTCCCAATTTAGATTTAAATCCTATGTCTGTTATTCACTTCCTTATAACCTTGAACAAGTTGCCTCAGTTTCCTCAAGTGTACACTAGGACTCATAGTAGTAATTAACTCAAAGGGGTTAAAGATAAAATTTGTGAAATATTTGGCATGATCCCTAACATTCTAAAAATGTTGGCTATTTACCTTTGGTTTTATTTCCATTTTCCTGAGAATTATTTGTATAATTACCTTGTACCTTTCTTTCAATTTATGCCTAAAGATTTTTCCATTTCACAGCCTGGCACATTTCCACTGCAACAACTTAAGCCACGTAATCTTGGATGGGAGAAAAAAAAAAAAAAAAATATATATATATATATATATATAGAGAGAGAGAGAGAGAGATGTTTGCTTAGATGAAACTGACAGAAGAAACGGACATGAAAATAATAGAGGAAAACAGTTTCTCCATTTTAAAAGCACCTGACCCAGTCTAAGACAGCTCAAAGGGTCCATCTGCAGACTAAAGTGAAGAGATCACAAATATGTCCAGTAGAAAATTACTACTCAGTCTGCTCAGAGAGAGTCTATAAAGCTCCTGGCAGCCCAGTTAATTGTGGGTGAGGAGGGAATAGATGTTTGTTAAGCGCCGAGGACTACACTTGTATTCTCTGGCTTACCAGTCCTATCACCAGGTCCAGGCACATCACAACTAAAGCCGAGCACAGTGGGGTTCTTTGTTCTCTTTGGATCTTTTGAAACATTTCTTTGAACACTTAACGGAGCCCAACTCGTCAATTTCTCTCAATAACCCTTCAACGTAGGATTTGTCATCATCTATTAAACAGAGAACCGAGGCACAGAGAAACTAAGTAGATCTGCCCTGGGTCACACAACTGATAAGTAACAGAGGCAGAATTTAACCCCAGCACTAAATTACATGGTCATGTTAGTCAAGAAGCTATACCATGCAAGTGAATCAGCAATGGGTTGGCCACTCTGGGAGAATACTATATGTGAGATTTCTATAGTGATTATGACACATCTTGAGGGGAGGGGATGGGGGGGTCGCAAGAGAAATCTGGCCACTGTAAATATTACTATTATTATTGTTATTGGACTAGGTAATACATTCGTGTAGTTCAAAATTCAGAAGGTACAATAGATATCCAATAAGCACCTTCTATCTCTACCCATGCAGTCAGCATCTTGCCCTGGAGAAAAGTGTGCTATTAGTTTCTTGGATATCTTTCCAGAAATTTCTCATGCATATACAAGCAGAGAAATACACACACACACACACACACACACACACACACACACACACATTCAAGGCTATATGTTATTCACACATATCTGCACCTTGCTCTTCTCCCGGGACCCTGTCCTAGAAACCACCCCACATACACAGCTTCCTCATTTCTTTGTGAGGACGGCCACATACTCCATTGTGTGATTCGCCCCCCACAGATATTTAGATTGTTACCAATAACGCAGCCATGAATAACTATCTGTAGGTTATTTTTCATGTTTGGGACTACATCTGATAACATCCCAGAAGTGGACTTCTGGGTTAAACACTATATGTATTTGCTAGGTATTGTCTTCTTCCCCTCTGCAAAGATCACCCAAATTTCAAAATATGTAATCCCTGTTATTCTTATTTATGAGTGTCTGGATCTGTTTGATTAAAGTGTCCTTAAAATTTCCACTGCTTATCTGCATGACTTGAGATGCTGACAAAAGGGCAACTTCCAAGCATAGCTCGTGAATTCAGATTTTTATTTTCATCAAAAGTGTATTTCCCACTGACCAGTCACGCGGCCAACAAGGCAGACAGCACCCCCTGGAGTTGTGCACAACTGTATTGTTAAGCGCCGAGGACTACACTTGTATTCTGGTTCTGCTTGAGATTTCATTTAGAAGTGTGGGAGAGGAGATGTTCTATTTCGTGCAAAATATATTTAAGCCCCCTCCAGCCCCACAGTAAAAACAGGGAGTAACTTATTGATGCTGCCTGATGCTCATTGTGATGGCTTTCCTTCTGAGAGCCTGCAAACTTCCAGGACATTCTTACAGCAATCTCAGATGACCTAGCTGAAATGACACATTAAACCCTGCACCAACAGGAAGGCCAGATGTTCGTGGCATCTCGTCCTTGCCAAAGAACAGAACGCGGAGTGATCACTGACTCTACCAGCTTTTGACCCCTGGATGTTAAATCATCATCCATAGGAAGTTAGATGGTAGTACCCAGAGAGCCCTGTCTTGGAGATGGAAGGGGTCAGTTTAGCAGAGCTTAGCTTCATTAGACTAAGGTACATTCACAAGCATTTATCACTCATCCTGTGTGATACCTAGAATGAGCTGTGTTTTGCTTTTCGGCGAGCATCCCAATATCCTAAATTAGACTGGAGGTCAAGCTATCTCCACGGGCCTGGGCCAGCAGAGGAGGATGCTCAGGGAATTGGAAGGATCTTTTACACTTCCAGCGGGACAGCTTGGCGAACGGGGTGTTGGAAATGAGATGCTGCGGAGGCTGCCGTGTTCACTCCTCCCTTATCTCCAGCATCTTATCTTTGCCTTCACAGAAGAGTGACCACAAAGGAGGTGCCAGGAGGCCGGAGGGAGCTAAAGCCCCGTGGATGGAGAAGGATTGTGTCTAATCCCCAGCAGCCGCAAGAGCTCAGCGCTAGTGATAAAAAAGAGATCTAGCGGTAATCCAGCCTCTCAACAAAGAGACTTACCATCCTGAGGGGTGAGATCCACTCAGCCGTGCAGGGTCATCAGCGGATCTAATCCAGCCAAGCCTGTGGACAGATCGAGTAAGTCACTCTAAACGGCTCTCGGCTGGGGTTTCTGGGACTGATCACATTTTAAGAGAGTGAATGAAAAGAGGTAAACTGACTCTCTGGCCTGATTTTATGGGACTTTCCTATCTTAAAGGTACAGTTTATTAAATAAACCAAGTATGCCCATTGTGCTGCTAACCTAAATGCAACCATTGCTCCCAGGTCTGGAAGCCTGTCCTGCTCCACGGTCGTTTCCCGGCGTTGCTGTGTCATGTAGCGACACCTAGTGGGAGAAAGAAGGGGAGCAGGAACCTGACAACATTTGTGCTTTGGGTGACTCTTTGGATGAAGGTTACAGAAAATGTACCTTGGGGTGGGGCACGAGGTCCTGTTTAAAAGCTCTTGTGAGTTTCCTTCCTTGCTGGTAACAAATGGAGCCTTTTCTCCTTTTAAAATATTTACGATCTGAATAAGGTGGAGAGGTGTGATGTCGGTAAACCCTGCTCTGTCCAAAACACCACCCCCACAGAAATGACACTCCTCTGAGGCCCAGGAGAAGCCCGGAATCCAGCCATGCAAAGACTGGAATGCCTAAGGCAGGTAAGTAGCCCCGCGGCTGGTAAGGGGGGGGGGGGGAGGTTAAGGAGAGGTGTGCTAAGAAACAGCCTATTTAGTCGCATACTAGGGAAGCTGGAAAAACTTCTCTGCTTCCCAAATATTTCTTTCCTCGCCCCTCTATATCAGTGCCTGGATTTCCATCTTTGTAGCTCATTCCTTTGGCACTGGAAGACTTTCTGCAGCCCTTAATAACACAGGCCAAGTGCAAATCACTGACACGGGTAATAGTTAGAGCCGTGCTGACCTTCTGAGGAAGGTAGAGCTGAGACCAACTGACTTACAAAGAAGCTAGAAGGGGAACTGAGACATGGAATCCAAACTGGATGACCTCAAGAGTTCCTTGTATGGTTACAGCAACTAGAGGAGGTCTAGACTCTGAGAAAAATGGAGCAAACACAGTGGTGGGGAGAAAGATAGAGCCTGGGGGTGGGAACAACAAGAATTAAAATGAGAGGAAAGGTAGGAGGAACTCAAGACCCTTTGTCATCTCCAGATTGTGGTCGCGCATAGCACTTTGGACACCAAACACATACTACCTTTTAAATACCACCTTTCCAGCTCCCTGAGACCAGCTAAGTGTCCTGTAATTCCACTCAATTCTCACCCTGTCTATCTGGAGTAGTATCCGTCCCACAAGACTACCCCACTTCAGATGCCGGTCAAGTCCCGGGTTATCACTTCCAACCAACTGACAATATATTCCGGGGTTTCCACAACCTCTCCTCGGGCTCAGTAACTCACCAGAACATCTTGCAGAACTCAGGAAACACTTTACTTACTTTTATTATAAAACACTTTTATTATAAAGGATACAGCCTTTATAATATAAATGAACAGGCAGATGAAGGGGTACGTATGACCAGGTCTAGAAGGGGCTGGAGCACAGGTGCTTCTTTCCCATGGAGTTGGGCAGGCCACCCTCCCAGCATGCGGCCAAGTTCACCAATCCAGAGGTTCTCTGAGCCCCATTTTTAGGGAGCTTTACGAAGGTTCTCTTACTATAAGCACATCTGATTAATCAGTCATTGGCTATCATTGGCCATCGGTGATTAAGCTCAGTCTCTAGAGGTCAGGGAGGGGGACTGAAACCTCCAATCCTCTTATCGTGTCTGGTCTTTCTGGTATGAAGACCAGCCCTCATACAGACATGGTGTAGGAGCCACCAGCTACTAGTCATCTCAATAGCGTACAAAGGACACTCTTGTTGAGGTGGGAAACAAAGACAAAGGAAAAATTAAATTTCCTTACTACCTATGACCCACTGACAAGTCCTGGAAACAGGCAGAGTTGACATTCCTCTAGGAACGCAGCTGCCTCAATGTTAACACTTTGCTAAGGGCAAAGGCAATCTTAGACCAACCCCCAGTAAGTTAGACTTACTCCCTGTAAGTCTATTTTAACCTATAAAAATTCCTTTGGAAACTTCCTTTATCTCTACTCCCCAAGATATATGTTGTCAGTCATACCCCAAGAACGTGACCACCGATAAACATCTGAAGGGTCTTGTGACTAAGGTTTTATTAGATAACAATAAATGATCTTTTCCTATCAACAACTAGTCCCTTCAAGGTCCAGAAAACTTTGCTTCCAAAACTCCTTAGAGACGTTCATCCTCCCTAATCTCCTTCCAGCTTGAAAGTCTGTAATTGTCCACTCCTCCTTGAGTAGGGGACAGGCAGGGCTAGGTAGAGGACTAGGCGATCAGGCTCACAAAAACCACAAAAATGTGGAGGTATGAGAGAACCAGAGATAAGGGAACAAACCTGACCACCCTGCCCTAGGTGTCAGAGGTGCGGGCTTGTTATAACAGCTACTTGGGACAGACAAAGAATTACCCTACCCTAAAAAAAAAGTAAGCCAGTGAAGGTCTTATCACTAGTCCTTCCTCAATGGTGCTATCAATACAGACGTTAGAAGGATTTAAGGTCCGGGGCTAGCCTTCAATAAAAGACCAACCCCAAAAGCCCTCAGTGACAACCCTGTTGGGACCCCTGTCACTCCTGGGGGCTTTTTTCCCTCCTGTACCCTGGTCTAGAAGGGGCTGGAGCACAGGTGCTTCTTTCCCATGGAGTTGGGGCAGGCCACCCTCCCAGCATGCGGCCAAGTTCACCAATCCAGAGGTTCTCTGAGCCCCATTTTTAGGGAGCTTTACGAAGGTTCTCTTACTATAAGCACATCTGATAAATCAGTCATTGGCTATCTGAAAAAACCCTACAGTTTTAATAAAAACTGTATCACTTTACTCACTCTCCTTTGTCCACGAGGTTTCATTCTTCAATTCTGTAAGATAAGCACCTAGCCCTGGTGCTTCGTCAGGATCCCAGTGCATCTCTTTCTGCCCATGGGTCCTGTCCCTGTGCTTTAAGAAAACCACCTTTTTGCACCAAAGACATCTCAAGAATTCTTTCTGGGCCCTGGGCTTCAAACCCTAAGGTCTTTCCTACATCGTTGTCGCTCCTGAGATTCCAAAGGTTTGAGGAGCTGTGTGCCAGAAAGTTGGGACGAAGCTCGATCATGTATTTGTTATTATATCACACCCCCTCACAGTCCCACTCAGGTTTCCAACTTTAAAGTACTCCAAGATAGTTGTTTTTTAAAAAAACAAAAACAAAACTATTACAGTGAGTTTTGGAAGGTCCAAACTATTCAGCGGACCCTTTTATTTATTTATAAAAACAGAAAAACGTCCTTCAGAAACTGAAGAGTATCATCACCCCAGAAAGAATTCGTGGACCATTTAAGCCACGAGGCATTATTTGGGCAATTAGAATTGCAATTCAGGAGACTTGCGGTCTGGGAGAAACCGGGAAAGACAAAGAAGGGATGGAATTACAGAGGAATGAATGATGCTGAAGGCAGAGGCTTTATGCCACTGAACCACCCAGGCACCCATTTTTACAATAGACCTGTGAATTGTATGAAATATTTGAGTCTGAAAATATATAAAAGAATAATGATCAAAAGTGATTTCTCTCAAGATGCAAGTTTGTCTTAACATACAAAAATCAGGGGTGCTTGGGTGGCTCAGTTGATTAAGCGGCTGCCTTCTCCTCAGGTCATGATCCCAGGGTCCTGGGATCAAGTCCCACCTCAGGCTGCCTGCTTAGCGGAAAGCCTGCTTCTCCCTCTCCCTCTCCCTCTGCCTGCCACTCTGCCTACTTGTGCTCTCTTTCCCTCTGTCAAATAAATAAATAAGTCCTCCTTAAAAAAATACAAAAATTAATCGATATAATTCACAATATTAAGATAATATTAAGATAATAAGAGATAATAATAATAGATAATTATCTTAATAGATAATTAAGAAAATAAGAGATAAAATCTATATAATCATTTCAACATATGTAGAAAAAGCCCTCAACAAAATCCAATTCATGTTTTTTTTAACAACTCAGAAAATTAGGAATAGAAGCCCACTTTCTCAAGTGGGCTTCTATTCTATTTTATCAAGATAAAATAAGTTTATCTACAATAAATCTACAGATAAGACCATTCTTTTTTTTTCCAAGTTTCTTAACAATTTACTTATTTTTCTGTGCACTACTTTTTTATATCTTCTCTTCCTTTCCTTCTTTTTTTACTATTTTCTTTTTTTTCTTTTCTTCTTTCCTTCTTTTTTATTTAATTTCAACTTCATGAACATACAGTGCAGCCCTGATTTCAGGAGCAGAATCGAGTGGCTCACTACCCACATGCAACACCCAGTGCCCCTCCCAACAAGTGCCTTCTTTAATGCCCATCACCCATTTAGCCCTTTCCCCCACTCCCCTCCCCTCCAGCAACCATGTTCGTTCTCTGTATTCAAGTCTCTTATGGTTTGCCTTCCTCTTTGTTTTTATCTTATTTTATTTTTCCCTCCCTTCCCCTGTGTTCATCTGTTTTGTTTCTTAAATTCCACACATGAGTGAAATCATATGGTATTTGTCTTTCTCTGACTGACCGACATTGATTAGCGTAATACCTTTTGGGGTGTTGCAAATGACAACATTTCATTCTCTGTTGATTGCCAAGTAATAGTCCAGAGTGTGTGTGCCTGTGTGTGTGTGTGTGTGTGTGTCCTTTATCCATTCATCAGTCAATGGACATTTGGGCTCTTTTCGTAATTTGACCATTGTTGATAGTGTACCGCAAGGTTTCAGATCATTCTTAGTAGTGAAATATTAAGACGAAGATTATGAACAAAATAAGGATGTGTCTTCTCACATCTATTCACCAAGGTACCAGAAGTCCTAGCCTGTGCGATAAGGCAAGGAAAAAGAAATTAAAAGGCAGAGATTGGAAGGGAAGAAGCGAAACGGTCTCTACAGAACATGCTTGTTTACGAAGGAGTTCAGAACATGCCGCCCCAAACTACGCCATTTTGCTATATTGACTATTTTGAGCTGAACACTTTCGAGAAACAACAGATGTGGGAAGGGTTCTCTGACCTCTCTCTTTGTATCTAAAAGCACATTATAAATTTTCCAGTAAGACTACCCTATGTCAGGAAGAAAACATGCTTATTACTAGACACTGGGAAGGACCACAAATAAAAACCTACTAAAGGGGCGCCTGGGTGGCTCCGTCAGTTAAGCAGTTGTCTTCAGCTCGGGTCATGATCCCAGCGTCCTGGGATGGAGTCCTGCTTCTCTCTCTACCTCTGCCTGCCACTCTGCCTACTTGTGTGCTCTCTCTCTCTCTGACAAATAAATAAAATCTTTAAAAAAAAAAAACTACTAAAACAAGCTTATCTTCTAGTAGCTTCCCTCCAAATATCCATAGTCACTCTCCCACAATTTACTGCCCCTTCACCAAGCCCCTTTGCCTTATTACAACCCCACAATTTATTGTTTTTCTTTAAAAGCGTATGCAAGATTTGGGTCCTAACGGCTTCCTCAAGTCTTCATTTTCCTCCTGAAGATACTTGTATACACGTAAAAATATGAAATAAAATGTGGGGTTTTTTCCTGTTAATCTGTCTTCTATCGGTTTAATCCTTAGGTCCAGCACAGAACCTAAGAGGGTAGAAGGAAGACTTCTTGTAAGATCTCTATAGTGAAAACCATGACACACTCTGAGAGAATTTAAAGATAACTGTACCATGCTCAACAGATTGGAGGATTCAGTCTTATTAGCATGTGAATTCTTCCCACACTGATCTATAGATTTAACACAATTTCAGTTATAGTTCCAGCAGCCTTTTTTTTTTTTTTTTTTTTTTGTAGAAATTGAAAAGCTGAGTCTAAAATGTATATAGAAGTGGAAAGGACTGGGACCCCTGGGTGGCTCAGTGGGTTAAGCCGCTGCCTTCGGCTCGGGTCATGATCTCAGGGTCCTGGGATGGAGCCCCGCATCGGGCTCTCTGCTCAGCGGGGAGCCTGCTTCCCTCTCTCTCTATCTCTGCCTGCCTCTCTGTCTACTTGTGATTTCTCTCTGCCAAATAAATAAATAAAATCTTAAAAAAAAAAAAAAAAGAAGAAGTGGAAAGGACCTAGAATATCCGAATAAAGCTTAAAAAGGAAGAACAAAGTTGGAAGTTTGAAATGAATAAAAAAAAAATGAAATGCTGATGGATGGGTCCAGGAACGAAGAGATTGGTGGAAAGACAAAGCAAGTATCATAAAATGTTAACAGTTGAAAATAGGCAGTAGATATACGGGTGTTCATTCTAGCATTCTTTAGACTTTTCTGTACATTTGAAATCTACAGAAAATGTTGAGGAAAATTATATGAGTCTTTATTGAAGGTCTTTTGGGAGGGACCACTTAAGACACAGCACACAGAGGGGTGCCTGGGTGGCTCAGTGGGTTAAGCCTCTGCCTTCGGCTTGGGTCATGATCTCAGGATCTTGGGATCAAGCCCTGCATTGGGCTCTCTGCTCAGCGGGGAGCCTGCTTCCTCCTCTCTCTCTGCCTGCCTCTCTGCCTACTTGTGATCTCTTGTTTGTCGAATAAATAAAAAAAAATCTTTTTAAAAAATTATCAACAAAAAAATACAAAATAAAGACATAGCACACAGAAAAACCTTCTAAAAAACCCTCTACTCTTCTAGTTCCTTAAGTCTCATACCTAACTTGTCACTATACTCATGCATTGTTCTCCTGTTCCAGAATGTGAGGAAATGTATCTGCTTTTTTCTAATAAAAAGGGAGATCTTAACTGTAGATATCAAAGGTAGAAGTGACTAAAAATACAAAAACCTAAGGCAAGAAACCAATTGCATTCTTCTCTTGATAATTACAGGTTGTTTCTGACCTCAGATGGTAATTTAGACTTGGTTCCAATGAGTACGATGGACTTCCAAAAATCAAGTTTACCTTCAACCGATGAGATCATTCCATCACTACGGACATTTGAAGCAATATGACTAAGGCTAAGTAGAGCAATTGAAAGGAAGAATTTCAAACATGTTGTACACAGTAACAGCATTGCCAGAATAATATAAAAGCTCACAAGATAACCAACTATTTTGAAAAGGACCTTATGCAACTGGAGGTAGACATTAAAAGAGCCTTCTAAAATAATTATGTTATTTCCCATTCTGGCAGAGAACAATAATGGATGTTCATAATGATAAGCTTGTGTTATCAAGATTAAATTATAAGGGTGCCTGGGTAGCTCAGTAGGTTAAGGCCTCTGTCTTCTGCTCAGGTCATGATCTCAGGGTCCTGGGATCAAGTCCCATATCAGACTCTCAGCTCAGCAGGGAGGCTGCTTCCCCTGGCCCCACCTGCCTCTGCCTACTGGCAATCTCTGTCAAATAAATAAATAAAATCTTTTTTTTTAATTACAAAAAGATTAAATTACAAGCAGTATACTGTTTACTACAAGGCATTATAAATAATTTCAAAGACTTCCAATAGAAAGAATAAATCTTTAAAAGTGCTGGTGTTGGAATATCAGTTATCTGAAGAATTTACCATGTGGGACAGCTCCGTCTCTTTCAGAATTTCATATATTATTAAATTCACTTCTGAATACATCTTGACATTTCATTTCTTTTAGCCTGGAATATGATCTTCAAGCCGAGACTCCAAAACATCCATTATTTCTAGAGGTGTATGAGAGACCTCCTGATGCGCCCATCAGGGATTTATGTTGTAGCAGCAACAGAATGACTAAAAGGGAAAAAAGAAAATTATGTCTATTTCTGTCTGAACAGTCCATGAAATGGGTAGTAAACCCAGTGAAAGACCAGTATGTCCAAACGGTGTTTTGTGGAGTTTGGTATTTATGACCTATTCCTAAGAATAACATATTTGAGGGGCCCCTGAGTGGCTCAGTCGGTTGAGCATCTGCCTTCGGCTCAGGGTGTGATCCCATAGTCCTGAAATCGAGTCCCACTTTGGGCTCCCTGCTCAGCGCAGTGGGGAGGGGTCAGTTCTGCTTCTTCCTCTCCCTGCTGCTCCCCCTGCTTGTGTGCTCTGTCTCTCTGACAAAAAATAAAAATAAAATAAAAATAACGCATTTGGTGCACTAGTTGTAGATAATACCTATGTGGTTAACCCTCTGACATTCACCCTTTTTCCTTCCTAGGATTCTGGTGAGGACTGGAGGTAAAGACTTTTGTAACACACAGTGTCCAGCACATTTAGTAAGTGCTCCGTGAAGTGCAGGTTACTGTTACTTTTTGTGGATTGTGGCGACAGACTTTTTAAAAGTGTAACATGAGAATCAGGAAAGAGAAAACAAGAAAATTATGTTTCTGTTCATCAGTCCACACCCACTTCTCATTTTCCCAAAAAGTGTCCAAAATGTTTGGTGTTAATTAGCCAAGTATGTGGGGGGTTGTTTTCATTTTAGTTTAAGATTTATATTTTTATCTCCATTGAGTTTAAATGACATAACACATACTCTCATTAAAAAAAAAAAAAAATTGAAACAGGTAGGGTAAGATGAGGAAGCTCCCTTGTCTGCCTCCGAGTCCTGTCCCAAGTCTTCCCAAGAGATATCAAGCCATATCTGTACCTCTAAGTCACTCATCTCCATAGCAAACAGTGTTCACATACCACAACCTCATCCTGGGCATTTCAACAGAAGATTTGATTCTCTTAGTCATTGCATAAAAATTCCAAGTCCTCCCACAAGTGAAGTTCCCTCTGCAGCTTGATAATAATCTCAACACATTTGAAAGGAGTTGGCAAACCCACATTTCCCCCCAAAAGCATGTATCTCTGGGTGAACTTAGGAATTCAGGAGACTCAGATACACCAAAAAATTTTGGAGGCACCATTCCATCAAAGAACCTGGAAATAGGAGACTCAAGAAGGGAGTTGGAGGTGAACCCTGAGAGACTATGGACTCTGAAAAACATTCTGAGGGGTTTGAAGCGGCGGGGGGTGGGAGGTTGGGGGAACCAGGTGGGGGTATTAGAGAGGGCACGGATTGCATGGAGCACTGGGCGTGGTGCAAAAATAATGAATACTGTTATGCTGAAAATAAATTAAAAAATGATTTAATTAAAAAAAAAAAAAAGCTCAGGCCACAGCCATCCACTTGAGTCACATAATGTTGGAAGAAGCTCATTTCTTCCTGTCTGTCTGTCTATTTGGCTCTGAGAAATACAATAGCATGTGGGCCACAATTTAGTGAAAGTATCACGGAGAGGTTCCACAAGGCTGGGAGAAAGACCTCTCTCTTTCTTTGTCTCTTGGTCTCTTTCTTTGTCTGTGCAAGTTATCCCATGGGCTGTGAAGTGAAGAAAGTGGCTCTCAAAATTAAATGATTCCATAGCAAATAGGCCAAGTGGATGATTAAAACTCAGTAGGATGTCCTTGCTGCCATTCCACAGGTGGTTTTCTAGGCAGTCGCTGTATTTTGTGAGCAATCTGTCCTGTGGCCCTTGCTATTCTGGAAGGATTGACGGCATCCATTACCTTTCAAATAGAGCAGTTTTCAATTTAGCTACATTCAGCAACCTACAAATCAGTCTTGCAAGGCCCTGCGAGGGAAGATGGCTTTCAGGCCTCAGCTATGTTGCAGGTGAATTCTGCCGAGAGCCGTAATGTACAGAAGCTCTGAGACCTTTGATGAGCCATAAGTAGAACAACATCAAACGTGAGCTTCCGCCTGCGTGGGACACGTTCAAGGAGAAGCTTAGCCAGTGGCATTATGTCACAGGACTCTGTCAATAATGGGAAGAAAGGAGACCAAGGTGGTATTTATTTCCTCATTACATGAAAGATCTCCACTGGGAAAAGATGCCCGACACAGAAGTGATCTGTAAATTTTCATCAACTTTAAAAGTGGCAAAATGAAAATCGTCACAAAATATTCCCATTTGTTGTAGCCTTCTAGAGCATTGTTGAAGACTTGGTTGGCTTGTGAGTAATGTGTTAGTTTGCTAGGGCTGCCGTAACAAAGTATCACACACTGCGGGGCTTAGACAGCAAAAACGGACAGTCTCGCTATTCAGGAAGCTAAAGGTCTAGAATCAGGACATTAGAAGAGCTGGTTTCTTTCGAGAGAAGGATGTGTTTGGAGCCTTTTCCCCTTGGCTGGTGATGGCTATTTTCTTCCTATGAATCTTCATGCCATGTTCTCTCTGTGTGTATCTCTGTGCCCAGGTTCCCCCTTTTTGTAAGAGCACCGGTCACATTAAATTAGGGCCCACTCTTTGGGGCGCCTGGGTGGCTCAGTGGGTTAAGCCTCTGCCTTTGGCTCAGGTCATGATCTCAGGGTCCTGGGATGGAGCCCCACAATGGCTCTCTGCTGAGTGGGGAGCCTGTTTTCCCCTCTCTCTCTGTCTGCCTCTCTGCCTACTTGTGATCTCTGTCTGTCAAATAAATTAAAACACCAAAAACAACAACAACAACAACAACAAAAACCTTTTAAATAAATAAATAAATAAATAAGGTCCCACTCTAATTACCTCACTTTAATTTAATTCTCTCTGTAAAGGCCCCATCTCCAAATAAGGTCACATTCTGAGATGCTGGGGGTTAGAACTTAAAAATACGAGTTTTGAGAGGTACAAAATTTAACTCACAACAAGAAATTTAAGTGTTCTAAAACTATCTTCAGGGGGCGCCTGGGTGTCTCAGTCGGTTAAGCATCTGCTTCCAGCTCAGGTCATGATCCCAGGGACCTGGGATCCAAGCCCACATTGGGCTCCCTGCTCTGCTGGGAATCTGCTTTGCCCTCTGCCCCTTCCCCCACTTGTTCTCTCTCTCTCAAATAAACTTTAAAAAAAAAAAAAAAGAATTTTTCAGAAAATACAAATTAAAAAAATAAAACTATCTTCCGTGATATGATACATTTCAAGACATTCCTAATTTTCCTGTTACTCTGTTTCCTGTCGAGTCTCATTATAAACATAATCAGCCTCAGCAAAATCAGTTTTGAACTACAACATGGTGTCTCACATATAGTCGATGTACAAAAAATATGGTGATTGGAGTCTGATTTTACCTCAACACATCTGAAGATTTTATCATAACCCTGATAATGAATCTGCCAAACGTCATTGGGTCCCATGGAGCAGACTCCGGCTGACTGCAAAACCCTTGGTATCTCCAGCTGTTCGGATCCATGAGTTGTCTGAGTGCGTTGGCCTGTGAATTTTTATCCCGTTCCTGTTTGCAGGTTAAATATGGCCATAAGCCACCAATTTTTTTTTTGTTGAAAACCAGACATTTCCAATAATATACCGTGGCAACTCCACAAATACGCTTCTTCTCCCTCCTCTACTTTGTTGTTGCTGTTTGTTGTTTGTTTAGTGACTTTCTGGAAGGAATCCTGTAAAGGCTTTGTCCTTTCTCATGTGACGTCACTGACGTCCCTGCCCAGTTAGCTTAGTGATTAGACATTTTTTTCAATGTTTCCCACTGTGCCGAAGCCCTGTCTGTCTTCAGCGTTCTTCAGGCAGTCGGTGGTTCTGCCTTACCCTTTACTTCCTGCTTGTGCGGAGTCTCAAGATCATTGAGGGCTGAGAACGTAGGGCCTTCTGGGGCCACAAATGGGCATGGGCCTGGGCACAGCCCTCGTCATACAAGGTGACCTTCTAGATTGCCAAGAACCTGTCAGGGCTCTTCAAAGCCTCTATGGTCATCTCGCTCCCTGGTTTTTCCCTTTAAGTTTTTGGTTAGCCTATTGTTTATCCCAACTGTTATTTGCTGACACAGGTGGTCACAAAGTTAAGGCCATTACTTTTAACTGTTTTCAACAAATGCCCCCAGGGAAAGTCTCTCCTATACTCTCTGAGTTCCAGCAGCCTTGCAATTGGTGGTTTGTTTGTTTGGTTTTTAATATTTTATTTATTTATTTGACAGATCACAAGTAGGCAGAGAGGCAGGCAGGGAGAGGGGTGTAGGCAGGCTTCCTGCTGAGCAGAGAACCCGATGCGGGGCTCAGTCCCAGGACCCTGGGATCATGACCAGAGTCGAAGGCAGAGGGCTTAACCCACTGAGCCACCCAGGCACCCCGCAATTGGTGTTTTATAGGGAACCTCCAGACGGGTCAAACAACAACCATTTTCTATGAATGAGACCATAATGAAGCACCAACCCCATTCGACCCCTGTAATGGTGGTCAGGCTATCAGCTCCCCAGACTAATGGCAGAGCTCGAGAGGAAGGATGGAAATAGGACAAGTTAACATGCCAGAAAGATTGCTATTCTTACTAAGATTCACTCACTTTTCTTGATTACATGCTCTCCAGATTGCTGCAAGCCTTTGGTTAATTTCCACACAGTTCTGAAAAAGTTGATTCTGCCCATTTTGGCTAGTTTTCTCATTGCTTTCAAGTTGAAGAGAATTTTTAGAGATTCTTACTTCACTATTTTGGCTGATGTCTTTCTAGAAAGTGTATTATTTTTATGATTTTTTTAAGTTAAAAAGTACTTCTTAAAAAGTACTGTGGTAATAAAGGGATGTGGGGCTATCTACACGGTATTTGATATTTCCCCAGTTCCTGGAAATCTTATCACATGATCATTCATCACATTACCAGAACAGTGGATTTTTCTCCCATGGGTATAAGTTTTGTTGTTTTCTCTTCTTTATTAAATTTTTATTTTTATTAAATGTTGTGTTTGAGGGGCGCCTGGATGGCTCAGTGGGTTAAAGCCTCTGCCTTCGGCTCAGGTCATGATCCCAGGGTCCTGGGATCGAGCTCCGCATCGGGCTCTCTGCTCAGTAGGGACCCTGCTTCCTCCTCTCTCTCTGCCTGCCTCTCTGCCTACTTGTGATCTCTGTCTGTCAAGTAAATAAATAAAATCTTTAAAAAAATAAAAATAAATGTTGTGTTTGATAGATTAAAAGAGATTTATCAAGAAAGACCAACTAACTACAATGTATATCAATCCTGATTTGAAAAGTGAAAACTGAAAAAGAAAAGTGACAATTAGGAGGGGATTTTGAACCTTGGATGTTTAATGACTTTGAGAAATAACTGTTAATTTTTTGTTGGTGGGAAATTGACATTGCAGTTATTTGTATTTTTAAAAGCTCTTGTCTTTTAGAAATGCACACTGAAGTATTTCTTTCTTTTTTTTTTTTTTTTAAGATTTTACTTAAAATCTGTCCTGGCTCCATCCCAAGACCCTGAGACCATGACCTGAGCCAAAGGCAGAGGCTTTAACCCACTGAACCACCCAAGCGCCCCCACACTGAAGTATTTCAAATAAAACTACATAATGTCTAGGAATTATTTCAAAATAATCTGAGGAAAACAAGGAAAGTAGATGAAAGTATTCATGAAGCAAGACTAACTATGAGCTGATAATTGTCTAAACTGGGTAATGGATACCAATTATACTGTTCTGCTTTTTGTTGTTTGAAACTTCCATCATAAAAGACTTGGCACATTGTTGTTATTGTT
Source organism: Mustela lutreola (assembly GCF_030435805.1). Lineage (NCBI taxonomy): Eukaryota > Metazoa > Chordata > Mammalia > Carnivora > Mustelidae > Mustela > Mustela lutreola. The sequence continues at coordinate 23,008,061 of NC_081291.1, read as the reverse complement.
ATTTGTAATGTGACATTTCTTCAAGCCTGAGCCTATGAGGAATTTTAGACATTTCTAGGGGATATATCTTAAAACAAACCTTGTAAACTGGTGGTCCTTGCATTATATTTGGCCCAGAGGCATGTTTTGTGTAGCTAGCACTGGTTTGGTTTTGTTTTTAAGATATGAATTAGTTGGGGGGCACCTAGGTGGCTCAGTGGTTAAACCTCTGCCTTCGGCCCAGGTCATGATCCCAGGGTCCTGGGATGGAGTCCCACATCGGGCTCTCTGTTCAGCGGGGAGCATGCTTCCTTTTCTCTCTACCTGCCTCTCTACCTACTTGTGATCTCTGTCTGTCAAATAAATAAATAAAATCTTAAAAAAAAAAAAAAAGATATGAATTAGTTGGGCTTCTGGGTGGCTCAGCGGGTTAAAGCCTCTACCTTCAGCTTGGGTCATGATCCCAAGGTCCTGGGATCAAGTCCCGCATTGGGCTTTCTGCTCAAAGGGGGAAAGCTTTCCCCCACCCCCATGTCTCTGCCTACTTGTGATCTCTGTGTGTCAAATAAATAAATAAAATCTTTTTTTAAAAAAGATATTAATTAGTTACCAACATCCTAATGCTTTAGACACGGAAATTTCAGATAATCATTCAGATTTCAAGCTTGTTTTGAAGCCATCAGAAGTTCCGGCTGCACTGGACCTACATCCCACACAGTGACAACTGGCTGGAATGGAAAAGTTTCTGTACCCTTTAGAGAGGAAAGGGACTCTCCATTTGCCATAGGTCCCATTTTCCTGGCCTTTGCAGTCACCCAAATGTGCCATTCCTGTCTTACGGTGCTTCAAAACCTTGTTGACAATGGGGAATGAAATGAAAAGTAATCAATAATTTACTTGAGGGGCACTTGGGTGGCTCAGCCAGTGTCTGTCTGCCTTTGGCTCATGTCATGATCCCAGGGTCCTGGGATCGAGTCCTGCACTGGGCTCCCTACTCAGCAGGAAGCCTGCTTTTCCCTCTCCCACTCCCTCTGCTTGTGTTCCCTCTCTCTCACTCCCTGTGTCTCTCTCTGTCAAATAAATAAATAAAATCTAAAAATTAAAAAAAATTAATTTACTTGAGTTTAATCAATGTACAATGGAGCTAGACACTTTGTTCTGAAGAACAAAAATGGTTTAAGATGTAACATTTCACCCATGTACAAAAAATTTGAACGAGACAGGAAAATATCTTATGTAAGACTTGATGCCAGTTACAACACTTCTAAGGTGACAGTCTACCAGATAGGCTTCAACAGGCAGACAGCAAAGCTACGTCAATGACAGAGCAATTGTCTTTCATAAGATAAACTATGGAAACAGGTGCTTAAAAAAAGTCAATTCAGTTAAGAAGTGCACTTTCTGTGATGGGCATGGGGTGTTATATGGAAGTGTTTAATCATTGTATTATAAACCTAATATATACAATATTATATTGTATGTTAACTAACTGGAATTTAAACAAAAATGTTATTTTTTATTATTTTTTAAAGATTTTATTTATTTATTTGATAGCGATCACAAGTAGGCAGAGAGGCAGGCAGGGAGAGGTTGGGGGAAGCAGGCTCCCTGCTGAGCAGAGAGCTTGATTCGGGGTTCGATCCCAGGACACTGAGATCATGACCTGAGCCGAAGGCAGAGGCTTAATCCACTGAGCCACCCAGGCGCCTTCTCAAAACGTTATTTTTTTTAAAGGATTTTATTTATTTATTTGACAGAAAGTAGGCAGAGTGGCAGGCAGAGGGAGAGGGAGGAGCAGGCTTTCTGCTGAGCTGGGAGCCCGATATGGGGCTCCATCCCAGGACCCTAGGATCATGACCTGACCCAAAGGCAGCCAGCCACTTAACAGACTGAGCTACCCAGTCCGAACCCCTAAATTAAAACTTTAAAATACAGTTAACTCACCAACCATAAATCTTCCTAGGTTTAAGGCATGTGATCACTTAGAGATCGGGCTAAAGTGGGAGGATTTCTGAGTGACAGAAGCAATCTCGGGCATCCTTCATTTCATCTCTAGCTCCTACTGTTCCTCCCAAGATACTCTTTACACGATTCACGTCAGCTGCCACTTCTCTGGAATTCTTTTCTGACTGCAGCCAGGGAACAGGCACTCTCCCTCCACCACATCCCAGGGGCACTTCCTGTGTGGTTGTTCTAGGGCACGTGACCATCTTACAGGAGTTATTTGTGCTTTCATTAATCCCCTTTTCCCTGCAGAGAATGGAAGGTCCTTAGGGGCAGAGACTCTGCAGCCAGACTGCCTCGGTTTCTAGTCCTGCTCAACCACCTGTTACCTGTGAACAAATTACTAAATCTCTCTAAGCCTCAGTGTCCTCATCTATGAAAGGGACATGATAATCAGACCAATTTCAAAGCGTTATTAGGAGGATTCGCTGAAGTCAGACATGTGTAACAGGATGTTAAGATGGAAATTTTGACTTCAGTGTCTGGATAGAACAAACATAACATTTTGCGAAAGGAACTAGAGCAAGATGTATCTTTTCAAAGTAGCCATCTGAAAACCAGTTCCTTGTCTGCTGCTGCCAGCCACGTCACCCTGAATGTGTCTGACAACCAGTTCTGAACTCCCTAGCCTTTCTTCACATAAGAATGCAAAAGGGTTCGGGGAGGAAATTTTTAAAAGGTGAATTTCTTTGGGATTAGTTATTCTGTGATTCCCATTCCAAGGAGAATGGGTAGGGAGCTTCCCTTCTTTCATCTCGAGTCACCAGAGGGAGGCTTTAAAGAAACCACCTAGAAAGATGCAGATGTACCCCCCTGAGTTCTGGAAAGACTGTTAGGTATGTTGATTATATTAAAAAGTTGCAGTTCTGTGGTAAAAGACAAGAAAAACAAACAGGGTGGCTGTTAGAAAGAGAGTATGTTAGTAGCATCTAAAATGTGTTAACGATAAAGGGAATAACGGACTATATCATTTTTTAAATGAAATATACAAGAGTACGTCTTAGGATAGAAAAGGTTGGAAAGGCCAAGTTGTAAGGTAGGGAGTGGATCATACCATCTCCAGACTGACAACTGTGTTACCCCTAAATTGTTCATCCACTGGTGATACCCTTTTTGGTCCTACTGCGAACCCAATGTTCTTCCCAAGATGTGCACATAGAACCCAGTGCTGCTCAACAAGCTAAGTGGCAAGCGAATGGCTCAAGTGTGTCTCTGACAGCGCAAGCATGTTGGCTTGAAGCACTGAGCCGCTTTGCTCATTTTCAGATCTGGTTCTTATAACCACACCATCAATGGCGAAACTTATGTGGCAAGAGGACTGGGGCTGAGAAGGGACAGATGAATGATGAGAAACAGAAGATTCAGGTCATGCAGTCTTTCTGCCCTGCTTGTATCCTGCCCCGAGGTGTGACAAACCTACCCATGTGTTTCCTTTGTCCTTCATCATGTGTTTTAGATTGATTGACTAAATCATGTCGTTTGAGTAACCTGTTTTTGTCTATGAGTGATTCTATTTTGTAACCTCTGAGATAGCTTTTGCCGGATGGTATACCAGAAGCTATCTCTGCCTCAAGGTAATTTCTCACATAACGGTATCCGATTTCTGCCTGGAAAACCTAAAAGTGGAGGAAGGGTCTGGATGGCTGCCTTAAAAGCAGGACTGAAGGCATTGCTGCTGCTCTGTTGACTTGGCTGGCACTCCCCAAATGTGGCAAGCAAAGGATGTGGGAAGGGCCTGGGATTATGTTGACCTGGTAGCCTGGCAGGGTGCAGGGACATCAGCCGAAAAGGCTGGAGGTAAAACACAGATTATCCGGAGCAGAGGAATGAGCTCTGAGCAAGCCAAGATCAGAAATTGAGATGTTTTCTTCTTGTTTGTTTGTTTTGTTATTGTTTTTGGTTTTGGTTTTTATTTATTTGAGTGAAAGAGAGAGAAAAAGCCAGAGAGAGAGAGAGCACAAGCAGGGGGAGCAGCAGAGGCAGAGGGAGAAGCACAGACTCCCTGAGCAGGGAGCCTGGTGTGGGGCTTGATCCCAGAATCCTGGGATCAGGACCTGAGCTGAAGGCAAAGGATTTAACCCACTGAGGCACCCTCGCACCCCAATGCTTTTGGTCTTATCAAGGGTTTTTTTTTTGTGATTCAATTGAAAGAATTTCCAAAGGACCCACAAAATCTGGGTTTAGAAAACACCAACTCAGATTATGGAGGACCATAAGTAAGAGGTTTTCTGGTCCTCTTTCTTCCTCTCCCATCCCTAGATGTGTCTGAAGCCACAGTAAGCAGCTCCAAGAGGTGGAGGAAAAAGCTGGACTGGTAACAAGAAGAGGGAACCACCAAGTCATAGACGTTTCCCGCCTATAGCAAACCTCACCTGAGGAAGGGAAAAGCCTTAATTTTCCATCGAGATCAGGGGGTTTACTATTACTTCTAAATGGACATTTTTCTTATTAAATTTGGATAGTGTGACCTGTGAGAAACCGGAGAAGTTATGGGACACACCCAAATTTTCATTTAGGCACAGAGAAGAACTAGCCCCACTGAAGAAAATGTAAAGGAGTATTGAGAGACAAAAATAAAATTATTATCAGGACCCATAGATCTAGCTTGCTCAATACAATGATACTTATCAGAAGTGCTCAGAATAGTACCTGGCATATAGCAAGTCCTAAATAAATATGAGCTATTATTACTACCTGTGCTGTTGCCTAGCATAATGATTTGTACACAGTAAGAGCCTAATAAATGTTTTATCAAGTTAAACTGAACTCATAGTAGTGGTAATTGAATCACTTAATGGATCTTTAAGATCTAGAGCAAAAAGTAAAGGGTCCATAACTTTTCTGAGGGCCTCTCCTGAAATCTACAGCTCATTAAAAAGGATAAAAAGAGAATTCCCTATGGCATCAAGGTCTTTTTTTTCTGGCTTATATCATAAAAACTAGACAGGCCCTAAAATAGGCGCCACATCACCCAGAGGATCAAAGGAAATCATTTGCTGGAAATCATTTGCTTCACTAGTCTTAAATTTCAACAGTCATTTTTAAAAAGATTTTATTTATTTATTTATTTGACAGAGAGAGACAGCAAGAGGGAACACAAGCAGGGGGAGTGGGAGAGGGAGAAGCTGGCTTCCAGCTGAGCAGGGAGCCCCATGCAGGGCTCAATCCCAGGACCCTGAGATCATGACCTGAGCCAAAGGCAGATGCTTAATGACTGAGCCATCCAGGCACCCCATGCACAGTCATTTCTTTAGCCCTAAGACTGCTTATTTGTGAGAGAACTAAAGAAAACGAACTGCCCATAGAGAATATTCCAGAGCACACTTGGTGGGCACTGCACAGAAGAACCTGCCAGATTTCTTGGACCTTTGTAGAACATAGGCACAACCCACGGTCTCTGCAGCCCTCCTCTGCTCTGTTTTAGAAGGCAGCTTAAGTCTTGCATTTTACTGTATATGAATTTAAAAGAACTTAGCTTATTTTCAGTGTCGACTCCCAGTATGCTATTTCCAGAGAGTGCCTTCTAGCTCGGAGGCAAAAATCATTGAGCTGAATTCAGATTTATTCCCCTGAAAGTAAGAAAGTTGGCACAGCATATTTTTTATAACATCTAAATTCTATCAAAGGAAAGGTTGTTAGATCAAACTCTGATACAACAAACTTTTGAGTTTGTTTTGTTTTATTTTTGAGGCTTTGGTGGTGGGGCAGGGTTCAAGTCATTTGCCATTATATAAAATTCCATAAATTTTCTAGATTAACAGTCCATTTTTTTTTTCAGTATGGTCCAAACACTGGTAGGATGATTCTACTGTCTGTCAACAATCAGCTACACAAAAGAAGGGCTATAGGTCTATAAAGGGCCATAACCCCTTTTGAATGCTTTTAAAAAGTTTTCTTGGGGTGCCTGGGTGGCTCAGGGGGTTAAGCCTCTGTCTTTGGCTCATGTCATGGTCTCAGAGTCCTGGGATCAAGCCCCGCATCCGCTCTCTGCTCAGCAGGGAGCCTGCTTCTCTTCCTGCCTGCCTCTCTGCCTACTTGTGATCTCTCTCTGTCAAATAAATAAAGACGATCTTTTTTTAAAAAAAAGTTTTCTTTTTTATTTAGTAGTATGTGAGGACTCTGAAAAAACACATGTTTAAAACCAACGTTTCTGTTCAGTAACCTTGCCAGTGGATCATTCGCACAATTTGGACGTGCAGATTGGTCTCCACTTTGATCAGCTGTCAGGATTATTTTGAGCTAACTAGCACGGACTTTGAAACTATGTTTACTTGATTCTTGCCAGACTCTGTTGGGACTTAAGGGAAACCAAAAAATATTGACAAACACATGAGGTTTGCCGTAGGCAGGAAGTGTCTGTGACTAGGTGGTTCCTTCTTGTCCACAGTCCGGCTTTTTCCTCCACCTCCTGGAGCAGGCTTACTGTGGTCGCAGACTCACCCAGCGATGGGAAGGGAAGCAAAGTGGACTGGAAAACTTCTTACCTATGGTCCTGCAAAATCTGAGTTGGTATTCTCTAAACCCAGATTTTGTGGATCCTTTGCAAATTCTCTCACTTGCTGGGAATTTATCCCAGGTGTGGACTTTCACAGGTATTATGCATATACTTTTGTGTATGAGAGCACTTAGGGATAGCAAACACAACTTTATTAAATAAAATGTCCTTTAAGTTTCACTCCAAAAGTTAACAACTACCTGAGCAAATCCTTTAGTTATTAATTGCCTATCACTTTTTTTCTCACTCCGAGAGAAAAAAATAATTGGGGCAATTTTTAAAGAATTGCCCAAACCGTTCAATGAAACCAAAGATGAACCCTCACTTTCTAACAAATGTTTAACTTTAAAAAATTATGGATATTTTGATTGATTTTTATTGCTATTTGATATTCTTTTTATTTCTAATAACAAAAGAAAAATGTATTGTCAAAAATGTGAGAGCTATACAAAAGCACAAAGAAAAAAATTTAAAAATTAGAGCTCTCAGGGTGCCTGGGTGGCTCAGTGGGTTAAAGCCTCTGCCTTCAGCTCAGGTCATGTTCCCAGGGTCCTGGGATTGAGCTCCACATCAGGCTCTTCGCTCGGCAGGGAGCCTGCTTCCTCCTCTCTCTCTCTCTCTGCCTGCCTCTCTGCGTACTTGTGATCTCTATCTGTCAAATAAATAAATAAAATCTTTTTTAAAAAATTAGAGCTCTCATAATCCCATTTTTAGTGTATTTCCATATACATGCATTTCTTTCTTTTTTTTTTTTTTTGCACTAATATACTGTCCATACTTTGTAATATGCTTTTTTCACTGAACAAGGCATGAATGGTTTCCCATTACCTTGATGGACAATATGCCATCGTATTCTAAAACCTAGCCAGTCCCCATTGTTCAGTTAGTGGTTTCCATTTCTTCATTCCAAATAACCTGGGGTAAAGATCCTTGCACATAAATCTGAACTCTCATCATTTCTTTAGAAATTCCAGCCATGGAAATGTTGGGTTAAGGATATGAACATTTTCAAAGCTTCCGATGGAAAATGTAATTGAGCTTGGTTTCTTTGGAATTTTGCATGTCTAAAAGCAGTGACTCCAGTGAAATCACTAGTCACTAGGCTTCCCTCCGTCCCGAAGCTGAACTCCCCAGTACCTGGTTAGCTGATTAAGCCCCAGTGTGACCTGTTTGTTCTGCCACTTCTGCTGCAGCTGTAAGCCTGTGTGACAGCCCCTCAGTCTCATGTGTCAGCCCTGCTGGCAGCATCGACATCTGCTCGGCTACCCTGCCAGCCAGCTGACTATGGCACAGGAACTGCAGAAATCAAACAGGTCAGAGACCCAAGGTGACTCTATCCATTTCTGCTTGCTTCTCTACTTTTCTGGGCATATGGTCTTCAGCACACTTGTGAAATGTCTCAGTCTGAACGTGAAAGACTGGGTGCCACTAAGAAGAAGCTAAATACATTCAAAATGAAATGAGAAAATAATATCAAGCAACACTTCTTCAGTTGCCAGATTCCATTTTCAGAGTCTCTGTTTCATACTTCCCATCAAAAACGAGTTAGGGTTTCATAGCAAAAGAGATGAATTACTGATCATTGTGAAAGATGAATTTGTGAAGTTAAGATCTATATTGACCTTGGGTGATAGGAGCCAAGCTAAAGTGTTATACAATTAGTAAGGAAAAAAGATGTTGAGACATCAGCAATAGACTGTCTGGCCACTGAGTTGAGGTGACAACGACCTCCTTCAGTATCCTTTTGAGCCTGGCTAACAATCTTTCCCAGGGACATTCATCACTGGGCCATAAAGAAATTTCCTTTAAGAGGCTACAAAATAGGGGCACCTAAATGGCTCAGTGGGTTAAAACCTCTGCCTTCTGCTCAGGTCATGATCCCAGGGTCCTGGGATCGAGTCCCCCAATTGGGCTCTCTGCTCAGCAGGGAGCTGCTTCCACCTCTCTCTCTCTGCCTGCCTCTCTGCCTACTTGCAATCTCTGTCAAATAAATAAATAAAATCTTTAAAAAATATATTTAAAAATATTTTTATAAAGAGGCTACAAAATAAACCCTTTTCCAATGAATCTGCCAATAAAGGAACCAAGAATGTCAAGTTAAAGTATGGTTTATTTATCTGTTTGGTTGTGGAAAGATGAAAAGCAGTATGTTTATTGGCAAAATAATTTTTTTAAATCACCCACACATTTAACTTACTATTTATAATGGCCCTTTCTGCTCACGAGAAATAATGTGTTTTGACTATATTAGGAAAACAGTTGTTCTAAAAAAATTTATTTATACATCCATAAGAGAATCTTTAAACTCAAAGGCAAAGCAGAGTTTACGACTTAACCTAAATTGTCACTTTCATTTGGTTAAATAAATGCATCGATGGGACTTCTGCTATGGACGATTAAGTAATTTGCTATGAAATTCCTTCAGAGGATAACTAAAAAGAATCTGGCTGAAATTAAAAAAAAAAAAGACATTTTCAAAACTTTATCGAATTTCTCGATAAAGATCTAAGAGAAGATGAACTTGAGAAAGGTGAGTCTGCCATGAAGGTTACTACTCCCCCAGAGGAATTTGCCAAGCAGTGCTTACAACATCCTTGCTAACCTAGGGGATCAAAGTTTAGCATCCTGAGTTACAGGGAAAGAAAGGAGCCGTGTTCTTCATGGAGTATCTGTATCTTTTGATTTTTTTATATCATGCTCAGGTATCACTTTTTTTTTTTTAAGATTTTATTTGAGAGAGAGAGTATGCACCAACATGCGTGCACAAGCGGAGCATAGGGAAGGTACAGAAGCAGAAAGGGCGGACTCTCCACTAAGGAGGGAGCACAAAGTGGGGCTAGATCCCAGGTCATGACCTGAGCCCTAGGCAGACGCTTAACCAGCTGAGCTACCCAGGTGCCCTGCTCAGGAATCACATTAAAACAGAAACAAATCTAAGGACTCTTATTAAATGCTCTGCTCTGACCCATTTAGTGAAGAAGAATAATGAATCATATGTTCCTTGAAATCAATGGGCCTATATCTCTACTCTAATTTTTTCAAGGCAAACCATAACAGACTTTTAATCTCACAAAACAAACCGAGGGTTGCTGGGGGGAGGAGGTTAGGGAGAGGGTAGTTGGTTTGGGTTATGGACATTGGGGAGGGTATGTGATATGGTGAGCGCTGTGAAGTGTATAAGCCTGACAGTTCACAGACCTATACCCCTGGGACAAATAATACATTATATGTTAATAATATAATTAATAAAAAAGTCAATGTTATCTTGAGAGGTATAAACATAATAGAAGGTACATTTCCATTTCTTTACTCCATTTTTCAGGATCTAGAGATAAGGCTGAGAAAGCAATACTTTTTTTGTACTAGGGAATGCAAGTCTAAAAATACCAAAAATCTGCTTTTAAGGATTAGTCAAAAAATGAGACAATGAAAGAGCTAAGATTTCTGAGCCTGAAGGCAACAAAGAATACAAGACAATAACTGTAAAAACAAACCCATAAAAAGTTAATAATGGGGGCGCCTGGGTGGCTCAGTGGGTTAAGCCACTGCCTTTGGCTCAGGTTATGATCTCAGGGTCCTGGGATCGAGTCCCGCATTGGGCTCTCTGCTTGGCAGGGAGCCTGCTTCCTCCTCTCTCTCTCTGCCTGCCTCTCCATCTACTTGTGATTTCTCTCTGTCAAATAAATAAATAAAATCTTTAAAGAAAAAAGTTAATAATGAATATATCTGTCAAGTATCTTCCATGTTCCCTAAAGGCAGTATTGAGGGCGTCTTGTTGTTTTGATGCAACCCAGCTTCCCTTCACTACCTTGTGGTAAACACTACCCCTCTTCAATTCCCAAACCACATAGTTTCAGTGGGATTGACCCCAGCTCCTGAGGTAGCTTTCACAACAGCCCAGCCCTCTGGCCAGGGGATTGGTGCAGAGATGGGAAGGTGATTAACTTTGATGCCCCAGGGAATTTTAAGCATTGGGATGTTTAGAAAACCCAGGGGAAGCTACTTTGCAACTTTGAGAAAACTGAGACACATTCAATCTCCAGAAACCACCTCCCCTTCTATGCTGTGTACTACTGTTTTAATAACTGTTACTGAGTGGAGACATATTATAGTACAGGAGTCAAGAGCACAAGCTACAGAGCCACACTCTTGGTCTTAACCTCTGCTTTGCTTAACTAGCTGTATGACCTTGGACAGATCACTTGGGCTCTTTGTGACTCAGTTTCCTCATCTGTAAATGGGAATTAGAGTAGAACTTACTTAATAAGATTGAAGTGTAAATGAATTAATACATGAAAAGCACTTAGAATATTGCATGGCACAGGGTAAGTGCTATATAAATGTTAGCTATCTTTATTATTGTAAGGATTAAATGAAGTAATAAATAAATAAAGTGCATAGAACAGTGTCTGACATACAGAATATATAAAACCCTGTGTATTATTCATTGTGATGCTGACATCGGCAGCACATAGACTAAAATATTATCCAGTATTAAGACCATTCATTCATTCATTCAACAAATATTTACTGGGTGCTGATGAAGTTCTTGAACCTAAGTGAGGTTCAATGGGGTGAGGTTCGGAGCCAACAACTAAGAAAGAATTCTTAAGACGTCTTTGGGGCAAAAAGGTGGTTTATTAGAGCAGGGGGACAGGACCCGTGGGCAGACAGAGATGCTGCTGCGCCGTTATCCTGAGGAATGGCTGATTATATACACAGGAGTTGGGTAGGTGAGGACAAAGAGGGTGATGTTATTCTCTAAGGAATTTTGGTAGCAAGGTCTCCAGGACCTTGAAGGGCTAGCTATTGTTGGGAGAAAGGTTATTCATTACTAGTAGTAAAAATCTTCTTGTGAGACCATTTAGATGTCTATCAGTGGGCCATATGCTTGGGAATGATTCTCGACACTATCTTGGAGATCTAAAGTTTCACATTTCTCCTATCAAGTGTCCTTGTTAGTGAGATTTGGGTTTAGAAGAAATTTAACTTTACTTACTTTTCCTTCTACCTCAGCCTCCTTCAGTTTTTATGGAGAAGGGTGACATTAGGGCTTGAGGAATTGAGTTATGTGCCTTTGGAAATTGGGCTTTTGATAAGGTAACTTCTTTGTTGTAAATCTCAAGGACATTTGTAAACCAAGGGAGACTCCTGCCTTGCAGGATTGTGATCTCTGCAAGTTAACTATTTGTTTTTCTTTTAGAGCAGTCAGGGGTGCCTGAGGAATGTGACACATATTACTGAGGGGAGTGGGTGGAAAGGGGATGCAAGGTGCCAGCTTTTGCTTTGTCCTCAGCCACCCTCCTGCTCCCTCATCAGATGCCTTTTCATTTCTTTTAAGATTTTACTTATTTACTTGACAGAGATCACAAGTAGGCAGAGAGGCAGGCAGAGAGGTGGGGGAGGCAGGCTCCCTGCGGAGCAGAGAGCCCGATGTGGGGCTCGATTCCAGGACCCTGAGATCATGACCTGAGCCGAAGGCAGAGGCTTTAACCCACTGAGCCACCAAGGTGACCCACTGGGTGCCTTTTCTGTGCCAAGCCAATATCTTCATTCTAGACCAGCAATATCCAACAGAAATGTAATGTGAACCATAAATGTAAGCCAAGTATATAATTTAAAATTTTCTAGCAGTCACATTAAAGAAGCAAAAAGAAACAAGCAAAGGGACTCTTAATAAAATATCTTAAAATATCTTATGTAATCCAATAGCCAAAATAATATAATTTCAACATGTAATCAATATTAAAAAGAAGATAAGGGGTGCCTGGGTGGCTCCGTGGGTTAGGCCTCTGCCTTAGGCTCGGGTCATGATCTCAGGGTCCTGGGATCGAGCCCCGCATCGGGCGCTCTGCTCAGTGAGGAGCCTGCTTCCTCCTCTCTCTCTCTGCCTGCCTCTCTGCCCACTGGTGATCTCTGTCAAATAAATAAATAAAATCTTAAAAACAAAAAAAAAAAAGAAGATAAGATACTTTGCATTTTTTCCTTTTAAATCATTATAATCTACTGTATATTTTGTATGCACAGCACATATGAATTCAGCCTAACCACATTTCAGCTGCGCAACAGCCAAATGTGGCTAGTAGTTAACATACAGTTCTAGACACTGTAGGTTAGGGAAGTAGAGGAAATCTTATCTTTGTCCCCCATCCACCTTGCTACTAATTACAGTTTTTTTTTTTCAATTTGCAAAGTCCCTTCACATTCATTATGTCATTTGATAGGAACATGTCTCATTTCGAAGGACGGATTAGATTTTACGAAGTGGGGAAAATTTTCATCAAGAAGAAACACATGAGCAGGAGCAACAGGCTGGACAACAAGGGGTCTATCAGGAAATTAGAAGTCAGGAAGATAAATGTGAGCTGCATCAGGGAATCCATCAGTGCTACACCAGGGAGGCTGGGCATTATTAGGTGGCAGGGGTGGGAGAAAGTGAAGGTTGGTAGCAGGAAGGAGGCAAAATTGGATTAAACTGGCAGTTACGTACACCATAAAAAGGAGTGGGACAAGCTAAAGGTGGTTCACTAGGAGATCACTGCATTAAATCTCGGGAAGAAATGATCAAGACAGAGAAATGGAAAGGAAGAGGTAACTTAGCAGAGTCTGGTACTCAAGAGATCCCGATGTTAGTTCCCTTCCTCCTTTCTTGACTGGTGAATTTTTCAGGGAACTTTTAGAAAGACAACAACCCCACCAATCCTCCCTACCCCCAGGTCAACCAACAAATATTTGAGTACCTACTATCTGCCAAGGGTCATGATAGAAATTGAAGGTCTAAAAGGCAACAAGGCAGGTGGGGTTCCTGACTTCTTAGATCCTGTATTTTTTCAAAAGAGACAAAAATCAACGATCAGATAAATAAAATAATTTCCCATTGTTAAGCACTATGGAGAAAATGATCATGGAGATGAGTGACCAGGAAAAGGTACTCAGAAATGGTGACACGTACACTGAGATCGAAAGGATAAAAGGAGCTATCTGTGAGGAATGCGAGGAACCAGGGGAAGAGTACTCCAGGTGGAGGGAAAAGCGCATGCAAGGTCTTGGAGGCATGAAAGAACATGGGGGGGGGGGGGGTGGCTCCAGAAACTAAAAGAGCAATGTTGGGAAAGCACAATATGGATGGGGACTGGGGCAGAAGGTACAGCGAAAAGTGTGAGCAAGTGGACAGGTCGTGATGAGCCTGTAGGCCATGAAAAGAAACTGGATTTCATTTTAAGAGCAATAGGAAATCACTAAATCTTAGCGTCTTAAAGGTACAAGGGCATGAGATGATTTTTATTTTTTTAAAAAAGCATTCCTGCTGCAGTTTGAAAAACTGGTTAAGGCTGTCAAAGGTGGTGGGCGCCTGGGTGGCTCAGTGGGTTAAGCCGCTGCCTTCGGCTCAGGTCATGATCTCAGGGTCCTGGGATCGAGTCCCGTATCGGGCTCTCTGCTCAGCAGGGAGCCTGCTTCCCTCTCTCTCTCTCTGCCTGCCTCTCTACCTACTTGTGATTTCTCTCTGTCAAATAAATAAATAAATAAATCTTTAAAAAAAAAAAAAAAAAGGCTGTCAAAGGTGGAAGCTGGTATTTCAGTTAGAAGGCAAGGAGAGTAGAGCAGGTCAGGGATGATGGGGACATGGTCCAGGTTAAAAAATGTCCTTGGAGGCGCCTGGGTGGCTCAGTGGGTTAAAGCCTCTGCCTTTGGCTCAGGTCATGATCCCAGGGTCCTGGGATCAAGCACCACATGGGGCTCTCTGCTCAGCTGGGAGCCTGCTTCCTCCTCTCTCTCTGCCTGCTTCTCTGCCTACTTGCGATCTCTGTCAAATAAATAAATAAAATCTTTAAAAAACAAAAACAAAACAAACAAACAAACAAAAAACGGTCCTTGGTACAATTAATGACCTTCCCCACTATTTTTGCAAAAATGATCCTTTATGATTGTGCTGAAAAGTCTCAAAAGAAGGGACATTTGGGTGGCCCAGTCGATCAAGCAGCTGCCTTCCGCTCAGGTCATGATCCCAGAGTCCTGAGATCAAGAGTCACATAGGGCTCCCTGCTCAGTGCGGAGTGTGCTTCTCCCTCTGCCTGCTGCTCTGCCTACTTGTGCTCGCTCTCTCTCTGTGTCGAATAAATAAAAATATTTTTTAAAATAATCTCAAAAAAAGTAAAGGATATTGTCCTATTACACAATTTGGAGGGGGGGGGGGTAATTGCTCCCCAAAAAGTCAATATTAAATTAAATGTTTGCTCTAGGCTTGAGGACATACTTAAAATCTTAACCAACACTATTAAGTACAAAATGTAATGATCCGGAGGGGGTAACCTTTTCGAGCTGACACGTGGCTTGAGCACTTGGGACTTGGGAGTGGGGGAAAGGTTGGGGGGGGGGGGTCACAGCCATTATGACTTGGGGTAGGGCAGCCAAGTACAAAGGCCTTGAGACAGGACTGAGTTTGCCACGTGGCCACCAGTAAGAACAAGAGAATGGTCTCGCGCTACAGATTTATTTTCAGGGTTGCCTCACAGGAGCTAGGAACCCCATTCGCTTCTGGCCAACCGAGAGCAGAAACACTGGTTTTACAAATAATGAACACATCTAACGGGTGCCTGTCTATGTATTCCGAAAACGGGACACTAAAGCTCCGTCGGGTTTGGTCACCGCCTGGGCCCAAGAGCACTGCCCTCCACGCCCTCAAATATCAACACTTCTGGAATATTCTCAGGAACTTCCTCCTGCCAGCACTTCTTCAAGCCACTGTACAGCTTCGCCTTCCCGTCCCTGGGTCCGGCAAGCAACCAGAAAACAGTTTCTCCTGACCGGGCGGGGAAGAGGAACCCTTCCAGCGCCATTCCCCAAAGCAGGCAGGTAAGCGCGCGCTTACGGGTTAAATCCCAAACATCACTTCCGGTCACCTGCCTCGCAGCCCTCGCTCGACCGGAAGTCTCCCGCGTGACGACGCAAAAACCGGCAGTCGTGTGCGTGTTCCTCCCAGCAGCCAATGGGTTCTGTCCACCTCCTTCCTCCGTCGCTGGTTGGTCTAACCGCGGACTGTGACGTTCAAGGGCGGGGCGCAGAGGGAGATACCGAGGCCGAGAGGAGCCAAGCCCGTCAGTCCCTCCGGAAGCCGGCAACAAGCGGCGAAGATGGTTTACATCTCGAATGGTGAGTTGCAGGGTCCTGAGGGGCGGCCGCTGGCCTGGGAGGCCGGACCCGGTTTTCTTCCATCCTCGCCCGTCGGCCCAGTACCTATTTCCCGAAGTCGCTGGGCCCCGCGCCGCGTCAGCCGAGCGTCTCTGAGCTCGGAGGCGGGGGGAGCCGAGGTCCCGGTGCTGACGACGGTACCGGCTACCCCGCGTCCTCGCCCAGCTTGGTCGCTGACGCGCTCTTTGCTCTCGGGCGCCCACGTCCTTAGCTAGTAATGACAGCAGGGCTAGCGCCGTCTGTCTGCGTGGCGCCCGTGTCTGGGCGCTGTTGTAACTTTCGCGCTATTAACCCATTCCGTCTCGGCAGCAGCCCTGCTCAGGTCGTCGTTTGGTTACCCGATTTTAGGGGCGGAGATTCTGAGACGCCGCTAGGCGCAGTAGGTTGCCTGGCCGCACGAAGGTAGTTAAGGATGGCTCAGTGGGCTTTGGAGCAGAGGTGACTGCGGTCCGCGTCCTTGCTGTTACCTTCTAGACGGTCTTTATAATGTAGAAGGAGAATTGAATAAGTGGGATAGCCCTCCCTTCCCCCTCTCCCGCCCCCGGGAGTAGGTAGCTAGTCATACACGTAATTTTTTTCTCTGCCCTAATTCCAAGGGGCGCAGGAAGAAGCACCGCCCCCTGTAGGAACAAAGGTAACTAACTATTCCTGGAGTAGAGAATCTGAGAGTGACTTCGTTCTGCGATTCTGCAAAGAAAGTGTCGCCTGGGTGGCTCAGTCGGTTGAGCGTTATCGGACACTTGATTTGACTCCTGTTGTGAACTGAGGGTGGTGGGATCTGCCCTGCCTGCGGCTCCGCGCTCAGCGGGGACTTGGCTTGGAATTCTCACTCCCTTTGTCCCTACCCTGTGCGCTCGCTTCCTAGCTTGTCCTTTCAACAAAACAAATGAATCTTTTTTTTTTTTAATTTTTATTTATTTATTTGACAGACAGAGATCACAAGTAGGCAGAGAGAGAGGAGGAAGCAGGCTCCCCGCTGAGCAGAGAGCCCGATGCGGGGGCTCGATCTCAGGACCCTAAGATCATGACCTGAGCCAAAGGCAGAGGCTTAATCCACTGAGCCACCCAGGCGCCCCAAAACAAATGAATCTTAATAATAGTTAAGTGTTTGAAAAGGAAAGACACAATATGACTGGGTCAGACCATTGCCAAAACCCTCTGCCACCTGGTTGACTCAGGTGGAATCATGTGATATTTGGTGCAGTCTTAGCAAGCAGGATCCGTGGAGCTAGGTCCTTGTTCTCTTTGAATCATCTGTTTATCTTCAGAGAGGATGCAGGTGACGAGTAAGAAGTCTTCTGTCTGAGTGCATTTTGTATTTCTCTTCAAATATGCCTTCCCGCCTCCTCCTCCAGTTAAAAATCTCAGAAACAAGTGGGGTGATGGACACTACCCAAAAGCATCAGAGTTTCATCTTATTTGGGGCACTTTTTTTTTTTAGCAGACTTTGTGCTATATCCTTTATTGGTAAGGCTGGCAGCTTCTATGTATGCATTATGGAGTCATTCTTTGTAGTACGTCTTTTGTAGTACGTGCATTGTCATAGTGAAGTGGGAGAGTGAGGTTTGTATCTCACGCAGTTGAAAATTGAATCGTGGACATAGGAGAATGAGTAAAGTGATAAGAGTTTCATTAAGTGGGGATACAGAAAAAGCTTTCAGGAGTGAGAGGGGTCCCAACAGGGTTGCCACTGAGGGTTTTTAGGGCTGCTCTTTTATAGAAAGCTAACCAGGGAACTTAAATCCTTCTAACATCTCTATTGATAGCACCATAGAGTAAGGACTAGTAATAACACCTTCAATGGCTTACTTTCTTTTTAGGGTCAGGTAATTCTTTGTTGGTCACAAGTAGCTGTTATAACAAGACCCCACTTCTGACACCTAGGGCAGGGTGGTCAAGTTTGTTCCCTTATTTCTGGTTCCCTCACACCTCCACATTTTTTGTGATTTTTGTGAGCCTGATCCCGTAGCTCGCTACCTACCTCTCCCGACCTAGCCTCACCTGTCCCTTACTCAGTAGTGGATCCACATAAATAACATAAAGGTTCTATTAAGGCCTTTTATCTCACCTTTATAGTTGAGAAATGCCAGTTATATCCAAGCAACTTATTTCCCTCTGCAGATATTGGGAGGGGAGCTTTCTGCCTTCAGAAGCTAGGAGGGAAAAGTGCTAAAGCAAGATAGAACAATGCAAGTGCATGCAGAGGATTCTTTAGAGTCCCAAAGAAAGAATTGTTGTGTTCTGGTTAGATCTCTCTTAGGATTGAATTTATTAGCACTTCACAGTGACAGAACATTTCTCTTGCTATCACATGACTTTTTCTTCAGCAATCCTAAATGTTGACTAGCTTTGAAATACCTTTTCTCAGAGCAGGAAAATATCATATCAGCCAATGAAGCAGAGCTAGTAAGAGGCAGAACCAGAGCGTATCACCCACACACTGGCTTGAAGTTTATCCCTTTTTTGTCAGTAGCTCCATTGAGAGCTCAGATCCAGATGGATCCTTGAAAGTAAGGCAGTCAAAGAGGAATTGTAGACCCTGACTGTGAGGGCGGATGTCAGTGTGGTGAAGCCCTTGAGAAAATGGAGAGGAGAGGTGGTTGACAGCTGTTCTTTCAAAATATTCTGACCTCTTAATATCAAGGCTAAAACTCTAGAGCTATAACTTTTCATGTTGTAGCTTCCACTATTTAAAAGTGGTTTGAAAAATAGATCCTCATTTTTGCTTAAGATAAAATGAGTCCATAGGGGCACCTGGCTGGCTCAGTCAGTTAGGCGTCCAAGTCTTGATTTTGGCTTAAGTCATGATCTGAGGATCCTGGGTTTAGCGTGTCAGGCTCCACGCTTAGTGGGGAGTCTGCTTGTTCCTTTCTCCTTCTCTAAAGTAAATAAATAACTCTTAAAAAACAAACAAACATGGAATCCATAATTAGAATCAACAGCATCCCATTACAGTGGAATTACAGAAGAATTGTGGCTATTTTAATGAACAGGGCAAGTTCTCTTCAGTACTTAGAATATCCAGACTCTTTGATTTATGGAAATTTTAACAGAACTGTAAAGATTTTTTTTTAAAGATTTTATTTATTTATTTGACAGAGATCACAAGTAGGCAGAGAGACAGGCGCGGGGGTGAGGGGGCGCGCGGGAGCGGGCTCCCTGCTGAGCAGAGAACCCGATTTGGGGCTTGATCCCAGGATCCTGAGATTATGACCTGAGCCGAAGGCGAGGCTTTATCCCACTGAGCCACCCAGGTGCCCCATAACTGTAAAGATCTTAAGGGTATATATAAACAGCTTTTTTTATACAGGAAAGAGACTTTGCAGGTGAAAAATGTTTTCACATTTCACATTGTGAAATATTTTACAATTTCTCATTCAAGTGGTGTGAATATTCTTTTATATTTACTCATTCCATTTGTTTCCTCAAAATACTTGAATAAACAGATTCATGCACTGGCATTCATACCAGCATTGTCACAATAGCCAATGGGTGGAAGCAACCCGAGTGTCCCATCAACAGATGTATGCATAACAAAACGCGGCATATACACATGATGGGAATATTAGTCAGCCTTAAAAAGGGGGGGGATAAGTTTGACATACCTGCAATGTAACATGGGTGAGACATGAAGACATATAAACCTGTCATCAAAGTAAAAATATTATGTGATTCCTCACATGAGGTTCCTAGAGCAGTCAAATTCATAGAGACAGAAAGTAAAAGGGTGGTTGCCAGGAAGTAGGGGAAGTGAGAAAAGGGGAGTTAGTGCTGAATGAGAGTGAGTTTCAGTTAGGGGAAGATTCAGAAAGTTCTGGAGATGGATGATGGTGATGGTTGTACAACAGTGTGAATGTACTTAATACCATAGAACTATACACTTAAAAATGGTTAAAATGGGAATTTTTAATTTGTATTTTACCATAATTTAGAAAGAGGAAAAAAATACTTGAATTGCCGCTCACCAAAATTAGGAACATAGGAAAACATTTGACATATTAAAAGACCTGTAGATCAAAGAGCTTTATTTACTTCCCTGAACCCTTCTTTTGAAGGACACACAGATAACAAACCTTTCCTTGTGTTGGCCATCTGGAACAGTGAACAAGTTGAAAACTGAGTCTTACTATTCCCTAAGCAATGGTAATTCAGTGGTAATTCCCTAAGAATGGTAATACATCTTGTGTCAGATTTATAGTTCTAACTGAAGTTTCTTTTTTTTTGTCTGTAGGACAAGTATTGGACAGCCGGAGTCAGTCCCCATGGAGATTATCTTTCATAACAGATTTCTTCTGGGGAATAGCAGAGTTCGTGGTTTTGTTGTAAGTGTTAACAGTGCTCTTAATAGCCCTGTTATTTAAGTTAACAGAAGTACATTAGGTACGTTATGTTGAGGTTCTTAAGCTGAGCTTTTCAAAAACAGTTTTTAATTACAATATATATTTTTTAATTATTAGCTTTGCTAAGGAAAATGAAGACTTTTGTGGTGGTAAAGCTGACTTATACATCTAACAAGTATGAATATGATAGTTTAGAAGCTTGACTGTGGCTTAGCCTTGGTGTTGTCACCATTTCAGTCTGCATCTATGGAGCCGGGCCTTCCCATTCTAATGCCAAATGACAGTGCCCCACTTTCTCTCTGCTGTTTCAGCTCTAGTGTGTATGTGCAGCTGTTACTCCAGATTATACAATAAACCAAGGAGAGGTATTTGATCTTGATACAAAATATCCCAAGTAATAAAATTGTTTTTTAAATTGTTAGAATTGACACAGAAGCCAAAAATTTAAACTTTACCATAATTTCAAGCAACTTTTAGTTAAATGCATTTTTTGGTCTTTCCCATACTATTTGTTTTGTGAAAATTATTCATCACCTACCAATAAGTCTTACTCACGCTAAGTTGGAATATATGTATATATTTGAACATCACGTGGCAGAGAGCTGCATGGATGCAGAGATGTGGGAGACTGCCCCTTCATCTACTTTAATTCGTATTATAATGGGTGTTGGGCTGGGCATGATTGTGGGAGGTGGACATCAGAGCAAGTTACTCCAAGTGGAGGAAACACAGGAAAGATGGCAGAGAGGTTTGAATGGCAGACTGCGATCTTTATACTTAATTGAATTGTCACTGTGATTTAATCTGAAGGCTGCATGTAGCACAAGTAGAAGGAGGGGGAATGGAAGAGATCGTTCTGTAGAAAAATACAGTGGGACAGAGGGGCATTAAGTTACCCAATACAGAACTTCCTTAAAGTCTCGCACATCTCACCTACTCCCTATTATTTTTTTTAAAACATTGTTTTAACTTCTTCCCCTTCCACAAGTAAAGAAAATTCCATACAGATGGTTTCCCAGAAGCCCTGTGCTTCTGGCACACCACCCTAGGCTCCTCCCTCAGCAGGGTAACATTGGACAGACTGTTGACAGGGGAAATGTGGGGGAAATGAATGTGCAGTGCTGTAGGAACAGACAACGAGGCCTGACAGCTGATGTAAAGTGGAGAAAGGAAGTTGGGGATGGCTCTGGTTTCAGAGTCACTCCTAGACTCCGTCAAGGAGAGTTATTAGCATGTAAGAAAGACAAGGAATGGGGGCTTCCTTCCACACATCATGGCACCTGTGTGGACACGTGCTATGTGCTGTTGTCCAGGTGGCTTCGAGAAATTTTGGGGTTGGAACTAAGTTGGTTTACTTTAGTCACTGCTCACACACATAACTGAAACTATGGAGATACATTTTATAATGTTGGAAGTGATATTTTTGTTTTCTGCCCCTTATTTCAGTTTCAAGACTCTGCTTCAGCAAGATGTGAAAAAGAGAAGAGGCTATGGAAGTTCCTCTGATTCCAGATACGATGATGGAAGAGGGTAGAGCTTTTTAAATTGATAATAGATATTTTTACCACTCTGTAATTTTAATTAAGTTAAAATTATAGGTGGATAGGCATAGGCTCATGGAAATAAAGGTTTAAATTCTATTTCATAAAATTAATGCATTGCTGTAAATTAAGTCAAGTTGCTTCTGATTTGATCATTAGAGTCACTTTGACAAAGCTAAAATGTGTATCAAATATCCTATGGGAAAAGTCCAAATTAGAGGATGAAAACTGATGACAACCCTTAAATCTAGAGATTTTACTTTAGAATCTGGATTCCCACTGGTAAAGAAAACCAGAGAAGATGAAGTGGCATGAAGTTGGGCTTACATTTCCAGGAAGCTGGGTTTCATTTGGGCTTTCATTTACAGGGAGGACTGTTCAGATCATCACAATTCCTTGCTTGACTCACTTTTGTCATGTGCATTAAGTGTTGGGTCCCTGTATTTGAATGTTCTCAACTCCTGACCTAATTGGCAGTTCCTATTTTAAATAGTCTGTTCGAGTGTTTGGAAGGAATCGCTTCATGTCTACTAAACAGCAGAAATTAAATTTTCTTTTATTAGGCCACCAGGCAACCCTCCCAGAAGAATGGGTCGAATTAATCATCTGCGTGGCCCTAGTCCTCCTCCAATGGCTGGTGGATGAGGAAGGTAACTTAATAATTTGAAATTACTCTGCAGAGATTTCATTTTGAAATATCCTCTTAGGGAAAGTTTTTTTAAGAAAACAGAACTTATCCAATATTTTGTTACTATTCAGGCATCTTATGTGGAAAAATAATTCTATTTTAACCCTTGAAAAATTTATTGTATTTTATTATCAAAGTGTCTTTTGAAAAACAGTTCCAAAAAATGGGATTGTTGGATTTTTTTGGTGCAAACCCAAATTAATAACTAGTAACTGATTGTTATAACACTTTCTTTTAGGTAAATGTCTGCTCTAAGAAGCAGACAACTGGACATGCACATTCGTAACAGAGGGAAACCATCAAGAAGTAGAGTGCTGACCATGCTGAACAAGGAATTGAATGTGTGTGCCTGAACAGGGATTGCTCTGTGTCCTCACAGACGAATGAGGTTGTGCTGGGAATTCCCTTCCCAGGGATCTGGCATGACTGACATGCAGTTCTTCTATAAATGTACATGTTTGTCTCATTATCTTTTTTGTATAGTTTATGAAAGTATTAATATAGTTTTAATAAGTAAATATTTTTAGGTTACAGACCTTGACTTCTCATCTTTGTATAATTAAAAAACTCCAAATTTGAAGAAAAATAAAAGGTTGTGTATTCTGTATTGAATATAGTGTCACCTTTTTAACTTGAAATAGTATTCATTGTTAATTTGTTCTCATTTATAAATAAATCACATTGTATTTATTCCAGTAGTATGCATACAATTTTATCTTGAAACCTATTTGTCCTATGAATCTTTAAAACAGAGTATCAGATTAGCTATCATATATAATTATCGGGGTAATTATAAAGCCATAACCGACAAACCTGAGTTACAAAATGAAGATTGGCTAGGTGGTCTTTAAAATCATAGACTTCTGTGTTATACTGACAAATTTGAATTCTAAAACATTACTTAAGATTCTGCCTGTTAGCTTTCACACACACACATACACACACCCTGTAAATGCTGATAACCCACATTCTATGACTAGAATGGAAGCTCGATGAGGTTGGGATTTTGTCTTTTTTACTGAAGTGCTGCATGTGATAGGCACTGAATTATCTGTTGGAAAGATGAATAATACAGATAATTCTTTGTGTTTAACAGTCTTTGAACCGAAGTGTTCAGATAAAAGCATTTTTTTTTTTTAAGATTTTGAGAGAATGAATGAGCACACAACTTGAGGGGGACGGGGGTGGCTGGTTGTACAAAGGAAGAGGAGGGAGCCTAACACTGGGCTCAAACCCTGGACCCTGGGATCATGACCTGAGCTGAAGGCAGATGCTTAGCCAACTGAGGCACCCAGGTACCCTGGGTAAAGGCATTTTTATATTTACTTGGATATATTTATTCAACCCTGTTTGCCAGGAAGTGGAGATGTGGTGGCATGAGAGCTACTGATCTTCCAACATAAGGGAAGGGGCAATTACAAGACAATTTTCAGGTTAAGGATAATAGAGACAGTTATTGATCATTCAAGTCTGTGTCAGACATTTTATCTTTTACATATTCTGACACTACAGTAGGTAGACGATACTTGCATTATACAGATAACAAGCAAGGACTCAGCAAAGTTTTGTGATTGTGTGGCTAGTGAATGGCAGAGGTCATTCTGTCAAAGCACTTAAGTGGGGAGAAGACATGGGTAGTCTCAGGACGTGATTGCTTCTCTGTGCATGTGATTCATGATCCCTGTGCACCCCCCCCCAACTCCTCCGCAGGACTCTATATTTAGGGCTATTCTACAGTCCTGACTGCCTCTGGTATTTAGCTCTCTCTGAGCATGAGGTAGACCACTGTAGGGCAGAAAGTAGCCTATTAAGTGGCCAGTGTTCAGTTATTGTCTTTGCTACTCAATAGCTTATGTTCTTGACTAAGTCATATCGTTCTATCCCAGTGTACTCATCTATGAAGTGGGGATTAAATTCCTACTTCAAGGGATTCTTCATTCAGCAGTATTTAATCCACCAATATTTATTGGGTGCCTACTGTGTGCTGAAGATAATGGTGGAGAGTAAGACAAAGTTCCTTTTTAGTGTGGGAAACGGTGAGCAGCCAAGTACAGACTTAATTCCTGGTTCAGAGGTAGTAAGATAACAGGGAGGCTTCTCTGAGGTGACATTTGGGTTGAGACAGACTGAAAATGAGCACACTGAAGGAAGAGCACTCCAGGAAAAAGGCAACAGCATGAGTGGTGGCTCAATGATGGGAAGGGCTTGACATGTCTGAGAGGCTGAAAGTAAGTGTAGCTGGAAATGCCAACAGAAGGAGAGCGATGAGGTGAATTTAGTGATGTAGCAGGGACTGGATTAAGAATGGCTTTCTAGGCTGTGGTTAGTTTAGATTCTGTTCCATGAGCCAGGAAACAAAGCATGGGTTTAATTTTTGAGAATACTCATTGGTGCTATTATATGGAGTGCTAGGTATGTAGTACTGATTGTCTTAACTACATACTTTAAAACTTGACACTTGGGCAACCGACTGAAGAACAGACTGAAGGAGGACAAGACCAAGCAGGGAGTTGGGTTAAAAGGCTGTTACAGTCCCGGTGAGATGGTAGTTTGGGCTAAGTAGTAGCAGTAGGAATGGAGAAGTGCGTTCGTTCAAGATGTATTTGAGCGACAACAGGATTTGCTGATGGATTGGACAACTGAAGAATAGAAGTGTTATTTACTGAGATGGTGAGAGAGACCGTAGTGTTGAGGTGTGGGGGCGGACGGATCAAGAGTCAGTTTGGGCTCATTTAAGTTTGCAATGCCTTGTGGATATCCAAATGGAGATACCAGGCAATCTGTTGTCAGTCTGGATCTCAGGGAGACTTCCAGACGGGAATCACGTATTTGGGAGTTATCTTCATATGTAAAGCCACGAAACTGGATAAATTGGCGCAAGGGATGTGGAGTGAGGCGCCCTAATTCAAGAACACCTTAACATCAGAGGCCGGACTGAGCATCACCAGCGCAGTATGAGAACTAGAATATGCGTGGGGTCTTGGAAGCGAGCAAAGAAGCCGTGAGCTAAGCCAAAAGACGCGTACCCGCTGCTCCTGCGTAAGCCCTCGAAATAAAAGCAAGTCGGCCGTGGGCATGCTACCGCCAGGACCAATCGCAGCAATACTCACCCATCACGCCCCACCCCCGCCCCGCCCCCTCCTCCGGGTGGCTCCGCCCCTCCGCTTTCCCGGAAGTCTCCGGGGTAGCTGCCCCGCGGCCATCTTGCTTGCCGGGAAGCCGGCTGGCAGGTTGCGCGTGCGCGGGGGCCTTCCAGCTCCGGCGGCGCGTCGCGGCGCGGCGCGTCCCTGAGGTTGGAAGCCGGTAGGCGTCCGCGGCCGCAATGACCCAGGCGGAGAAGGGAGACGGGGAGAACGGGAAGGAGAAGGGCGGGGAGAAGGAGAAGGAGCAGCGCGGTGTGAAAAGGCCCATCGTGCCCGCGCTAGTGCCGGAGTCGCTGCAGGAGGTGAGACGCGGCGCCGGGGGCGGGTCTCGCTGAGGGCCTTCCGGCCGGGCGGGGGAGGGGAGGCAGGCGGTGGAAGGGAGGGAGGTGGTGACGTGAGGCTTCCGGGCCTCCCCCCCCCACACACACACACCTTGGTGGCTCGTGCAGGGGGTAGTTCCGTCCCCGGCCGGCCGCGGAACCGGAACCGGAACCGGGACCGGGCTTTCACCCGCCTTCCACGCTGCCGTGGGGTGTCCTTGACCGCAGGTAGTTTGGCACCGGGCAGAGACAGTTGGCGGGGCAGGCGTACTCCTTTGTGAAGGAGAGACCTCGGGGCGTGGAGTCCCGTTCAAGCAGAACGCTAGGAAAATCCAAGGCAGGCGACTGTCTGAGTAGACGTGAGGAGTTTGAGTGTCAGAACCAGAGCAAGAGCAAATCCTGCTCACCAGAAAGAAGTATTTGGAGTTGCAGCGCAAGCACGGAGCACACCTGTGTGTGTGTGCGCGCGCGTGCGCGTGCTTACTGATCAGTGAGAAAAATCAACGTTCCCGTAGGAAAATGGGCAAATTCACAGCAAAAGTAAGAAGGCATTGAAATGTTCAGCTTCATGTTGACGCCTCCGAGGCAGTTCCCCAACTGGTGGGTGGGTTAAGGATAACCCCCCGCCCCAGCCGGCCAGGCAGCAGTAGGATACATACAGCACCCTGTCCCCGTAAACCCCCGAGCGTGGTTCTTCCTGTGGTACAGGCCTCAGTTTCTCCACCCATGGAGTTGAGGCAGCAGAGTGGCTGGTCTGTAAGGGCCTTGCCAGTTCTCACCCTCTAGGATTCTTGGTCTGTGAGTGGGAGGCAGGAGGGTAGAGCTCACAGTTGGGCAGGGGGCAGCAGGTATCAGGGCATGGCGTGGGACGGGCTAGTGCAGAAGGCCATAGGGAGGTGTTGGGCACCCGCCGCAGGTACCCCCTTTAGCCCTGATGGCCTGGGATGGTTGAAAAGGAAGTGACCTCAGGACCAAGACCTGAAGAATGATCAGGAGTCAGGGGGAATCTCAGGGAAGGAGAACAGCATGGAAGTGACCTGGGCCAGGAGAGAATGTGAAGTTTTGGTGATCATACAAAGTTTTGGCGATCAGGATGTCTGGAAGTGAGGAAGAAGGTGCAGAAGGTGATGCTGCAGATCTTAGCAGAGCCTATCACAGGAGTCTCAAAGCCAGAGTCGGGTCTCTTCTGGAAGGCAGTGGAGAACTTTGGAAGAGCTAGCCAGACTGATTATCTGGCTGAATCCTCACAATAACGGTGAGGTGGGAGCTTCCTCCAGAGGAAGGAAGTGCTGCAGTATGAATTGGAAGCCAAGTCTGTGAATCCATAGCCTGGGCCCTTAATCACTGTAGCGGCATTTCCTCAGTCGTTGTAGAATACCCTTTAGTTTGTTAGTTTAGTTAGTTTGTTGTTAAACAAACACCCTTTTGTTAGTTAGTACCTTTTTACTCAGTCTTATTTAAGCGGTACTATTCTGGGAAATGATTCGTGGGACTTACCAGCTAGGTTTTTTCCTAATATGTTGATATAAATATGGAATTATTAAAAAACATTTGTCCACACTTTTGGGAAACTGCCATTCCTAACCCCAGAGCTTTCTAGTCAATGTGCTGCAGCCTGTGTGCTGTAAATGAGGTACAGGTGTCCCTGACGGCAAGCAGCTTCATCTTTTTACTCCAGTCTACTGGACAGATGTCGACCATATTCCAGAAAAGCTCGGGAAGTCCTGTTTAACATCATGCCAACCCCATGGAAGAGGTGCATTCAGCAGACACTTGCTAGGTTCCTGTGTGCCTTCTGCTGGGCACAGAGTAGTGAACAAGACACAAGTGATCCCTTCTTACATAAAGGTTTTTGTCTGTTGGGGGGGCAGACAGTAACTAATTACAAGCATGACAGTTGCCGTGAAAATTATATTGCACAGGGAAAACAATCCTAGTCTAATAGCATTTAACGTCAGAACTGAAGGGAGAAGTAAGATGTACCAGGGAGAAAGGACATGGCAGGCAAAGGGAGTTAACCTGTGTGCAGACCTAGAAGTCATGATGGTGAGTTAAAATACCAAGAGAGGTCTAGATTAAGAAGGTTAAAGAGGGGGCGCCTGGGTGGCTCAGTGGTTTGGGCTGCTGCCTTCGGCTCGGGTCATGATCTCAGGGTCCTGGGATCGAGCCCCGCATCGGGCTCTCTGCTCCGCAGGAAGCCTGCTTCCCTCTTTCTCTCTCTCTCTCTCTGCCTGCCTCTCTGCCTCCTTGTGATCTCTGTCTGTCAAATAAATAAATAAAATCTTTAAAAAAAGAAGGTTAAAGAGGGGGGCGCCTGGGTGGCTCAGTGGGTTAAGCCGCTGCCTTCGGCTCAGGTCATGATCTCAGGGTCCTGGGATGGAACCCCGCATCGGGCTCTCTGCTTGGTGGGGAGCCTGCTTCTTCCTCTCTCTCTGCCTGCCTCTGCCTACTTGTGATCTCTGTCTGTCAAATAAATAAAATCTTTAAAAAAAAAAAAAAAAAAGAAGGTTAAAGAGACCAGAAAGGAGGTGGTTCTCAAGTAAGGCTAGAGAAGTAGACCAGATCTTGATTTCAACATGTTCTGGACTTTATCTTATGGGCAAGCTAGGAAATGTTGTAAATGGAGACATGGAAGAAGAGTAGTGCAGGCTAAGAAGTCGTGCAGGAGTGGTGGTTCTCCAAGAGGGATCCTATTGTCACAGGGATTGTCGGGGATTCTTTCCCTGCTCTCCACTGAAACTCTGAGTCCCCCAACTGATTCAGATTATGTTCTGCCCCCTTTGCAAATTACATATCTGAAACAATTACCATCTAAAAGTAAATCCCACAGGAATCACTCCACGTCCTGACATATGCGACTTTGTCATTTCTTCACCACTTCCCAAGAGTGGATTGTGAAATGCAGCAAAGTTTTCAGACCCTTGAGGACAGAATAGTGAACTCTGGCATTTTAACCTCAAACTTTTGCCAGATTAGGTGAATAGCACAGAACTAATAAGGGGTAAAGTGTTTTAAAAGCAACGACTGGGGCACCTGGGTGGCTTAGTGGGTTGGAGCTTCTGCCTTTGGCTCGGGTCGTGGTCCGGGAGTCCTGGGATCGAGCCCCGAGTCGGGCTCTCTGCTCGGCGGGGGGCCTCCCTCCCCGTCTCTCTCTGCCTGCCTCTCTCCCTGCTTATGATTTCTGTCAAATAAAAAAACAAAAACAAAAAACAAAAACAAAACAACGACCAAAATGTGGTTTATGCTTTCACTCAGAAGTAGTTGAAGTATAAAGCCTACTTTCCAGCATTACAAAATAATAATTCTGTGCTTATGTGAATTTCTTCCCTAACCTGTTTGATCAGTGGTTGTTAAACCTGAGGGATCATGATGATCACCTCAGGAACTTTTGAAAGTTGCAGATATCTAGGCTCCCTCTCTGAAAATTCTGAATCAAAATTTGTAGTGTATGCTTAGAGTCTAGCATTTTTTTTTTTTTAATCTACAAGCATCTTTAGGTGATTCAGATATAACTAGTATTTTGCTAGTCATAGTATTCGCTACGCTTACTCCTTGTCTGTTTCCCCTAGTAGACTAAAAGGTCTCTGGTGGTTGGGATTTTGTCTTGGTCACCATTGTACCCCCAGTACTGGCACAGAAATGCTCAGTAATTGTAAGTTAACTTATATTGGATATTTATTGTTTTGTTCATTTGAACAGATGTTGACCTGTGTACTGTGAGTCAGATCCTGGGAGCACAGATACTGGAAAAGAGTTTGCATTCTGCAAAGAGCAATAATTGGTTGCCTCTCAGAGAGCTACTGAATTATTTTAATACCTGAGTCTGATAGTCTTTACAGGAGACTCACTTCTTAGTCTAGCCTGTTACCTGTATGTTATTTACTAAGGTCACACTCCCGTGTTTTATATTCGCAGCAAATCCAGAGCAACTTCATTGTTGTCATACATCCAGGTTCAACAACCTTAAGGATTGGTCGAGCCACAGACACACTTCCTGCCAGCATTCCTCATGTCATCGCACGAAGGCACAAACAACAAGGGCAGCCATTATATAAGGACAGCTGGCTCCTAAGGGAAGGACTAAATGTAAGTCAGAAATGGAGGATCTGGAGCACTTGAGTGGCTCAGTTGGTTAAGCAACTGCCTTTGGCTCAAGTCATGATCCTGGAGTCCCAGGATCAGGAGTCCTACATCAGGCTCCCTGTTCAGCAGAAAGTCTGCTTCTCCCTCTGACTCTCCCCCTTCTCATGCTCTCTCTCTCTCTCTCTCTCATTCTCTCATTCTCTCTCTCTCTTTCAAATAAACAAAATCTTAAAAAAGAAAGAAAGAAAAAGAAAAGAAATGGAGGATCTGGAGAGAAAGCCCAAGGTGATTTTCCTGGGAGAGCTTAGACTTTCAAGTATGCTGTGTATACTTGAATTAATATCTTCATAGCTTTAATGTGTTTCACAATAATAACATTCAGGGTTACAAGTAGCATTTTTCATGTGAGCTAGTGGTTTTAGATTGTAGAGAAATAATTATGACAAAAGCAAATCAAATTATTTTAACCCATCAGTATGAATTAAGGTACAGAATTGTCACTCACTTACTGATGCATTAAGGTCTCTTAACAGACATATTTTTCTCTTTCAGATACTTAGAGTTTATATTGAGTTTGTATTTTCAATCCATAAGCAAACTGAATTGTTATAATTACCTTCTCCAGTTTTAGATCAAATTAGAATATAAAGGCAAGACTGTATATATCCTTGCAGTTAGCATTTACTTTATCCTACGTTGCAGATAGTAATTATCAGAAACATTTTTCATGGTAGATGTGAAAATATGCATATTGCATTGTAATCCACATTTAAGTTTTAAATGAAAGATAGTTTTAGGAACTTGAAGTTTCTGTACTTCTGTTAGTAAGCTTTAAGGTTCCACTTTTTTTAGCAAGACTACCTAAGTCCATTTCTAAGCTTAAGTGTAACTTGAGGGTGTAAGAGTCTAAATCCATTTCTATCTTTGGATCTTACACTTCTACAATAGGACATAAATCTCAGGAGTAAAAGTTGATAGAAAGCAGTAACTTTTCCATGGAGATATTTATAGATGTATTCTTTACAGGGACTTGAATACCTGCTGAATAAACAAAATAACCTGAGTGAATAAAACATTGTTACAAAGTTATATGAGAATTATGGAAATGTTTGGAAAAGTCTCTAAAATACTCTGTAAATACTAAGTAGCTACCCAGTGCTTAGTGCCATGAACAGTTTTTTCACTCACACTTCACTTAAGGTTATAGATTTTTGCAAATAGTTGGTTTATGGTAAGGGTTCCTTTCTGATTTTTTATTTATGAATAATAAAAAGATTACTTTGAATCCTAAAGATTGATACATATGGCAGAAATTAAGGAAATGCAGCTATTTGTTTATGAGCGGGCATTTCCTCTTGATGGATTAAGTCAGTAGTTTGCCACATTGCGTTCTTTTTTCACTAAATCCTTTGTGCCACTCATCTTTCACTTTTCTCCCCAGAAACCAGAGAGTAATGAGCAAAGACAAAATGGCCTTAAAATGGTGGATCAAGCAATATGGTCTAAAAAGATGTCAAATGGTACAAGACGGATTCCCGTGTCCCCTGAACAGGTGCAGTCTTCACTCTTTCTTCAGATTCATTCTGTCACTGCTGTTCTGTCTATAAGTGCTATTCATGATTTCATTATGCAAACTAAAGATGAGATTTCTTTAAAAAATGAAGAAAACCATTCATAACCACCTGCATAATAACCAAATCAGTGTCACAAATGCTTGGGCAAGATGAATAATTTAAAAGATGGTGTTTCTTTGGCAAGTTGATAAAAATTTAGAGTGTACTTGAGAGTCTTAAGTGTGTAATTCCAGGATCTTGGTGGGAAGCAATATTCTTACTACATGTGCCATTTTAATATGATAAAAAATACTATTAGAAATGGACATGAGGGGGTGCCTGGGTGGCTCAATGGATTAAAGCCTCTGCCTTCGGCTCAGGTCATGATCCCAGGGTCCTGGGATCGAGCCCTGCATTGGGCTCTCTGATCAACAGGGAGCCTGCTTCCTCCTCTCTCTCTGCCTGCCTCTCTGCCTACTTGTGATCTCTATCTGTCAAATAAATAAATAAAATCTTAAAAAAAAAAAAAGAAAGAAATGGACATGAGTTGGTATGATACATAAATGTATATTCAGCTTTAAACAGAGTGCAGTATTAATTTTGGACTGGCTATGAATCACAGCCTAGGTATTAAAACCACAGGGGAAAAAAAAATCACAATTTTGGGAAAGGCCAAAAGAATCTTTTTGTGAATAGTTATTATTTTGCCAAATATTTAGGATTTGTGATTTCGTTTTGCTACTGTATCTGGTCTATGAGAGCGGAGAAAAGAGGATTCATACTACATTTCTCTTCCCCTCCCCATTTTTCTTACATAAATTCAGATGATTTGTTGTTTCAGGCACGCTCCTACAACAAGCAGATGCGACCTGCAATTTTAGATCACTGTTCTGGAAATAAGTGGACAAACACATCTCATCATCCGGAGTTTTTGGTGGGAGAAGAGGTAGGCACATTTGCAGTGCCGTCCAGTTCTAGTTGTTTCCTAGAGTTCATAATCTTTCTTGCAGGCCCAGATACTCACACTGGCTCCTGTGATGTTAGATACTCCACTCTCAACATTTGGAATAGTCAGCAAATGTTAATCATAACTCTGGCCCTAGATTTTTTTAATGTGGATCCAGAAAGCGCCCAAGAGAAGTTTTAACAATGTATTCATCTCCCCATCTTTTCTAGGCCTTGTATGTTAATCCATTGGACTGTTACAATATTCACTGGCCTATCAGAAGAGGTCAGTTAAATATTCACCCAGGACCTGGGGGCTCCCTTACTGCTGTTCTGGCAGATATTGAAGTAATATGGTCTCATGCAATCCAAAAATA
The DNA here is from genome assembly GCF_030435805.1 of Mustela lutreola. Lineage (NCBI taxonomy): Eukaryota > Metazoa > Chordata > Mammalia > Carnivora > Mustelidae > Mustela > Mustela lutreola. The sequence goes on along the minus strand of NC_081291.1, from coordinate 22,975,404 downwards.
CTTGGAAATCCCGCTGAAAGATTTAAAGGTGAGCTAAATTCAGTTACCTGAACTGACTTTAAGAGTCTTGATCAGTAAAAGTACATATTAGTGAGTTGATTGTAATCTAGTGTCCTTGAAGCATTCTCATCCTAAGGTGTTGAGGATAGCTTTCCTTCTTCACTGACTTCATCTCTGCTGATTTCTCTTTTTCTCATTTTGGTTTTTTTTTGTTGTTGTGGCCTATCTACTGCTCTGCAACCAGAAGCCTTGCTCATGTTTGTATCTTCTCTTTAGACCTTTTTCAGTTCACATTTGTTGTCTTATTTTTAATTTCATAAGGTTTTTTGGGTTTTGTTTTGTTTTTTTCTTTTTTGGTTGAAATATAGATGAGACACAAGGTTTTATCAGTTTTAGGTGTCCAACACAGTGATTGGACAACCTTGTACATAATGTTGTCGCCCCAAGTGTAGGTACCGTCTGTCACCACACAGTGCTATTACAGTACTATTGACTGTACTCCTTGTGCTGAGGTATCTTTCATCCCCATGGCTTATTCATTCCATAACTGGCTGTTACCTCCCACTCCCTTTCACCCATTTTGCCCATCTCCCTCCCTCTCTCCACTCTGACAGCCCCCAGTTTATTCTCTGTATTTATGGGTCTGTTTCTGCTTTTTTGGTTTTTTTTTTTTTTTTTTTTTTTTTAGATTCCGCATATAAGTGAATTCGTGTGGTAATTATTTTTCTCTGACCAATTTCACTTAGCATGAGGTCCACCCAAGTTGTTGCAAATGGCAAGATCTTACTACTTTTTATGGTTGAGTAATATTCCATTGTATATACGTACCACATCTTTTTTCTTTTTTTTTTTTTAAAGATTTTATTTATTTATTCGACAGAGACAGGCAGCGAGAGGGGGGAAGCAGGCTCCCTGTTCAGCAGAGAGCCCGATGCGGGGCTCAATCCCAGGACCCTGAGATCATGATCTGAGCTGAAGGCAGAGGCTTTAACCCATTGAGCCACCCAGGCGTCCCATACCGCATCTTCTATACCCATTAATCTATTGACGTACACTGAGATTTCTTCCATATCTGGGCTGTTGTAAACACTGCTGCAGTGAACATGGCTGTATATGTATTCTTTCAAATTACTGTTTTAATTTTCTTTGGGTAATAGCCAGTAGTGGAATTATTGGGTCATGTATTATTTCTATTTTTAATTGTTTAGGACTCTCCATTCTGTTTTCCATAGTAGCTATACCAATTTACCTTCCCACTTTTTCTCCACATCCTTCCCAACACTTACTATTTCTTGTCTGTTCGGTAGTAATCATTCTGACAGGTGCGAGGTGATAGCTCATTGTGGTTTTGACTTGCATTTCCCTGTTAATGAGTGATGTTGAGCATCTCTCCGTGTCTGTTGGCCATCTGCCTATGTTCTTTGGGAAAATGTCTATTCAGATCCTCTGCCTGTATAATTGGATTATTTGTTTTTCTGGTTGAGTTACGTAAATTCTTTATATATTTTGACAATATATTAATCTCTTATCAAATATCATTTGTAGATACCTTCTCCAGCTAAGTAGGTTGCCTTTTTATTTTGTTGATGGTTTCCTTCTCTGTGCAAACTTTTTATTTTGGTGTAGTCCTACTAGTTTATTTTTGCTTTCGTTTCCTTGCCTCGGGAGACATCTCTAGAAAAATTGGGGCTGTTGTCAAAGAACTTGCCTATGTTTTCTTCTAGGAGTTTATGGATTCAGGTCTCACATTTACGTGTTTAACCCATTTTGAGTTTATTTTTGTCATGGTGTGAGAAAGTGGTCCAATTTCATTCTTTTTCATGTAGCTGTCCAGTTTTCCCAGCATCATTTATTGAAGACACTGTCTTCAATAATATGCCATTGCATATTCTTGCTGCCTTTGTTGGAGATCAATTTATCGCTTAAGTGTGGATCTGTTTTTGGGCTCTGTTGTGTTCCATTGATCTGTGTATTTTTGTGCCTTTACCATACTGTTTTGATTATATAGCTTTGTAGTATATCTTGAAATCTGGGATTATGATACCATTTCACAAGTTTTTAATAATTTAAAGGGGGGAAAAACCCACACAATTTCAAATTTTTCTATTTTTTTGTTAAACCTATAAGATAGCAGAGAGGTTTGAGCTTTTGTTCTGGGCCTCTAACCATTGCTGCCATCCTTTAGAGAGAATTCTCTCTGAAGACAAGTATAATGACATTTATTTTGGCCAGATTTTAATATTAACTTTTTTTGTTGTTCTTCTTCTTTTTAAGTATTATAGATGTATCTTGCTAATTCCTGATATCTATAATAAACAGCACGTGAAAGAATTAGTGAATATGATCCTAATGAAGATGGGTTTTTCAGGTAAGTCTGGATATTCCAGAGAAAGCTGCTTGAAATGAGATTTGTTTTTCTTTTTACTGACATTAATTTAAGTCAGTGCTGTATTGAAATGCTTATTCTGAGTGTCTCAGCCTTGCTTAGACAATTGCCCAGGAGTTCCCAGAATTTAACTGATGATTCGTCCTCAGCTCTTTACTGCTCCCTAGCTGATTGTTCCTCTGCCTTTGTGTTTCAGGGATTGTGGTCCATCAGGAGTCTGTCTGTGCCACCTTCGGAAGTGGCTTAAGCAGCACATGTATCGTAGATGTTGGAGACCAGAAGACAAGTGTGTGCTGTGTGGAGGATGGGGTCTCGCATCGGAATACTCGGTAAGAACCTTAGAAAGTTGCGTTCTCTGCTCCTTCTCCCCTCACAGCCTATTCTGCTATAAAGCATCAGAAGCTAAAAAAATTTTTATAAGGAATTATATATTCAAAGTTTGCATAGTATACCCATATTGTGGAAGTGCAAATTCTAGAAAGGCTATAAACCACTGATTTTATCCTTCCTGTTAGAACTCTCCACTGTGAGTTCACATCAGCAGCTCCTGAAAATCCTGGCTTGCATTGTGTGCTTTCCCACGGAAGCAGCTCTTTGTCTTGCTGTGGTCTGCTGTAGACATACCAGTTTGCTCATAGCAAAGCTTCATTTAGGCAGGTCATGTCGGGGAAAAGAGGTTTTCAATTCTGAATTCTCTTTCTAGCATTGTGAGTATTTGCTTTTGTTGTAGTTATTCGGTGAGTGATTAGTAGCTTTCTGGTCAAGTCCCTTTGTGATGTCATCACTGATACAAGAGGTAATAAAATAACTCTCAGGAGCAGGTTTGCTGCTTCTCCTTCCTGCGACAAGCCCAGCACAGGTGAGCACACCCAGGCAGTGCACAAGATCTCTGCAGTAATTTTGTGCTCCCAGGAAGGCTTCTTCAGGATTCTGAGTTCTTCCTATCCCTCACGTTGATAGTTCGAGATGCAGGGTATAGAAACATTTAAAAGAGGAGCTAAGCAGTCCATAAGAAAGGTTGATCTGTTGCCTCGCACCCCAGATTATGATGCATCTTAAAATCCAGCATACAGGGGCGCCTGGGTGGCTCAGTGGGTTAAGCCGCTGCCTTCGGCTCAGGTCATGATCTCAGGGTCCTGGGATCGAGTCCCGCATCGGGCTCTCTGCTCAGCAGGGAGCCTGCTTCCTCCTCTCTCTCTCTCTCTGCCTGCCTCTCCGACTACTTGTGATTTCTCTCTGTCAAATAAATAAATAAAATCTTTTAAAAAAATAAATAAATAAAATAAAATAAAATAAAATCCAGCATACATTCATTTGGCTCATCCATTGCTTATGTGTTACTTAAGGCTGTTGGTTCTCAGAATATGGAGAAAACACTGCGCCTGGGTCTCCCACCTCTAAAATAATATGACAGGGTGTTTCCCAAAACATAGACGCATTCAGTTAGTGGGTAGTATACTCTTTAAAGTTTTCTCCTGTCAACTTGATATACTGGTGAGTATGGACAGGCAGACAACTCTCATACAGTAAATAGAGTGTCTTAGAAATGAGTTGCATTTAGTTGTGAGTATTCTGTTTCTTGGAAACTTTTTTGCAAATAGCATGACTGCTGCTAAATGCCCACCACTGGTCGCTTGCTAGAGTTCCATTTCTACTTCCCATCCATCCATCCTGTCCTTTCTTTTTTTTTTTTTTTAAAGATTTTATTTGTTTGACAGATCATAAGTAGGTAGAGAGGCAGGTAGAGGGAGAGGGGGAAGCAGGCTCCCTGCTGAGCAGAGAACCTGATGTGGGGCTCCATCCCAGGACCCTGAGATCATGACCCAAGCCAAAGGCAGAGGCTCAACCCAGTGAGCCACTCAGGCGCCCCCTGTCCTTTCATTTTTATTCCTACTGTAAACATCTTTTGAGACTTGTCATGTTTCACTGTGCTGGGTTGAGTTTTTGAAATGCCCTTCGTACCTTCTTGACCAACAGATTACCCACCTGCCTTTTCTTCTAACTCTAGACTCTGTCTGGCCTATGGGGGGTCTGACGTGTCGAGGTGTTTCTACTGGCTGATGCAGCGAGCCGGATTCCCTTACCGAGAATGCCAGCTAACAAACAAAATGGATTGTCTTCTTCTGCAGCACCTTAAAGAAACTTTCTGTCATTTAGATCAGGTGAGAGCAAAATCAAAAGTGCTGGTTATTTTTGTTTCTGGGAAAATTTTAAGATATTTCAAAGGCAATTAAAAATGTAATAGTATTATGATAACCTTTTAACTTAAGTTGAGAGGGACTTGAAGTTCTTAAGGAGTGAGAGTGTTTTGGTAAGGTCAGCGCTGTTAGGTTGTCTCAGGTTCTGGAAAATACAGTTGGCTTTTCAAAGAAAAAGTATTTTAGCAAGTTTGTCTCTTTAGAAGATGTCAGGTGTAATGAATGTATAGGTATGGACATTTAAAAGAATGGCATCAGTTGAAGCAATTTCTTAGTGTTGTGAACAGTCATCAACATGTTACCATTGCCATATGTGTACTCCTACCTTCTTATGCTATTTCAGGTCTTTTCTTTTCCCTGATACTTTTCAAGCAATCTAATTCTAAATAACAAAATTTTGAGAAACCTAAGACTGGGTATCATTTCCCAGTTACTGAGGGAATTGACTTACTGATTTGGGTCCTTGTTGAAGATGGTAGAAATTTCAGAAACGTTGAAAGGGAAGCAGGATCCTTTTGGACTCTTGTTTTATTGCGGGGGGGGGGGGGCGGTGGCAGAAAATTGCAGGGCAGCCTTGATGTAGGTAATTCAGATGGTGGAGAGGCTTAACTGTCATTTGAGGAGTTTATATGCACTTTTCACTGACAGCATCTTTTCCTGGAATCAGGACATCTCTGGACTTCAGGATCATGAGTTTCAGATTCGCCATCCAGATTCCCCTGCCCTACTTTACCAGTTTCGATTAGGAGATGAAAAACTCCAGGTAATATATGGCTGTATATTTTCATGGACAGAAAGAAAGCCATCCAGGTTCAGTGAGACTGAGAGAAAGTGTACTTGTCTGAAACCTCATGAGGTCAGAGTCAGAGGGCCGACTGGCTTAGACTGTTCACTAAACCAGCTTTTAAGCCAACAGTAGAATACAGATTAGAATAGTTCCGAGGATCGTCTTTTTAATTAGCCACTATATGATTAGTTATTATTTAGAGAGAGGAGTAGTGTTCTAAGAAATTATAAAGTAGCTTATTGTGCACTTGCATTACATTTTTTAAAAAATTTTATTTATTGAGAGAGAAGGAGCAGGGAGAGGGAGAAGCAGACTTCCTACTCAGGGAGCCACATGTGGGGCTCGCTCCTGGGACCCCTGAGTTATGACCTGAGCAGAAGGCAGACATCTGAGCCACCCAGGCATCCCAGCACTTGCATTACATTTGCTTTGACATTTCTCTCTGGTGTCATATCACTCACTCAGTTGGATGATTTCTGTAACTTTTCTGGCCTCTTGTGCAATGAGGAAATAATGCTACTCCCAAAAACAAATGCTTATTTAGTCCGCCTTCTAGGATCTGATCTGCCAGTTTTGTTTTGGGAAGAACAGAATTTAATGGATCAGTTTTTTCAGAAGACAGTGTCCTTGGTTGATCATTTTTTTTCCTTCCTTGCACAGGCTCCAATGGCTTTGTTTTACCCTGCAACTTTTGGAATTGTAGGACAGAAAATGACAACTTTGCAGCACAGATCCCAGGGAGACCCTGAGGATCCTCATGATGAGCATTACCTGCTAGCCACGCAGAGCAAGCAGGAACAGGTCTGCAGTGACTCCAGCGTGAGAGGGGACAGTCTTGCCGCTGCAGCAGTTTGCCTGTCGTTAATGGATCATTGGCAGTCACTGCAATATGACTGCATGCTAAAGCTGATACTGTTTTTAGAACTGTATATGAAATGAAGTCCAAATTTAAAATCCAGATGACAGATTTCTTCCTTCAGCAGACGTTAATTCAATTTTCAGAATACCAGTTCATACATTTAAAAGTTAGTTTAATGAAGATACTTTTTGGTGTATACATTATTTCGTTTTTATTCAGTAGGGCATGTTCTCAGTAAAATCTCACCTATTTTAAAAATTATAACTTAAACAGTATGTGGTCTAGGCACAAAGCTGAATACTTTTGTCCAGAGCTAATGGTCCCAATAATAGGATGTCTGATACAGGGGCACAAAAAGCTCTTCCCTGCCAATGAAACAGCAGCTCATGATGGAGAGAGGAGAGCTCTAAACCTTTTCTAGTCCTTGTCCCTGAGCATGAGGTGGTTAGATAAGGTCTGAAAATGAGGGTTCCACAGTAGCTACAGGCGCAAGAATCCTACTGAAATACTCCACTTAAAAATTCTGTTCAAGGGGGAAATGCCCATGTACGCTGACGTATCAATTTTAAAATCCAACGGGTGATAGTAAGGTCGTGAAACTTTCCCTGACTGTTATTGACTACTTTGGAATTGTCAGCACATCCTCCTCTTTTGCACACCACGTTTCAGTACCAGGCGAGCGGGGAGTGGGTCTGGGTGGTTGGCTATGAACTGACATGCATTCCCTTGCACCACAGTGATGCACCTTTGTTTTACGGTGGTGTAAATAGTGCTCCAGGGAGGGGTGGTGTCTAGCTGGGAAACATCCACACTGTTATGTTACAGTCCTACCATCCACTTGATTGTCCTTTTGCTTGATTTAAAGTCTGCCAAAGCTACTGCTGACCGAAAGTCTGCATCCAAACCCATTGGATTTGAGGGGGATCTTCGTGGCCAGTCTTCCGATCTTCCAGAAAGACTCCATGCCCAGGAAGTGGATTTGGGATCCTCCCAGGGAGACTGTCTGATGGCTGGCAATGAGTCTGAGGAGGCTCTCACAGCACTGATGTCCAGGAAGACTGCCATCTCGCTCTTTGAAGGGAAAGCCCTGGGCCTGGATAAAGCCATTCTTCACAGCATCGACTGCTGTTGTAAGCATGGTTTGGAAGCTGGTTGGGTGAAGGAGGCCAAGCTAGAGTGTGGTTGTGCAGCATTGCATGTGCATTGAAAAACTGTGGGGCTCCTGCTTTGTGCTCGCATTGTCTGGTATTAGGAATTGGTTCCTGGCCTTGTTGGGCATATAGCCTACTAGAGGAGACCGAAGAAGTTAAATTGCCGCACAAATTGGAAATTACAACTGTAGCAGGGACTGCAAAGTCGAACTAAAGGATACTGGCTTTCAGAGCTTCTGATAGGATTTAGTAAGGGATTTTTATTAGGAGAAAGAAGTGTGGAAGGTGGGAGGCTTGCCAGGGAAGCCTTCCTTGGGGAAGAGCCACTTGAGAGATCTATGAGGTGAATGGGGGTTAGCCTGTCACAGACAGGATGGCATTCCGGGCAGAGGAAGAGGCCTGTGTGGAGGCAGTGTGGCTGGGGGGCTGGGGCCAGGATGGAGCTAGAGAAGCCATGTATACGTGCCACATTGGACGTTGCAGGTCCCTGTGGAGATTTTGGTCCTAATCCTGCAAGTAGCAGGGTGTGTGGTATGGTACTTGTTCACGTTGGTGTTTTGCCAGATTCTTCTGTCTGCATTTCTGAGGATGGGTTGGAGAGAGATCTTTGAGGAGGCTCTTAAACAAGCAAAAGATGGTGGTGACTTGGCCCAGGGTGGTGGTGGATATGTTGAAAAAGAGTTGAAGGAATATCATTGTCTTTTCAGCATCTGATGATACCAAAAAGAAGATGTACAGTTCCATCCTCGTGGTGGGAGGTGGTTTGATGTTTCATAAAGCTCAAGAATTTCTGCAACACAGAATTCTCAACAAAATGCCACCTTCATTCAGGCGAATTATTGAGAATGTGGATGTGATCACAAGGCCCAAGGTCTGTTCATGGTGCAGTTGAATTATATGTACATGAAACCAGGACTGATTCTTTCTAATTATAATGTTGTATGTGGACAGATAAAATCTTGGGAGCCATGAGCTTGCTTCTGGGCAGCTCTTAATTAAAGGTTTGGGCTAGTGAAAAAATTTCAGTAGGTCACAGATTTGGTGCAAGGAGCTTTGGGCTAGGGGTCTGGAGTCCTGGGTGTTCCTCCTGTGCTCTTCAGACTCGCATGACTGACTTCCAAAAGCCATGCCTTTGGAAAAGGACTGGGTAGGGGCAAGAAGACTGGCTGGTCTCCTGTCAGCCAGAACAACTCCAGTTTTTGCTTTCATATCAAGGATTTGTTGCTGGTCCTGGCATATTTACAGATCCTTCTGGCTTGAACTATCTCGGAAAGAAACACAGACCCTGGAATTTAGAGACTGTTGTCTGTATTTCATTATATCCCACGAACAGTTCCTGGGGATGTTCTTATTTAATTTTAATCCTGAGGAAGGGGTATTGGGATATATTTATTCCATTCTAACTTAAGAATAATGATTTCCTTATGTATGTTCCTGCATATGGGCGCCTGTTTGTGGAATAACAGTGAATAGTAGCATCTTCAGTAATAAACACTGAAGTTCTCTTATCAGTTGGAACAGAAAGTTGTCTGTAGTTCATTGGTCCTCTATGGATGAGTCTTTAATGCAGGTTGAAAAATCCGGCTTTTGAGGAATTGACTCAGCAGGGGTTTTTTAGCCCCCAAATTCAAGGAAATGATTAAGTATACGTCTTATCTACTTTTGCTGAAATATCTTCTTCACTTCCCTAGGACATGGATCCCCGGCTGATCGCGTGGAAAGGAGGGGCTGTGCTGGCTTGTTTGGACACCACACAGGAACTGTGGATCTACCAGAGAGAGTGGCAGCGCTTTGGTGTCCGCATGTTACGAGAGCGAGCTGCTTTCGTCTGGTAAAAATGGGTAGGAAGTCACAGAAGACCAAAAGCAGGCTTCCTGGTATAAAAGACTCTTAAAGAATATATATATTTTAATTTATTGACTTAGATGCTTATGTTTCATGGAAAATAAATGAATTTTAACTTACGTTGACAATAGGATATTGGTGTGAAATTTTAATCTTCTTTTGTAGCCAGGACATTTACCAATAAATATGAACTTAGTTTTCAGTGGTAAATTCTCCTGCCCCTTTCTCAGGGTCACAGGAGCTCCCTGATGATGCGAAATGTTTTGGCACGCCTTGGTTTAGGTTGACCTCAGTGTCATCAGACAGTCTTACACAGCCACAAAGGGTGGGTGTGTGACTCGCTGTCTGGCCGTGCCATTTTCCTCGTGTGTTAACAGCAGGCACTCATTGTTTTGACTCATGTGTGCTCTTAGAATTCTAAATGGGGAGAGAAAAGGTCCTTTTTTTCTTTTTTTGTTAGATTATAAAAAAGACGGTGACCAGTTGAGCTCTGGATTTCCAGAGGCAAAGACTTAAGGCTGAGCTGGCTGACTTTGTTACTCGACATGCTTCAGGGCGCGCTTGGGGAAAGAAGACAGTCCGTATCTGACCAAAACAGAACAAAAACTGAAAAGGAAAACCCATTTCCTTCCTAAAGCCAAATAGAAACAATTCAGATGTAATTGTTCACTTGTGCAGGTAAATAAGGTGACTGCCGTCCGTACCTTATCTAATAAATAAGGTGGCTGCTGCTTACCAACTTAGTCATCAAGCCCCTAATTTTCCTTTTCCTGAAGAACCAAGAGAAAAGTTCTGGAACTCTTTGTGCTCAGTAAGCTCATTTGACCTTCATCTGCAAACAATCTGAAGCAAAATCTAAGTACAGACAGCTGTTAGCCCCTGTGGTCCCGGCCCTGATGAAGCTTTCAGAGCCCCTGGTCAGTGGAAGAAACACCTTTGCCTGGAGACAGAAGCTGTCAGTGAGCACAGCCCATGGGCTCAGAGAGCTGGGAGCACAGGGGGGATGCCTGATGCCTGCCACTCCCTGCTGGGCATCTGCGTCCACCATCTGCACATCCCAAACTGGAGATACTGGAGATAACGGGAGTGGAATGGGAGTGGCAGAGGGGCAGGGAGGTTGACAAAAGTAGGGCTGGAAAAGAGATGGAGGTAAGAGAGAACAGGATGGCTAGAAGTCTCAGGGCTTGGAGAAACGCTGGTCCTGGTGCATTAGCATAACGATGAGTTTCCCATGTACGTGATCAGTAGGCGAGGAATGAAGAGTCCATCCCAATAACAAAAGGATTTTACCTTGTGGGTACTATGGAAGATATGTGCCTTCAATCTGAAGATTGTATGCTCTTTATTTTTTTAGCTTAACTAAATAAATTTATACAATATTGATTTTGTTTCTGGGCTGTTTGTACACAATTTATTCATGGCTCCCTAGTTCCAAAAGCAAAATGTATTTTTGTGGGGTTTGGTTTTTTTTTTTTTAAAAACATAGTATAACCTATTGTTCTTATAACTGGTAGGTGTTGATTCAGAAGAAGTTGGTTTCTGGTCCAAGTTTTGACATAAGCCTTGTCTTTCTGTTACCAGCGCTTATAAATGTGAAAACTGGTCATGCAAGTAAACGATCTTAACCACATTAAACATACTGCCTCAGCCATTACTAAGTGTCTACTTCTGAAGTTGGACATGGTGAGTTTTCACTCTGTGCTTCCTTATTTTGGTTTTTATTTTATCCATAAGACCTGGTTCTTTAAGGATAGTTTTAACCCTTTACAAATACATACTGACAGGTATCCAAGGAAGCTGATCCACATTCTAGGGCAGATTCAGTATTGTACTGTTTGAGAGAGACAAGCATTCGTAGAAAAAGATACTTTTTTTTTTTTTTAAGATTTTTATTTATTTCACTGAGATCACAAGTAGGCAGAGAGGCAGGCAGAGAAAGAGGAGGGGAAGCAGGCTCCCTGCTGAGCAAAGAGCATGATAGGGGGCTTGATCCTAGGACCCTGGGATCATGACCGGAGCTGAAGGCAGAGGCTTTAACCCACTGAGCCACTGAGGTGCCCCAAAAAAGATACTTTTAGAGGAAAAAGTTGGAAGACATAAAATACCATACATATCTAGTTCTGGTAATTTTTTATTTAAGTAAACTATTACTATAACTCATTTATAAAAAGATTACTTCAAGAGGGCTGACTTTGAACAGAGCAGGAATTATTTGTGTTTTGAACATGAGAAGTCGCATAGTAAACAAGAAACTCTGATTTCTTGATAGTAACCTTTAATAGGTAACTTTGGGCAAAAGTAGACATCAGGTCTGCAGGTAATGGGGGTCGGTGTCTACGTTAAAAGTCACCCGTACAAGATTTGGCTAAGACCTGAATCTAGTTCAGAGGGAGCAGGTCCTCTGCAAGCCCCAATAATACAAGTGGCTGCACATATCCTGCGTCATCTGGTCAGCAGAGAGGATTTCGGCTTGTTACTCCCTATTCTGTTTTAAAAATGGCTTTTGGATCTAATAGAAGGTTTTTTTACCCATGAACTTACTGAGTGAATGAGCAAAGGCTTTACTTCGGTATTCACCAAGTTTAGAGTGTCCGAGAAATAAGTGGTTCTAGTTACTGTGCAGTGCATGGGCTATTCGGGACTGGACGGTCAGCTGGAGGGTGTTTATCATCGTGTTGTCAGAATGCTTATAGTTCTGCCTTACAGTTCTCCTTGACTTTTAGGAGTGAAGTTGATTTAGCTTTGTAAATTTAGTTTCTGTCCTTCAGTTAATGCTACAGTAGTCAGTAGTATTTGTAACAGTTTTTTGGGCATAAACGTTTTGATTAAGCTAAGATGTACGTATTCATTTAGGAACCCTTCCTACTCCTGTTGCTAAATACAGCAGGTGTCTGTGACGTCTTCCTGCACATAGCCCACACAGGAAACTTCAGAATCATCTGAGATACTTTCCACCTGTAAATGGAGGAGTAGGAAGGCTTCAAGGCCCCTCACTTCTCACGGGCGAGCTACAGGGAACAGGCCGTCAGCCTCTTTCCTGCTGACACCTCCTGCTTGACACGGAGTAGTTCTGTACAGAAAGCGGGCGCGTCCTTCATGAGGTGGTACCTGGGGCAGATGCTGAGCGCGCTGTATTCATCTTTGGTATCAGCCTCTCTAAAATAGACCACCATGTATTTGTGAAGGGGAGTCTGGCTTCTCAGATCACTACAGAAGAGGTTAAAGGCCAGGGGGAACAGGTCTTGAGAATTCTCATGAGGGCTGCCATCACTCCTGCCACAGGTGCCATCGCACCTGGGGCTGACGTCATTGGAAAGGAGGAAGATGACTTTATCCACTGCTTTCTTCTGAGTGGTGAGCCATTGCACCGGACCCATCTCCGCTATTTTCTTTTTCTGCCACTCTTCAAGGATAACCTCACTTCTGCAGTGGTTCTGAAGAAACTCAGTGAAGTGACAAACCGTGTGATGGAAACATATTTCACATGGGTAGACCACAAGAACCTTAATGGGGGGCAGGAGCGTGGTAGTAGGGAAGGGAGCCTTCCTGGTCCTTTCTGTGGGGAGAGAAAGCATTTCTTGTCAGCAAATTTGTGAACAGCAAATAGCAGGCTTTCACTCTGGTCTGAACCACAAATAATAAATGATCCCTTGCTAGGGAAGGCTGGCGGAGCAGCACCAGGGACATTGTTCCTACCAAAGGAAAATGTCCCCAGTGTTCCTTTTAAACATATCACCGGAAACACACTGATGTCTGAACCTTAGAGATGCTTTAAAAGATGTGTTTTCCAAGTTTCTATACTAAATAGGTCCTCTTCAGCCTTATCTTTTCAAGTAAATTCATTGAGGAGGTTTAGGTTTGAGGTACTTTGTTTTAGGTGGGTGGTTGTAATTGTCCTACCCTTAGTGACCTATACAAACAGGGCCACTGACCTGTCCTTCACATCACGTTTTGAGTCAGGTCAGCTCAGTGATTGGACCAACTTCTATCTGCAGGTGGTAAAGGTGTTTTTTGTAGTTGCATAAGATTAGCTGGTACCCCATTTCAGCTGGAACCGAACTGGAATGCTGTGTGTGCTCTAGAATAGAAACTACTTATGAAAGTATTTTAACTATTAACAGGCCAAACCATATCCCCTAAATAGTGGTATTCCCAAGGTCAAGGTTCCACATGGTTTTCTTACTTAGGTTAGGATACGGATCTTGTTCTATCAACAACATCACAAATGACCCAAAGGGTGCATTTATATTTTGTCTCCATGTGGGGGAGAGGAAAAGCAGAGGTTTTCAGTGTATCGGTATAAATACTCTGATTCCTGTATTCAAATCCTTGATATTTTAGAGTTGGCAAGCTCCCTAGAGTATATGAATTCAAGCGAGTGTTGTTCTTAGGCCACGGAAGAATTATTTTTAAAAACTAGGAACTAGCTTTGGAGTACCCATTAGAGGCAAAATGCAATTCACTATTAGCTATCTTTTGCCCATTGCAGTCCTTGTAGATGCCTCAGTGGTAAAAATGAAACCAGTGGTCGTCACCAGATTGGGAGGTCCCCATCGCTGCTTTGCCTTGGGAGGTGTGGCCCTGGCATCGTTACCAGTCTTTTTGGAGAGCTCCTTGGCATTACATCAGGGCGACCTGACTCTTGTCCTAACACCAAAATGTGATTGCCTTTTAAAAAAAAAATTCCAAGTCTTATTTGCTCCTTTGGATTTCTTTAAAGAATGGAATTGTACCGCTTACCGCGCCTCCACCGGAGACAGATCCCAGCGGCCAGCACCCATGTGGCCACCAGCAGAGCGGAGAGGAGAGGCAGCCAGCCACCCAGCATGCCTCTGCCTGGAGAAAACAAAGTTTATTTACCTTCAGCAAAACAAAACCAAATTGATCTCCTTTTTCGGAAGCTTAAGATTTTCATTCTCTACTTTGTAGAAGTTTAGATTCCTATAAAACCAAGAGCTGGTATTATACCTAGGGGGTCTGCAGATTGGTGCGTTTTCCCACAGAGTGTGCAGGCTATGCATCAGATTCTCAAAAGGGATAGGGGACCCAGCAGATTTAAGAAAGTTCCCCCAAAATCATTTTGGCTTTTTACTCCACATACACGCAGGCATTTTCACCATGGTAACTGGAGTTCGCATTGGGTTTTTTTGTTCTTTGATGAATTGATGTTGTGGACACGATTACTTACTTAATACATAGTACGTGTGGAAGCTGTTTTTAAAGGCTGTTTTGTAGGACAAACCTGGGGGGTAGTGCCACCCCCACAGGCTTGTGGGGCAGGTAAGCTCAGGAACTCCCAGGCACTGTGCCCACACCGAAGTCAGGATTGTCAGGCACCTGGGTTGTCAGTTCGTGCGGCTAAGTTTCTCAGAATACCACTTTCTAACTTTTGACTCCACCAGGTGTCAAAAAAAGCTAGTTCTGGGAACATTTTTATAATTTGCCTCTCTGTAGCAAGAGAACGGACACCTCTGAATGCAGAGAGACATTTTGCCAAACTACTGCTGTCAGGCATCAGTGAGGCATGTCCTTTGGGGCTCATAGTCCTCATTTGTCATCCAAATGTTGGCTGTGTGACCACACCACGCTACTGTCACAGGCAGGCCAGGGCCACTGAGTCTGGTCAGAAAACCACAGTGCCATGAAAGGTCCCTTCTCCTCCGCACTGGGTCCTCTAAGGCCGCTGACTTTCCGGCCCGTCCCTGTAGCACTCCACACATCCATTTTGCCCTGTTTATCCCCCCCTTCCTGTGTGTACCCTGTTTCGTAAAGGATCCTGCGTTGAATTCATACACCAAGACTTCATTCTCAGTCTGGGGCAGCTTCGACCTCTGGCCCCACACTCCAGCCCTGCGTGCGCGGGCAGGATTCCCTTGCCCTCCCGTGGGGCAGGTGCACGCCCTGGGACACAGCGAATGGTGCGCCACTGGTGGGGCCCCTTGGGCCCTGAACCTCTCTGGCAACCCTGCAGAAAAGTCTGGGCACTTACGACTATCCCAGGGGAAGGACGTGCCTGCTGATGGGCAGAGCACAACTGTTCCTTTGCGTCTGATGCAGTCATTGCCACAAGTGTGGAAGTACGGAGTCAGCTGAGGGAAACACAAGAGGCTCAGGAAGTTTCCATCATGCTTCAGAGCAAAACCTCAGCCCCATGCCTGTTCCCACCAAAACTCCTTCTCTTCTGGTTTGCACGGGGCCCCCACCCCAGCATGGTAATGAGGTATTTTTCCCTTGGGCACACTTTCATAACAAAGCCCTAAAATCTAAACTAGGGACCCAAGACTGAACACCTTCCGACTCCTGAATTGTGAACCTAAACTTTGTACAGTGTTGCTACCATGCTGGTTTCCTTATCTAAAAGGGTTGGTCACATCCTAATTCATATGCAAATACTTCCTCTAAAGAAACCCAGAGCAGCAGAGCTCCTAGTAACAGACACCTCCCCAGGGACTAGGAAAGTCTAGTTCCCTGGAAAAGGGGCGCGGTCATGCGGTCATAATATGCTGACAGGAACCTGCTCCCTCTGGCGCCTCTGAGTACTGCCTTTATGTTCCAGGGGATGAGCAACAAAAAGCTCCTTCGATCTTGGGCATGGCTGTGTCCCACTATGACCCTCCATGTCCCCACGTCATAAACCTGGAGCTGAAAGAGACCCGAGAGCATCTGCTGGTCCAACTTCCTGTTCCCAGCAGAGTCAAAGGTGGCGGCTGCCCTTCAAAGTTCCTACACTGATTGCAACACAAACCCTCTGCTTTCCAATCCTTTGTTGCTTCGTTTTGCAGTTGGGACAATTAAATGGTACTGCTGTCTCAGAATGACTGTGAGGCTCAGTGACTAAAAACGGAAAGTCAAAGCCAGGAATAAAAGCAAAAGGGACCGTGACCTGGCTCTGGCCAGGCCCTCACTTCTGTAGCCCCCGAGGCAGGGACCCCTGCGGAGGTCCCTGAGTGCCAGGTGACGGACAGGAGAGTGTTGCAGGAGGGAGCTCATGGAAGCCGCTGGAAACAGCAATGTACAGCAGCCCGGCTCTGTGTGTCCAGCTCCCCCCACGCCCCGCCCCACAACACCTCATTAAGCCTTACCTGGACCGCAGCACCTTCACTTTCCCCGGTCACTGGGATCACCACCGAAGTGCGACTTGGGGGTGTGTTCTGGTGCAGGTGACATGAGACAAAATCGAGAATCATCGTGAAGCATATGAATGAGGACAGCAACCAGCCAGTGAGGGAACTGCTCTTCCCAGACTCTCAGTTCACTAGACCGTGTGAACAAGCATCCACTTCCTACTTAGAAAATGTCTACTTTTGTTGGTTTTGAATTCTTGGGGCCATTTCCAGGGATGTTCCCCGGGACTTGTTTCTCTAACAATCTAAAGAGCCCAGCACGTCTGGACAACGGACAGTCCTGTCTGCGCTCGGTTGGCATTGAGAGCCTGTTCAGGGCATCCTAGAGTTTCTACATTTTTCGTCACCAAGGTGAGGAAGGTTGGAGGTTGAGGATGGGGGTGGTGTTAGGAAATGAAGGGAAGAAGTACCTCCAGCACGTTAGAAAACCCAATGACAACGTTATTTTGGATGAGAGCCATGTATTTGTTTCCAAGGGGGCTGGTTGTAAAATTCACTTCTACGGCTGTCCCATTCTTCTTGCAAGCGGTGATGTTGGGATCCCACAGACTTCCTGAGTCAAGAGAGAACCACAGGGATGGAGTTGCAAAGCGTCGCTCACTGAAGTCCCCCAAAGGCTTGACAAAAATCTAAGTTCTCAGGCGTACTTGCAGCCAAGAGATATGGGCTTGACAGCACAGTGTACTTTGTACTAATCCTTGCTCCCAGAACCTCAAAGTACCTGCTACCCATGAAAGTTTAGGAGCCCCGTGTCACTGCTTTGCATAAGATAGCTTCCCTGGGCTGGGGGTGGTGGGAGCCACAGATCTGGTTCTACTACTCACTTCTATTCTCAACATCCATTTTTGAGTCAAGGGTAGGGTCAGCATTTTCTCCTTTCCAGGATGGGGAGGAGGAGCCACAGGCCACAAGATAGGGCTAAGATAGGGCCAGTGAATTCAGGGTCAGAACTGCAGCTACTAGAACATTCTGGGTTCATCAGACCATTCTGCTGGCTTTACTGAATGTGAAGAAATAAGGAAATGCCTCCTCGCTTAGCAGGTAAAAGAGTATATATGTATATACCATGTATATGACAGGATGTTTGTCCTGGGGCACCCACCAGATTGTACATACTGTGTTTGACTGTTTTCATGTATGTTGGAGGTAGTGTTCTTTGATTGTACTGATTTTGTTTGGCAGTTTTGTGAAATATTTTATAATGTCCCTGCCTGGGGACCTGTTAGAAAGCACTTTATTTTTTATATATTAAATATTTATGTGTGTAAAAAAAAAAAAAAAAAAAAAATCTCACGGGCCTGCTCTGTGGGAAAGAGTCAGTTGACTGTTGTGACTTGCAAATCAGCACCAGGTTCGCTTCCACCAGATGATAGCATGGATTGTTTCCCCCACCTGGGAGAGCATTTCGGGCCCTAGCTCAGAACTGTCTTTAGGAGTGGGGGCTCTAGGACTGACTGCAGGTCCTCAGAGCTCCTCACACTCACCGTGCCCCCCCCCACAGTCCAGATGTCTTCTGGTGGGGGGCCAGAGCAGAGACACAAAGCTCCAAGTCGGCCTTGTGCCGAGGAGGCCACATGGGGCTCAGTCTGACAGGGTGCGCGGGGATGCCTTGTGGGGTTGGGGGACCTAAAAGATAGGGATGGATCCCTCATATCCCACCAGCCTCCTCAGCATCCCAAGACCCTATTTCCCAGAAATTTACACACGCCCTTGTAAGACCCTTGGGAATGAGACACTGGGGACTGGTTATCTGGAAGGGACTTACTCCAAAATTCAAAGGGCAGTGGCAGATTCTAATAGCCTAGCATGTGAGAGGGGAACCCTGGTGATGAATACGCTTCTGGGTCATGACTTGAGCTAACACGCCCACCTTGAATGTTGGCTAATCCAAGCAGAAGGCTCCCAGGCCCCCTGTGGCCAGAGGTCAGTGGTGTTGCTGTCCCAGAAGGGGCGAGGACTCAGGGATTCCCCTCCAACCAGGAAGGCCTTCCGCCAGCACCACCAGCAGTGCAGTTGGGACAGAAATTATCATTCCACCAAGGCGGTGGGTGTTCTCCTATGACCGCCGCTCACTGACTACACCTACTCGGAGTCGGCCCTTCTCTGGACAGGCTGATTCAGTGGGCTCAGTGCCAGCGGGGGGTCAGCCTGCTCTGTGCAACTCTCGGCCTCAGTTTCTTCGTGGAAGATGGACTGAGCTGTGTGGGCTCCAGTTTCTTCTAGTAACAAAGGCAAATGCCGTATTTACTTACCTGCCTCGACGCACTTTTTTTTGTATCTCATTATGCGGCTTAGGCAGCCTGGAGATTTGAATGAAAGTTTTGTTTTAGAAAAAGGTATCTGCCCCACTTCCTTGCCAACAAGTACACACAACACAGGCTTGCCACACTTGCCACGAATGGCCAGAACGTTCAAGATGCGAGGTTCAGAGAGCGAATTTAAATGGGACGCTCACATTTGACTGTTAAGCAGATCACCCAAAAGTGATAGCCAGAGTCTGATTTTAAAACAATCTTTATCAGAATAGTACCTGTGAGCCCCAGGAGAAGACTCAACCTTGATAATATATGTAAATACTGCCCCTTCCCGGAGGTGGAGCTTAACCCACACGCCACACCCACAACCCCAGAGTGGGGCAGATTGAGTCACTTGTCTTCAAAAACTGGAGTGGAGAAATGGAAAGCCAGTAGATGTCAATGGAGATGGCTGGCAGATAGCAGCGACATCGTGGTGATGTCACCCACCCCTGCTAGGAGGCAGTGGGAAGGACACTCCACCTCTGCATGGTCTCCAAAAACCCACATCCCCAGGCTCATCAGCAGATGAACATCAGACGACCCAGACTAGGGGACATTCTTAGGATGCCCGGCCACCCCTCCAGATTATCAAGGTCACGAGGACTTAAGACTCGAAGCCTGTCATAACCAGAGGAGACAGGCGATGCAAGGACTAAATGTGACTGGAGCAGAAAGCGGGCATTCACGGAAAAGCAGGTGACATCACAATAAAGTCTGGAGTTTAGTTAATGGAAGTGTACCCCTGTGGGTTTCTTAGTTTTGACACATGTAACCACAGTAACGTGACAGGTTCCGATGCGGGACACGGGGTGAGAGCCCTTGGGAATGCTTTGGACATCTACACCACTCTTGGTACTATCTTTGCAAACTTATTCCAAAATCAGACATTTCTGTTTTTTAAAATGAGGTTTGGTCTCATCAAGAAATCTGGAACACCCTGGGCCTCGAGTTCAAAGAACAGCAAGGAATTGGGAACTGCCCCCTTTGGCTTAGATGCTTCGCCAGGGACAGAGGACAGGACTGGAAGACAGAAGAGGTGACCCAGCCTAGGTGAGGGTGACATGGGGACTGCTGTAGCCAGGCACCGTGCTGGACCCTCCCCACGCGACACCGTGATCCTCTGTCCCGCTCATGGCAGCCCCGTGTGTGACGCCGCAGGTGTGACACTCGAGGGCTGCTTGTGGGCTGTGGAGTAGTGGAGATGACCCAGTGTTCAGCTCGGTGCCACCCTGCCTCTCGCCGACAGCCCCGGATCCTCTGGAGGCTGAGACCCAGGCGCTCCTCAGACCCCACAGCCTGCTAACCCAGACTGAACAGACTTTGTGCAAGAAACATTTTGCCTCAACGTTAAGAGCAGTGAAAGTCATTGACTGAGAACGACCAGTGTGGGAATGCCAGCATCACTTGGGCTGTGTGTGTGTGACCCAGGGCAAATTTCTGAAGCTCACGGGTCTTTATCTGTGCAATGGGGCTCTCCCCACCTCGGGGTTGTTGGAAGCTTCAGTAAGAGGCTGCGTGTCAGATGCTCAGCATGGGGTCTGACGCAGGAATGGGCTGTCCCCTACGAATGATCTGACTTACTCCTCTCCCCCACTCTGTGAGGGAGACACAGTTACTGTGCGGTTACTACGTCTGTACATCACAGATGAGGAAACCAGACTCGGCGGGGCCAAAGGCTTTGTCCAAGGCCCCCCAGCCTCTCTGAACCAAACCAGACGCCCCGCGGCAGGCATCCTAGCCAGACAGAGTGGAGAGGGGGGCTTACCTGGCGAGGTGAAGTTCACAGACATGGAGGGGGGGTCTTCATTCATATTGGCATTGGGGATATTGTGGGCCCCGATGAAGTAGACTGTGTTCGGCTCTACAGGAAAGCCTGTGTAGGAAAACATCCACTGAAAGGCAAAGCAAAGAGCCCCTGAATTTCTGAAACACACACCTTCGTGTGCTGCCCTTCTCATTTATAATTGCCTGTCCTGAACCTACTGCTGACATGGAGGTCTCCAGCTGAGGTCTGCTTCGGGAACGTAGCCCGCACAGTTTGCCAGGGTAAGTCGCAGCATCAGAGAAGCATAAGCTTTTAGAGCCAGGATCGAATTTAAGTTCAGCACCCCTCACTTTGCTGATGGGGAAACTGAGGCCCGGAGACGCTGACTTGCCCAAGGCATACAGGCCGGAAGTGGCCAGGCAGCCAGCTCCAGGCGGTCACCGCCTCCCTCCAAGTGACGGGGCCAGCCGAAAGGACAGTTAGCCAGGGCCTCCCTCCACGTGCTCACCCGGCCGCCGGTCCGTGGGGTCTGAGTCTGGAAAGCTTCCGTGTAATTGCATCTCACGCAGCTGTAGGACCGCGCGCTGCTCTTGCCTGTCACGCAGATCTTGGTGGCCTTCAGGAAGCGAATGCTGGCTGTAGGGAAAGGCAAGAGGGCTGTTGTGGATCGAGCACCTACTCATGGCCAGCCGGATGCTAGAACGCCTCACCACCCATCTCAGTTCATACAACCGTCCCGGAAGGCAGGTGTCCCGGTGCCCATGTAACAGGGGAGGCGCGGGAGGCGTGGGGGGATTTCAGGGAGCCCTGCCTAAGCTTACAGAGCTCCTCAGTGGTAGACGTGGACTCAGCTCTCAAGACCACACTCTTGGGGTGCCTGGGTGGCTCAGTGGGTTAAGCCTCTGCCTTCGGCTCAGGTCATGATCTCAGGGTCCTGGGATCGAGGGATCAGCAGGGAGTCTGCTCCCCACACTCCCCGCCTGCCTCTCTGCCTACTTGTGATCTCTGTCTGTCAAATAAATAAATAAACTCTTTTTAAAAAGACCACGCTCTTTTCTCCGCACAGTGAAGCCCCAGTCTCACAGGGTCCTGCCAAGGGGACTCCAGCTCTGCACTACTGTGCGAGTCTGTCAGGGAGAACAGGCTCCCCCCCCCAGAGCAGCACCCCAAGACCATGCCAGTTCTGAGCACCCCTGCTCTCCCCCATTCCCTGCCTGTCTAAGGCTCACTACTCCTTCAGGGCCCAACTCCCCAGGAATAGCAGCTAACAAATGCTGGTGCCCGCCCTGTGCGAGGCACGGGGCCCCCGCCCTCCTGCCCCTCCTGAGGGCCCTCTCCTGCTTGCCCTGGACCTGTCCCACTCAGATGGAGCACAGCCCCTTTCCAGGTGCCCGGGACAAGGAGCCCATGTCCCTGTGCCCCTGTGGCTGAGCGTGCCGCCCCCTGCCCCCTGAGAGCCCTCCCCCATGGTAACAGTAACCGCCTCCCCTGTCTGTGCCAGGCCTTCCTGGATGCCTGACGCGGTGGACTTTAACAGAATCAAGCCAGTGGAAACCAGGGTAACGGGCTCTCGGTCTGCAGGGTTGGTTCACGGGAGGAACTCACAAGCTGCCTTGGGGCAATGCCAGAACCTTCACGATGCCATGTGGGAAACGGAAGAGTAATGAACCTGAGCCAGCACTTGCCCTAAACTCAGGGCGATCATCTCAGTTTTCCTCCATGAAGTGAAAGGACATACAGGAGAGAACACAGATCCGAAGTAGACCCCGTGGTGAGTGATCGCACTCGTGCAGTCAGCACCGAGGCCGAGAAACAGCCTGGGAGTGCCCTTCATGCTTCCTGCCAGCCTCTCCCGAGCCAAAAGTCACCACGGCCATGACTTATACTAGCCGCTCGGGTTTGCGTTCAGATGTGCGTGTGGACTCCTGGGTCTGGCTCCTCTGGTCCGTGAGATTCACCCGTGCTGGGTTTAGCTACAGGTTGTTCACGCTCATCGCTGCCCTGGATTGGTTTTGTAATTCTACTGTCGGCAGGCCTCTGATGTGTCCCAGTCTGGGACTGTTATTAGAATAATGCTACCAGGAATCACCTAGAACAGTAGTCCCCTCTTGTCTGCAGGGCACATGTTCCAAGACCCACAGTGGAGGCCTGAAGCTGTGAGAAGTCCCAAACTCTCATATATCCTCCGTGTTTTCCTCCACATACATACCTCTGTTAAAGTTTATAAACCCAGCGCAGCAAGAGTGAGCATTAATAACAATAGAACCGTTCTAACAACAGACGGTAATAGAAGTTCCGTGAATGTGGCCTCTCTGAAACGGTCTGATTGTACTGGGCTCGCCCTTCTGCGCTCGGAGGTAAGGGAGGGGAATGGCAGACACCCGGTGACAGAGCGTTAGGCCCCTGTGGACCCGCAGAAGGTAGGTCAGAAGGAGGCTCATCGCTTCCAGACTCCGGCTGGCCCCACATTTAGCCACGGAAAGCAAGACCACAGATGAAGGGAGACCACGGTAGGAGGCATTGGGTGCGCCTTGTCTGTATTCTTGGGTTTCTGCCAGGGGTGGGATGACTGGGCTGCACAGTCTGCACTTCTCTGCTCTACTGGACGCTTCAGGCTTTATTGCTTGGTACCAACTTACCATCAGCCCGGAGTCTCCAGCTGATGTTCATCGAGATGGAATAGTTGTCCATTGCAACGCCGCTTGTAACAGGCTCCACTCGGAGGTCCCCCAAGTCTCCTGGGGTCAGAGTGTGTTGGACCATCCACTCTGGAGACGGTCCTGGGAAGAGGCAAAACTGCTTGGGACACTCTTCTCCTGGCCCCGTCCAGTGCCATCTCATCTCACTGTCCCACCCTGACCTGTCCTTCGGTCATGATTCATCTCTTCCTGCTGCTAAGGCAGGCCAGGCCTGATCTTTCTTAGTGCTTGCCTGATTTATGGCGGAGATTTCAGGCTCCAGCCCACAGGGCACTCAGGACCGCTCCACGGGCCTGTCCTATGAATCTGACCTGCTCATTAGGTCGGTCCTGCCTTCGGAGCACCTCAGCCTGCACTCCAGCCCGCTGGCCCACACCTGCCCTTCCTACCTCCTAATCCTCGCCGGTACCATCTCTCCTCCAGCTCATCCTTTCCATCCCTATTTCTTGGGCAAGACCCCACCCACCCTTCAAATACCACCATCTCAAACACTCCTTCTTCTCTGAAACACTGGCTTCCTGTTCTCAACTGTAAGTGACCGCCTATCACAGCATTTGATCTCCCAGAAGTGGCCCGCTTCCTTCCCCCCTAAATGGTGATTGCTGCTGCCTGTGCCCCTCTTATTGGCCAGGGAGCCAGCCCATATGAAACACTGGGAGCTCTGCCTTGCCAGGGAGACACTTCGCCCACATCAGCTAACGAAGCAATGTTTCACTCTGTACCTGGTCTCCCATGACCCATTGCCTGGACTTGGACCCCCTAAAAGTCCAACGGCTCTGTCAGTGTAAAGCCCCAAATACCCATTCCCTAGCACACCTACCGGGCTCAGAGCCACACTGAATCGTCTGCAAGAGAGAAAGAAAGTGTCATGTTGAATGCTAGCAAACCCTAAGCCTTCATTTGCCAAATTAGACAAAACACCATCTTTTTCCTTTTCTTTTTTAAAGATTTTATTTATTTGACAGAGCACAAGTGGGGGAGCAGCAGGCAGAGGCAGAGGGAGAAGCAGGCTCCCCACCGAGCAGAGAGCCAATGCAGGACTTGATCCCAGGACTCTGGGATCATGACCTGAGCCAAAGCAGACACTTAACTGACTGAGCCACCCAGGGGGACCCTAAAACCATCTTTTTTCTTAAAATGCATATGTAAGTGGCAAACTTTTAGAGAAAAGCTGGGGTGAGTCCACTTCAGTTTGGGGGAGACTGAGCTAAGCTTTGTAGGCTACGATGAACCTGACATTAGCTATTACGTACTTGATCTTCAAGCCTGCTCATCACCTCACTTAAAAACTAGAGATGGGTCGCCGCCCCTCTCTGTGCCTCACCCCACTTCCCCTGCTATAAGCAGGGGTGACTCTGGACTGTCATGAAGACCCCTTCACACTCTGTTGTTCAACTGCAGATTTTCAGGACCATCTAGAGTATTTATTGATTCTCCCCAGGTTAAGGACGAAGCTGTGCGAAGAAGATAAACAGAAGCAAGCCATAACTGCAGGCAGGCCATGGTGCCTTCCCAGGGCCTTTTAAATAGTCCTCCTCTGATACGAACTCAGCTGTGACTGTGATTTCATCCTGTTATCTTTTTAAAAGATAAAAGAGCTTTTAAAAAATAAGTATGTATCATTAGTGTCCAAGGAAGGCCAGTACTACATCCCTTGGAGGCAATGGCTCATGTCTTTTTAAGCAATAAATAAATAAATAAATAAATAAATAAATAAAATTAATAATATTAATACTCATAATAATAATAATTAGTACTTTCGTTTTGGAATAAAATGCTGGACCTAAAATAGTTAACTTTCAGGCAGCACAGCAAGTTCCAATAACAAGACCCTATAGGCTAAAAGGCCAGCGATTTGCTATCTGATACCTCTCAGCCTGAACATTTCCAAAATCTTGTATGAAAGAAGGCAAGGCTTTTGATGGTTTGAGTAATCCGGGTTTGTTAGTCCCTCATCTTTGTCTTTTTACAGCTGAACTCCATGTAATATCAGACTTTTTTTTTTCTTCTTCTTCTTCTTCTTTTTTTTTAAACAAGCCACTATAGTGGGAGCTGAGTTCTAGTCAAAGGGCTGGAGAGACAAATTTTGGAAGAAGCAAAGCAACAAGGATAGTAGGGGGAGACATCAGGTAACATGAATGCGGCTTATCTTTCCATAGCCATCAACAAGTTACCACCAGCTTTTATGCGCTATGCTATGGTAGGAGGGCAGAGATATAGGTTCAAACGCTCTTTGGGAGATTCTCCTTCGTTGGTAACCCAGAAGATTCCCTCAATCCTTCAGGGCACTGGGGAAGAAAGGAAACCCAGCCAGAGTCCGAAAGCTCCCCAGCTCCAGGGTCATATTACCCCAGCGGGCATCAACATGGCAAAAAGGGCAAGTGGTGATGGAGATACGGTTCTTGCGCCCAAAGTGGGGCAGCCCTCAAGACTGCGAACAATAAAAATGTTGATTGAGCACCTACTACGTGCCACGCTCTTTGCGGCCGTCTTGCACGCCCTGTCGCTGCTTCTCACTAGATCCGAGTGAGCTGGGTATGACTCTTCCCTTTATAGACGAGGACACAGAGCCTCGGGGAGCATGAATGACTGAGTCTAGAACGCTAGCTGGCATTTGAGTCCGGGTCCATCTGACGACGCCCCTAGCTCCAGCAACCTGAAGCCCAGGGTAGCCTGGCGGCCCCAGGTGGTGCGGACGTGCCCCTTCTCAGGCGGCCCTCCGTGAACTGGCTTGAGTTGGGGCGCGCGGGGAGGGGGGGCATCGGACGCCGTCGGGGTCCGGGCTGGAGGGACCGAACGCAAGAAAGGGGCACGGGCGGAGGCTTACCGGCTCTGGGGACGCCGCTCCCCAGCACAGCGTAGCCAGGCTCAGCAGCACGAGCGACATCGCGAAGCCCGGGCTAGCCTTCCGGCGGCCGCGCTCTTAACTCGGCGCCCCGGGCCACCCCTCGGGGGCCCCGCCTCCCACAGCACCGCCCCGGCCGGACGCTCGGGGCCGAGGGCGGACCCCTCCCTGGGTGGGGAACACAGGAGCGCCCTGGCCTGCCGGGGCTCGCCGGGATGGGCCGCGTCCCAGCACCGCGGGGCACCTGACCGGCCCAGCACCAGCCGGCGCGGCGCTCCGGGGCCCCGCGCACACGTGCGAGCACTGAGCCAGGTGCGCGACTGCACACGCGCCCTCGGGCGGGACCGAGTCGAACCGCCCGCCCGCCGGCCCGCGGTTCCCCTGCAGGCCGCGGAGAGCGCGCTGGACGCCGGCGCCGCCAGTTAGAGGGGAGCGGGGCCCGGGGCCGGTTCGCTGCCTCCCGCTCCGCCGCAGCCCCCCGTTCCGGCCGCCGAGGGTGAGTAGCGGGGGACATGCCCCGACCCTCCGACCCGCCGGCCGCCCGCCCTCTGGCCTGACCGCAGTCCGGGAGCCCCGGGCGGCCTCGGCCCGGGGAGCGGGGGAGTCGGGAAGAGCCGGGCTGGCCGCCGAGGCTGGAGCCCCACTTTACGCAGAGGCCCAGCCCCCGAAACCAAAGGGCTGGCGCGGGGGACGCGGGCATCCGAAGCCTCGTGGAGTTCTTTGGAGAACTAGTTCTTCGCAGGAACTAAGTTGTATGTTGTTCGGGTGATCGAAATCCCCCCTCCCCAACCCCCAGCTTCTCTGGTGTGTGTTTATTTCCACAAAACGAGGTCTGACACGAACTCTTGGGTCTCGGAAGGCGGAAGCCGGGGCTGCCGTGGGCTTGCAGCCGCGCGGGTTTCACTGCGCCCAGGAGTCTCTGCGCCGCCTTAAATGCAAATCCCGGGCCCGCGCTCAGATTCCGAGGGGACCCCTGGGTTCCGCTGGGCTCTGGCCCACGTAGTTTTGACGCCAGCTGGCTGCTGAAATCATCCTTTGAGACACAGTGATGTGAGGACAGGTTAACAAAAATTAGGCTGCCAGTGGGTCGCAGAGCTCGAAACTCCGCTGCTTCGGTCCCCTCTGCTTGCAAAGGACAAGGTTAAGGGGACCCACTCAAGGCCACTTGAACTTGCAGGCCTTGTTAGCGCCATTCTACAGATGAAGAGACCAAGGCCTAGGGAGGGCAGTGAGACTTCTGGAGGGAGCTGTCAGCTGGCAAGAGGTTGACTTTGTCAAACAGCTGTTTTTTGTTTCTCTTTGCTGCGGTCCTACTGTGTGCCAAGCCTGGCTCACCTGTGGGGTTCAGATTTGGGCCTGTGTGGACTGGACCCAGCCTCAAGGTCACCTGAGGCTCTGGCCTGCGTCTGTGTGGGGCTCCAGGTGATGTCTCTAGAGGACGGGTCTAATTCCTGACCAGGGAGAGGGGCTCAGGTGAGGCCGGTGGCTCATCCTTGCCTGGGGCTGCCTCACCTTCGGCCCCTTACTCAACCTCTCCGAATTGCTTTGAGCCCTGTGGTTCGTGAGACCATTTCCAGCCCCGATAATTATCTGTCTTCTCAGCAAACACCAGTAGGGTGCCAGTCCTGGGGTGCAAAGGTGAATGACACACAGTTGCTGGCAGATGGGCACTCTCGGGCCAAGAATGAATGAGATGAGTGCACGTTCAAGGGCATGTGTTCCCGCCCTGCCGGGAAATTGCTGTTGGAGACCGCCTCACAGGCCAGGTGGAGATCCTGAACTTTGTCCCGTGGTGCCAAGGAGCGACAGCAGAGTTTTAGGTGGGGGGGGGGGGAAGTTTTAAGCCTTATAAAGGCCACCTGGGTGGCTGTGCAGGGCAGTGGGAGGCCTGCCCCTCCCAAGACCAGCAAGAAGGTACGTATTCCCTTGGTGAACAGCTGAGTGTCATGGGCCAGGCTCTGAGCTGCGCCGGCTGTATACAGCTGTGTGCCCCAGCAAGCCTTGCTGTGGGAGCGCGGGGCTGAGTGAGAGGGTTTCGGGGACAAGCAGGGTTACAGAGATAAAACCGGGAGGTAGGGTTTATGAGTCAGACATATATGGGGGGAGCAAATCCAGGGGTGAGGGAGCAGCCCCCCTGGATCAAATGGTCAGGGTTGGCCTGACTTACATCACTGGGCATCGGGGTGGCTTTGCCAAGAAGGGGAGAAAGTGGGTTCAGAGATGGGAGTGGAGTTGGGGTGGTTTTAAGAAAAGAAGAGGTGGGGGTTCCTTGTACAGGGGAAGGAACTGGTGGCTGAAGGGGGGGAGGTGAGTTTGGTTTGGAAGTCACTGAGCATGGGGTGGAGGGGTTGGATGGAGGGGCCCTGGGGGAGGAGGTCTGGGGCACGGTGTCGACACCGCCCTGACCCTCTGGGGCTCCCGGATGGTGCGGATGCCCACCGCCGGCTCTGCACACAGGACTGCGGGGTGAGGTGTGGAGAGGAAGGCCCCGCAGCCACAGCTGGTGTTCCCTGTGGGCAAGCGAGCTATGGCTGCCTGTTTTCTTGGGCGGGGGGCCGGGGGTCCACACTGGCTTGGAAGGTCATTCCAAAAAGTGTCCTTGTGGATCAAGCATGGAGCCTTTGAGGGCCCTGCTGAAAGGGACACCATTTCTTTGTCTACATAGGTCCAATAACGCTGTGGCTTTATTATATTTTATTTTTATTTATTTATTTGACAGAGAGATAGCGAGAGAGGGAACACAAGCAGGGGGAGTGGGAAAGGGAGAAGCAGGCTTCCGGCTGAGCAAGAAGCCTGAGGCGGGGCTTGATCCCAGAACCCTGGGATCCTGACCTGAGCGGAAGGCAGAGAGTGAAGTGCCGTCCGCTGGAGAGGTGAGCCAAGCCTGGGAGGGAAGGAACCTTGCAGGTCCTCGGGCCTGAGCCCTGCAGCCAGGAATTCTGCCTGTTTTGGGCTTGTCAAAGGGCCTCAGTTCAGGGGATTTAGGAGGCCCCGTGGATGCACCCCTTCCCCCCAGGTGGTGCTTACGAACCTGGCTACCCAGGAGAGCCGCTCTGGGCTTCTTCCTCTTTCGCCTCTTCCTCCTCCTCTGGCAGACTGATGGTCAGGGCCCCTCCCGGAGCCCACAAGACGGCCGCTCGTGCATGGGGGTCCTGACCCCAGACTCCCCGGGTCAGGCTCTGGGCTGCCAGGGCTTGCCTGGCTGTGCTGCGCACCAGCTGCTGCCCATGGAGCCCCAGTTTCCCTGTCTGTGACCTGGGGCGGACACATCTCCTCTCCGGGCCGGGCAGGGCTGTTGGAGACTCTGAGGAGATAGGAAGAAAGTTGAAGGGTTTCAAGATGCCGTGTAAATTTGGGGTCAGGGAAGGCAGGACAAAAAAACCACATTAGTGCCTCTGGGACCCAAGTAAGGGACTTCCTCTGGACCCAAGGGCCCTGACAGCCTCAGGTCCTGTCACCTCTGTCAGGCCTTTGTTTTCTCAGCCTCACATCCATCCCTGAGAGAACAAGGCCTTTGAGGTTGTTGACATGCCCCGTGGCCCGCCTCCGCCCAGATGGAATTTTCCACTGTGCTCCTTTTGCAAATATTAATCAAGGCCCCGGCCAGTCAACAGTGGACTCATTGTCTCGTGAAGAGCAAGCAGTTTTTGGCAGCTTCCCAGGGCCTCGGCGGCCCACCTGAGCTGGGACCTGTGGCTGTAGGGCGCACCCCTGCCCTCGGTAGCCCTCCGACCCCTCTGCTCCGGCTGGTTGAGCTTTGCAGGGTCAAAGGCTGCTTTGAGTCAACTGGAAGCCACATGGAAGGCCTGCACCGCACCCCACTGTTCCCCGCAGGGCCACACAGCGGAGATGAACTGCTCTGCTGCTATGGGGAGGGGCGGGCCCAGAACAGTGCACTAGGACTTGGGCCTGTCCCAGGAGGAAGGCCCGTGAGATCTCGGCCCATGTGCACCTGCACGGTGTTGGCCTGTGTTGTCACACGGCAGCCTGAAGCCGGTCGGGACACGGGGGCAGGGACTGCTGTTCTCCCCAAGCCCCATCTGTCCACGGGTGCTCTCGGGAGGTTTACTGGAGACTCCGGGTGCACAGAGCAGGGTTGATGATCTATGTTTTGACCGGTGATACGTGAATTAATCTATTATCAGTGGTATTGTTATTGGCCCTGGTGGCACCTGAAGGAGGAGGAAGCAGGGCGAGTGGGGCTATGTGGGGAGCGGGGCGAGGACCGGACCCTGGCCACACTGGGGTTGTGACGAAGTCGCCATGGGCTTTGGTTTGGCACTTTTCATTTTTTGAAGGGTGTTTTTTTGGCTCTTACTAACTTTTGCTCTCCCAGCAAACCTAAGAAAGTCGTGGCTCTGTTCCCATTGTATAGATGGGAAAACTGAGATCCAGAGGGGCTAAATAAGCCACATGCGGTGACCGCTTTGGGGCTGGAACCCAAGGACCTTGGCCAGCAGCTCCTTTCCTTTTCAGAAAGCCCATCATTATACGAGGGGACCCCACAGACAAAGCCACTGTGTGAAATTGCCGTAAGTTTCTCAACTCTGACTTCCGATTCTGTGCTTATCTTCCCCAGACCATCGGCAGCAGCGTGTGGGCCGGCTCTCCTGCATCCGGTCATATCTGGGTGGGAGGTGGGTTTCAGACGCCATAACCATGTCAGTGGGACACTGGGCCAGTGTCCCATCCGACAAGCAGGGATTTTCTTACCCTCCTCAACAATCCAGCCGGTGTTCACGTTCCTAGGATCTAGTAAGATCATGAGTTAGTGTTGAGATTTCTTTGCTCTTCTCCCCTTGTCTCATTTATTTTTCACTGGAATCTGTTCTTGAAGAGATGTATGGCATTCCCCTGACCGGGTTTCTAGGTGGCCTTTTCGGTGCTCCTCTGACTTTCTTCTGAATTGGTGGGTGGATCCAGAAATGTGAGCAGATTCCGGTTTGAGTGTTTAGGCAAGGGGATTTCGTCGGTGTGGTGTCTCTCCTGATCGGATGGGCGACCCCCCCCCCCAGATGTGGGGTGACTGCTGTCACCTCCTGGCATCCAAGGGCACAGAACCAGGTGTGAAGGCGGTACCTCCAGGGACAGTGCCTCTTTGGGGGCACTAAAGGCCTCCACGGTCACTAGGAGCCGAGCTTCGTGCTCGGGTCTGCTCAGGCTGTGTCTACATGGTCACTGTTCAAAAGCTTAACAGGTCCTTTGCTGTGGCTGGGCCCATTCTTTCACTCTGCCATCTCCTCTTGGTAGACGGTTAGGTTTTTGTTTTTAAAGATTTTTTTTTTTTAATTTATTAATTTGACAGACAGAGATCAGAGGCAGGCAGAGGGGCAGGCAGAGAGAGAGGAAGGGAAGCAGGCTCCTCTGAGCAGAAAGCCTGTATGGGGCTTGATTCCAAGACCCTGGGATCATGACCTGAGCCGAAGGCCAAGGCTTTAACCCGCTGAGCCACCCAGGCGCCCTGACAGTTAGGTTTTATCATTGCTTGCTGGCGGCGGAAACCGCTCGGGTCGGACCTCTTCTGCTTGCCTTTTTGTAGTCGTGAAGACTTCTCTTCTGGTTAAATTCCAAGAAGTGAGATTGTGGAGATGAAAGGCGGCCCATTCCCTTCCAGAAAGGTTTGCACACACCGTACCTGTGCCCAAAGCAGATTCACTGTCATTGGCCTTGCACCGGTGGAGCTTCTCGAAGGCCGGAGTAGCCTGGGACTGCTTGCTCCCTCCCCAGAATGGTCATCTCTTCCTGGGTTACCAACGAAATCCAGGACTTCAGTGGCCCAAAGAGCCTGGTCCTGGCCCAGTACACCGCACAGGCCAGAGGCTGGAATGGACATACACACACACACACGCGCGCGCACGCGCACACACACACACACACACATGTGCATGTTAGGAAATCGTGAAGAACCTGTTAGAAGTGTTGTTTCAGAAAGTTTGGTTGGTTCTCCAGCCGTGTGACTTTGGAGGTAGACTGTGTCCCCAGTGTGGGCACTCCTGAGGTGCCAGGTAAGCATTTTACTCTGGGCACACTTGTGTGGCAGTTTGGCGCCACCAGAATTATCAAACTTGCTGGACAGTTGGTCACGAGCTCAAAATTACACGGAAATTTGTTGTTCTACAAGAAATTCTGACGGTGAAATTTGGCAAGTTACTCAACACACACAGCCACCGGCTGGTTTTAGAACTTGAAATGAGAGTCGTTAGTTGGCATCAAGTACGATGGTGATGAAGGTTTCTAGTGAGACTTCACAGGGGGGCTGGCTCCTGCATTCGCTGCCCCCCTCACCGAGTGTCGTCTCTGCGCTCAGCCCCTCTGCTGTGGCCGTCACGGGCTGGGAGTGGGGGCCTGAACCGACCAGGACCTCACTTCGCCGGCAGAAGTGCCCCAGGGCCAGCCCCAGGCTGACGGGCCCAATGGAGGAGCTGGCTCGGTGTGACCGCCCTGGGCCCCGGGTCTTCTCCCCTGGACTGGGAGGCAGAACAGATGGAAGTCTCCGCTTGCCCTTTCCTCTCCTGCTCGGAGCCCAGGAGTGGACAGGGAGGGCCCTAAACAGAGCCAGGGTTTTGTCCCGGGAAACAGGCGGGTCAGGGGTGTAGGCCCCCAGACTCAGAAGGAAGCCTTAGATGCCACCGACCTGTGGTAGGACTCCACACCCACCCCCCAGTGCGCACACACACACACACACACACACACTCTCTCTCCCCGCTTCCTCAAATGGACACACGTGCTATCCTGGCTTTCTCTGGTTCCTTACCTCCACCCCACCCCTCACTCTCCACATGGCCAATACCAGGGAGCCCCCCCACCCCGCCCCAGGTAGCAAAGTAGGAAGGGCTACTTCCCTGTGACTGCTGCCCCTTGTTGGTCTGTCTGTTCACCCACTTGGTCTGGAAGCCTGAGGGCACTGTACTAGGGATGAAGGGGTCCCTGTCACTAAGGAGCTCCCTTTGGGTAGTGAGCCCTCCCTCTGCAACTCCATTCCCACCACCCCCTTATTCTCTTGCACACAGTGAGTGTGTTGGAGGACCTGTCACTTTCCCACACTGTGATCCAGGAGCTGTGTCTCCTCTGTGCCCCCAGCCCTGCCCTGCCCTCTGAGGGAAGGGAGCCAGTCCCCTCAGATGGGTCTCAGGAACAGGGACATGTTGCTCTAGGGTAGGAGTGGCCTAGGGCCTGGGCACCGAGCCTGTCTGCCCGCAGAAGAGAGGAAAGCCCAGCCCGCCCCATCCCTGGCCATGGGGCAGACAGCTGGACCACGTGCATCCTGAGAAGGGGAAGTGAGAGTGCATTGCCCTTTCCTGCCCCCATTATTCAGCAAAGTCTGGGCCAGGGATTCTTGGAGGAGGCGGGGGTGGGAGGCAGAGGTGCCCAAGGGACTTTCCCGATTTCAGCAGAGGTGGGAACCAGATAGATCCCAGTTCAGTCTGCCCCTGCCCAGAGGCCGGAGAGATGTGTGCTGACTGGAAGGTCAGACCCAGAGCTTTGAGAGCAGTGAAAGGTTCCTCCGTGGGGGAGCCCATGGAGGGGGTGTTGGAGGCAGAGCTGTGGTAGGAGATGAGGTTTGGAGTGACGGGGGTCCAGGAGAGTAAGTGACCTGCTGTCACCCCATGAATAAGGGCCCTGTCTTCACTTCTCCACAGTAGGCTCAGTGCCTCCTGGTAAAGGCACCGCATTGCTTCCCAATCCTGTCGACCTCTGTTCTCACGTATTTCCAACCTTCAGTGGAGCTGTGGCCTGGATCGAGACTCAGAGCAAGGCAGGGGCAAGGGAGGCACCTGGGGCAGGATCCTGGACTTCTTTATACTTTCCTCAGTCACAGGTTTGCATCCCTCAGCAACATCCAGAATTGTACTGTATGTGATACGGGAGAGTTTTTTGTAGTTTCTTTTTTTAATTTATTATGACAAAATATACATAACACAAAAATGACTGGTTGAACCATTTGTAAGTGTATATAGTTTGGTGAAATTAAGTGCATTAATGCTGTGCCACCATCACTGCTGTCCATTCCCAGAATGTTCCAGCACCTCAAACAGAGGTTCCGTACCCGCCAAACAGTACAGGCTTTGCTCTAATTATGGTGCTTCGCAGATTCGGTTCTCAAAAATGGAAGTTTGCGGCAACCCCGCGCCAGGCGACGTCTTTTGATGCCCTTTTTCCAACAGCATCTGCTCGCCACATGTCTCTGTGTCACTGTTGGCTAATTCCTGCAGGATTCCCAATTCCCATGTCCCTTACGGCGATCTGTGGCCCAGGCTCTCTGATGTGATGTGCTGTTGTCTTCGTCTCGGACTACCGCGAGCCGCGCTGGGAGGCGGTGAACTCCGCCCATGAACGTGGCGTGGCCTGACCGCCCCAGTGGCCTGCCGTTCCCCTTCTCCCACGCTCTCCTCGGCTCTTCCCATTCCTTGAGACAAACACTAGGGAACTCAGGCCCATTCATAACCCTCCAATGGCCTCTGAAAGGAAGAGATCCACGTCTCTCCTCAGTTTAAATCAAAAGCCAGGAAGGATGGAGCTCAGCGAGGAAGGCCTACTGCAAGCTGAGACGGCCCGGCAGCTAGGCCCCTGAGCCAAACTGCCAGCCACGTTGTGAGCGCAGAGGAAGTCCTTGAGGGAGATTAAAAGTGCTCCTTCGGGGCGCCTGGGTGGCTCAGTGGGTTAAAGCCTCTGCTTTCGGCTCAGGTCATGGTCCCGGGTCCTGGGATCGAGTCCCGAGTCGGGCTCTCTGCTCATCCGGGAACCTGCTTCCTCTCCCTCTGCCTGCCTCTCTGCCTGCTTCTGATCTCTGTCAAGTAAATAAATCGAATCTTTTAAAAAAACCATATATTAGAAGTGCTTCTTCGGTGAACACGCGAGTGCTAAGAAAGCGACACAGTCTTCTTGCTGCGATGGAGAAGGTCTGAGGGGCCTGGAGGGGAGATCAAAGCAGCCACCACATTCCCGTAAGCCAAAGCCTAAGGCAGAGCAAGGCCCACACTCTCTTCCGTTCTGTGGAGGCTGAGCCGGGCGGGCAGGCTGCAGGAGAACGGTCTGAAGCTCGCCCAGGTGGGTTCACGAGGCAGAGGGGAAGAACATGAAAGTACAAGAAGCAGCAGGTGCTGACGGAGAAGCAGCAGCAAATTATCCAGAAGGTCCAGCTCAGCTAATTCACGAAGGCAGCGACACCCAACAACAGGGTTTCAGCGTAGATGTACCAGCCTCCTCTTGGGAGAAGATGCCATCTAGGGCTTTCATGGCTGGAGAAGTCAGTGCCTGGCTTCTAAGCTTCTAAGCTGACTCTCTTTTTAGTGGTGAATGTACCTGGCACTCGAAGGTGAAGCTGATGCTCATTTTCCCTTTGGAAAGTCCCAGGGTCCTGAAGAATAATGCTTGTCTGTGCTCTGGAAGGAAACAGCAAAACCTGGATGTCCGCTTCTCTGTTTATGACATGGTTTACTGAATATTTTAAGCCCACGATTGAGACCCTAGTGCTCAGAAAAAGAAAATTCTTTTCAAAACATGGCTGCTCACTGACAAAGTGCCCAGTCACCCGGGAGTTCTCATGGAGACACACACCAAGATTCACGTCATTTTGCTGTCCACTAACACGACGTCGATTCTTCAGCCCCTGGTTCGTGGAGCAATTTCAACGGTTGAGTCTTATTATTTAAGAACTATGTTTCCTAAGTCGGAAGCTGCGAGAGACCATGATTCCCCTGATGGATCTGGCAAAGTCAAGTAAAAAGTCCTCTGGAAAGAATTCACCATCTAGACGCCGTGAAGAACATGTGTGATGCGTGAGAGGAGGTCAAAATATCAGCTGTTGAGTAGGAGTTTGAAGCAGCGGATTCCTGCCCTCACGGAAGACTTTGAGGGCCTCGAGATTTCTGTGGAGGAAGTGACTTGAGATGTAGTGGAAACAGCAGGAGAACCAGAGTTAGAAGTGGAGCCTGGAGATGGCACAGCATTGCTGCCCTCTCACGACTAAACTTGAACAGATGAGGGTTGCCTGGGTGGCTCAGTGGGTTAAGCCTCTGCCTTTGACTCAGGTCATGATCTCAGGGTCCTGGGATCGAGCCTCACATCGGGTTCCCTGCTCAGCAGGGAGCCTTCTTCTCCCTCTCCCTCTGCTTTTGTTCCTTCTCTTGCTGTGTCTCTCTCTGTCAAACAAAACAAAACAAAACAAAAAACACCTTGAATGGATGAGGAGTTGCCTCTCAGGGGTGAGCAAAGAAAGTGGTTTCTTGAGCTGGAATCCCTTCCAGGTGAGGGTGCCATGATGATTTTTGAAATGACAACAAAGGACGTAGAATATCACATACACTTAGTTGATAAGCAGCAGTGGAGTGTGAGAAGATTAATTCCAGTTTCCAGAGAGGGTCTACCGTGGGTGAAATGCCACCAGACGCGTCGCATGCTATGGGGAAACCATTTGTGAAAGCGAGAGTCACTCAGTGCGGCAAACTTCTCTCTTGTCCTACTTAAGAAATCGCCACAGCCACCCCTCAAGGTGGTTCCTCAAGGAACCACCTTGAGGAACCACCGCCCTGAGCGGTCAGCAGCCGTCCATGTGGAGGCAGGGCCCTCCACCAGCCCAGAGAGGATGACTCTCCATAAACTCAGATGACGGTTAGCATTTTTTAGTTAAAAAAATATTTTTAAATTAAGGTGTATACATTGGTTTTTTTAAAAGCATAATGCTATTACATACTTCACAGACTATAATACAGGGTGAACAGCACTTTTTTTTTTTTAAGATTTTATTTATTTATTTGACAAAGAGAGACACAGTGAAAGAGGGAACATAAGCAGGGGGAGTGGGAGAGGGAGTAGCAGGCTTCCCACTGAGCAGAGAGCCTGATGCGGGGCTCCATCCCAGGACCCTGAGATCATGACCTGAGCCGAAGGCAGAGGTTTAACTACTGAGCCACCCAGTCACCCTGAACAGCACTTTAACATGCACTGGGAAACTGAAAGCTTCATTTAACTCACTTTATTGTGAAATTTGCTTTATTGTGTCGACCTGGAACCAAACCTGCCATATCTGAGAGGCATGCCTGTGACTCGCCATTTCTTCCCTCCCAACCTCTGGTCACCTCGAATCTCCTTTCTCTCTCTTTGAATTTCTCTCGTATAAGCGGAACCACACAGCAGCCGTCTGTTTATGACTGACTGATTTCACTTCACATAGGGTTTTCAAGATTCATCCATGTTGGGGCTCCTGGTCAGCTCTGTTGGTTAAGTGACTGCCCCCTCAGCTCAGGTCATGATCCTGGAGTCTCAGGATCAAATCCCACGTCTGGCTCCCTGCTCAGCTCGGGGAGTCCGCTTCTCTCTCTGCCCCTCCCCTCTCTCGTGTACACGCTCTCCCAAATCAATAAATAAAATCTTAAAAAAGAGATTCGTCCATGTCATAGCATGTATTAGGATCCTGTTCCTATTGAAGGCTGATAATACTCCGTTTCATGGATCTCCCGCACCTTGTTCCTTCAGTTACCTCTTGGCTGCCGCTTGCCTTGTTCCTCCCTTTCTGCTGTTGTGAATGATTCTGCTAGAAACACTGCAGTGCAAGTGCACACACAGATTTTATGGACGGAATATGGAATATCGCCAATACCTGAGACCCTGCTGTCAGTTCTTTTGGGTGTATATCTGGAAGTGGAACTGCCAGACCGTATGGTAATTCTATGTTTAACTTTTTGAGGAACTGTCAAACTGATTTTTTGTTTGTTTGTTTGTTTTTGTTTTTCCACAGTGACTGTACCATTTTACGCTTCAGCCAACAGCGCCCAGGAGTTCGAATTTCTCTATATCCTTGTCAACACTCATTCTTTTCCTTTCTTTAAACTTTTAGTTCAGACATCCTAATTCTAAGTGTATTCATATTTTCTATTTTTTTATAACTCAGTTCGGGGAGATGCTGTATTTCTGGGAGTTGGTTTGGAATTTTCAGCTAGGTTATCTAATTTGTTGGCATAGTTATTCCTAGTGCTCTTATGGTCCTTTTTATTTCTGTAAAACAATAGCCATGTCCCTGCTTTCATTGCTGATTTTACTAATTGGAGTCTTCTCTCTTTTTTCTTATCCAGTCGACTTAAAGGCTTGTCCTTTGTTATTTTGTTTCGTTAGTTTGAAGAACAACTTTTGGCTTGATTTTCTCTATTGTTTTTTCGTTCCTTATTTAATTGATCTCTGTTCTAATATTTCCTTCCTTCTGATAACTTTGGGCTTACTTTGCTTTTCTTTTTCTAGTACCTTAAGACGTAAAGTTAGGGTTTTTTGGGTTTTCTTTTTTTGAGAACTTTCTTCTTTTTTAACATATGCATTTGCAACTAAAAAGTTCCCTCTTCGTGCTGCTTTTGTTCCATCTCATAAGTTTCCATGTGTTGTTTTCCTCATTGGTCTCTAATATCCCTCGCGATTTCTTCTTCGACAAATTGGTTGTTTTAAGAGTGTTGTTCAATTTCTACATATTTGTGAATTTTCTAGTTTTCCTTTGGATGTTGATTTCTATTTTCATTCCATCATGATGAGAAAAGATACTTTTGTGTGATTTCAGTCTTTTAAAATTTTTAAGATCGGTGGCCTATTATATGTCTGTCCTGGAAGAAGGTTCCATGAGTACTTGAGAAGAACGTCTGACCTGCTGTTGTTCGGTGGAGTGTCCTAGGTCCAGTGGGGTTGTAGCGTTAATCAAGTCAGCCACTGCCTGTTGATCTATCTGGGTATCCTGTCCGTCATTGAAATCCGAGTATAGAAATTGCCCCTTACTATGGTAGAATTGTCTATTATTCCCTTTAGATCCGTTCGCGTTTGCTTCAGATATTTTGGGGCTCTGGTATTAGGTACACGTATGAATTACACATTTTAAAACCGTATTTATAGGGGTGCCTGGGTGGCTCAGTGGGTGAAGCCTCTGCCTTCGGCTTAGGTCATGATCTCAGGCTCCTGGGATCAAGCCCCACATGGGCCTCTCTGCTCAGCAGGGAGCCTGCTTCCCCCCACCCCCTTCTCTGCCTGCCTCTCTGCCTGCCTCTCTGCCTGTTTCACTCTCTCTCTTGCAACTAAATAAATAAAATCTTAAAAAAAAAAAAAAAACCCTGTATTTATATAAAGGTTTTCTTTAGGTCCTACTGTGCATAGTTTGCTTTTTATAGTTGAATATCCCCATTTCCAAGATTCATTTGTGTTGATGTGAGTTTCTGGGTCCGTTCATCTTCACTGTTCTATGGCATTTCTTTGTATGACCCTCCTACAACTTTCTGTGGCCTTGATATTTCCATATACATGTGGGAGTCAGAATATCAATTTCTAGAAAAAAGAATCCCGATATTTGATTGGCATTACATCTTATCAATAAATCAGTTTCGAGAGTATTGACATCATAGCAACGTTAGGTCTTCCTGTTCATGCTGTCTCTTTCTGGTTATTTAGGTTATCTTTACTTTTTATCAGCCGTGTTGTAGTTTTCATTGTATAAGTCTTGCACATATTTTGTTACATCTGCTCCTAAGTATTTCATATTTCTTGGTGCTCTTGTAAATGGTATTGTTTTGTTTTGTTGTTACCCCACGGGATCAACTGTACCCTACCACCACCCAGAATGTGTTAGAAATTGGAGACTGAGGACACCACACATATATCAAGTAGCTCTCTGAAAAGCCTTATTTTTCCATAATGGGATTTTCTGGGGGAGAGCAGTGCAGACAAACCCAAGTTGGTCTGCGATAGCCTGAAGGCTGGATGGCTCTGGTTTTTACTGTGGTGTGGGTGTGGAACCAAGGTGGGCTGGAGTTGCCAGATTTGAAAGGCCCCCTCCCTGCCCCCACAGCACAGGAATGGTGGGGCTTTCTTACTGACTTGCTCAGATACAGGGAAAGGGAGAGGCATGGAGCTTAAAGCTATCAGTGATCAAGCATCAAAAATAAACTCAGTCTTTATTACACTTTTCACACGTAAAAAAAATTATTTATTTATTTATTTAAAAATATTTTAATTTATTTATTTAACAGAGAGAGAGAGAGAGAGGGAGCACAAGCAGGGGAAGCGGGAGAGGGAGAAGCAGGCTTCCCGCCGAGCAGGGAGCCTGATGTGGGGCTCGATTCCAGGACCCTGGGATCGTGACCTGAGCCAAAGGCAGATGCTTAATGACTGAGTCACCCAGGTGCCCCCGCTTTTTACATTTAAACTGCCAGTCGTTAATAGTATATAAAAATACAGTTGCTTTTGTATGTTGACCTTGTATCCTGTGACCTTGCTAAATTCACTTATTAATTCCAGTCGCCTTTGTAAATTTCTTGGGGATTTCTATGTAGATGAGCATGTTATTTATAAAAAAGGACATTTCTAATTCTTTCTAATCTGTATGCCTTTTACTTTTATAGTAGTTAATTAACCTTAAAATGCTGGTTAGAGGGTGCCTGGGTGGCTCAGTGGGTTAAAGCCTCTGCCTTCTGCTCAGGTCATGATCTCAGGGTCCTGGGATCGAGCCCCACATCGGGCTCTCTGCTCAGCGGGGAGCCTGCTTCCCCTCCTCTCTCTCTGCCTGCCTCTCTGCCTACTTGTGATCTCTGTCTGTCAAATAAATAAATAAAATCTTTTTAAAAAAGTGCTGGTTAGAACCTTCACACAGTGTTGAACAAGTGGTGGGAGTGAATATCCTTGCCTTGTTCCTGATCT
Organism: Mustela lutreola; assembly: GCF_030435805.1. Classification (NCBI taxonomy): domain Eukaryota; kingdom Metazoa; phylum Chordata; class Mammalia; order Carnivora; family Mustelidae; genus Mustela; species Mustela lutreola. The sequence goes on along the minus strand of NC_081291.1, from coordinate 22,934,787 downwards.
CAGGGGGAAAGCTTTTGGCCTTTCGCTGTTGAGTACAAAGCTAGCAGTAGGTATCTCACAGATGTTCCTTATCAGGAAGTTCTCTTTCATTCCTTGAGTACACAGAGACTTTATGGACGGAATATGGAATATCGCCAAACACTTTCTGCAATAAGATGATGGAATACATTGATTAATTTTCTCCTGTTGAGCCAACTTCACATCACTGGGTTAAACGCTGGTTGGTTACGGTGTATGTTGATGGACTTGATTTGCTGAGATTTTGTTAAGGATGTTTGCATCTCTGTTCATGATGGATGTTGGTCTGTCGTCTTCTTGTGACGTGTTTGGGTTTGGTAACAGGTTAATGCTGGTGTTCTAAAAATAATTGGGAGACGGTTCTCTATTCTTCTGTTTTCTATAGAATTGGTATTATTCCATCTTGGCTGTTTCTTAGATTTTACCAATGAAGTCTAAAGTTTTCTCTGTGAGAAGAGTTTAGATAATGAATTCAGTCTCTAATAGATATGTATAGCTATTGAGGTAACATAGTTCTTGACTCAGCTCTGAGAATCTGTCTTTCAGTTATCACATTTTTTTTTGGCACAAAATTTCCACGTTATCCTTATATTGTCTTTTAGTTGTCTGTAGAATAGGTAGCAAGTGATTGCTCCTCTGTCATTGCCAACGTTGGTAATTTGTGTCACTTCTCTTTTCTTTGGGCAGAGGTTTATTATCTTACTGTTTTAAAGAACCAAATTTTGGTTTTAGTTATTTATTTATTTACTTATTTATTACTTTTAAACATGTTTTCTTTTTCTTTAAAGATTTTATTTATTTGACAGACAGAGATGACAAGTAGGCAGAGAAGAGGCAGGCAGAGAGAGAGGTGGACTGGGGGAAGTAGGCTCCCTGCTGAGCAGAGAGCCTGATGCGAGGCTTGATCCCAGGACCCTGGGATCATGACCTGAGCTGAAGGCAGAGGCTTTAACCCACTGAGCCAACCAGATGCCCCTACTTTTAAACATGTTTTTAATCTTATTTCTGTTATTTATTTCTATGATGACTGGGGGATTGATTTTCTTTCTGATATTTTTTAAAGGTAAAAGTATAGGTCATAAATTTGAGCTCTGACTTTCCTAATATAAGCATTGTAATGCCATCTATTTTGTCAAAGCTCGGCTTCACCTGAATTCCACTCATTTTGGTTTCTTGTGTTTTCATTTTCATTCAGGGCAAAATTTTAATTTTTCTTGTGATGTCTTCTTTGACTCATGAGTTATGTAGAAGTGTATCGCTTAATTTCTTACAGATTTTTCAGATACAGATTTTTTATTTATTTCTAAATCAGTGTTTTTGTTTTGTTCTGTTTTGTTTTTGTGGACAGAGAACACACTTTGTATCACTTCCGCCTTTTACATTTGTTGAGAGTTTTATCATGGCCCAGAATCAGGTCTACCTTAGTGAGGTATATTTGGAAAGAACATGTGTTCTGCTATTGTTTGGTGTTCGATAATAACTGTTGACTAGATCAATTTGTACCTAATGTTAATTTTTCTGTATTCTTACTGATTTTTTGCCTGGGTTTATTTCTTATTGAGAATAGGGAGTGTTGAAGTCTCTAAATGTGATTATTTATTCATTTCTCCTTTCAGTTCTATCAATTTGTGCTTCATGATTTTGAAGCTCTATTAGGCACATACTTAGAATTATTTTGTCTTTATGACAAATTGGCCCCTTTATCATCTTGAAATGTCTTTTTAACCTTGGTAATATTCCCGGTACTGAAGTCTACATTGTCTGATATTGATGTAGTCATGCTAATTCTTTTTTTTTTGTATACTTTTAAAAAATATTTTTTTATTTATTTGACAGAGATCACAAGTAGGCAGAAAGGCAGGCAGAGAGAAAGGGGGAAGCAGGCTCCCTGCTGAGCAGAGAGCCCAATTCAGGGCTCCATCCATGGATCCTGAGATCATGACCTGAGCCGACCCACTGAGCCACCCAGGTGCCCCTTGTATACTGTTTTGATATGCTTTTTATGTGGTGCATCTTTTTTTTCCATTTTTGTATTATGTCTGTATATTGAAAGTAGTTTTTTGGTGCAGACAGCATATATTTGCGTTTTCCTCTTTTTATTTTCTTTTATGATCTCTTTTGATTATTTTACAATATTTTATCTCCACTGTTGTCTTATTAGCTGCAATTATTGTCTGATTTATTTAGTTTTTAATGTTTGTGGTAAGGTTTACAGTTATATCTTTCACTTACCACAGTACACCTTCAACAAATGTTGTGCCACTTTGTGTATGGTATAAATGCCTTATGAAAATATTCTACTCTTGGTGTTGTTATCGTTATGTACATTTTATTTTTTTAAAAGATTTTATTCATCTATTTGACAGAGATCACAAGTAGGCAGAGAGGCAGGCAGAGAGAGAGAGGAGGAAGCAGGCTCCCTGCTGAGCAGAGAGCCCAATGTGAGACTCAATCCCAGGACCCTGAGATCATGACCTGAGCCAAAGGCAGATGCTTAACTGATGGAGCCACCCAGGCGCCCCTCTGATCATTTTTTTTTTTTTTTTTTAGCATTTCTAAGTTTCCAATTTTTGCTGCAATCACCTGTCTGCTCAACATGTTGTCCACCTTTTCAACTAAGTCTTGTAAAATGTGAAACTTGGTTATTTTGATGTCTTTGTTTGACAGTTCTGATATCTGGATGGGTCCTACCTTGGTCTGGTTCTGTCAAGTACTTTATCTTTTGATAATGAGTCATTTCCTTTTCTTGTTCTTTTCTGTCTCCATATTTATTATTTTTAATTTTAGTTGTAAGTATACAATACTAGTTTCAGATTTACTGTATGTTGATTCAAGAATTAACTCATCACAGAATGCTCACGGTGGTTTTCAGTGTCCTCTGGTTTTCATCAACTTTCATACAAAGTTATCGCAGTATTATTGACTATATTTCCTATGCTGTACTTTTTCTTATGGTTTTAGATCTTACATTTAGGTCTCTGATCCATTTTGAGTTTATTTTTGTGTATAGTGTAAGAAAGTAGCCCGGTTTCATTCTTTTCAACGTGGCTGCCCCATTTTCCCAACACTATTTGTTTATTTTTAAAGATTTTATTTATTTATTTATTTATTTGACAGAGATCACAAGTAGGCAGAGAGGCAGACAGAGAGCGGGGGGCAAGCTCCCTGCTGAGCAGAGAGCCCAATGCGGGGCTCAATCCCAGGACCCCGGGATCATGACCTGAGCTAAAGGCAGAGGCATTAACCCACTGAGCCACCCAGGCACCCCCCCCCCAACACTGTTTATTAAAGAGACTGTCTTTTTTTGTATATTGGATATTTTTGACTCCTTTGTCATAGACAAATTGACCATAAACATGGTTTTATTTCTGGGCTCTCTATTCTGTTCCACTGATCTATGTGTTTTTGTACCGGTACCATCCTGTTCTCATTACTATGGCTTTGTAGTTTATTTTGAAATCTGGACCCATGATACCTCCAGCTTTTTGTTCTTTCTCAGTTTTGCTCTGGGTATTCAGGATCTTTTGTGGTCCCATACAAATCTGAGGATTATTTGTTCTAGTTCTGTAAAAAATGCTACTGTTACTTTAATAGGGATTGCACTAAATCTGCAGATTGCTTTGGGATGCATGAACATTTTAAGGATATTAATTCTTCAAACCCATGACCAAGGTATATCTTTTTCCATTTCTCTGTGTCATCTCCGGTTTCTTTCATTGAGATCTTATAGTTCAGAGTACAGGTCTTTGAGCTCCTTGATTAAATTTATTCCTAGGTATCTTATTCTTTTTGATGCAATTGTTTTCTTAATTTCTCTTTCTGCCAGTTCATTATTAGTGTATAGAAACTGAACAGAGTTCTGTATAGTAATTTTTGTATCCTGAAACTTTACAGAATTCATTTATCAGTTCTAATAGGGTTTCGAATTCATTTATTAGTTCTAATAGGGTGTTTTAATCTTTAGGGTTTCCTGTACGTATTATCATGCCATCTGCAAATCGTGACAGTTATACTTTTTCTTTACTGATTTGGGTGCCTTTTCTTTCTTTCTTTTTTCTTATTTTTTTTTTTTTAATCTGAGTGCTGTGGCTAGAACTTCTGGTACTATGTTTAGTAAAAGTGGTAAGAGTAGATATCTTTTGTTTCTCATCTGAGAGGGCAAGTGTTCAGCTTTTCACCATTGATATGATGTTAGCTGTGGGTGCGTCATATACAGCTATTATTATCTTGAGGTATGTTCCCTCTATACCCACTTTGTTGAGTTTTGTTTTTTTCATCATGAGTAGATGTTGAGTTTTGTTAAATTTTTTTCTGCATCTTTTGAGATGATCATATGATTTTTATCCTTCATTTTGTTAATACGGTGTTTCAGGTTAACTGATTTGTAAATATATCCCACTTGATTATGGTGAATGATCCTTTTAGTATATTGTTTGCTAATATTTTGTTGAGGATTTTTGCATCTATGCTCATCAGGGATATTGGTCTATAATCTTCTTACAGTATCTTTGTCTGGTTTTGGTATCAGAGTAATGCTGGCTCCATAGAATGAATCTGGAAGCATTCCTTTCCCCTCTTCTGTTTTTTGGAATAGTTTGAGAAGGATAAGTATTAACTCTTCTGGTTAGAATTCACCTGTGAAAATATCTGGTCCTGTACTTTTGTTTGTTGAGAGTTTTGTCATTACTGATTTGATTTCATTACTGGTAATAGGTCCGTTCAGACTTTTTATTTCTTCCTGAGTCAGTCTTGCAAGATTGTATGTTTCTAGGAACTTATCCACTTCTAGGTGTTTGAATTTGCTGGTGTGTGATTTTTCATAGTGGCTCATAATCCTTTGTATTCTGGAGTTTTTTTTGAAATTTCTCTTTCATTTGTGATTTTGTTTGCTTTTTTCTTGATGAATCTGGCTAAAGATTTATCAATTTTATCTTTTTGAAGAACCAGCTCCTAGTTTCATTGATCTTTTCTTTTCTTTCAGGCTTTATTTTATTTATTTCTGCTCTGATATTAATTCCTTCCTTCTATTGACTTTGGGCTTCTTCTTTTTCTAGTTAGATTGGTTATTTGAGGTTTTTTTGTTTCTTGAGGTAGGACTGTATTGCTCTGAACTTCCCTCTTAGAACTGCTTTTGCTAAGCCCCAAAGATTTTGAACCATTGTGTGTCCATTTTCATTCGTCTCTGGGTTTTTTTTTTTTTTAATTTCCTCTTTTATTTCTTCATTGACCTATTGGTTGTTTAGTAGCCTGTTATTTAGTCTCGATGGTTGTCTTTCTACCAGACAAGGAAAAAAAATATTTTAAAAATTTATTTATTTATTTATTTGAGAGAGAAAGAGCACGAGAGGGGAAAGGTCAGGGGGAGAAGCAGGCTCCCCTCCGAGTAGGGAGCCTGATTTGGGACTCCATCCTGGGACTCCAGGATCAGGACTTGAGCGGAAGGCAGTCATTTACCCAGCTGAGCCACCCAGGCACCCTTCCAGACTTTTCTTAATTGATTTCTAGTGCCATACCATCATGGTTAGAAAGGATGCTTGATAGGATTTTAATCTTCAATTTATTGAAACTTATTTTGTGGCCTAATGTGAGAACTGTCTTGGAGAACATTCCATGTGCACCTGAAAAGAGTGTGCATTCTGTTGGTTTTGGATGGAATGTTCTGTATATATCTGTTAAGTGTATCTGGTCTAATGTGCCACTAAAAACCAGTTTCCTGGGGTGCCTGCGTGGCTCAGTCATTGGGCATCTGCCTTCAGCTCAGGTCAGGGTCCCAGGGTCCTGGGATCAAACCCCACATGGGGCTCCCTGCTTGGCAGGAAGCCTGCTTCTCCCTTTCCCACTCCCCGCTTGTGTTTTCCTCTCTCACTGTGTCTCTGTCAACTAAATAAATAAAATCTTTAAAATTAAAAAAAAAAATAAAAATCACTGTTTCTTTATTGATCTTTTGCATGGATGATCTCTCCATTGGTGTAAGTGGGATTGTAAAGTCTTCTGTTATTATGGCATTACTATCAGCTTCTCCCTCTTTGTTAATATTTGTTTCATATATTTAGGTCCTCCTATATCATGCTTAGATATTTTTACATTCTCTTGTGGATTGATCCCTTTGTCACTAAGTAATGCTTTCTCTTGTTACAGTCCTTGTTTTAAAGTCCATTTTGTCTAATGGAAGTATTGCTGCCCCGGCTTTTTCCCTTTTTCCCCCTTCCTCTCCTCTCTTTCTTTCTCTCTCTCTCTTCTTCCATTCTCATGAAATACCTTTTTCCACCCGTTCCCTTTTAGTCTGCATGGGTCTTTAGATCTGAAGTGAGTCTGTTGTAGATAACCTATAGATGGGTCTTGTGCTTTTGACCCATTCAGTCATCCTGTACTTTTTCATTGAAGTATTTACACACTTACATTTAAAGTAATTATTGATAGGTGTGCACTCGTTGCCACTTTGTCAATTATTTTCTTCTCTTTTTTCTCTTGCTTTCTTGTAATTTGATGACTTCTTTTGTAGTGTTATACTTAGATGCCTTTGTGCTTATTTTTGTGTATTTATTATACATTTTTGGTTTGTGGTTACGTAAAGCTTATATATAACATCTTATGTATGTACCAATCTGTACTAAGTTGGTGGTCACTTAACTTTGAACATATTCTGAAATTACTACATTTTTACTCCCCTCCTCCATCTTTTAATGTATATGACATCGTATTTTATATCTTTTTGTGTATACCTTAATGAATTTTTGTAGATATAATTGATTTTGTTAATTTTGTCATTTACCTTCATACTAGCTTTATAAGTGATTACTACCTTTCTGTTTGCTTTTACCAGTGATACTGTTTCCTTTCATAATATTCTTCTAGTTATGACCTTTTATTTTTCTCTTCAAGAGATCCCTTTAATGAGGTTGGCCTAGAGGTGATGAACATTTTCAACTTTTATTTGCCTGAGAAACCAACTCTCCTTTAATTCTGAACAATAACCTTGCCAGATAGAGTATTCTTGGTTGTAGGTTTTTCCTTTCAACACTTTGAAAGTATCATGTCACTCCCTTCTTCCTGCAAAGTTTCTGCTGAAAAACCTGGTAATAGCTTTGTGGGATTTCTCCTTTTATGTAACTATTTGCTTTTCTCTTCCTGCTTTTATGATTCTCTTTAATTTTTGCCATTTCAATTATTATGTGCCTTTATGTGGACATCCTGGGTGCCTCTCGTTAGGGACTTTTTGAGCTTCCTGGACCTTGGATGTCTGTTTTCTTCCCCAGGTTAGGGAAATTTTCAGCTACTATTTCTTCAAATAAGTCTTCTGCTCCATTCTCTCCTCTCTTTCAGGCACCCCCCCCCTTTTTAAATAAAGATTTTATTTATTTATTTGACAGAGATCACAAGTAGGCAGAGAGGCAGGCAGAGAGAGAGGAAGGGAAGCAGGCTCCCTGCTGAGCAGAGAGCCCGACATGGGGTTCGATCCCAGGACCCTGGGATCATGACCTGAGCCGAAGGTAGAGGCTTTAACCCACTAAGCCACCCAGGTGCCCCTCGAGCACCCCTTTAATGTGAATGTTGGTACACTTGATGTTGTTTCAGAAGTCCATTAATCCATCCTCATTTTTAAAATTCTTTTTCTTTTTGCTGTTCAGTGTGGGTGCTCTCCACTACCTTGTCTTCCAGATTGCTGATCTATTCTTTTGCATCCTCTAATCTTCTGTTGATTTCCTCTATTGTATTTTTCAGTGATTATTCTGCTCTAATTTGTACCTTTTTATATTTTCTCTTTGTTGACATTGTCTCTGAGCTCACCCACTCTTCTCAGTGAGCATCCTATGACTGTTACTTTGAACTCCTTAGCAGGTAGATTGCCGATTTTAGTTCTTTGCTTAGTTCTTTTTCTGAGGTCATCTTTGGTTTGGAGTACATTCTTCTGTATCTTCATTATGTCTCTGTTGGCTTCTGCGTATTCAGTAGGGCCTTTTGTAGAAGGCACCTATAGGACGCAGTAGTGCAATCCCCCCCGGCTCACCAGAACCAGGCATTCAAGGGGTGTCCCTTATGTGGGCTATTTGTACCTTACTGTTGTGATTGGCCACAACTTGTGTGGCTGCCTGAGTGGCCCGGCCATAGCTGCTGCAGGTGCACAGATGGGCCAGCCCTGCCGGCTATACAGGCACACTGGTGAGCTGGGCTGGCTTAGACCGGGTACAGCTGGCTAAGAAAGCCCAGTGTAGCTGCTGCAGGTATGCTGGTGTATGGGGTTAGCTCCTGGCACAGCTAGCTGAAGGGCCTAGCTTTAGCCACTGCAGGCATGCTGGGTATGGTGCTGGCTCTCTGCTTCCCCAAGGCAAGAGTCACTTTGGAGGGGTGCCAGTCCCAGCCAAGGCCACCTGCTGGGAGTGCTGGGACAGGAGCCACTTTGGAGGATACGTGCTAGGACAGGTGGGCTGAGTGGTGTGGGTCTCCAGGGGAATGCTGGTGGGGTGGGAGGCAAGCAATGCCATCAAGGTAGAGGAAATATCAAAGTGGCTCCCACACATCCAGCAGGCTGAAGGACAAGAAAAAGGGCATCACCAGCACTTCTGTACCTGGAGAAATCTCCTGCAGATCCCTACTGGCTCAGCAAACATGCTTAAAGTAGTCGGTAAATCTTCATGTATAGGCTAGGTGCTCTTCCAACTGTTGCTCCCATGCAGGGGCCTGAGACTGAGTGATACAGCGCACTGGCCCTTTAAAGGCAGACGCTTGGTTTCCTTTAGCCCTCCAGCTCTCCCAGAGTTCTGCCTCAAGGATTTTCAAAGCCATACATCATGAGGGCTCATCTAACCAGTGCAGATCCCCAGGATGTGGGATGCCCCATGTGAGGTTTGGTCCCTGGCTCTTCAGGGAGGACCACGGTGCTTGTGACAGTCTTCTCCTTGTGACGGGAAACCCACCGCGGTGCCAGGATATTGATCCCTGCCGGCCTCTCTGCCCCTTCTTGAAGGGGTCTTCTCTTTATGGTTTTAGCTGTGGAATAGCCACTCTGCCAGTCTTCGGGTGGTTTTTCAGAGCAGGCCGCACTCTGTGTCCTCACTGCCCCCATGTGTCTATGTGAGAAGGTGAGCTCAGGGTCCTCCACCACCACCCTCCACTGCTCTTCCTCTGTATCTCCCAAATTTTTACTGAATGCAGGACCTTGTGTGTAACAGGATAGTAGTGACTGAGGCAAACAGTATTTATGCCTAGAAAGGTCATGCTGTTTATTCTACCAGGTTGTGAGTGTGGAGTGTTGAGCCAGCCCCGGTGGGAGCTGAGTGGTGGGCACAGCTCCCTTGCCACTAGTATGGGGCCCGGAGTGCTAGAAGGCTCTTCTGTGTTCTTGCTTTCAGGAGGGCCTGGGGCTGCTTTCTCGTGTGCCCGCATGAAGGGGGACGGGGTCATCGTCTACATTCGTTTCCTAGCCCGCCTGTGGGCTAGGCTGCTGCTGGACTGGGGCAGGCTCACAGAAGGGCTGGCGGATGGGGCAGGGGTGTCTTGACGTTCCTCAGCTCTCTCTTGTGGAGTCAGTCCTGTGCGCCTGAACCTTATACGTGGGGCTTTCTCAGATGTGCTTTTGTCAGGAGATTGGGATATACTGGTTCTTTTCCACCCCTGTGCAATGAGCACTGTTGGGATTTATTTGCACATTGTTGAGAAAGGCAGCTCCAAAAGCTATTGGCATTGTGTTGTTCAAACTCCAGCACCCTACAGAGATCTCTGAATACTGTAGCTCTTCCCCAGCCCTGCTGAAAAGTCTTCTAGCTCCCTCCATGGCCCTCAGGCCACAGGCTCTGAGCTCGGCAGCCTGGAGCCTCACACCTTGACCTTCCTTCAGTTACTTATGTCTCCTCTGTCTCCCGGGCCCCAGACCATCCGCTTTGAGGGCAGATGTCTTGTTCTCTGGGTATTGCTAGAGATGAAATGGTGCCTGGCATGAGGTAGGGGCTCAACAACCACCTTAAAGGGATGAGCATTGATTGCAAAGCCCAGAAGGCCCTGACCTCCCCTGCATTCCAGCAGCCAGACACTTGCCTAGCCTCTGGGTTCACCTACACCTGTCATTGAGAAGCCTCTCTGGGGACCACCCCTCCTCCCAAGTTTGGGGAGGAGCCCCTGTGCCTCCAGCCCTGAACATAGGAGTCCTGGCATGGACCTCCCTGTAGGGCTTCCTCCTCCTAGTTCCCCAGTGCAGGGTCCTGCCAGCCAGTTCTGCTTTGGGCCAGTTCTGCAATGTGCATGCCGAGTTAAAATTCTAAAGCTGCTTTTCCTGTTTTAGGAACGTGATTCATTGCTTTCCTCTTGGTGGATGTGCGAGGACCTGGGCTAGAAGCATGTGGCGTGTCCCGCGAGGCTGGAGGGTAGGGCGCCTGAGACCCTGGGGAGCCGAGGGGCGGAAGCAGCCCCCCAGCGTCCGCGCACTGGCCAGCGTGGGCTCCCGGAGCGGGGACGAATACAGTCACGTGGTGGTGGGTGCGGGCTCCGCGGGCTGCGTGCTGGCGCGGCGGCTCACTGAGGACCCCGACAAGCGCGTGCTGCTGCTGGAGGCCGGGCCCAAGGACGTGCTGGCGGGGAGCAAGCGGCTCTTGTGGAAGATCCACATGCCCGCGGCCCTGGTGGCCAACCTGTGCGATGACAGGTACAACTGGTGCTACCACACGGAGCCGCAGCCGGGCCTCGACGGCCGGGTGCTGTACTGGCCGCGCGGCCGGGTCTGGGGGGGCTCGTCGTCGCTCAACGCCATGGTCTACATCCGCGGCCACGCGGAAGACTACAACCGCTGGCAGCGGGAAGGCGCCGCGGGCTGGGACTACGCGCACTGCCTGCCCTACTTCCGCAAGGCGCAGAGCCACGAGCTGGGCGCCGGCACGTACCGCGGCGGCCAGGGCCCCCTGCACGTGTCCCGGGGCAAGACCAACCACCCGCTGCACCACGCCTTCCTGGAGGCGGCGCAGCAGGCCGGCTACCCGCTCACTGAGGACATGAACGGCTTCCAGCAAGAAGGCTTCGGGTGGATGGACATGACCATCCACCAAGGTAGGGCTGGCTCCTGTCCTGAGGCTGCCTGGGTCTGCCTCTTCCCCTTTTTAAAGTAAAGGAAGCTACACTCCAGCACAGCTCCATCTCTCCTGATCTCATCGTGGTCAGTGAGGGTAAACAGGAGCTCAGAGGAGGCCCAGTGGGAAAAACGATTTGGAGACAGAGACTCTTGGGCGTTCTCTAGGCCTCTGGCTCTGTTGTCTTGGAGTCAACTCTGCCCAAAGAGCCCACAGTTGGAAGAGACTTGTAGACGAGGAAACTGAGGCACAGGGCACCACAGTGCCTTGCTCACAGCAGGACCGAGGCAAGGCCTGGGTTGATCCAGAGCTCCTGCCTGGCTCCAAAGGGTTCTCACCCCATTATTAGCTGCTCCTGGTCTGTCATCCTGTCCAGAGCAGAATAGGTTTTCCCACCGCTAATGGATGTGGACTTCAGTCCAGCGGGGACTTGTGGTCTCAGCCTTCTGAGGCAGATCTCAGTATTCGGGGAAGGTCAGCCCCTTTCCCTGTGCAGGTGCTGGAAAGGGGGGCAGGAGCTGTGCCCGATGTCCTTGCTCTGTCCTGCAGGCAAGCGCTGGAGCGCCGCGTGCGCATACCTGCACCCGGCACTGGGCCGCCCCAACCTCACAGCCGAGGCGCAGACGCTCGTGCACAGGGTGCTGTTCGAGGGTACCCGCGCCGTGGGTGTGGAGTACGTCAAGAACGGCCAGAGCCACAGGGTGAGTGAGTTCCTGCCAGAACGAGGCTGCGCACGTGGAGGGGGACTAGTGGTCCCCCCTGGGGCTGGTGCTTCGGGCTCTGATCCCTAGGGCCTTGGGGAGGTGGCCTCCTGGCCGGCCGGGAGCTGTCAGGCCAGCCACATGCATGCAGAGAGCCTGTCGCGGCCCCTGTGAGCATCTGCCCCTCCTCCCAGAGCAGCCCCCCAGTTCCTTCCGTACCTTTTCAGAAATGGCTGACTTTAGTAAGACTTAGTAATAACCACAAATGTGAACCCACTCCCTGTTGCACACCACGGTTTCCTGCCCCGTAGTGCGTCAGGGTTGGGCTAGGAGAAGGGCTGGCTCACTGCTGCTGGATTCACACCGCCTGCGCGTGCTCGCTTTCACGGGTGTCACTGGTCACTGAAACTCCGTGCTCTGGTGTTTTAAGAGCATCGTGACGGCCTGGCTGTCACAGGACGGGTCATGGCAGAGCTGCGCCTGCCCAGGGCTTTCCTAGAGTGGCCTGCTGAGCATCCTTGGTGTGGGACTGGGCTCCGAGGCCACGTTCTTGGGGTGCTGCCTGGTTTTGCGGGAACTCTGACCTGTGCATCTTCCAGGTTTACGCCGGCGCGGAGGTGATTCTGAGCGGGGGTGCCATCAACTCTCCACAGCTGCTCATGCTCTCAGGCGTCGGCAACGCGGATGACCTCCGCAAGCTGGGCATCCCGGTGGTGTGCCACCTGCCCGGTGGGTTCCCTTATCCCCGCTCCTCACAGGGGCCCCTACTAAGAAAAAAGGGCTTAGTGGAGTTCGTTAGCGTGGAGTGGGGTGGGGGCATCAGTTCTTCCCATGAGCCTCAGTGGACACCCCTATCCCCCCCAAAGACCCCAAGTCTTTCTGTCGTTCCCCCCTACTCCTTGGCCCTCCTGTGCCCCTGGGAGGTTCTGCCCCTCCACCAGGGAGCATGGCCTAAAAAGCCCGCTGGGCCAGGCGGCTCTGTCCCCAGGGCAGCCCTGCGGTGATAGGGGTCTGGGTCTTGGTTTTAAGTCCAGCAGCCCTCATGTTAAAAATGCTGGCTGGGTGCTCTGGGGCATGCTTTTCATGCTGAGACAATTATCACGGGCCTAAAATTGCACTTACAGTCTTTGATACCCATTAGGGCCTCTCACCTCTCTTAGAACCCAACCTCCCCAGAAATGACCTTTTTTGCGCAGAGGGTTCCTAGTGAGAGGTCCGTCAGAATGCTGGGATAGTGGCCTGCCCTGCGTCCGCTCGTGCTCAGATGAGCTCACACAGTGTCTGCCCGGCTCGGCAAGGCTGGATCCCCTCCTTCCCCCGGCCAGGGGTACAGGTGGCGCCTGCTGAATGCCCAGGCCTGCCCTTGGGGAGGGAGCTCCCTGGCAGGATGGCATCGGGACGGTTCCAGAGGCTGCCCTGGAAGTGAGTGACAAGGGCAGGTGGCTTTGGCCGCCCGAAAAGCTGAGATTGGCTTTGAGCATAGGGATGGAGTCCCTGGAGATGACCTTTTAAGCTGAGACCCAGGGAAGGAGCAGGAGCTGGCTTGGCAGATAAATGGATGGGGGTGAGGGGACTTTTCAAAAACAGGGGATGTTGAGAGGCTGGTGGCAGGTAAGCCACCCTGAGAAGCCATTCTCCCTAGCCCCTCGCTCCCATTCCAGGGGTGGGCCAGAACCTGCAAGACCACCTGGAGGTGTACATCCAGCAGGCCTGCACCCGCCCCATCACCCTGCACTCGGCGCAGAAGCCCTTGAGGAAAGTCCGGATTGGTCTGGAGTGGCTCTGGAAGTTCACAGGTGAGTGTGCTGGTCGAGGGACAGCGTGGCCTCCTCCCTACGGTGCTGTGAGAGGCAGCTCTGGTCTCAAGTTACTTATTTCAAGCTTAGTTCTGCCCTTTGCCTCAGCTTTCCCATCTGCAAAATGGGGATACAGAGACCTGTCTGGCAGGCTGTCGTGAGGACCAGATGCAGCAGCCCAGGGCCAGTCCTGGGTCAGATTTCTCAGAGCCCAGGTGCCCCTCTTCCTTACATATGGACAGGGTGGCCTTGTGTGCCAGACACCATCTGGGGTCCAAGGAGCCAGGAGAAAAGGCACAGTCAGCATCCATTTCTCACCAGTTCCCAGAGTCCAGCGTACTGGCCGGGCCAGGAAGTGGTGCTTGGAGACCCCCCCTCAGCGTGGGTTTCTCACACACTCCTAGGTGCTCTGTGCTGTGTCGGGAAGGCAGGTGCCCCCAGGGAGCTTACACGCTGCTGGGATCTGTGGAAAGAGACCGCGTGAACGTGCTTAAGTTCTACGATCCGGGCGTCAGTGAAGTGGAGGCTGAGAGGCAGGGAGACGCACAAAGGCCCTGGGTCTAGGCGTCCGGCGTTGGAGGAACAGAGACGCTGGGCCAGGGAGACTGCAGCACATGGAGGAGGGAGCAGGGTGCGATGAAGATGCTGGAATCTTGAGGGCAGGTGGGGGCACCGCAGGGATGCCCGGGCAGCTGCCTGTGAGGAGGGTCTGAGTTGGGACCGAGGGAGGGGTGGGGTGCTGCTGCCGGGTAGATGGATCCCAGTAGATTTGTGAGCCGAAGTCAGGGAGGCTTTCTGAGGGCCAGATGTGGCGCAAGGAGGAAGGGGCAGGGGCAGCGGGAATGTCTGACTTAGGCCTTCGGGGAAAGAACAGCCTGTCGGGGTGGAGCCAGGTCAGAAGAAGTTGGAGATTCCAGTGACACCAGGCCTCACAGGTGTTGGTGGTGGAGGAGTCTGGGGGAGGGCAAAGCCAAAGCCCCTTGGCGTGAGCGGATACTGGAACCTGTGGTGCTGGGCTCACCCACCTGAGGGAGAGATGCCAGCGCTGAGCACTCAGTCCCGGTGCCAGGACAGGGCCCAGAGGAGGGTCAAGGAGAGGGGAGGCCAGCCCACCTGTCCCGCCCTGATTCACTCAGCTACCTCGTCCTCTTCTGGTCCTCAGGGGATGGGGCCACGGCGCACCTGGAAACAGGTGGGTTCATCCGGAGCCGGCCTGGGGTCCCTCACCCGGACATCCAGTTCCATTTCCTGCCGTCCCAAGTGATAGACCATGGCCGGGTCCCCACCCAGCAGGAGGCTTACCAGGTGAGCGGGCAGCAGTCTCCTTACTGCAGCAGGGCCCTCGGAGGGGAGCCACAGGAGCTTGTGTTCTGCCCGCCAGCTGCTCAGTGGGTCCTAGTGGGGAAGGGAGAGGAGGAGCCTGCAATCTTCCCGAGGCCATGCCAGGAATGGTGTGAGGCAGTCCACGTGGTAGGTGGAAAGGTGAGCCCTGCCCCAGCTCAGGGCAGATGCTTTAGGGATCCAGACTGCTGGAAATGGACAGAAGTGGCCAGCAGCCTGGGGTTTCCAGCTCTTAAAAGTTGAAGACCATCAGGTAGAAAGCCAGGAAGCAGAAGTGATTGAGGGAGGTGTTTTTGTAATCACTTTTGGAAGGGGGGTAGAGGTAAGACGCAGACAGATGATAAAAGCGTCTGCCCTTAATGGGCTTTGGATGTGGAGCCCCATACCACAGGAAATCCCGGGGCCTAAGCTGCCAAGTCGGGAGGTTGAAGGAGGTCCTGCTCCCTCTGGTTCTTCTAGGTGCACGTGGGGACCATGCGGGGCACGAGTGTGGGATGGCTTAAACTGAGAAGTGCCAACCCCCAGGACCACCCTGTGATTCAGCCCAACTACTTGACAACAGGTAATTCACCACCCTCTTGGTCTCCCTCAGGCCTCTGCTTGCCAGGCCATTCATTCAACGAATGAATGAATGCCTTTATGGGGTTCGCCTTGGTCTCTGAATCTTACCCCTGAGACACAAGTCGCCCTCTGCCCCCCTCCCTCTGGGCTGTCCACTTGCACACACTGCTGTGTCTGTGCCCTGGGTCACTTGAAGTAACCTTGGGATGTCCTTTGACACAGCAGGGGAGCGCTGCAGCTTTCAGAACAGTCTACCCGAAGATGCAAGGAGATATGGCTGAATGCGTAGAGCCCACAGAGCAGTTGTGCTGCTGCTGCTTTGAGCACCCTCCTGGAAAAGGAGCTTGCATTCCGGGGCCTGCTCCTGCCCACAGCGCAAAGGAGTGCTCCCTATCGTTCAGTAATGACTCGCGGTGTGTGCACAGCCACGATGGCAAGAGGCAGGCTCTATCCACTGAGGATGCTGCCTGTTTGCCACTGGGGGACTCTGCTTGGTGGCAGTAAAACTGGCCAGGAATTGGTGACAAACCACCTGGTGGCTCTGTGTCCCTGACGTTTTCCACCATGGCCGTGGGATCAGAGGGCGGTAGGCACTGACCTGTGTCCCCTCGGGCAGCTTACTGAGCCTCTCCGAGTTCAGAATCCTCTGATAGGAGTCGCCGCCTCACCTACCTCTTCTCATTGACAGAAACCGACATTCACGACTTCCGACAGTGTGTGAAGCTGACCAGAGAAATTTTTGCCCAGAAAGCCCTGGCGCCATTCCGGGGGAAGGAGCTCCAGCCGGGAAGCAACGTGCAGTCAGATGAGGAGATCGATGCCTTCGTGAGGGCGAAGGCCGACAGCGCCTACCACCCCTCCTGCACCTGCAAGATGGGCCAGCCCTCTGATCCCATGGCCGTGGTGGATCCACAGACCAGGGTGCTTGGGGTGCAGAACCTCAGGGTGGTCGACGCTTCCATCATGCCCAGCGTGATCAGTGGCAACCTGAACGCCCCCACCATCATGATCGCAGAGAAAGCAGCAGACATCATCAGGGGGCAGCCTGCACTCTGGGACAAGGACGTCCCTGTCTACAAGCCTGGGACCCTGGCCACCCAGCGCTGAGATGGTCCCTGCCCAAGAAGCCTCCTGCCAAGCCAAGAGGGTCAGCACAGCCCCTGTCCCCGTGCCCTTTCCTGAAACTGTCTAGAATGTTAATTACAGTTCAGTGACTGAGAATGTGACATTTCTTAGGCTGGGAGACCAGTATCAGGCAGCGAAGCAGGTTCCTTTTCCCCAGCACTTTTCTGCAGGCTGCCCCCCAACCTCCCAAAGGGGCAGTAAAAGGGACTGGGGAAGGGGGGCTGGCCAGTGGAGGAGGATGGCTAACTGCAGCCACGGCCTTATCTTCTACTCCACCGCACTCTGCAACCCTGGGTCCTGCTCAGATTTAAAGGAAGTAGTTCTCTCCCAGGCCTCCCTCTTAATTAAGGCAAGCCACTCTGGGAGCAGGGTGCTGTGCGCAGAGGCTAGGTGCAGGCTGAACGCCACGGGAGGCATCTGCCTCAGGCCGCCAGCTGCTGAGGCCTGTGCCTAAGCCTCCAGCATCTCTGTTCAGAGAGAAAGCTGCCTGCCTGAAGAAACACAGGCTTCTTTCTCTTCTGCTTCTCGTGTCCCCTTCCCAGTGGGGTCACTCTGAGGCCCACCTCGCCAGTACTCTGGTTCTTATTAAACACAGCCCGATTTCTGGACCTTATTCAGAGAAGAGTCTGGAGAGTCTCTTTATTACCATAGGTTTCCTGATTTAGCATTTTAAACTATTTTCCTGTTACCAGGGAAACCTAAAAACCTAGAGCAAACCCGACAGACCAGACCGCTGCTCCAAGCCAAAGCAGCTAGCCCAAGAGGATGCTTTCCTGTCAGTCTGGGGAGATGACCCGCCGTGGGCAAAGCTGGCTGATTCGTATTCAGCAGCCGTCCACGGGAGCAGACCGGGATTGAGTTGAGGCTGATGGAAAAAGCAGTCGAGTCACACTATACACCTGATCCCATGAAAATAAATTGGCAAAGATTGGAGTTTGGCGGGGGGGAAACCAGATACAAGTAGCATTTAAAATAGTTCTTTGATCTTTAAACTTCCTGTAATTCAATAATGTAATCCAGTCACCAGTTTTTGAATGGAGAGGACTTAGCCAGACTGTTCTTAGTAGGTAATGACAACTAAATGCATTTTGGATTGATTTTTCTGAAGATTTCCAAAGCCACCATCTGCGGCAAGGGAGAAGAGACTTGCGCTCTGGAAACCTGCCCCGAACAAGGAGGGGAGGGAAAGGGGGCATTCCAGCTTTTCCCCAGGATCAGAGTGGACTGAGATAGCTTGGAGGCTGGACAGCCATAACTTGTGTTTGTGAGAAAGACCTTCCAGAAAGATGCGAAGAAGGAAGCCATTACACCTCTCCTTCCTTTACAAATTTAAAGGAGCTCTGGTTTCCTCTTACCTGCCTCTTGCTTTATTGTCTGTTCCAAGGGAGGGTCTAAGTCGGCCAAGAGATTTATTTCTCCTAGAGAGGTTCCCCATCTGCCCCACAGCCGTGGTCCACAGCCACCATCCTCCGGGGCCCCGACCACCTACAGGGATGAAAGAACAGTGAGGCAGTGCGGGAGCCAACCCCCCTGCTGGGAGGGCCAGCGAGTAGCAAGTTCAGTGGGTGGAGGGGGTCCCAGGCCTGAGCGTGAACCTGTGGACTTTTCTAGTGTGGGTAGGCCATGTGGCCCAGCCATGCCCTTCCGCCGTCTCTCCGCGTGCTGCGGTGGTGTCAGTCTCTGAGACAGGCGCTGGTTTGCTACTGCGTCTCTGCATCGTCACACAAGCAGAATGACCTGTCGGAGGCGGTGTGTCAGGCTGTACGGCCGGATGACATCGGGGCCCCTCCCCCACTCTAGGCCACTGAGCCTTGTTCCACCTGCAGAAGTCAGTCTCAGAGAAGACAGTGCGTGTTCCATGCCCAGGCCCCATGGAAGTCAGAGCGGAATGCTGTGCTGCTGGGGTTCAGCCATAGGGCAGAATATTGGGTTTGGGGTGGCTGCTTGCTGGAGCCCTGACAGGTGAAGGGCAGCCATCTGGCAGAGGGGAACTGTGGCCCGTGCCGCAGCAGCGGGCTGTCTCCAGGTTCCAGTGCTGTGAGGGGAGCCTGGACCTCAGAAAGAGGGCTGTTGGCTGAGGAAGCCAGAGAGGGGAGGAGAGTGCCCACTGGGCCAGACAGCCCTCAGGGCACCCAGACACCAGGCCAGCCCTCGGTCCTGGGAGGAAGTTTATTTAAGCCCCTCAGCAAAGAGCCTGTGATACTAACAGCTGGAAGTACTCTGTAAACAATGGTTGAAAAAGTATAACGGAGCCGTGTATGTACCTGGATCAGGCTCTGAGTGCGGATCCCTTCGAAGAAGCCTGCGAGTTCCAGCTCCTGCACGAGCAGAAGGTTCTTCCTGGTCCAACCGGGGACAGAAGGCACAGGCGAGAAACAGCCCGCCTGTTCTGCGGCTCAGAACCAGGAAATGGCAGGTCCTGGAAGCCAGATCCTGGCACCTGGATGCACCGCCTTTCTGCTTCCAGGGCCAACTGTGGGAATCCTCATTTCCATAAACTCAAAAGAGCCTCATCTCCAGCCAAACCCTGTTCCTCCCCACAAAGGCTGTTTCCTGTTTCCACCAACTTAACATCAGCTCTAATACCTACGTCCTTTTTTCTTAAACCAGAAGAAAAAGCGTGCTCTCTCCACCAGCCTTGTCTTGGGAGCCGGGCAGCCTCCCAGGTCCTCTCCTGCCGCCGTCCCCACAGGGTGCCTGCGAGGCCACTCTCAGCTGGTGCTCCCGCGTTGGGAGGCAGGGAGCCCGGGCCTGCTCCCCATCCTCCTGCCCTCTCACGTCCCCAGGAAAGAAGGCATATATATCCTTTTGGAGAAATAAAAACTGTCAACACAGGCAAGCCTCGGTGGTGTCTGTTTCTGAGTCAGGGAAGGAGCTGGAGCTCTGTCGCTGACCAGTTTTTAGAACAAACCTGCAGCCGATCACAACAGGGGAAACCTTGGTGAGGAAACACAACCGGCAAAGACACTGAACACCATAACATAGAAACAATTTGAAGTAGAGTGCCTGGTTCCTTTCACAGACATGGGGTCAGCAGTGAGGCAAGTAAAGCCCACACTGTGTACTGAGAAGCTTCCTGGCCTCTGGCAGGCTCCAAAATGTGGGAATAGAGCCACAAAGCCCCATCTGGTCCAGCTGCCTGGATAGAAATAGGAGAAATAGCTGTTAATGAGGTTCCTGCTGCTTGGAAGTTCAAGCGGAGCTGCCCTTTCCATTTGTGGTAGGAAAAACACAAAACCAAATCCACTATTCCTGGGGATACAACAAAATGACCTTTTTTAGGGGGAGGGGGCCGAAAAGAAGAAACATTGCATCTTAAAACTTCCCCGAAGCAAAGGGTACACGCCACCACCGCCACATGGTTCAGTAACTTCAAACTTCTTTCAAAGAACAATTTCATGGTAGATGGGGGGTCGGACCAGACTTAACACAGGCCTATTAGGACTGGTGCAGTCGATCCGCAGGCTAGTTTGTGAGTCCTGATGGGGAGAGATGGCGGCCTGCACCAGAAAACCCCATCCCGGTAGGGCTGCTGCTGAGAAGCCACACAGCGAGAACAGTGCCCAGCAGAGGTGATGGGGACGATGGCTTAGCCCTTTAGGAGGAACAGTGCTCTCTGTAGCCAGTGCTGAGTGACCGTGGGCATCAAGGAGGGAGCCGTGAGGATAGCAGTTACACCGTCCCAGGCCTGCCCTCACGACTGCCCCCCGCCCCCGCCTTCTGCAGAGCTCACCGGCCCACAGCGGCTCTTCGCAGTGAGCGCTCCCTCATACGATAAAAATTATTACACGGTTTTATTCTGAAGAACATTTTGCACTTTAATTAAAAAAAATTTATGTCAGGAAATAGTCATTTACAAACCTTGAAGTGTTTTTGCCTGGATCTGGAGTAAGAATGTCTTAAGAAGAGGTTTGTAAGGTCTTCATAACAAAGTATTGTTATTTACAAAAAAAAAAAAAAAAATGGAAAACAAACCCAAAATATTAACAGGTTGTCTAGGTAATATTTAAAAATTTTAAACCAAAAACTGATAATTGTTTTTTTTGTTTTGTTTTTTTTTGACCGCAGGGAATCCCTGCCAAGGTAACTTGACAAAGTCGGCATGATTCCTTGAACAGAAAAGGAAGCCTTGGTGGGTCTCGTGGTCCAAAAGTGGGTTTTCATCAGGCAGTACAACCGGAGTGTGAGTACGTTCTAATGAAAACTTCAGCCCTCATTCAGTTGCATATAAAAGCCCTCAAGGAGAACACACAGTACAGCAGTGTTGTGTAAAAAGGCAACAATACGACCCGGACAGACCCAGCGTTCTAATCCTGCAGATCATCGCTTTGCCCCTCCGCGCCCCCTCCCAGCACCCCTGTTCAGGACAAGGACCAGCAGCGATCCTCAGGGAGCAAGAGCAGAGGAACTCCATCCACCTGTGCCATCATTTCTACACCAGAGATGCAAAAGAGGTCTTGTGGGGGCAGCAGAGGTGCAGCTGTGAATGCCACAGGTCAGAGTAACCAGCTCGACCGACAGGATGAGCTTATCGGAGGCTCAGTAAAGTCAAAGACCGCCGCGACCCATGGTGGACCAAAGGTACGCTATCAAATCCCGGAACTCCTGCCCGAAGCAAAGGCTGTAAATCATCATCTGGTATATCTCGTGTAAAGGTAGATTTAGAGTGACTCAAAATATTTTTAGAAAAAAATCTCTATAGTCCCGAGTTCTTTTGAACTTAAAATTTCATCCCCAGAAGATTTTCACGGAATAAATGAGAATTGGCTGTTTCTTCTACTTCTGTACAGCCCAAGTAAAAATGCTAATCATTTCTAAATTTCAGTGGGGAACTACAATTATTAGGACCCATGGATATTGCTGCAGTTCAAATACGGTACAATAATTACAAAATATAGACCATCTCTTTACAAATACAAATTATAGTATTTTACAAGTCATGTACAGTAATCTATAATTTTTAAACAAACTAGCGTATCTAAGTTTACCTGGTTGCGAGTGCATGATTATTCCAGTTTACAGTTGCCCTTGAGCTGACAGTCAGAAACCGACTGAGTGACACTCTCTTGTAAACCGGGGTCACATAACAGAAAACCTTGTGTATAAGGTCCTGCTCCCCTCTCCAGATGATGGCTGGTAGGTAGGTCCTGATTCACACACTGTATTTCCAAACAGCTAAACAGAAACCAGGAAGCAGTGTATTTGGGGGGAAAGGGTTTAAAAATGGATATGCTGGGCCCAGTGAATGTCTGATATGCTAGACCGATGGCTGAGGTAATGACACAGGTGTGGTGATCGTCATCACCTTGACCTTCCCCACTGTGCCAGCTGGTGGGTGGGCACAGGTGAAAGCCCCAGGGGCGTGCTGGAAAAGTGGGCAGGGCTTATCCCACCTCCTCACGGGTCCTTCCCTGGAGGGCTCAACCTGTTGCTTCCCACAGCTGGGGCTGGGCATGGGTACACGGCTATCCCCTACCAGGTTTATGGCTTCCATGAGGCATGACATCACTTGTACAAAAGTCTAATTGAATACAGACTCCACACTAGTGCCTAACCTTTCCTAACTACGAGGCACTTTTTCCCTGGCCCTCCGGCGTCCCACCTGAGGCCAGAGCCAGTCTGCCCCTCCCTGGGGGCTACAGGGTGGTGATGCAGATCATTTCATCTGCCAGGTCCTCCTCATCTCTTCCGGGGTCGGGCTCTTCATCACTGTAGCCTGGCCCAAAGTCCTGGAGCTCATAGTCCTGCCGGTGGGAGACGGGGCCCATGCCCCCGTTAGCCCGGGGATGCACAGTCCCGTTGAGCAGGTTGCTGGCTGCACTCTCCATCTCATCGATGGTCAGGTCACAGGCATCGGCTATTTCGTGTTTTGTTGCCGATACAAATTTTGGGTCCCTTGCATACCGTCCTAAGCCTTCAGATATCAGGACCTGTGCGGGATAGAGGATTGATGGCATGAATGCTTTATAAGGCTCTGCTGGGAAAATGACAGAGGAGTCCCCTCAGGCACTAACCACAGGATGTGCTCTGGGGACTCTGCCAGTCCTGTTTGCTAGACCTCACATGTGACAGTTAAATGTGAATGGCTTGGAAAGTCATGGAATTCGAACACTACGTATCGCCCAACAAGAGGGAGCCCCACTAGGGAAAAGGTTTCAGTAGGAGGTAGGTCTATCTGCAGGCCTGGCACCTGTCATCCTAGGTCCAGCTCCATTAGAACGGGCAGTGGTGGTATTCTTATACTCATGCTATACGTACCATCTTTGCTTCCGAGGAATGGGCGTGATCCAGAGGGAGAGGGACCCAGCTTGACTCCTAAGCCTCACCCCATCCCCAGAACCACCACGGCACTGGCCTGCCCCCCTCTTCTGTGCCCTGGAGCCTGCCTGTCCGTGGCATACTCACCGCCTCCACCAGGCTGTCTGCACTCCTCTGCTTGTCACTGTTCTTGTTGCGGAAGCTGCTGGGGACGGTCAGGCTGGCTGGTGTGAATGTTCGGTACGAGATGCCAGGCTCGTCCGTGTACCATGAGCTCCGGTGCAGGGATGGCAGGCTGCCGTTGACCTGGTCCAGGGCCTCTGGTCGCTCCACCTGGATCAGGGGTGCATAGCATGGCGTCCAGTCCCGGTATGGAGGGGTCGCCGGGGGGGTGGCCCATGACCGGGTTGAGTGGCTTGGCGAGTACTTCTGGGCTTTACTGGAATCCAGGCCTGCAACTGCCATGATCTGGGGAGAGAAGAGAGGAGGCGGGGCCAGAGATCCTCAGGGGTGGGCCCGAGGGCTCCCCAGGCACAGCAAGCAGGAGGCACTGCTGCACTGGGGTGGCCGCGGATAAAAGACAAGGATGTGAAAAGGACACAGGTAGTAAAATCTGGCTTCCTGGCAGATTGTTTTCCATTTCCCCGAATCCATAATGAACTTCTCATGCCTGTTCCTAAGGAGGCATCAGCTGCTAATTCATGAAATTGTGGCCAAGCAGTGGAGAATCAGAGAAGACATTCTCCCTGGGCTGCATGAACACACCACCCAGTTCACTCTCTGTTTAAATACAGAAGGACATGTGGGGCAAACGAGTCATTCCCAGCCCTCAGAAGCAACACTGTTCTCTCCGCTCCAGTGCAGTTCACCACACCAGCCAGTACCCAGGCTGCTCTGGAGCTCTGGGCGCCAGCTGCTTCCCCTGCCTCCAGTTGCCCCCGGGCAGCCACCTCGGCGCTCCCTCTCTGCATGGAGGGCCACAATCAGAAGCCACAGCCACCCGAGGGAGGCAGTGCACACAGGGATCTGGCCCTGGGTGGGGGGTGCAACAGCAGAGGGAGGGGTGTTCGCACGCACGTGTCCCCCGAGACGTCCAGGCCTACTTGGTTCATGGCATTTGATGGCTGGGCCTTCCCATGCTTTGTCCTTCCACAATAAAGCAGGACATGAATAAAAAGTAACATAAAAACTGATGCAGACAAGAAAGAAGTTGGCGGAGAGACCTGAACAGAGAACACCTGAAATGGAAGCTAGTGCTCACGCGCTCAGGACACCGGCGCTAAGCTAGCTGGGCAGGAGCTGGCTCTGCACGCTCACGGCTGGGGCTCCCCCCATGCCCTCCGGCCCCTGACACACGGACGCAGTGGACCACATCTCTGACATGCTCTTTTGCAGAAAGAAAAAGTGCCTTATTCTTGCCTTTGAAGCAAAGCCCTGGTGAGAGGGCTGCAGCCCCACCACCTCTCTAGGCCCCGGGCTCCCTCCTGTCCAGCTGCCTCACTGTGGCCGGGTCGTTCTCCCTGGATCACACTCTCCCCTTGAGGGCAGGGTTGGAGGCTCGCCCACCCACGATGCCAGCACCCTGCCTGCAAAGGTCTCTACAGATGTGTCTTAATGAAGGAAGAACGTCTTTGAGCAAATAAAGGGCAGCACTGATGGTTCAGGACCAGGCAAGCGGGCACCATTCCATGCATCAGGACTATACCAGGCCCCGGAGAGAACACAGTGTGCACCACGGCCAGGGCCCAGCTTTGGAAGCTGGCAGCCTTGGGCTCCTAGGTCAACTGGTCCTCCTGTGGAGCTCAGGCATGTCACCAGCCCTCCCCCTGATATTTGCTCATCTGCGAAATGGGGCTCGTGACCATGTCGATTTGGACTGAACTGGAGTGTCTGTGAAGGCTCTTTTCTTCCCTCCTGCTACTAGCAGCCGGGAGGGGGGTGTCCCAAGGGCGGTCGCTGCACCGGCTGCCCCCAAGCCTGTGGGGTCCAGGCCAGGTGGGCCGGCTCACCTGTTGCTGCATCAGGTGCAGAGGCAGGGCTGTGCGGCGGGGCACGGCGGGGGACGGCGGGACTTCCTCCTGGCTGCTCTGCCGCCGCAGGCACTCGAAGTTGAAGGAGGATCTCCGGTGGGCTGAGAAGCAAAGCACAGCTGTGGCTGTGAAACCGGCGTTCTGTAGGGCCCCGGGGGCTCAGGGTGGCCCCTGGACACTCAGCTGGGGGCCCCAGAGGAAGCAAACCATATGTCCAAGGAAAAGCATTAGCGGGTAAAGTCTCAGAACTTTGGGAGGATGGAGAAGCTGCCTCACTCAGGGATGTTTTTAGTTAAGGGCAAGCTGGATTCTTGTAAACCTGGGGCCTGTTCTCATGAGGCGGAGCTCAAGGCTCTGGAGGGCAGCTCTTCTGACTGGATGCTCCGGCCCAGTACACACACTGTGGGGAACACAGCATTTCAGGTCAAGAACATAGTGTTGTTCTTGACTCCTGGGAACACCTGCTGCTGCCCTCTTCTCTCCCTGCAGGTATCCCAAGTGTTTCTGTGGTGCCTGGCATCTTGCTGGTGCTCCCATGCTTATACCTGCTTTAAGGGGAGTGACTTGCTATCAGCTCAACTAGGTTAGAAGCAAAATCTTTCTTTGGGGAAGCCCCAGCTTCTGTAGCACCGAAGGCAAAACCAGAAAAGAGCACCATTAGAAGTGCCTCGAAACGGAGGCTCATGCATAGCCTGAGCAATGACAAGAGATCCCAAGTTTGTGGCTTAATGGGACACAGGGCCAGGGAGGTCAGTCCGAATTCTGGGCCCCCAAGCACAGGCCAGAGGTCCCCTGGGAACAGGTCCACCCTCAAGGGTGCTGGCCCTACAGACATACGTGGCGGCCTGACAGTTTGCAAGGCAGGAGCAAGGGCTCTTCATCCCTGTTCCTAAGATCCCAGGCATTTCTCATGCCCCAGCAAAACCCCACACCCCCAATTCCTATACTGGAAAGGTCCCGGGGCAAGCCTCCCAGGCTTCCTGGGGATCACAGGAAGTGGCAGGAACCAGGTTCTGGGAGAGATCTAATCTAAAAGTGTGAGAAGACTGGGCTGAGCCCTTGGCTGGCCCTGCCCAGTGCAGGTAGAAGAGACAGGCAGCCCCAGCCAGGCA
Source organism: Mustela lutreola (assembly GCF_030435805.1). Taxonomy (NCBI): domain Eukaryota; kingdom Metazoa; phylum Chordata; class Mammalia; order Carnivora; family Mustelidae; genus Mustela; species Mustela lutreola. Next base: position 22,908,791 of record NC_081291.1, on the reverse strand, counting down.
GGCTTAAGGTGTCCCCTGGGAGGCGTGCTGGGCCGCCTTCGCCTCGGTGTCCCAGCTCGGCAGGACACAGCTGCACAACAGCTGCTGTCCTCATGAGACTGCCGGGCCTCTCCCGTCGGCATACCCTCCATGACCCTCCTAGGGGCAGCGGGCCAGAGCCAGGAGCTCGGAGCCCACAGAGGAAACCACCATCTCTCTCATTCGGGTAGTGCCGTTGTTTTGAAAATCAGTCCGTGGATACACCCATCATCTCACCGGCTGTGCACAACCTATTCTGACAGAGGAGATAATCTCACCATTGCTAAAAACACCTTCCTCCGCCCAAGGTCTGAAGTGATGGGCAGCAAAGCAAATAAAATACGTTTTGTTTACTTGCCCTTACAAATACAGAGGGCATCTGCTCTGGCCCACTCTGGTTCCTCACTTCGCTCAGTGGTGCCCCGAATGGTGGGCATTAATGTGGCCACCATAGGGGACATAGGGAGGGTCCAGGGAGGACAGGGCACTCCACGAATGAGGGGCCTCTGCTGGGCTCACCTGCATGCTTCACCTAGTATTTTGGGAGTTCAGAATTGCTCTCTTCAGCAGCACGTGTTTGGGGCTGCAGAATTAAATATTAACTGTGGAAATGGGTCTGATGAGACTCTCCAGCGAGACTCTCCAGCGTGACCATAGGAGAGAGAAGAGGGCCCCAGGCACCACCCAGCTGGACTGGTTACGGCACATGGAGTCAGACGACTCAGAGACAATGTGGCTTGGCTATTTCTGGTTACTGATTAGAGTCCTGCTCAAAAATATGCTTCATTCCTCAGAAACACCAGGAATAGGTATCTTTTAACCATCACCAAAATGCCCCCAAGTGCAAAATCCACCTGCCTGGCCAGAAGCAGGCAGGGGCCACAGCTTCATTTCTTACCCAGGCCCAAGCCCCTTACTGGGGGGTGAGCTACACTTCCTGCAGTCCTACTTAGGCCACCTGCATAAGAAAACCAGGTGGGGGACAACTGGCCCCCTGCCTTTTCTCAGCAGGATGGGACTCCTCCAGCCCCAGCATCAGGGCACTGACCCAAAACCTGTTCCATGAGGAAGGGCACTGGCTGACACATGGCGAAGATGGGGGGTGGCGGAGGGGGGCCCCTCAGAGGTGCGGTGGGGGGGTGTTGGTGGGACAGGCCTGGGCTCAGGTCCAGCTCTGCACAGGGGCTGCTCACTTCTGCCCTCTGAGGGTCAGTTACCCGGTCCACAGAGAGGGCCTGACAACCCCACGCTGCACATCGCGCCTACCCCACGTGATGAACCCCAGGCTCCAAGGCAATGATAATGTGCACAAAAAGTCCCTCATCGGAGGGCATGTACTGGGCACATTCGGGACCACATGCTTCCCTCCTCTGTGCTCAGAGAGTTAAGAATGGTGCCGAAGTGGTTTGAGCTCAATCACGTGGGACACGGATGAGACAGAAGGGAAAGCCAATACTGATGGGGTCTCCAACCCCATCTGGTCTTGCTGGTCTTGCAGACAGACTGTCCCTAGTGCAGTGAGACCACACCTGTCACACTGTTCTCTGGGAGGCTTCACCCAAAACAAAAAATCTGGCCTCACATGTCGGGGTGGGAGGTAGTAGGCGTCTCCTTGGAGATCTCCGGGAATCATAGCAAATGGGTGAGTCCTCATCCTCCAAGAAGCCTTGGGGGTGATGGTAGCCTCGGGGCCGCTCAAAGTCCCAGCTGCCGCCAGGGTATCGGCTGTAGTAGCTGTAGTTTTGCCTGGGGGTCAAAAAGGCCAGGAGAAAGGGTAAGGGGCACATGAGACCTTTGTTAACAAGTCCTCTTAGCTCAGATACACCCATGGTCACAGTCCCCTCCCCAGCTTTCAGACACCCTGGACTGGCTGAGAGCCAGGCAGTCAGTCCTAAGCTTCACAGAAGATTCGGAGCTTTGGGAGAAGCTGGTCTGAAAAGGCAGCCCCCACTCTGCCTGCCTCTGAGGCAGTCCAGGTGTGGTATCGGCGGGCTCCTGCTGCAGAGTACGAGGGGCAGGAGACCGCCGGGCCTCCTGATGTCAGCCCAAGCCGCAGAGCCGCTCACCTGCTCCCGGTTGGTGAGCCGGCATCCTCATAGCCCTCCTCACCGCTGAAATACTCCTGCTCTTCCAGGCAGCGGGAGTCCCTGAAGTAGCCACAGATCTCCGGATCTTCCCGGCAGATAGTGGGGAACTGCTCATCCCCCGAGTCAGACCTGCAGTGGTGAGAGAAGGCCCAAGGACCTGAGCACCCAGCAGGGCCTCAGTGTGTGGCTAGCACCCCTGCCCCATGAGCCCCTGGCTCCTCCCTGGTGTACCTGGGGCTGGACTGTTAGGCCCCTGGCGGCAGTGCTGTGTGAGCATGTGCGTGTGCTGGGAGGGGGTCGCTCTGTCAGTAACTTGCACAGTGCCCATGCCAAACCACTGTGCCCAGTGGCCATGGAGCCAAAAGAGTGGGTGTCATTTGGAGAACAGAATAAGGAAATGGACCTAGAGGCCTGCAGCAATCAGCAGTCACGGGGAGAAGACACTGGGCTCCCGGGCCAGCTACTCTGATCCCTGCTCCTTCCTTCTCTGGCCCATGTGACTTCAGGGTCCAGAACAAAGAGGCTCTCTGACCAGTCTCCCACTAACTCTGACCCAGGAGATGCGACGGGAGTTTGGGATAGTGTTCCTGGGGAGATTCACAAGGGTGACACCTGCCAGGTTTTCAAAGACAGCCCTGCCAACACGGCAAGACTGTCCTGCTCGCTCCCTGAAAGCCGCCATCCTGGCCTCAGTCCTCAGGAAAACCAGCCAGGCTCCGTCACATCGACTCTCTCCCAAGAGAGAGGACTGTGTTCCCTCCAAGTTCTTCGTTCTCGCACGTTGCTGCTGAGCAGCTGACTACACTTGATATAATTAAACCAAGAGACCCAGCCTCTCCGTCCCCAACAAAATGACTGTCCCACTGACAATTGAACCTGGTCCAGCAAACACACAGCAGGACTCAGGGCATGAATGTGGAGGGCTACATGGAAGACAAAGGAGAAGACCCGGTCTCCAGTCTTCAGGAGGTTGGGGTCACACTTTTAGGAAGCCCCCGCAAGAGGCTTGAACCCTGCCAGCAGCAGGCAGGGCCAGCCTCCCGGGGCAGGTGCCCAGAAGTGTGCCGTGGACTCCCCCTACACGGAGGTCATGAGGCGTGCAGGGGCTAGCTCATGGGCACATGAGCGTGTGAACACCAGTCCTTGGAGGATGACACAGCCTATGCACAGAGGGACCGAAAAGCTCCTTTGCTTAAAAAGAATCAACTACTGGGGCGCCTGGGTGGCACAGCTGGTTGAGCATCTGACTCTTGGTTTCCGCTCAGGTCATGACCTCAGGGTCGTGAGGCAGAGCCCTGAGTTGGGCTCTGTGCTCAACAAAGAATCTGCTTGAGTTTCTCTCCCTCTCCCCCGGCCTGCGCATGCTCTTTCTCTCTAAAATAAAATAATGAAATCTTAAAAAATGAGAGAAAGGGGTGGGGGGAAGGAGCGGAAGGGAGGGGAGGGGAGGGGAAGGTGGAAGGAAGGAAGGAAAAGCAACCCCTCTGCCTCTGGAGTCCACAGCCCAAGCTCCACTATCCTATCAGGCTGTCACCTCAAGGGGAGTTCTCAGTCCTCAGCACTGAGAGGCCCGCGGGTTACACTCACAACACAGAGCATGCAATGCACAGACACAGGTGATGAGCACATACCTAATGTAAGTTTCATAATAGCGGGTTCTATCCAGGAAAGGCATAACACGGGAGGGAGGGAGGGAGAAGATAAAGATTACACACTGCCAGTGAAATTTGAAATGCAGATTATCAGGCTAGTTCCTAGTGCAGAGGTCAGCAAACTACGGTTTAAAGACCATATAGGGTCCACGAGCTACCAACAGTTCTTACACTCTAAAAGGACTGCAAAGAAAAAAAAAAAAATCAAAGGAAGAAAATACTTCATCGCATGTGACCTTGGGAAGTTCACACTGCAGTGTCCATAAAGTTTTCTTGGGACACAGACACACTCACGTGCCTACACAGCGTCTATGACAGCTTTCCCTCTACAACAGCAGGGCTCAGGTGCTTCAGTGGAGCCTGTATGGTGCCCAAAGCTTAAAGTATTTACCCTCTGGCCCTTTACAAAGGTTGCCAGCCCCTGTCCCAAGGTATGTGGTCACCACTGGGGAAGGTAGAGTTTACAGCAACTGATGCTGTCTTAAAGGCCAACACCTTTGGCAGGATACAGGATGGCTGGTGGCCCTTTATCCTTTGGGTTCATCACTGGCTCCCGGCACTCAGAGGTTCGAGTGCCTAGGCCCCCTGCACATCTCCCATGTGTGCCAGGGCACAGGGGAGAAAGCAGCGCCTGGGGCAGACGCTGTATCACCATGTGCAAACACATTTTAAAGGTTACCTTTTAACACTGGACCTTCTTTGAGGCTCCCGATCATGCTTGTGGGAGGAGTGATGCCCATTTTCAGACATATGCTCAAGGTTCCCAATGCTGGGCCGCTTTCCAGGGACAGCTTTGGACATATTGGCATTATTGAGATTGGCATTTGTTGAGCTGGGAGCTTGCTTTCCTACGGAATTATGGTTATGATGGCTATGACACCCCGAATTTCCTGCTGGAGGAAACAGCGGTCTCTCAGTATCACTTGCAGGTGGAACTGAAGGCCTTTGGACATGCAGGGGACGGTGGGTGGTATTGGTCTGCTGAAGGGGGTCTCTCCTATCACTATTAACATGATTGACATGGTTTCCAAGCAGGGCACCATTTCTCTGCAAAATAATGGGAGACAACACCAGGTAATTTAACAAGTATTTGATGCAGGCTAGCTTTGTTAGGTAATTTTTTTCTACACGAAACACAAACTCTAGGTAAGCTCCGTAGGATCCCTGTAAAGCAATCTGAGTGTCTCACAGATCAGGCCGATGTGTCTGTGTGGCAGCTGGCCCCCCTGAAATGAGGAAGCTTCCCGATCCCTGAGCTGGGGAGCAAGCTCTTGGCTGTCACACAAGTGTGCTCTTCCCGTCGCTCCAGGTGGAGGGGACTTATAGCCAGCAGCGCTGGCTGGCAGCCCCCAGCGGTTGAGGCTGGACAGAAGGCATGCTCTCTGGGCTGGGGGGGCTGAGGGCCGGCCCAGGGAAGAAGGGGGTCACACAGGCAGGCAGCTGCTAGCAGGACCCAGGAAGCTCAGCCACACTGGCCAAGCGGCTGTGGCCAGGCTCCTCTGAAGCTGCCAGCATGGGACAGAGTGGCCAGCTCAGGACGGAAGCAGGCCTGGCCCTAGAGGAGGTGCCGAAGGTCTGCTGTGGGGAAAGCATGGTCCATGAGCCCCTCTAGGCCTGGGGGCTGGCGTGCATTCTCCAGGTTCTTTTGCGGATCACCGACTCCCCAAAGTGAAGTCCTGCCCTGCTATCTCCAAGTGGCCAGTGTGTAGCTAGGCGTGGAATAATTACTTTGAATACATCTTCTTCTTCTTCTCGTTTTGTTTCCTCCGGCTCGTCATCTTGCAAATCACATGATATAGCACGCCGGATTTCTGGCCCAATGTCATGCAGTGTCCTTAATCCTGCCTAGATCAACAAAAATGGCAAAACGGATTAGACAATGTGGGTGTGCTGGGCCCGGCCTGGGTCCTGGCTCTGTTCCTGCCTGGTTCAGCTCTGGCAAGGGAAGCTTTCTCCAAAGGGCAACCCACAGGAGTGACTACTCGTGTGAATGTAACCGAAGGGTCCTCGAAGCCCCAGGGTTGAAGGGTATGGTCAGGAGTTCCAGACGGTCCTAGACTTGAGGCTCCGACCCAGTCACCTCCTTCTCATGTAACCCAGCTTGCAGGGGGCAGTGTCTGCCGTGGCCAAGAGCACATGCCCACATCTAAATGACAGTCTACAGAAGGAGGGCCTGCAGAGTCCTCTGACAGAGCCCTAGAGGGGGCCAGGAGCACAACCTGGGCCACTCTATGGGGAGGGTGGCCAGGACTCACTCGCCATGACCTAAGTACAAGTGTGAAGGGGCAAGGAGACCAAGCAGCCAGCAGGGCCACCCGTTCTGCAAAAAAGCCATGGGAACGAGGGCGTGACAGCACACACTGCAATCACCAGCACATTCAGGACCATGACGGAATGGGTCGACACGCACACAGACCCAGGCCGCTGTGCAGCGCCAGCCACCGTGGCCATCTGTGGTGCCCTGGCCTGGAACCCCGGGGTCAGGCCAACAACTTGCCAACAGCTGGATCATCTTCTTGAAGACCACAGCACACTGGAAAGGGCTCACCAGCCTCTGGAGGCTGTGCGGGATGACCCCTCCCGTCCCCTCGCTCACAGAGTCCTTTGCCTGAGACCCTCACCGTTGGCCTTATTGACACGGGGCCCCAGGTTCCACCAGAACAGGGCCTGGGAGAAGCCCTCCCGTTGTCCCCAGCTTTGTTGGGGAGACATCAGAGAGGCTTCTGCTACACAGGCAGAGGTGGAGTTGCCGGCTCTGAGACAGTTCTGTTCTGACCATCAACTTGAAGAAAAATAGCATGCTGACTTAAAGACTGATAGGGACACTACAGCCACTTTACCCTTTTCCACAAAAAGACTGGCACCTGAAAGAGGTATTTCCTCCCTGCCACCAGGCTTAAGCCCCCCTGTCCTAAATCTGGGCAGGACCCTCCCATTCGCGGGCAGTCCTTCTGCACCTGGGCAGCCACAGCAGAGGCTATCTGAACCCCGCTGCACAGAGCTGATGTGTAGTTCACACTCCATCACCAAGATGCAGGGGACAGCTGGGCCTGGAGGCAGGCGTCACAATCCCCAGCAGTGGGGAGTGGGGAGGGGCGGAGAGAGTGGGGATGGTGGCCGTGGTCTGGCCAGGTCCCACAGGGCTGGCTCCCCCTGGTGTGGGAATGCTCACAACTGGTGGTCTGCAGATGCCAGTGGTGGTGATGGTAATTTAGAAAGTGAACTCCTACAGGAACTTCCTAAGAGGTTCCTGTGAAAACCACCTCCTCCTCCATAGGAGACAATGCTGTTAAAAACAGTACACCAGACTAGGTCTATTCTTTGAATAGAGGAGCAGGTGCCGGGGCGGGGCAGGGGGTGTCTTTCCATTTCATGAATTGTGGGTATGCAAGAGCTGCCTGGATTCACAACTCTCAGGTTCCTGGCTAGGAATGGTCTTGTTGAGGAAAGACACACATGTCCTGCCACCAAATCCAGAATAGTTCAGGGTATGGTCAGTAGGCTACCTTACTTTCCCGTCCCTCTGACCAAAGGCACGAGCTGCATGTGTACAAGCATACACATACACACTCATGTAGGTGCGCACCTACACACACACACACACACACACACACACACACGCTTTCCCTCTCTCAGGATGCCCAAGACTGTACATATGAGCCAGGGGAATCATCTCGCTTGGACGTGGACCTACTTGTCCTTCTCTTGTAAACATCGAGAAGGCAACAACACTAATGTCCAGTGGGGGAGAGCTCTTTCACACAGAGCTGCGGGTCTGTGCAGCAAGGTCCAGCCCCGCGGTGTCCAATAGCCTGCAGTTCATTCATTCAGTGTTTTCCAGAGCACAACCATCAAGAGAAGATTAGCTAAGCCAAGGTTTCATTATCTGGCTTTGGATCACTGGGAGGAAAGGCTGGCTACAGGTCTGAGGCTCCCAATGAAAGACCAGTTTTGAGACACCTGCTGCTGTGTCTATAAGATAAACATAGGTGACAAAGCACTAAGTCAATGTCCCCAGGTAAATTATGTATATGAACCCATGTCATGAGGCACAAAGGGCTTGGAATACCCCTGAGTTTGGGAAAAAAAAAAAAACCCAAAAAACAAAAAAACAAACCCACATAATCCTATTCACTGTCATTCAACAATTTGGACTAGGTCTGATTAAAAGAAATAGAAAACTATTTATTTGGATAATTTTTAACATCATCCTCTGTTGGCGGGTTGACATTTCACTGAAATACACATATAACATAATTGCGTAAGAAAAACAAAAACGGTCTCCAGCAGGTCTCCAATGGTATACAAGATCAGGAGAGTGCGGTGAACAGACACAGGACATAGAATTTGTTTGCAACATAAATCATGGAGAAAACTGAGAGGCAGCTCAAGAGGCCCCTTCTGAGGACAAAGAATGACAACATATTTATTAAAGAGACATCAGAGGCGGATAAAAAGCATCACACTTCCTTGACACGAAAGCAGAGGTTTAGAAATCATGATTATGTTTTGCTCGCTCCACGCAAAAAGAAACACATCTTCTAAGAGTCAGGGATTGACCTGAATCTTTCACACGGGATCTGGGGAAGGATGGGGTGGGCGGGGGCGGGGGGAGGCGGTGCAGAGGGGTGGTAGCAGAGGTGGGTAGGGTGTCTGCAGGGGGTGGGAGTGGTGGTGCCAGGAGTGCAGTGTCTGCTGAGGGGGTGTCAGGGGTGGGGTGTCTGCTGGGGGGGGTGTCTGTCAGGAGTAGGTCGTCTGCCATGTCTGGGAAAGAGGGAAAAAGAGGTTCCCAAACTTGAACTGAAATGAAGCTTAAACACAGCACCCTGAATTTATTACATATCACAAAACATAATAATGAAATTTTTCTAGCACACATATCAAGCTAAAAGGTAGCTTAGGCTGCTCCAAAATTTCCATAGGCACGAGTTCTGATCTCAGAAAACTATCTTAAACTCTTGAAAAAATTACTTTTTTCCACAGCCCTAAGAAAAAGAACATTTTTTTCCTTGAAATAAACACTTTACAATCAGTAAAATGAGCTATTCTTTCATTTTTCATTATCTGTGTTTACCTCTATCAGCAAAATACTACTTTAATCTGAAATGTGGTCATTAGCACTTAAACCAACACAATTAAAGCGGTATAAAGTCATTCCATTAACATCACAGTAGAATTATGGTTTTGAATAAACACAGAAATGCTATAAAATAGAAACATTTTTGATTTAAGATGTCCAATCATATAAAATATTAAACAGAATCAAGCCTAGTTTCTGGTTGATTTTTAAATGCTAGATGGTATCATAAATATCTTTTAAAAAAAGAAATGTTGGCGCTTTGCCTGTAGACTGCTGCTTTAAATTTTAGACACCATTTAATTGGAATTTTATAGATATTTACTCTATAGAATGATTAAATCACCAAAAACAAACAAACAAAAAAACCAAAACCCCAAAACCCAAACTACAAAATCTCTCTAAATATCTTTGAAGCAATAGCATAAAAATATGGTATTTTAACGTCAATAGGAGCATCCGTTTACCTTCCTTTCTCTTGCCCACTCTTAGGGTTAGATTTTCCTACCTGGGTGCAGGAGAGATGCCGCGCTGGCTGCCCTCCTAAGCTAGCTCCGTGAGACACACCTGGGAGCTGTCAGCTCTCGTGGCACAGTGAGCCCAAGTGAAAGGCCAGAACCCCTCCTGAACCTACACTGTAACAGTGGAGATACGAGATGTGAGTCTCCAGTCGGACCCGGCCAGGCCATTCATCTCTGGATACGAGTGCCAGGCTTTCAGACTCCAGCCAACCGGCCCCCGTCTGGCTGAGCCCGGTCTCCATCAAGGGCTTCACTCAGCTGGGGCTGGCCCTGCACACTTGTCTCCTGAAGGGCAAGTGCTGGTGAACCCTTTGTCAGGATTCAGCCCCTACCGAATCAGAGGGCACGGTTTTTGACTAGCTCCATCAGAAGAACAAACAGGAGGTTCGAGTCTTACAGAATAAACCAGCTCATCGCAAAGCTGTCCCCCACTGCCTCCGCATACACACATGCATACATATCACACGTGGGCACACCCCTTCTTTTGTCCTCCTTTCCCTGCAGGGAAAATGTGACAGTGTGGCCTTTGTGTCCACTATGCACAGTTCTCGAGTCATGCATCCAGGGTAAGAATCATGAGCTCAGCCCTCCATGGGATTCTGACCCTCACTGAAAAGTTAGCTATAATGTCACCAGGAAGTTCCTCTTGGGGCTGTGCTCAGCGGCACATATCAAGTTCCCGCTGCTTTGAAAGGTTAAGGAAGGTTTTCTAAAAATTACGTAAAAGGATCTATGACATTCCCCTGCAAATGACCTCACAGAGCTCTCTGAGCAACCTCGATTCTTGAAGTTTAACACCAGAATCCAAAATTCCTCCAAGTTTCCTGGTAACAGAGTATTCCTTCAATTCAAAGTCAGCAGATGCCTTTAATCAGGAGCTCTGTTCTGTTAGCATCTCTGTACCTGTTGTAACGATCTCACACCCTTTCACACACTACCTCCTGAATTGCCAGGATTATCCCCATTTGGTTGATTGGCCTGCCCTTCCTAGCAAAGGCTCGGCTAGGACTTAGGTCCCCAGGCCTGTGGCTCCAGGGAAGTCCTGCTGGCCTCACCTAGGCCATCACCAAGACAGAGTCATCGAGTCTACCAGAAAAAGGGCTGGGACAAGTCTGAATTATGTGCTCACTTAAGGACTGTGACCCAACCTGTGACCTCAGTCAAGGTTAACCTTCCAACTAACTTAGCAGAGCTCTTGTATCGCTAAGGCCACGTGGAAATGACCAGTGATCACACATCCTTATCTCGTCCGGGCTACTCTGAGGAGTGGTGATCTTTAAAAACACCGTCTATAACACACTCACTCAGACCACTGTTCCTCCAGATTGGCACAGGCAGTGAGATGTGGGGTTCTACTCTCAGTCCAGACTTCGCTGGGCACAGGGCACAGGCAGCTCTGTCTAGGTGAGTGGGTTGGGGCTAGCGTGGCACCAAGGAGGAAAGAAAAGTTCCGGCTGGGGGCAGTGCTCAATGCAGGAGGGTCCCTCACCGGGGAGATCATAAAAAGGCTCCAGCACCCTTTTCCTTTAGAGGGGGAATGGGAGCATTTCCCTAGGGTAGCAGTTCTCCAAAGCGCGGCCCGGGGACACTTTCAGGGGCCCACAACGGGGCTGTAATCTGCACGCTACTAGTATCCTCTTTGCCTTATACACACATTGTCTCGGAGCACAGCGGGGTCTTCAAAAGCTCCGTGATGTGAGGGTGTCACCTCTCTGCTACCCTTGTACATGTATATTCTGTATTTTAAAAATTTCTCAGTTTTAATTTCTAATGTACATACTGATATACAAGGGTCCTCAATAACTTTTAAGAACATAAAAAGGACCCAGAAGATTGACAGCTGATAACTCAGCCCCAGACAGGCAGCACCAACCTTTCCTCAGGCACTGGCCCCTTTTCCTCATCTATGATTCCTGGCAGTCCACTGGCCTTTCTCCATTTTTGGAAGAAACATCCTTCCCCTGGCTTCTCTGAGTTAGCCTTGGCACTTGTTAATGCCTTCATCGTGGCTTAGAATGACATACCCTCCCAATACCCCAAAGAGCCACCTCTCTTAGGTCTGAGGTGTGCCACAGAGAGTGAATTCACGCAAGTAGCTACCCAACCTTGGAACTGTTAGGAGGTGTTAGCAAGCTCCTTCCCGTGGAAAACTGACACATTAGGGCTAATGAAGGACACTAGGTTGGTATTATTCAGTAACACACCACAATAATTAAGACCTTCTGCTACTACATTATATAACCTGCCTTAACTTCTTTTCAGTAGTTCTAGAACTTCTCGAAGACTTTTGAAAATCATCATTATTTTGATTTGATTTTGAAAATCATCATTATTGTTGTCAGAGGGAAAAGATCCCCTGCCTTTCAGAAAAAGTAGAGAATCCAGTACCCAACAATGCTGTGAATTTATGGCTGTGTCACACCACGGCGTAATTACAAAGTGTAACCACCAAGAGGCTGGTGCACAACCTTACATCTGTTTCCCTACGATGGACCCCGGCCTGCATCGTGTTTTCCATCCAGGACCCCAAGAGTCTAGCACCATGGATTCTGCTGAGTCTGTGAAGATTTTCAGGTAAGAAACTTGAGTTGTCTCTTACAACTTTCCTACACTCAGAGCTATACTCTTCTGGCAAGGTTAGGAGAAAGGACAGAGGTGTCTGCAGTCTGACTACAGGCCAAGTTTCAGGGAAGCTTAAGTCAGAGGCAGACCTCATGACTTCTGGATGTTTCCATAAGCTGCTCTTGGCTAGCAGCCATGGCTAGCACTGTCACTCAGCAACACTGGGGCCAGAGTCTCTTGCTTCATTGAAACCATTCTCTAATTCCATTCAGAAAGTTCGTTTTCTAGTTTTTCCTTAGTTGGAAGGGCTGCAGGAAGGCATATGGGAAACCCTGCCATGCCCATCGCTTGGGGCTGTTCTGCTGAGACTTCACCCTGTGGAGACTTCCTCTAGAAGTCAGCTGGTCACCCTGGCCCTGAGACACGGCAAGCACATACTGCCCTTCATTGTTTAATAAACTAGACGTTGGGGTGGGTCAGAAACAGAGGGATCATTCAGCTGATGGTGAATTAGCTCCACACCTGTGCCCATGGGGCTGACCAGCCTCTTTTCCAGGGATGATACACCAAATTCTTAAGAAGTGGAACATCCCAGTCACTAACCGATCAGGGCAGAGTGGGCCTTCGGACCAGAACAGGATCCCAGAGGCCCCTGCTACACCAGGCCTTAGCCTTTCAGTTGCTGGATCACAGAGGGATCTGGAGGACCTGGGGAGGGACTGGATGTAGGCAATCTGTAAGGCACCCGTACAGAGAGAGGCTTCAACATCTTCACAAGGGTGTGGCCACACCAGAATGTGCCGGCCGACCCTCAACCCTACTTTGCACCACTGCCTGGGGTGCTGCGTGAAGTCAGACTTGCTCTTGGGCCCCGTGGACTCTGCTGTGAGGATCCATAAAAACCCACCACCCACCTAGACTTACAGCAGTCCGCACAGTGGGAGCAGAATCAGGGGCCAGGCCTGTTTCCCTAAGTGAGGCGAGGGAATCCACTTAAGTGCCGACAGGCCAGATCCCTGGTAACATGAGCCACTGGGGCCAAAGGTCACAGCAGAAAGGACATCACTGGAACAGACCTCAGGGCTGGGAGAGAGCCTGCCAGCGGTGCCCAGGATGGGCCTGCAGGGACTCCACTAATGCTGCTCTTCCCAGCGGTGGGCACCACTTGCCCACTGGGGGGGCTCTGGAACGAGTCCAGCCAGGAACAGGGCTTCCCCACATGCCACTGGCTGTCTCCACTGCGTTCTGCCCACCCTCTCACACACGCACGTGCACCCACGCACCCACCACAAAACCTTCTGTCGGTGACGAGGGCAGGCCAACGGGGCTTACAAAGAAGAGCTGCTTTTCTCTACGTACTTCAGAAATGTCAAGTTTTCCCACTACAGTTACTTTTAAATATTGGTCTTAAAACTCTGGTTGGCTCCTCGGAGCGTCTTGGGCTCAGCACTGGATGTAGAAGCTCCTCAGCACTGAGAATTTCAGACTCCCTCATGAAGCAACTCCTTGGGCAAAAGTCTACAATTTGTAAGATGTGAAAACACAACCTGTAGAGGTAACTCTGTGTACATCTTTATACATTTCCCAGATCTCTTTAAAAGGGGTAGAATTCTCTTTCTCAGTGGATAACTACAGTACAGAACAGAACAGAGATCAAAGAAAAACAAGAATTTCTTAAAGTTCCGGTAGTAAACAGGCATATGATATTATTATGTTGTAGTCTTAATAATAAGCAATTATACGTTCAAAGTGCTTTACAATCACTTAGCTATTCCTCACAACAGCCCTGTGAGGTAGGTCGACATTATTACCCCCATTTTACAGATGGAGGAAACTGAGGCACAGAGAGGTTAAGTGTCTTGCCCAAAGTCACGCAGCAAGTGAACGCTGGAGCTGGGACTAGAACCCAGGTTCCCTGACTCCCAGTGTCCTTGAAACTAGACCACACTGTTTCCAAAGAGGCATCCCCAGACTGGCTTTGAGCACGAATTAAAGACGGACAATGTTGGATGAGGTTTGGGTGTGGTGGTATTTCCCGTGGACACGTTAAGATGGAACCTGAGGTGTTACCTGGACTGGTTTTGGCATGCGGGTGTATGTGTTAGTTTCAATGGTGTGTCTGAGCTTCCTGGCCTGCCCACTTCCCACTGCATTCTCAACTGGGTCACTGCAGAGAGTGGGGGCCGGAGGGTCAGGAGGTCATGGCGGACTGGCATATAAAAGGAACTCTGTCAGCTCAGTGCCCAGGGGCCTGCCAGTCTTTGGGAGTTCGGGCAAACTAGGGACGCAGGACTTTGGAACGAAGTCAGCTGCCCACCGTAGGCAGGTCTGCTTCATCATTTTATTATGTGTGTTTTTTTTTTTTACTGGCCAGCGTCAGGAAGTTGTGTTCATTTCATTTCTCTGGGGGGCGGCTGCCCCCCTCCTTTGCTCTCTCTCTCTCTCTCTCTCTCTTTCCCTTTCTCTGAGTCTCTGCTTGGAAGGGAAAAACTGTTAAGCCTTTTGCACGTTCCCTTCCATGAAAAAGAGCCACCGGGAGCAGCATCCGCGACAGGAGGCCATGGCTCTGCAGGTGAGCCATGACCCTGCTTCCACCTTCTGGAGGAGTGCTTTGCTTGGAAGGGGTCTCCCTGGGGCCTTGGGTTTGCTTTTTCCTGCATTTCTCCTGAAATGCTGTTTCAGTAGAAATAAGCCCACTTGAGACTTTTCCCTTTCAAGGCCTTAGCCACAAACGCCTTCCGACTAACGAGCTTGGTGCTGTAGCTCAGGCAGAAAATTCTAAAGCATCCGTTCAAGCATCTGAAACAAATGAATCAGCCAGTGAAATCTCATCTGTTAGTATCTGTTCTCAGATTAAAAAAGAAAAAAAAAGCCTTTTTTATGGCTTGAAATGGACTCATGCTTTAAAAAAAGAAAAATACCTTGCTACTTTTTAAACTAAGGTAACTAACTAACAGGAGTGTGCTACCCCACAGATGAAACGTCTGCAGAGCGTGTCTTCCTCTCCTCCTGCGCCAAGCCTCCCCAAGGTGGCCGCATCAGCGCACAGCAGGGACTGAGAGTTGCTAGGTTCTTTATAGCGCCCACCCTTCCACTCGACCACCCACATCACCATCTGTTGGCTGCGGTGCAGGCTTTCACAGAAAACCTAACCACCTAACTCTTTACCAGCTGGAAATCATGGTTTCCTCCTTAAACCCAACCTCCAAAGAGGTGAGAAAGACTATCTATCCCTCTAAAGTCTTCCTGTCATCACAGATAGGCAGGCTCCCATCTGGGATGACTGGGGGATAGTGTCTCCTCAGATTTTACCAGAGTATCTTTGGCATAAAGGGAATCCTTGAGTGTTGAAAGAAAAAGAAATGAACAAAACTTTTCCCACTTTGCGATTTTTTTTTTCCCTTTTCCATGAGGCACTGGACTAATTCATGTCTGCATCTTACATCTGGAAGATCTGATGGGGCACTGCTGTTCGATGGGAAGGGGACTGAGCACTTTCAAGGCTGCAGAGCTGTGTTCCTTTACTGACTTGCTCTTGGTGGAAACTCGCAGGTCACTCGATGCAGCAGGAATGGAGGGAGAGCAGATGTGGAGTCAAACTGAAGTGGGTATATGGCACATGGGAGAGTGGGTGGCGAGGAAAACAAAAAGGCAGCCTGATGCAGCTTCTCTCTGACCCTCAGGAGAAGGCTGGAGAGAAGGCTGGCTTTAATGAAGATGGATGGACGGATGGGAACTGCACACTCATTCAGACCACAGAGGCCAGAGGACACTGGGTGCCAAGCTCCTCCCCACACAAGGATCCCCTTCGTGTAGAAGGGAACACTGCAGGAGGTCTGAACAGAGGGAGACCAGATGGAGCCCCCAGGGCTGGAAACTCCAGTGCATCTGTGTGCCCTTGAGAACCATTCCATGGGGAGCAGAGAACGTGGACCAGTTCTGATCCCGCTCAAACAGACTGCCCTCTCCGCAGCACAAACACGCACATGCCTAGGTCGTACGTCTGCGCTCACACTCCACCTCCCATGAGCAAGCCATCTGTCAGCCACGCGGCACCCTGGTGTGGGGAAAAGCACCTCATCCCACCCAGCCCCCGTGTAGGGGCTTCCTGGCACATCTGTGTCCTTGTCCTAGGGATACTGTGGGTTCCACTGCCATTCGACCCCGTGTCCCTAACTACTATGTCATCACAGAATGTTTCTTCACACAGAAAGGAAGCACCTCCTTGTGCTTATTAAACGTACAGTGACAAATCACATTTAAAGCCACTTCTAGGACAGAGGAGGCCAAAAATGTAATTAGAATTACCCTTCGAGGAGACCAGAATTTCCTATTTTTAATGTTTGCTTCGGAATCCAATATACTTTTAGAATTTATCTGTCAAAGTTATGAACAACTTTATCTTCTAGGCTGTGTACTCAACATAAATTATAGTCATAGCCTCAACTCTCAACAGAACCGGGTAAAGATGCACCGATATCATCATCTAACAGGAAATGTTTGATTTCACCAAGGAAATGAAACTCTTTCTACAAAAAACAAAATGAAAAATGTTGAGGAGAAAAACATTATGGTAACACGATATAACAGTATCTTTTACCTCATGACTTAAAAAGGCAGTTTTAGCACCATTTGAAACTGTAACTTTAAAGACTCAGGGAAGCCCATCCATGAAATATGGTAATTACTTAGTCATGTGTTGGTTTTCAGGCTTTAAAACATCAAAACATTATGTCCAGACGCTGCAGCAGCAACTGAAGCCATCTGATGGGGAAGTCTTGGGGATTCAGGGAAGGGAGAACTCTGCTCATGTGGTCACTATGCATGCCTTCCCCAGAAGATAGAAAGGTCTCATAGCACAGAGCTAACTTGGTTCCTGGGAATTATGACCTAGTCATCCATGAAAGAGTATGCATCCCCCTTGAGAAAAGTCATCAAGTCCTACCAACCCCACCACATAGAATCCGAGAACATCAGGCAGTTCCCTGCAGGAGGAGGAGACCATGACGCTGGAAATCCAGCCAGTCTAGAACTCCAGGCCCAGGGCCACTTTAGGGAAGCATCTTCAGAAGGTCATTCGTCACACCGTCTCCTTGAACCCAGCTTGGCCACGCTGCCCTCAAGAGCCTATGGACCACACGCCTGTTCAGATTTACAAACACATCTTTACAGCTTGCTTTTGTCTTTCTAAGGCTACCTGTGAACAGTGGTCGGGAGGAAGGCCGTCCCTTTTACAAACTGGAGGGGACGGAAGGGAAAGTTTTACTCACAAATTCCACAACCTGAGGCAGCAATGGGCTGCTGGACTGAGCCCATGGTTCACTGAGCCACTTTTAGGAGAGATGATCAGAGAAATAAAGATCGGAAATCATCCTCGGCTAGCTTGAGCATCCTGGCTTCTTCCCCTGGCTCTGCAGCTGTCTGGGCAGAGCAGAGGTGCCCTCGTGAAGGACTTTGACTAACCCACCATCTGCATATGCACCCACATGCCCTCACTCATGGCCATTCACGTTCAGGTCCTCTCTCACAGCAAGCTCACAGACAAGCCCTCCCTTCACTGCACCATCTCTTGGAACACAAAACAATGCTGGGCATATTTCTCCAGAAAAAGGTGAAGGACTATTCCATGCTGAATCCTGCTAATACCCTATATAATCCAATGTAAAGCTCGTGACGTTAACAGACATAAAAGTCATTTTAGAGTGAACAAATGAAGATGGAAAAAACTCTTATCTTATTCGTGATGGACTTCAGACACTTGGGTAGCAGAGAGGATGGGCTTTGATTAGTTTGGACAGGTGTTCCTGTAGCTTGCCAACCTCTGTAGTTCCCTTTTGCCTGTTCTTAACATCTCATTCCCTCTTCACCCTGCTTTCTCTATTGCCAACACTTGCTCACGAACTTCCCTTCCTCGCCCCTCTTCCTGCAAGCTTCCCAGGGACCCCCTTCCTCCATACACCTGCTTCCCGTGCCAGAGATCTGGGCTTACCTAGGGTTCTACATCTCAAATGCAAATGGGCCCTGGCTGGAACCAGAAGTTCCTGTAAGCCACGTCCACCCTCCAGGAGCCTGGGGCAGGCTGCGGCTGGCGCAGGGAAAAGGACCAGAGGCTGGCCTGGGCACAGAGCAGCGTTTGCACAGCAAGCCTCACGGCCACCAGGAAACACACACACACAGAGACACACTGCGACACATGCACGCACGCACACACCCATCCGCACGCACACGCACACCAGGAGGTGATGGATGTCACTGAAATGGACCGAAAACCAACAAGCAGTGGGGTAAGAAACAAACAGAAACAAAACAAAGCACTTGCGTTCAGATGGAAAGCCGTTTCCTGGGCAGCTACGGCCCAAGCCCAGGGCTGGGGGGAGGTGGGGGCCTGCCTAAGGACACTGTCTTTGGAGAAGCCGGGAGGAGACAGGGTACAAGACACCACTGGCCCCCTGGGGCCTGCCAGGGTTGGGCCTCCACCCCCGTCCTGGGGGCCCTGCCACCCGGGGGCCACAGCCAGTGTGGGTGCAACAGATAAAGCAAGGGGTGGGCACTTACCTCATAGCCCAGAAATGAATGACTAGTCCACATTTTGGGGGGTGTACGGTACCTCAGTTTAAACAAAATCCTTGTGGCACTGCTCAACCATGAATAGCCAGCTCTCTAGTATTTCAAATAAGCTTGTAAAATGGTTAGTGAAAAGAGAATAAAACAAAAGGACAATTCACCTGTAGGGCAATGGTGGTGTTCTTCGCAGGGTACTTTCCCACCAGGCCTTGTTCTTTCCGTTTCTTGAATTTCCTAAAGTAGTCCTGTATCAGGAAAGTGGCATAGAACTTCCCCACGGTTACCTCATCATCTAAACGGAGAGACCAGACACAGCTCTCCCGAATCAGCACATTTGCACCAGGAGCCTCAACTCTTTCTGGGGGCTGGGGTGGGGGGCAGGGCGGGACAGCGCCCAGGGCACTGAGCTCTGGGTGAGGACACAGGAGACTAAATCTAGCAAAAAGCAAGGTTTTGCAAAGCAGTTAAGGCTCAAAATTAGAGTCAGTCCCATGAACTGATACTCAAAATTGCAGAAAACGATATGTTTGTTATGAGTTTATTAGAGCAGGGTATTAGTAACACTATGGAGTGCTGTCTTGGTTATTTACTTAAAATAAAAATTACAAAACAAAAAAAGACTTCCTGGGTCCTATTTTCACCCCTGCACATAGGGATTTGCATGTGTAATTACCATGAACACCAAAGAGCAATTAACCATCCAAATCCCGATGCTTCGAGATAAAGACAGAGACCTCAGAAAGTGACAGACAAGCTCAGAAGAGGAGGAAGGTTCAGGAAAGTGGCTGCAAACCCAGATTTTCACGTGCCCCTGTGATTCTGTTCCAATAGCCTCCATATGCCATTTCTCTGTTTGTAACCCAGAATTGCTTATTTTTGGCAGTGCAAGCAACAGCTCCAACTAACCTCGAAGTTGAGCTTATTTCTGCTTTGTTCGGAACAACTCCAGCATGGACTGCTGGGGAACTGGAACTCCGCTGAGTGTTTTAAAAGTGATGCATGAGGCAGAATAGAGGCTCTGGCTGTCTCATGGTAAACCACAATGCGTTTGCCCAATGGCCTCCACCAGCCCTGTCCTCCCTGGGGTGCATGCCCCCAGATCTGCAATGGTCCCTGGGCAAAAAGCTTAGGGCGCCAGGAGTTGTAGAGGACGGGAGGAGGAAGGGCTGCGGGCCCTCAGCAGCTGAGCTTGTACCCAGGCTGCCCTTGCAAGAGTCGCAGGCAGAGCTGGGGCCAGGGGCTTGTGTTCTCCTCTGCAAACAGGGCTACACCTCTTAGAGGAGGCGTGAGCATGACCCAAGAGGAAGCCTGGAAGCACCCAGCCCCATGCTAGGGTAGTCCAATGTGCTTGGGCTGGATGAGAGTGAGCTGGCAGCCTGCTGACAGTGGCATCCACTGAAATGGATGTGGAACATGATGGGTTGGGGGCCACTGGGACCCTATGCATTCCCTAATGCACCCTGTGTGGGGTTCATTCAGTACCCGTGTGGGAACCATCCCCTTCTGGATATCACCAGGGTGCTGTATGCAGCCTCTCCACACTTCCCTGTCAGAAGCCATTCAGTGCTACTGATTAAGAAGATGCCTTGGGGAGGTTTGCCTTAAGACGAGAGCTGCATTCCTCCCAAACCCCAGCCAAGAAGTCCTGAAGTGGTGTAGGGACCACCAAAGGGATGAAGGCTTTAGGTAGCATGTGAAACCATGTCCTGTGTCTGTCTCAGACTGGTGCAAATGGCCTAATGATGCACTGCCCATGGCGGGGAGGGGAGGAGGGGAGAGGCGGACAGACCATTTAGGTCTTGACACTTCACACCAACTTTGCTCCCAAGTTGCTCTCACTTTTGCTGAGGGTACATCTGGTATGCCTTCCAGCTGCCTCTACTCTTGGGCATCCATATTCGCAGAGGAGCTCCATGTGGGTGTCATGGCCTCTTTGAAACAGCTCTGCGATGGTGAAGCGGCCTACCCACCGCCCCCAACCCCCAACAGGTGGAGCGGGGCTGAATGACCAGCCCTGGTTGGTTGAGTTGGGATGTGAGCCCAGGGCAGTAGGCCTCCCGAGCGTAGGCTTTCCTCTTCCTCCACACCACCCACTCAGATACAGCCCAGCTCTGGCCACACAGACCACGTACTTCTTTGGGGCTGCCTCCCCCAGAGTACAAGCCTCTCTACTGAGCTGCATGCAGGGAGGTGGGCTCACAGCTGACAATCTTGGGGATCCAGGGGGCCTCTGCCTTCTGTGCCACAGCTATCCCCTGCAGTCCTGGGTATCAAGTCTTCTCTGGGGGGTCCCAGAAAAAAACACTAGGTTTACAGAATGCCCACCTCATTCCACACTGGAATGCTTCCCATGAATGCACACCTAATCGTTTTTTCCCTTCAAACCCAGCCGGTGCTGGCCTACAGGGGTCCAGGAAGCTCCCGTGGGAGGGTATTGGCTCTCTCTGGCCCAGAACTGGGGGCAGTAGGGTGCTCAGGCAGGGGATGACTATGGTTCTGACCAACTGGCCGCTCTGGAGTGGAGGCAGGCCACCACTTGGTCTTCTCCACTAAAATGCTAAGCTGATTGTGGCTGGGCAGAGGACAAGCTCTCAGAAACAGGAAAAAATCAAAGCTAGAGCTGGTTAGAAAAGGAAGGGACAGAAGGAATGGATGCGCTAAGGCCATCTGGGCTCAGGCCTGGAGAGAAATAGATGGGGTCAGCTTTTTGAGCTCTGCAAGGCAAAGGAACCAAAGATCCAAGTCAGAGTGGAGGCCCACAGGAAGGACATCCCCAGGAGAATAGGGAACTCCTACAGAAAGGGGGAAAAGCCATGACACGGCAGAAGACTGAAGAAGAGTGGAGCCCAGAACATGTGCAAGATTGGGAGATGGGCAAGGGGACCACTGAGCACAGGGGACGGAGAGGACAGGCAGGCTGTGCCTGCAGCCACAGGCCCCTGCCTTGCCATGGTGTAGAAGGACAGTTCCCCACTGCTCCTCTGGGGCTGAATCCTGGGGTTGCTCCTTCTCAGAACCTTGTGAATACCTGGGCAGAGAAGGGGGGGGCACCTCACACCACCCTGAGCTACAAAGCTTCCCAAAATGGGCCCCTGCCCCACTGTCACTAAGCCTGTGAGGGGCTCCCCGATGCCCCACATGGGCTGGTCCCGGGTACTAGGAGCAGCTGGCCTGGCGGGGTCTGCAATTCTGGCCAGGGTATAGCCTGTGGGACAGAGCCCCTCGGCCCCGGGGAGCTAGCCATCTGCTGGCTGAACAAATATTCCCATTTTCCAACTGTACCACAATGTGGGACAAGGCTGGGAACTGATGAGTCTATGGGAAGAGAAAAGAAGAAACAGAAAGAACTGGTGGAACGCAGGCGGAAAAACCCTGCTGCGTACACACCTCCTACAGAGTGCACTGATGGTGGCCTCAGAGTCCCTGCCTGCTCTGAGCCTCTCCAGTGTGGTGGCACTTGGGGTCTGGCCTGGAAGAGCACCAACGTGGGGACATACTCCAACAGGCATGTCATTTCCTAAGGGCCTTCTCCTTGGGTTTCACTATGCCTCCTGCTGCCATTTTGAAATAGGTAAACACCTGTCATCCTAAACCCCAATCTTTCCTTAGAAATGCAGAAAAAAGGCCGGGCCCAGGTATCAGGCTAAGAAAGCGCAGAGATGTTTTACTAGCAGTCTAACAGAGCTCAAAGTTGGATGTTTTGAGGATGCTAGCATGGTGAGCCAAACTCTGGACCTTTTTTTCCTGGTCTAATTAAAAGAAAGAAAGCTTCACAATAATGCAGCTACGCTCCCCCCCAGATGCTTGGGTGAGACTGATTTGTAAAGAAGGGGGCCAGTCAGCTGAGAGGCGCTGGGGCAGGGCAGGCCAGCCCCGGGGCCAGGGGTGGGGGGTGGTGGGGTCAGGGGCTGGGTTTACCGGGACGCGCAGCCGCTATTCTGAAGCATGCATCTGGATTTGAGAAACAGTGTAGGGGAATACGGCTGCCAAGAGATAACCCTGATTCCATGCCACCACCCTAAAACAGAATTGCTTCAGAATATTCTGAAAGACTGAGACTTGAAAGGAATGGAGGCTGCAGAAAAAGCTCAAGCACATTGTTACAACAGTCTTAAAAAGCAATTTCTCTAAGCCATGCGAGCACTGGGTGCGCAGCTGCAAGGAAAACAAAACCAAAGAATCGTTTTAAATGTGCAGTACCAGTTCTCCCGTGGGGGGCCAGCTGGGAGCTAGGGGTTTTCTGTTCTTTGGATTTGGGGGCATTCTGTGTGTGCACTTTCCCTTTATCATTTCTTTGGGACTGTCTCCCCCGGCTTTGAGCAGTTGGCTGCACCAGCTAGGGGTGACCCCCTCCACAACAAAAGCTCACACTGCTCTGGCTTCATGCTGGGGAGCAGAGCTGGCCGCCATGCTGCTCTCTCTCTCTCTCTCTCTCTCTCTGTGTCTCCCAAGAGCCAGAGACTGTCACCTTCTCAGAGGGAGAGGCCTTGGCCACCATCCTGGCCTGGGGTCCCGGAGTCGGCTTCCAGCCCTGAGCCCGATAAATCCCGAAAGTTGCAGGAGCGGTGATGCTAGAAAAGTGGGGTTGGTTACAAAACACACCAAATGCTCACATGTGCCTGGGGCTAGGGGCAGCTAGAATACTGGGGCTGTGGCACGGAGTGAACGGATCCTGCACCTTTAAAACGTGAAAATAAAATAGTCACGAAACAACCACCTCAACATCTAAGTCCGGCGTACTTAAACAAAAATGGAAAAACAGTATATATATTATATATATGTGTGTCATATATATATATACATCTGAAAAAGTTTAGTCCGTTATTTTATGACAAATAACAAAAGGAAATAAGCATGCCTGTTAGTTCTAACTCTAAACTCCAGTTAAAGGGACATTTTTGGTAATTATGATGGTAAACTCAGTCTTGAGAACATTTCAAAAATACCATTTTCTGAAAACTATTTTTTCTGAGACATTTTCAAGAACATGTTGAAGGATAAATGGAAACTAATTTTAAATATTTCATTTTGTTTGAAAAAATACAGGCTCTTTGAGACAGTAAGCTCATTTTCCCACGGAAATTCTTCTGCCAACCAGAAAACCCCTGCCCTAGCCATCTGGGTCTTGGGTCTCCTTCCCCCTGAAGCCTCTCCTTTGTCTGGAATGGTCCTCCTGTTACCCTAAATAATTACACCAAAAGGCCAAAGAGCCTTCTTTAGCTGTGGGCCCAAATGCTCTAGCAGATATGTAAAGCATTCTGCAAACCCCTCTGGGCTTGCTGGAGATCCTTGCATTAAAACCAATGTGAGGTCAAGAACCACTTAGAAAACAGATTGCACTGACCACCAGCTGGAGGGACAACTTGGTCAAGCAGTTTCATGCTGGTTTTCTTCCAGATTTTCTTGATCACAGCTCGGAGTTCTTCATTAGCTTGTTCCAGGTTCCCTGAATTCAAAAAGCAAGAGGAGAAAAGGAGCCTTGCTTCTCTCAGCCAGCTCTCCTGTCTGTTCCCACGAGGGCTGCTTCCTTCCCAGCCTGGCCTGGAGCAGAGCCTTCAGACGAGATGGGGCTCCCCTCCCCCAGGGCTCTCCAGCTGAGGAGTCACAGGCAAGTAGTGGGTGAGCCTTCTACCAGACAGTCACTCCACGGTGGGAAGCGTGTTTTATTCTGGAATTCAAGGCCTATGCAGCATGATCTCGTCCTACCCTCCTAGCCAAGGCCTATCCCTCCCCACTGCCCTCAGCTAGGATGCCTTCTATTCCTCCACTGCCTGTTCCAAACCCTCTGCCTCCAATTCACCCACATGAGACTCTCTCAATACCTACTGCAGGTACTCGTCAGCACCCCCAAAATCTAGGTCTTTTATTACATGGGCTGAAGCCTATCTCCTCAGCTAACCTGTCAGTCCCTAAAACCACCCTGCCTTCTACCTCACCCGGTGACAGGCTGGCCAGGGCCAGGGATGGGTGAGCACACTGCCAGGGGGACTGGGAGCTCGGAGAGACTGGCTTCGTGCAGAGGTTCACCTAGTGCTCTGAGGCTGCTAGCAGACAGCCCTCTGCAGACCGCAGCTGTGCCTTGCTGGCCCCTCTTCCCTCTCCTCCGCGGAGTGCGTCAAGAGTTGGCTCCTTCACAGCCTCCACTTTCCCGTCTCCTGTCATTCCCCAACCTGCTGCAATCTGCTTTCTGTCTCACTCTCACATCATTACTGAGCCAACCCCAGCAGCCACCCTCCAGGACTGAGTGTGGCCATGAAGACCAAGGCGGTTTGAGCTCAGTGGGGGAGACGCTGCTGCTAATGGTCCCCGATGCCAGCTCTCTGCTTCCCCCTGGCAGAGGGGCTCCTGCAGACATCCTCTCCTCTTGGCCTCGGGACTCCTCCTGACAGATGCATGTTTATTCCTTTTCAACAGAGAAAGAAGCTAGAGCTCACCACTGGGAAATCCCTCTCTGCAGGTCACACAGCAGAAAGGGACAGCTGGAGTGAGCACGTTTGTGGTGGTCCTGTCTCTGCCCTAGCCCTGCTCCGTCCACCGCATTTCTCCTGCTCTGTCGTGAGCAGTGGCAGGAGTCACTGCAAGTCTTTCTGGGACAAAGTGGAGCATAAAGGCAGGGAGGGACAGCCAGCTGGCCTAGTACTCGCTGCCCCCTTTCTCAGGGCCTCCCCTCTGACAAGAAAAGGCCCAGATGGGAGAATGCAAGGGGAGATATGGCACCCCTCCCCTCTTGTCCCAGGAATGCTCACCTTCTGTCTTGATTTTAAGAGCTGTTCGAACCAGAGCAAACAGGGTTGCATTAAACATGACCGTCCCATCACTGTTGAGAGGCATGTTCATGGCCACTAGTCTCTGTAAACAGAAGACGTTTCTCAATAGAAGGCGAATGATGGATGACAGCCATGTCCCTTTTTGGTGTTGATTCTCTGTTTATCCCTTGACTCTTTCTAGTCAACAGGTCAATTCTACAACTCCTTGGGGAAGACCTACCATCTGGGGGGGGACTCGGAGCTGACACCGATCAAGGCTTTAGTCGTGAAACACACATGCTGGCATGTGGATCGTACGCTCTGCTTGTTTTTAACCTCAACTGTGTAAGACCTGACTGTCCGGGTGCTCTTCTGTCCCTCCCCATGTTTTGGGGTCAGGCCTCCCTTCTGGGCACATCCTTAAAGCTGCGGTGAGGGTGAGACAATACAACAGATACAAGCCAGGCACAGGTCCTGGGACTTGGGTCCTCACTATTCCTAACACAGGGAGTGTCCTTTGGGGAACCCTGCTCTGGTGGGTCCATCGTGCAGTGTTTCCTACAACTCCACATGGTTGCTCTGTCTGGTCTTTCAGAGCAGGACCCCTACTTCCTGTTTATCTTCTCCCTTCTGGTCCCATGAACACCAGCACTGGGAGCTGAGGAGGGGGCTTGCGGGAGTGACACCCTCTCTGGGCCCTGGTTACCTCTGCTGCAGATGCAGATGGCACACCCAGCTGGGGTTAAGGGGAATCATGGATGCAAAGATTCAGGGGATGCCTGGCACATAATCCGAGCTAAGTAAGTGGTATTTGTAATTGTTAATGGTTCCAAATTTCTTATTTTGGGCTGGCAAAGTGTCCTAAGAGATTTTTTAACACTTTTTCTCTTCCCTATTAAGGGACTAGAGTCTCGCATTTGCATGACTCATTCCACCTAAATTTCTAGTCCTACTGTCAACCATGTGTCTCCAAACCCAGCACAGGCCGCCACGGGAGACCGCATGTCCATTCGCTTTCCCTGGTAAGTTCCTGAACCAGCAAAATGGGACTGTATTGTGCCTCAAGGATACTTAGATCCTTTATATAAAAGAGTCTGGAAAAGTAAACACAAAACGACAGCCATGAGCTGGAACCCATCTCACTTTTGGAAAGCAGAAAAGAGGCTGGTACTGAAAAATTTATGAAAAAAAGTTAACTTCTGTGGCTTATTCTCTGTACCTTCATCCAGAGTCTAGGCTACAGAGAAGCAACGATGTGGGCAAAGACCCAAGGACCCGCCAATGTGGTTTTCTGGACTTTCGGGGCAGAGAACAATGAGCTTGCCTCCAAAGTTTTCTTTGAAAGCCTGCAGTACATTGTAGACTCCGCCCAGAGCTGGCCCAGCAACACTGGGTAAAATGGCTGAACCCAGAATCGTCTCAGACCCATGGGGAGAGGTGACCAGCTGTTGTGTGGCTGGCTGGATTTCTAGGGGCAGTTGCAGTAAGCAAATCTTGCATGTCTGCTTCAGGAAGGGGAATTCTCTTCTGTTGCTACTATGTTCCCTGGGAGCTCTATGGAAGAAGAACAAATCTCAGCTAGGTCTTAGAGAGAGCATGGTCTGGGGTGAAAACTACAGAAGTGGGGTGGGGTGGGGTGGGGTGGGGTGGGATAGGAGATGTGGACCCAACTCTGAGAGGCCACCACTGATGTATGGCTTATGGGGACAGGCACCATGGTGGCAGAGTACGCCACCATGTCCACGGTCACTTGAGCTAGGAAATATCCAGGGCACCATGTCTTCTCCATCCTACTTCCTAAGCACACCTTTCAGCTCTGTGCTCCTCTGTCCCCACCTCCACTGACCTCACTCTGGGTGAATCCAGTAGCTCTCTGGGTGGTCTCCTGTTTACTCTCCCATTGCCAAGGGGCAACTTAATACCATGAGACTCTATTGATGCTTCTTCTGTGGGACTCAGCCTGGCACAGAGGGCTCCTTGGAGCTGTGCTCGGCTTGCGCCCGTAGTCCCCCGCCACTTTCCATTACATTCCAGCCACACCAGTGACTCTCCATGTGCCAACATGATGGCCATTCTCCGACCTCCACATCTGAGCTGTGTCCCCTTTCTGCAATGCCCTCCCACTTCTGTCCTTTTGGATCTGATGCAAATGTCACCTTTCCATCTGCCCACCCAGTGACACAATCCCCTCCTATTGTTACTGTTGGCTGACAGGGTGTCCTCTAAGAGTTACAAATCTGATAGCTCCTCAGGACAGGAACCACACAGGATTCATCTCTGCATCCCCAATGCCCGATGGAAGGCTCGGCAGAATGCCACTTAGTGTGTGTTGAATGACGCAGGGAGTCCATGCAGAGAGGCCATCAGACACACAATAGAGGACACTTACCTTACAGGCTACTCTGTGTGGGCACAGTTTCCCAAAGCCCAGGGGAGGCTGGATGCGGCGGAGCAGTGTGACCACATCGAGGTGCTTGATCCTTCCTCTGAAGACAGAGTACAGTGTGAGGTCCAGGGAAAAGCTGTCCGGCCTGAACCTTCAGTCCTGCCCACCTTGCACAAAAATCACAGCCAACACTTTAGAAACAGCTCACGCAAGTCACATGGAAGCCTTTTCAACTTACTTTGCCTCAGGGTCATATTCTGACCATATTCTTTTGAATTCATCTAAATGGTGAGGCCCCAGAATAGACCAGTCCCGGGTCAGATAATCAAAGTTGTCCATGATGACAGCCACAAACAGGTTGATGATCTGAAAAAGGCAAATCAGAGCACAGGTGCTTCACCCGTAGTGGAGCAGATGGGGTTAGACCCCAGTAAGAGCCTCCTAATTACAAGGGTCATGACACATTTGAAACCCATTTCTCTGAGAGAGGCCAAAAAACTTTCTTTCTGGAGAACGCTGGTTCTCCAGATGGTTTTGGTTTTGGTAAATTCCTAGGGGAAGGCAAGGGCCATGTCATTTGGCCCTTTCGAGGCACACTGCAGTTTTATAATTCCATGGCCACCAACTGCCTCACGCTGCTGAGTCACTGCTATGTGCAGTGACTGTGGAACTTCTGTAAAGACACTGGCATCCCTGAGAAGCTGGGGTGGTGACTGTCCCAAGCCTGTTAGTGAGCATCAAACCCTGTTCACAATGAAGGTGCTAGTAACACACACCTGCTGGGGAAAAACCTTCCACCACCAAATGAAGTCTAGAGTGCACAGCAACGTATGATACCCCACAATAGTTCAACAGGGCAACACCCATGGTCTGAATCCCAAATGCTACACAAGCATCTGTCGGTTGAGAAAGAGAGCTGTCGTGATCACCTACCAGAAACGCACAGAGCATATAAAAACTGATGAAATAAACAATGGCAAAGTTGCTCCCACACGTGTACTCCTCTCCAGGGTTGTAGTCCGACTCAGGGTCGCAGAGCTTCCCGGGGAGGCAGGCCAGCATGATCTCCTGCCAGGCTTCACCTGTGGCACACCTTGTTTAGGTTAAGAAGACGAAGGGCTTTAGTAGACTAAGGAGTGATTTGAAGCTTAGACTTCATGACTTTTTTTTTAAAAACAAAATTTGTAATTAGAGCAAAACCTAAGTGATTTGGGGGAAAAGCCAGTATGAATCAGTGAAAATTCCTAAATTGAAATTCCTACTTATTTTCAAATGCAACTTCTTTGAGTGGAGGCCCTGTTACAGCTCCCTTTGATGTAAAAAAATCATTTGATACAAGCACATCAATTCTTTCCATATATATGGATGTTTTTGTGTCTTCTTTCAATGTTCATGTCACAATCTTTTTTTTTTTTTTAATTTATTTTTTTTAAATATAACAGACAGAGATCACAAGTAGGCAGAGAGGCAGGCAGAGAGAGAGAGGGGGAAGCAGGCTCCCTGCTCAGCAGAGAGCCTGATGTGGGGCTCGATCCCAGGACCCTGGGACCATGACCTGAGCCGGAGGCAGAGGCTTAACCCACTGAGCCACCCAGGCACCCCTTCATGTCACAATCTTGAATAATTTTTTCAAGACCTAACACCCGACAACTTGATTAGATCCCCATTCAATCTGTTTGAAAGCAAAGAACTGAAAACTACCAAATTGTAAATGACTCATTATTTAATCACGAAACTCATTAGAAATTACCTGTGTAATTTCTAGAAAGTCTTCTCACTTCAAGGCATTTTGTTTACAAAGCAAGTTAACTGGGGTTAGAAACAATCCTATAAAATCTGAAACTGTGCATCTTATTCCCCGTTGGCTGTGCAAAGGCCTTTCTGTTCCTGCTAAATTTCCATGTTCTTGGGTGTGTTCAAGTGCATGCTCCCATGCATAAGTGTGTATCCGACCATTTTCCTGGTGACCTTAGTAGACCTACTAGCTTCCAAAGGGATAACCCTTAAGACAGCCAGTCTGAATGACTATAGTAGTTTCCACAATTCAGTGAAATTCCTCTGACTGAAAGGCTACGGTCTCTGTTTAAGAATACAAACAAACACAGTAAGCCACCACCATCGACCAGGAGGGGCTGCAGTGCTATAACAGAGCACATGTCCTGAGTCACTCTGGAGCCCAGAGCCAGAGAGAGATGTGCCCT
Source organism: Mustela lutreola (assembly GCF_030435805.1). Classification (NCBI taxonomy): domain Eukaryota; kingdom Metazoa; phylum Chordata; class Mammalia; order Carnivora; family Mustelidae; genus Mustela; species Mustela lutreola. Next base: position 22,878,977 of record NC_081291.1, on the reverse strand, counting down.
TGTGGGACTCAGTCACCTGAAGAGCAGCAGCACCGCCTGGGGAAACGTCTGGAAATTGTTGTTCCTGTTGATCTGGTTGTTATCTCTCATAGCAACCTTCCCAAACATCTAGGTGGAGAAATTATTAAGGAAATAAAGATTTTGTAAAAAACAAAAACAAAAACAAAAAACCACAAATAATAATAATATCTCCTCCCTTCCAAAACAATCTCCACGACACATTCACAGGTGAATTTAGAACACAAGCTTGATCCACAGCCAGGAGGGCTTTCTCGGAGTGCTCGGCACACATGGGGCGGGACCCAGGCTAACCGCCAGGAGCACGGTGCCCAAGTCAGGCGCATCCTCACCTCGGGGAGTTCCTACCAGGCAACCGGAGAGCCCGCCCCTCCTGCTGAGAGCTGGCATGATCCAGCTGGACAGGGAAGCACAGAACAGATCTGCAGCCAGGGGCTGGGGTCAGGAGAGGCCTCTGGAGGAGTGACATTTAGGCCCAGAACTGAAGGCACAGTGGAAGGTAGTCAGGTGAGCGGGAGGGTGAGGTGTTTGGGCGGAGGAAGCACTGCCTGCAAAGGTGCAGATGGGACATGGCCCAGGAGCCCCAGGAAATGAAAAGAATGGGAGTGTGCAAAGACAAAAGATCAGGCTGCAGACAAGAGTAGGGGCCAGTGAGCCACAGAAAGGAGAGAGGCCTTTCCTGGAAGTGTGTGTGTGTGTGGGGGAATTAGCAGTGGGACTTGTAGAAGAGCAGGCCATTTTAGAAGAATCTGGCAAAGCTTCCTGAGCAAACTGGTGGTGGTGTGTGTGGGGCAGCTTGCAGGTCTCCGTGACAGCTCTTGTTTTGTAGAAGAACATCAGGTCTTAAAAGGCCATTTGGGGCACATGGCATCCCATGCTGAATTACAGGGGCTAAAGTTCCTAGCTCCCAAATAGATCCCTAGTGAACTGCAAATGTTATTACGCCTCCAGAGAAGTTAGCACTGCCACCCCTTTGGCTCTGGCATCACCCCACCTCTTTGACACTCGCATCTCCCCTTATCTGAAAGACAGCATCCCAAACAGCAGGGCAGGTAGCATTCCCATGAGGGCTCTGCAGTGAATGAAGCCCAAATCCCTTTCCACACACTGGAGAAGCAGGGAAGAATCCTGTAGCCCCTTAGCCATTGTCACAGAAGTGCCAGCTTCATGCTTCTTTTTTGAAAGGGTGCTACCCATCCCAAATAATGACCCCAGTGCAGCCCCTTCCACAGCATCTGGGAGCTGGTGGTTTCAAGAAGGAATCTCAGGTGGTGGTGATAAAACACAACTTTCCAGGCTATCAACAGACTTCTGTATCATTAAATATATTCTTAGTAACATCAGTACAGAAACTAGAACAATTACAGCTTCTCTCAGTATCACATTTCCTGCTGCTGAAACCAACTGTGGGTATTCTCCATCAGTTGATTCTCCCAAGGCCCAGATTGGGGGTGAGGAGTACCACTAAACCCAGCCGTCTGTGGCATGTCCCAACCTCTCCCGGCTCTTCTAAGCCTGGCTGTCCCGGGCACAGATGCTTGCCTAGAAAATCAGGACCCTGGCTTTCCGTTCTCCCTGACCAAGGCACATCTTGCCACAGATCTGGGGCTACCCAGCAAAGGGGGCACAGGGGGAAAGTGACTAGTGCTCACCTGCATGCCAATCACCGCGTAGATGAAGAACAGCATGGCTATGAGGAGGGCGACATAGGGCAGTGCCTGGAAGAAGGAAGCAGTTGGCTCAGTGCCCACCTCTCCCCCCTCTCCCACACTGACTGCTCGGGTGTAGAATGAAGACTCAACACAGGGCCATGGGCTTCTCGTTTTTGGGTTATGTTGAAAGGACATCGACGGTGAGGGAGGCCTTTTTTTATATAATTTTTTTATTTTTTATTAACATATAATGTATTATTAGCCCCAGGGGTACAGTTCTCTGAATCGCCAGGTTTACACACTTCACAGCACTCACCATAGCACATACCTGCCCCACTGTCCATAACCCCATCACCCTCTCCCTACCCACCTTTCCCCGGCAACCCTGTTTGTTTTGTGAGATTAAGAGTCTCTTATGGTTTGTCTCCCTCCTGATGCCATCTTGTTTCATTTGAAGGAGGACTTTTTAAACCCCAGGCCAGCATAATAACTTTAGTCCTGAGTATACCAGGCACGCACACACCACCTAGTGTTACGAAGCTATGGCAGAATATGTTTTCCACCATCATTAACAGTGTATGCTGACCCTAAACAAAAAGTGTCAAGGCAGACATATTGCCCTCCTAACAATGTTTATATGCATCACTGGATTCCTGTTAAATTATCATAATTGACCAAACCATTCCAGAACACTGGATATTCAGATCTCTTCTACTTTCTTTTGTGGGCATGTTTGGGGTGGGGGCAAGGGCTATTGTAGGTCACACTGCAAAGGAATATCTTTATGCAAAAGCACCCATGTCTGCATAAGGCGAGGTCCTAGGAGTGAAATTACTGGGGCCAAGGGGAAGAACCACTTTCTGGCTGCTGCTGCAGCGTTTTTTAAAATGCACACTTTCTGAAAGAACAGGAATTGGGGGTTGGGTCAGGGAAAAGTAAGGGAGCTGGCGGGGCGGTTGCCAAACCTGGGCTCTCCTTAAGAACATTAAATACAGCTGTATGTGTGGGATCAGACCCCTGGTCCCCTCATCCCTGTGCCTCAACTACTTTTCTACAACATGTCCTGTGACAGAAAATGTCTATTCACATGGTACACCTCCAGGTAGTGGCCAGACTGTTGAACTTAATGCCAAACACACATGGTTAAAGCATCTACTTTCCCTTATCCACAAAAGGTCATCAGAAAGCCAATGGCTAAAAACCTCCCCACTGTGTGCCAGCTCTGGATCTGGGACTGCTTGCCCAGCCCAGTGTAGCAGCACCATCCTGATGGCTGACCGGTGATCAGGACCCCACAGGGTTAGTTCCAGGCTTTCCTCACCATACCTATACGCATTTTTCTTCCTAGATTACTGAATCCTTAAGAATTCTGTTGGCACCGTTGCTCAGTTTTTGTGAACTACCACTTTGTGCAATGAATTTATCCACAGTGGCCAAACTTTTAAAAAGAAAAAGCTTAATAATTTCCTTAAAAGGAAGTATAACATTATTACATGAATCTATTTCTATAGCAGTTCGCTCAAAAACGGTACATTATATTAATAACAAATGTCTGGGATTTGACCCCTTTCCGAGACCAAGGCTCAAGTGAGGCCCTGCTCACTCTCCCCCAGAGCTGCATCCTCAGTTCTTCCTACAACCTCAGGTTCCCCGCCAAGATCTGTGATTTCCCCTCTTTGAGTTTCTGGATCTACCCTCTTCCCCAGATGCCATCTCTTTCTAATTTACCCAAGGAGAAAAATCTTACCCAACCAGAAAAATGCTCCCCGGGATGTTAACGCCAGTTACCTCAGTGGTGGTGGGCTTAGCTTAAACTTCTTCTTTATGTTTCTTTGGATAGCTTCACGTCAATGTGTTTATTTCAAATTGAAAAGTCACAAAGATTCATGATTCACTTTCTAATGTTTATACATAGTTACAATTCTCTTACACAGACGAATATTTTAAACAAGAATCTGTACTCTGTCTCTAGTTAATTCAGTCTGGAAGACCAGAATATCTGGGGTGGGGTACTAAAAGGTATAGGAGAAGCTGGGTCAGTCCTGGTTCAGAAACAGACCAGAATCAGGCTGCACCAGCCTGGTGAGTCACAAATAACAAGTAAGGCCTGGCTTATGCCCAAATATCCTCAGTGCTAGGATCTTTCCAGGTCCTGGGTAATGCAGAGATTGGGGATGGTGTACTGGCTCAGGTGGAGTGGTCTCTGATTCAGATCCAGCCCAGCCAACAGATAGGACTGTAGCAGCCTTAGGAGGACGAGATGTCCTGGCAAGAAGCTGTTCAGTTTATGGGAGGTCTACTGGGACCTGCCCTTTCTGAGATGTCATCCTTTACCACTGGGCATTCCAGAGAGGACTGAGGGGCTTGGAGACTCCCCATCTCTATTCATCTTAAAAACATTACACCTTTCCTCAGCTGTGGGTCCTTATTGCCTTCTGTTTCCTTTAAGCAAGTAATCCTGTCTGATTCACTGAGTATGGCTTGGCCACGTGTTCCACATCCTCTATTGACCTAGAGGGTCACAGTGGCCATGCAGAAGGGAGTTGGGATCCTCCACAACAGAGGACACTCACTGGCTCACATGTGATCTTTAAGAGCAACAGAAAAGCCCCTGGCCTCGCTCTTACCTGAAAGGACTTTATAAAAGTCCACAGCAACGTCCGGATGCCTTCCCCCCTGCTGAGAAGCTTCACCAACCGCATCACTCGGAAAAGACGGAAAAAGGTGATGGAGATTCTATTGCTCTCTTCAGAGTTCTGAAGGGTTATCATGGAGAGGTCAAACCCAATGCAAAGTAGAACATGCAACACTTTCAGAAAAACAGCAACAGATGCAAACAAAGGTGACAGAGGTAAGAACGGAAAATGTATTTCTAGGGCCTTTTCACCTTGGAAAGCAGGACGTGAAAGGAAGAGTTACATGCTAACAACATAGGGCTTGGGAAATCGCATCCACACAGCACATGCATGTCCACATGGTCGAGTGTGTTAAGAGAACGCTGGGCTGGCCGAGAGTACTGGACACTGATGATGAATGCAAACCACCGCAGACACCATTTTGGAAGGACAACCATGGAGAATACAGAAACACTAGTGGGAAACTCAGCATGGTCAAGGAAAAGGCCCAGCCCCGGGGGACTCGTCACTGATCTTACCCCGGGTGTGGCAGTTGGGACAGGGACATTTTCACTTTCAGTTGGCTTTAAGAAATCAAAGATTGACAATGTATTAATGAATGGAAAGGAAGCAGTGGTTCAGAAGGATGGGCCCCTCCCCACTTTAAAAACTTCTGCTTGGTGTCTTAGTTGTCGATAACATGGCTGTACCCACCCGGAGAAAATGCCAGGGGCTCTGTCTGAACCTGGATTTGAGGGTGGGCTCAGTCAAGGGCTTTGATATAGACTCAGACACATTATTCTCTAATTCACATCCCAGAACATGATGTTCTGAGGTTGGCAGGCATCCAGTAAAAGAGAAGGCTGCAAGACCTCAGCTGTCTCCAAAGACAGACATGCAGAGAGGGACCCAGCTTCTCATGGGCAGGCTAGCTCTCTGCTGAGGCAGGACTGTGGGTCCAGGACACTAACTGCACTGGAGCGGGCCACTCAGAACCCCGATGAACAGGAGGAATCTACCAAACAGGGCAAATAGACTGACACTGGCCTACACCGCACGTGCTTCCTGAGCCACATACCTGGGCAGGGCTGCTGAGGAGGTGGGCAAACCAAGTCAGTGGGAGTGGGAGAGGGGCTGGTTTCCTCGCAGAAGCCTTCAGCGACCAGCCTACAGCCCACAGCGATGTCAGAGGAGACAGCGCTCAGCCCTGTAAGACTCTTGGGAAGTGGCAGCTGAAGACTAGTTTGCCCTGAGTTTCTGCACTTCCACCTCACCTGGGGTCTGGCTGGGCACCTAGAGCTCAGCCACCTAGAGCTGAACCACAGTGCTCATCACCCTGTGGGCACCTGCCTCCCTTCAGGCAGGGACTTTGCTTCCCTCAGTGCCCTGGCACTTCTTAGATGCTCAGTGTTGGAAGAGATTGGAGAGAGGTTATAAGCAAGCTCTAATAAAACAGTAAGGGCTGAACAAGAGACAAAGAGTGACGGCCTCTCTGTTCCCTTTAGGAGGGTCCCCTCCACTGATGTAGCTGGTCTACCTGGTAACTGACAGAGGAATGAGCTTCCTCTGGTTAGGGGCCTGGGACTGCTGATTGGTCCCCAGGGTTTCTAGGGAGCCTACTGCACGGTGTGTCTGCACAGCTAAGGGATGTATGCACGCACATAGATGTGCACACCGATCTGAGTGGTTCTCCTCCCTGGGGATACATGGAAAATAAGGGCTCCATTCCGAATTCTCACTCTTGTTAGGAGCTGCCTCCTGAGACCAAACATAAAATTCATGGAAAATAAGCAGATGGCGGCACATCCTATCAGAAATGAAATTAGCAATGTGATGACAAACCCAGAACTAATAGGTTCTGACAGGGTTTCAGAGGGGTCCCTGATTCACCCGGGGACGCTTAGAAGGTGAACCCTCCAATGGCATGGTCCAAGCCCCGATCACCATCTTTTATTTTCCTCTTCTTTTCTCTCACCTCAAGACAAAGAACATCTTAGAGGGGCAGATGATGGTTTTAACCTATGACTTTAACAAATGAAGGAATTAGTTCGCCAAACTTCTGCCTCCCAATCTCCCTAAGGCTGTGTGCATGAGGCTTCTGGATCTCACCTATGCAGCTGGAGTGGGAGGGTGTGGGAGTATGTGAGGGTGTGTGTGTGCACGCCTCTGCCTGCCTCTGCCCAAGGGGGCCAGGGTGTGCCTAAGACAGAGCACTCCACAGTGATACTGTGGAGATGTCCGTAACTTGTGTGTTAGACCTGCAAGGATAGGAGGGCTGTTGGTCAGGGAAGACACTCTCCGGCTATAATCTGGCCCAGCCCCTTCTGTTTGTCCTCCCCATTCCCTTGCAAGTCTGACGGACCCCTCCCCCTCCCACATGATGTGGGAAAGTTGGTGGCCAAACTGACATTTGAAGTGCGTGTCTCTTTTCCAACTGATACCTTTGAAGTATGACACATTTTGGACTATGAACTTGTAACCCTGGATATTCTTAAGAAAAAAAATGAAGAGGAGAACGAGACAGCATTTGTGGAGGGACATGTCAGCACAACATGCAGAAAGGAAGGACAGCACAAACAGCACACCAAGCCACATGCACCCCCAGTGCAGCCTGTGACAATTCCTTCTTTCCTTGGTGCCATGCTGGGCAGGGAGCACCGCTGCAGGCTGGATATTGCTGGCAGCACTGGGGCTGGGGGGAGGTGCAAGTTGCCAAAATATCTTACAAGTTGGAAGGACCCTGAAGATGGCTTTGCCCAAACAACAGATGCCAGCCAGATGCAAAGGGTAAGCCAGCTCTTACCCTGGGCTGCACATTCCAACTGCCCATGGCTGGCTCTTTTGCAGAATCTGTTGCCCAGTTCCCACGCCAAGGATTCTTATCTCCTTGGACTGGGGTGTGCCAGAACGTTGGCAGTTTTAAAAGCTCCCAGGTGATTCTAAGGTGCTGCTCGAATGGGAACTACAGTCCTAAGCCAGGGTAAAGCTGGGCACATCTTCAGATGGTCACTTACGTCAACAAATTCCTTTTAGTCTGGATGAATCATACAGAGGGGAGCCCCTAGAAAAGCCCACTCAAGCTGTTACAGCTGAACAGTGGGTTCTTTTGGAGCTGATGAGGGCTCAGTACCCAGATGATGCAAACGGGTTAACTGCATCTTCATCTTGCCCACAGAGGATGGAGGAGGCTTGGAAACACAGCAGGCTTTGGAGGCTGTGGTTGGAACATGGGTGAGTGGATACCCTATGTGATTCTGGGATGAATGACAGAATGCCCTCAGAGGCTGAGAGTGGGAAAGGGTTCACTCCCTGGGTTGTTTTCCAAAGAGAGCCAGCAGGGCTGCATTGTCAGTCCTCAGTAGAGGAGATTCCAGCGCCATCTCTGGGCTTGGGCTGGAGGCTCTCAGCAGCTCCTTCCGACCCTGAGGGCCACTACCTTCAGCTGGGAACCCCACAGGGGGAAGGACCTCAGTCCCAGGAGGCCAAACTGTATGCCTGGGTCCAGAAGTCTCCTTAGATCTCGGGGGTGCACCTGATGTCCCCTCCAGCCCCTTCTCACAGGGTTTTCAGGAAGGCTCTTGAGATGCAGATTTTGGGTTAGCCCCCAGCAAATATAGGAGCCAAATAATCCCTGAGCTTCCCAAGTGCAACCAAGGACACCAGTCTACAATTGCTGTATTAATCCCCCTCTCTTCCCAGAAAGGCTTAGATAATGTGGTTTTTCCAGAAAGGAAGCAAACCAGTTAACTCAAGGCATCCTGGACAACCAGCTCTTTGGGCGTGGGTGTGGGGATGGGGGTCGGGGAGAGCCCCTTCCTGCTACATCTGACATAACACTTCTGGAAAGGAGGGCTTCTGTATATGGGAATGCTGAGCCTGTGTCCAGAAATCAGTGACCTGGTCCCCAGAAAAGGGCTGGCACCTGGAAAAGAGGGGTGAACAACCAGAAGCTGAGTACAGCTGTCGGTCACCAGATCAGAGACCATTACTGATCCCTGGGAGGGAGCTCCTTGATAACTTTTCACATGCTCTTCCATAAGTAAGAACAAGGTACTCATGGCTTCTGCAAAAGCATTTGGCCTCTCCAGCAATAATGAGAGTGGGAAAGGACGCAGTGCTGGTAACAGCCACTGCCCAGGTTAGGGAGAGTGGAGTGCTGGGTCATTTTACCATTCGAAGAACCAATAGGCATCCGAGGGTGAGCAAAGACGAGCCTGCCAGTCATCATCTGACATTTTAGCAGCTTGATGATGTTATGACCAGATGGGAAAAGGCAAATCCATGAGAGCCATCAAACCATTGTCAGAGCAAGGGATGCGGGAGGTACATGGGCAGGGGGCAGCAGGAGGGGGCTAAGAGGGCATCAAGCAGGACAACAGAAAGGGCCATCCAAAATGTTTTTGCAAACAGTACAAACGCAAGCGAGATTTCTCATTTGCAGGCCAGATCAATTATTTTTGAAGATGATGCTGGCAAACGTGACTGGCCAAGATGGCCCTGGCCCAGACCCCAGGCGGAGACTGAGACCCAGGGGCTGGGAAACAATTTAGATGACCACGACCCATAGATAGCACACCCTGTGAAACTCAGTGAAAACCAAAGGTGGGGAAACCACAAACAGGTACACAGTCTTTAAAGTGCTTTTGCTTTAACAACGACATCACCGTATATATGTTTATATATACTTGCCGCTACAATTTTCTAAAAATAAAACCAACATGAAAATCAATTAGGCAACAGAAAAGAAAGATCAACAGAGGTTGGGGGAGAGAGCACAGCAAGTTAAATATTGCAAAAAATGATGACTTATCGTAGCTAAAAACAGCCAACACGGACAAAGGATGTTCAAGCTGAGCTGACCCAGGAGGGGGTAAGGCCAGGCCAGGGATAGGAAGTATGTTGCTCCTCTGGGGAACCTGGCATGTGTAGGAGGAGAGGGGGCTAGAGGAATTAACAGCTTCACCATTAACAGACCATCAGACATTAGGGACATGCAGTCTCTCTTATCTTTGTGCTCATAACTGACCAACTGTACATGCCCAGGACACATGTGTTAAAAGACTAAATAAATGAGAAGGCGGCTTTGACCATTTGCTCTCTACTGTGGCCCAGCCCAGAACTGCTGAGACCTCCCAAGGGGTTCTACAGGCCTGGGGCGGACAGCTGGTTTTGCCACCAGCCGAGGGGAACTTTTGTCTCGGGCTGTATCTGACCAGGAAAAAAGTCACTGACTAGAAAATGGTATGAGAACGGTCACTCGTGTGATTTTGAAAGTCTGACTGAGTGCTAGAAATGGGCCCAATGAAAGCCTGTTTTGTGCAGACACCCCACAGTCAAATGCTAACTAGAAAGTTCAGTGTGGGTTTACTGAAGCTACCCCTGATACATGAAGAAGGATACGTCTGAGAGAGACACTGCTGAGCAAGGCGGGGGCACAAGGGATGGGCATGGTGTGCTCCTGCCCCCAGCATATGGAGGGGCAGCCAGAAAGCTGGGTACGTGCTGTCAACCTGAGGGCACTAGCGCCACACCCCGCCAGCCAACGGGGATTGGGAGATGAGGCATTGGAGAGCTGGCTTGTTTGCTCAGTGAACAAACCTCGGCCACATCCTGGTACCCAGAAACCCCGCATTTATGCAAACTGCCTGTACATCCCGTTCAGCACGGAGCACTCCAGGGAGACCTACTGAAAGTACAGTTTATTCTATCTTCATTTCCATTATAGACCACCTCTGACTTACACGGGGGTCTGTGCCAGCATTTTCATGTAAGTAGACTTTGATGAAGGTTTTAACTGCTTTACATCGGGAGATGGTTAAGCAGGCAGATGTCGGGTCATAAACTTAGGAGAGAGCCCATGACAGCCCAGTTAGGGTCCTGCTGTTCTGACATTAGCATTAGATTGTTTTATAACCAAACATAATTTACACATTATGAATGACAATTTTGTAACTGTGTTATGGACTATTTCACATAAAGTAGAATTTACCTACATCAGGGCTCACAGAGGTTGGGGGATATGGCCCCCGGGGTCAAGGAAAACACCACTTTGTCACAGCATGGACTGGGGTGCTGTGCGGCATACATCACACTCTTGTGGATAGGTCTTACAGTCCACTTCACTTGTTAGTACATGGAAAATCTATGCTTGAATAATAGCCTGGTATCTCCCTAATATTTTAAGTTTTGTAGCAAGTATTTTCACAAACACTGCATCAGTTTATCCCCCTGACATACCTATGAAGCAGGAAGGGCAGATATCATTTGCCCTAGCTGGTCCATGGGGGAACTGAGGCCTGGGTCCAACAAATCAATTTTGAACCAGGACCAGAATTCTCAGGTTTTTAGGCTTAGCTTGGCCCCAGAGCAGTGGCATAAAGAGACACTGCACCATCCTTATTTGATACAGGCTGTCTGGACACCAGGATGGGCAGTACAATCCTACAGATGTCAGCCAGGCAGAGCGAGGAGGCCCCTTCCCAGCCAGGGGTGGGGGAGGAGGACGGGGCTGGCCACACAGAGCAGAAAGCCAACACCACACAGCAGCCCCACCCCATGCTCCATTCATCCCCGACACGGGCTCTACACAACTGGGGCACACACACAGGACACCCACTAAGACTTGCTAACAAAATGGAACAGACCAGGCGAGTAGAGCCATTTCTGCCTGCCTTAGGCCCTTCTGGTTCAGGCCTGGGTTAGATCCAAGAACTGTTGGCAGGGGGTGGTGTTCCCCTTTCCAGAGCCTCTTAATTTTGAAGGAGGGTCCTCAGGATGCTTCTGGAAGGTTGGGGGGGGGGGTCACTCCACCTGCCACACTGCCACTGCACTTGTTTCCTTATTAAAGGGTTCGATCAAGTGCAACAGAGGAGAACGGACACCCTCTCCTCATACGCACTCAGGCCTCCTTCCCCTGGTCCATGAGATCACCATCGTTCAGGGAGCCAGGACACAGAGTAGTCCCTAGTGTCACTAGTCAGACTTGGAGGTGCACACAATAAAGATGAGGACAGCAGCGGCAGCAGCCACGTGTTCATGGAGTGGCTGTGAAGCTTCCCCCTGTGCCTTCACAGAACCATCGTGGGTACCAGGGCACACGTTATGAACTCCATTTGGCAGCTGGATAAACTGAGGCACAGAGCCGTCAGGTGCCCGGCCGAGGTCACCCAACTAGTGAGTGATAATGTTCACATGATCACGGAAGTTCCCGCCCGGCCCTTCACGGGTTCCTAAGAACTTCTTTCTAAAATCATGTTTGGTTCCAAAGTGGTCCCTCTCAATTTCCCAATTTCCCCTCTCCACTTTTTTTTTTCAGGGACAGGGGATGGGGCAGGGAAAGAAGGGAGGCTACACAATGTTCTTCGTCTTTCCAAAACAAAGGTGTGCCCGAATTTCTGGAGGGTAGGGAGACCCACGGATAAGGTTTCTAGGCTCCTGAGCGCCAGACTTAACAAAAACAATCACGTCACAGGACACAAAGTTTGCTACTTACATTCACTTCAGTTATAGCAATATCAACGACGCTACCAACAACAATTAAGGCATCAAAAGTGTTCCATGCATCAGTGAAATAGTGCTGTTAGGGCAAGCATTCAGAAGCCACAGAGGAGAGGAAGCACAACAGGAAAAAAAGAAGAAAAGGACAGTGTTATCAATAGAGAACATTCTAGCATTATGCCACCCGGCTACTTGAAAAAAAAAAAAAAAAATCACCCTAAAACAAAAATGTTATAGGTTCGTCCCTTTGGGTGCCGCTGCTGACACATTAAATCAAAACAACCGCTGACGCCTGTCTCGCCCTGCCTACCAGCCACTCGGGGAACGCGGCCTGAGCCAGCCCTCCGGAAGGTGCTCTGTGTCTGCCAAGGCCTGGGGTCAAGTTCTACCCTCACAAGCCTCCGGTCCGCAGCTCTCGGGAGGAAATGCCTGGTTTTAGATCGAGTGAGGTTGGGGCCTGTGACTTGTCCAGGTGATGCCAGTGCGGGGCGGCGGGGGTGGGGGTGGGGGGGAGCGGAATGTGCAGACAAGAGAGAGGACACGAGGCGGGCGGCCACGGCGGGCGCATACTCACGTCGGCTTCGCTGAGGGCCACGTCTATAATGCTGCCGATTACGATGAGGGAGTCAAACGTGTTCCAGGCGTCACTAAAATACCCCTGGACAGAGCAGGCAGGGGGGCAGACGTTGATGAGCACGTAGGAACGACGACGCCACACGGGTCCCACGGGGACGTAGCGGAGGCCCCGCCGTACCCATGGCAACCAGGTGGGGTGGGAGGGCCGAAGGGAGGCCGCGGGGACTGGCCGCTGGCGGGAAGGGACACAGGCTGGGGTGGGGGGGGGCACCGGCATGTGTGAGAGAGGGTGCGCACCCATGCACGCACACGCACGCACGCACGCAGGACGCACGCACGCACACGCAGGCAGAGCGCACGCATGCGCACAAGCACACGCGTGCCTGTGCAGCGCAGACCCGGGGCCCCAGACCAAGCAGTTTAGCAGGGCAGAGAACCCTCTGAAAAACCTGCCCTTGCCCCTAGGGCCACAACTTCAAACCCTCAGAGGAGGGCGTGCGACCCTTCTAAGTTGGCTACCCTTACACAGAAGGGTCAGCAGGCCCTCCCCCTGCTCCTTCCACAGTTTCTCTCTTCTGCCAATTACAGAGCACGGTGGCCGGGCATTTCGCACGTTCTTTCTGCGCTCTTCCACCAAACCAGTACCTCCTGCTCCTCACCAGCAAGGATGATGAAAGGTGAGCTCTGTCTTCACAGAGCCCACGGTGGTCTCCCTGGGACAGGGGCACAGTGAGGCACGCAGTCCAGGGCTCAGAGGTGTGGGGGTGGGGTGGGTTCACTCTGGTATGCGGAGAAGGGGGCTGTGCGGGAAGCCTACACAGGTCTTAAAAAGGAAGATAGTCAACCGGTGTTGATGTGCTAAGGCCCCTACTGGCCTTGGGAGAATCCTTGTACCCCAGCTTTCCTCCCTTCCCTTTCCACCCTCCAGACTAGCAGGACTCCTTGTCATCCCTCAGAACCACTAGCAGGTTCCTCCCCCTTCTCCTGCTGCCAGGCAATCCCCACCTCCCCACCCCCACTGGGTTTGCCCAAATCCACTTCCTCCTTCAAGGTCAGACCAAATGCCAGCTCCTTGAAGGGACCTTTTCAGATCCTCCTGCCCCCTGCCCTGCTTTTCATATGTCATCACGGAATTTAGGGTTTTTATAGGTTTAACCCACTGAAAGCCCTCTGAGGATAAGTACCATGCTGACTCTTCCGTCTCCTCCTCCACTAGCCCCACTATCTACCTTCAGAGCCTTGAGCCCATTGCTCCATACACTGCAATGCCTCTTTCTTCTACTGACCTAGCATCCTGCCATCATTCAGATCTTTCTATCTTGCAACAAGCATGGAGGTAAGCCGTCTCTATGACCATGACTTGTAAATCCGTGTATATCTATGTGGCATACATTTTACATATGCTTTCTTGTAGGCTCAGCACAGTAGGTGCTAAATTCATGCCTGCTGTCTCCTGACACCCCCTGGAAACCCTTGGTCAGAAGTGTAGGGGTGGGTACTACACATAGAAGCTTCTGGTTGCAAGGTCAACAACTTTGAAAATCAATGGTCTTTTCAAAAAGTTGGAACATGTTTTGGAAATTTAAAAAAAAAATCCAGGTCTGAAATCTATAAAAAGGGGCCAAGCACGGTTACAACTGGATATACTTAGTGAGGATGAAGAAACCCAGAACAGAAGGTACTTTGAAGTGTCAGGTCCCACGAACTTGTGATCACATGCAGGCCCCAAGAAAGCCACTGTGGAGCCCGGGCCTTTGATGACATCATAGAAAGTGTGCCCTCCTAATAACTGGAGGAGGGCTGTTTGTTCTAGTTCCTGCTGATCACTCCAGGTACAATTATGGGGGAGCTGTGACACTAATTGATGGTTTGGACTTTAAAAAATTTCATTGTAAATAATGTAAGATTTTCGCACCCAACCTGCCATGACCTCTCACCCACTCCTCACTTCTCCCCTCTTCTGTCACACATTGTCTCGCTGACCACCCCTCCCCGACGCCTCATCTCAGGCATCCAACAAGTAAACAAAGACAGACTGCCTGTACCAAACCTGCCGACCTGTGTACACAAGTCTAATGGGACAAATCTTGATGAATACTACCTTTTGCACTTTCTAGCTTTTCTTTCCAATGCTTCGTGATTCCTGGCTGGCAGACTGGGGCAAGGCCAGCACTCTGAGGGCCAGCCTAGTGCCGCTGAGCGTGCTGATCATGCTGGCCAGCCAGGGCACAAAGAGCTTGTGCCTGGACGCAAAGGAGTACACTGCTTCCTTCACAGAGAAGGCCTCCTAACACAAAAGTCAGTTGGGTCAAGTGCTGAACACAGTAGTGGGGTTGGCAGGGTCCCTTATTTACATTGTGTGAATAGGTAACAAACAGGCATTTGACCAGCAACCTTGCCAGAGGCTACTCTGAGGGCCAGAGGCTATCCCTTCCTTCCTGGGTTTAACAGCATCTCCAAAGGAGAGCATGGCGATTGTTCCCATCTTCCCTAGAGAAGGGCTAATGCCTCACTGAGACAGCTGGGCACCTGTAACAGTCAGACCTCAGGGGTATGCAGAGCAGCTGAAGACTCCCAAGTTGCTCCTCCTCTCTTGTCCGCGCATAGGACCAGCCCCTGCCCATAGCTGTACCCCACGTGCTGCTCCTCCCACTATAGTAGGCTATTCTCCCAAGGCCAAGGATGCCCCCCCATGCACCTACTTTGGACTTTAGTTCTGAACAGCTCCTCCCTGCTTTTCCAGAATTATCAGGACTTACCACAGAATCATTCCCATTGGCCTACACACTATCCTCCAGTTGGCTCATCCTGGTCCACTGTGGTACACGAAATCAAGAGAGGCTTCTCATTTGGGGTCCTGGAACATTTTTTACAATCTTGTCAACTCTCTTCAGAAGATCCCTCACACTCACAAATTGTGCCCCAGTTCTAGAGGACTCCTGTACTGAAGGTACATACCCCTAATCCAGGTAATGGGGGGCTCAGGCTGATGCAGGGGGCTGGAGTCACGGGCTCAGACAAGGTGGCTGTGCCACTGGGCCAACAGAGGCAGAAAATGCCAGGCTCTCTTTCTCCCCACATCTGATTCTCTGTCTAGTAGCTTCCTGTGTAATCAAATCACTGTCGAATGAGCACGACTCAGTCCCCTGCCCCTTTCCCACCAAAGCCACCACAGTGCCTGGGTAACCAGAAGACGAGACAAAGGCTTCTCACAGAGCACCCATCCCTATGTCCTCTCCTCTTGGCCAAAAATGATAGGCTCTCCTGCTACTGAATGCCCAGGCTAGGGCCCTCAAGCGGAATCAGCAGTCCCTAGCATTCAGCCAGAGTCAGCTTTTATTTTTTGTTCTGTCCTACTGGCTTGGAAACACCAAGCAAGTCTGCTACACACAATAATCTTCATTTTTCAGAAATATGTCTGACTTAGAAATTTTAAATCATAAGGCAGACTCATGTGGCCATTAGGGCCAGGAACTTACAAGGTTTCCAAGAACTCTGATCATCTGTCAGTGTCCATGTCACTCCTGACAGTGGGCTCCTGGGAGCAGAGCTGGAACCCCTGCCGGTCTATAGCACACAGGTGTGGCACATGCGTTGGGGGTGACGTGTGCAGAACAGAAGCCAGAGAAGCAGCCCAAGTCTGGGTTCTTTTGCTTCCTGGAGTCTCTTTCATCTGCAGATCTGAAGGAGCCCACACAAATCACCCACTTTTGTGATTTACCATGGCAGCCATATCACTCAGAAATTTCTGCCCGGGACTGTTTGGGTAGTGCCGGACCCAAGAGATGACCCACGGAACCAGATTTCAGGAGACACCATAACTGACTGCTTTCTAACTAGCACAAGACTTTCCGGAGGTCAAGTGGGGGCTAATAGAAAAGCATTCGCGTTTGGCCACTCTACTCTGACCAAATGTCCTGTGACAGAAAATATGCTACGTACCATCTCATGCCAGGAGGCTGCACCTACAGGCTCATCCATTTACACCTTTCTTCACCCCACCCATCCTTACTGAGTGGTCAGCGTGGAGCAGGCATTGTGTGGGACACATGAGACCCAGTCTGTGACCTCAAGCAGCCACTCAGCCGTTAACAGGGAGATCCAGAGAAGTACTGATCAGGACATCACCCACAAGCCTCCGGTGGACACGCAGGGGAAGGGAAGAGCAGACTTTGGCTGAGCCGGTGGGGAAGAGGTCACAGAGGATCCCGCATTTTAGATGGGCCTCAGGCAACAGCAAGGCAAAAAAAGGGCTTCCAGATACAGAAGCACGTGCCATGGAAAGGTTTGGCTTGTTAACAGCTGGGGGTGGGGAGCGTAGAAGGAATTAGCGGGGAACCAACTAAGAAACAAGGCAGAAGTTCAAATAGGCCAACGTTCGGTAGAGGACTTTGAACGTGAGACTAAGAAAATTCTCATTTTGTTGTTGTTGTTGTTGTTTTCTCATTTTTGTTTTTTTTCCCCCCTCAGGCAACATGGGGCTATACCAGGTTTTGTTGTGTTTGATGAGCAGAGAGGGTCTGAGTCGGGGAAGGGGAGAGGGGAGATTCAGCAGTCCAGGGAAAGGAAGGGCAGGAGAGCTCTGCATGACAGGGACGGCTGGCGAAGCTCTGGGCCTATAGACATTTACCAGGGGAGAAGGGGACCAGGAGAGCACCCCGAGAAACTGTGACATTGGAGGCAAGGGCTGAGCCCACAAGGTCTGGAGCAACGTTCTAGCTAAGGAGAAGAATATTCGGTTTCAAGTATTATTTGGCATTAAAATGAGTCACTCAGGGGCGCCTGGGTGGCTCAGTGGGTTAAGCCGCTGCCTTCGGCTCAGGTCATGATCTCAGGGTCCTGGGATCGAGTCCCGCATCAGGCTCTCTGCTCAGCAGGGAGCCTGCTTCCTCCTCTCTCTCTGCCTGCCTCTCTGCCTACTTGTGTTCTGTCAAATAAATTAAAAAATAAAATAAAATAAAATAAAATAAAATGAGTCACTTAAAATAGATGTGGTCACTGACAAACTGTAAAGACTATCAAATGTTCTTTCTAGGAAATGGAGGGTGTCCTCCAAAAAGATTGTTAATGCTCTGTCAAGAGCCCATATTCCTACCAGGGGCCCTGGGACAGGGAATGCCATCCCAGGAGGCTGGTGGCACCAATGCCAGTATCCACTGTGCAGCAACTCTGCACTGGAGGAGCAGAAGGGTGCTGAAATAGTCTTCTCTTCCTCCAAACCCTACTACCCTTGACTTTTCCCAAGCCCAGGCGGTCAGGAGTATAAATTAGCCATTTTTGAGGTTAGAACCAAGATCAAAATGCAGACCTGGGAACAAAGTGTGGCTATTTGGGGAAAAGCCCACAGCCAAGGCAGCTAACCTGGCCTCAGGTACATACTGGACAAAGACAGACAAAGAGGAAGAGGGAGTCTTAGCAAACTGGGAGTGCTCTTTATTCCTGTAAGAGCCAGTACTTTTGAGAAGGCCCTTCTTCTTCAGTTTCCCTCCTTGGAGCAAGAGAATTCATCGGAGAAGTCCGGTGGCTTCCCCTGGGAGTACCACAGGGAAAGACCAGCGAAGTGGGCTTATCTTACTTCAATGAGGACCTCTCTTTTAAAAGCCTAGGATGGCACAGTCACCTCCAAGTCAAAAGCACAATCCAGAATGTACAAGGTCAATGTCAGATGGTGGGTTTTCCCTTGGGAAGCAGAGAGAATTCACTCAATGGCCTCCTCGCTCTCTTACCTAGAAGCAATGCTCAGAACAGCTCTTCCCACGCAGGGGCCGGCCAGCTCCCCAGCTCTGGGTTTCCTGCCTGTGCCTCTCCACCTTAGCCCTCCCTGCTTATGGAGGCGGGATGACCTGACCTGCCGAGTCCGCCAACGACTTCTCCCTCAAGGTGTGTACTCTTGGGAGGTTCCATGTCTCTGGCAGGTCCTTGAATATAGAAGTCCCCATGGTCAGGTTTCCTGACTTCTTTTAGCCCATCCTCCTCACAATGCCTTCTTCTCCATCAGGAAGAATTTTCTCCAACTTGCTTTCTGTATCTGAATCCCAGAATAGCTGCAACCCATCTCTCCTGATAGATGCTGGTGAGCCCCTCACTGTGGATAACACTGTCCCAAGGGGCCCTCAACAGACTCCTCACAGAGCCAAAGGCTTTCCTGAGATGAGACACATGGGCTAGGATTTCCAGGCAGCCATCTCCTGGAAGAGTCTCTCCTTGGCACCCTCTACAACCTTGCTCCTCAGTCTGACTGCTGATGAGAGAGGAGGGGGTCTCACCAGCTTCTTGGTGAAAACCTACTCCCCTGGGCTTGCTTCGTCAACCCAGAAGAGAAAAACAAGGACAAGGCGGGAAGCATTTTAAGAAGGGCTTGGTTTCTTGGTGAACGGATTCTCTCCCCCTCCTCAACAGAAAATCTGCCTATCCCGGCTTTGGTGAATGCAGAGACCATCCTGCTCATGCACAGAGATGCTCCTACTGCTGTTTGCTGTTTCATGTTATGGAACTATCTTGCTGGGCAAAACAACAACGCAGCACAATTTCTAACGGAAACCACTCATTTTAAAACTCTGATTAATCAGTACTGATTAAAAATTAGCTACTCATTTCCCTCCTGATATCACCAGTCTGATCACATGCCACCAAACCCTCCTCCCGGTCTGATAGCAGCGGTTTACTGGGCAGAGGGCACATGAGCCCTTGGGTGCACTGGCCTGCTAGCAGGTGCACATTCGCACACGGACACATACGCACTCTCACGCACACATGCCATGGGCAAGTGTGTCTTCTCTTCAGCCCAGAGCAAGCTCTGAAACATTTCGGAGCTTAACCACCAGGCAAGGGAAGACACAGCAAGGGGATCTGGAAACGTTCCATAGGTGGGTTCCGTGTTGTCTCTCTCAAGTCTTTTTGATGTTCTTACTGGACAACCTTTTTCATCAATCCAGACAAAGATAGTTCAGAGAAGTAAAGGTGACAGGGAAGCAAACCAAAAATCTCAAAGGAAATTAAATGGATTTGGAAAAGGAGGAGATGTTTATGTATGTAGATATGGACAAGTCACAGTAAGTTAACATCTGGCCATGCATAAGTTGCCAAATTTGACCCCACTGCAATCACCCCAAGTGATCACTTACAAGTGTCCTTTCTTTTTGGTCCACAAAGATCTGATAGAGATTGCATAAAAATTAATTCAAATTAAAGAAAGGAACAGCTTCGGATTAGAATTCTAAGGAAATTCAGAGTATGCGAAACCATCCTCTCATAATCCGACTCTCAGTAAAACCAGCGTTTTAGGCCCAAAATGCCTTATAGACGAACCAACAACCGGGTCCCCAGATTCTGTCACTTACACAAACTGAGAGTTTGGGAGCTTTGCTAGCAAAGAAGCCAAAGGTCCAATGTCCCCCAGCTCAGCCCAGATTTGCTGCTCCGTCTACAGTTTTAGAACGAGGGGATATCGGGACTTGATGATGATGGTGGTGGCGGTCACAGTAACAGTACGGACGTGTCCGCAGCATGTCACTGCGTGGTGGCACTCTTCTAAGCATGGCACAGATAGTGATTCCTCACCCCTCCCACCCGCCTTGTGAAACAGGGCTGGTAGTGTCCTCACTTTACGGGGGGAGGAAAACGCAGCACAGAGCCATGAAGGAACCCACTCGCATCAGCAAGTGGGGAATATGGGTTTGGATCCAGAGCTGGATGCATTCTCCGGCACCGTTCTGCCAGCCCTGGGGCAGGATCTGCTCCCTCCCGAAAGCGACACGATATGCTGACTAGTCCAACAGTGTTTAACAATTTCATGTCTTGTTTTGTCTTAAACTCAAGTGACATTTCTCTAAGTCAAATAAACTCTCCAACCGGTATAACTTTCCAACCGGTAGAACTTTCCAACAGTTCTTGGTAAGAACTCTCCAACAGGTAGAACTTTCCATAAAAGGTGAAAAAGAAGCTGTAGACCAAGGACAAATAAAACCAAGGTCTTTCTCCTGGAAACCTAAGAGTTAAATCGAGGCTGAATTCTTTCTGACGGGTTCTGTTAAAGCAGTTTCTCTAGTGCTCAAGCAACGAGGCCAGTTTCCCTGAGACAGCATGATGAGCTCTTCTAGAGACAGAAAATCCGGCTTTAAGCCCATCTCCATTCTACAAATCCCAATTCTGCCCCCGCTTTTCTCAGAATTCTTTTCATGAGGTTTTACTCTGTAGTTTTGTTTTCCCATATGTACTCAGATGCTTTAATCAGATTTGAACGTTCTCAGGTGATAACCTAGTTATTGGCCAGAACAGTTCAACGTCCCTCAGTAACACAAGATACACAGGAAGCCTGTGCTTCTCTGGGGTGATTCGGCAACAGCCTTTGAGAAGTGGGTTCAGAGACTCACCTTGGGTTTAAACGCGATGACTTTCAAGACCATCTCGACGGTGAACACCCCTGTGAAGACCATGTTCAGGATGTCCATGGCGTCATTGAACATCTTGGACTGCTCGTAGTGCTGTGGGTGAAGGCAGAGGCATGGTTCTCAGGGGCCTGGCCCAGCCAGCCTCACGAAAGGAGGCTCCCCAGCCCCCTGCTGCCTGCAGGCATCCACCCTCTGCTTGGACATGGAGGCAACCTCCACTGGTTCCAACGGCACATGGTCAACTCACCACAAAGCACAGGGGGGCCTTGACGAATGAGGATGATTGGAAGATGAAGGGGAAAGACATCCATTTCCTCTGCTCAGGATGAAGGGATTCCCACCCTTCCTCCCAGCAGGGGTTCTGTTCAGGGACTTGACCCACGCATAAGGCAGAACCCACCCAAATGCCTTTGGCTAAAGACAGGATTTGGTTGGGGATAAATCTGATGCCATTTAGGTCCACTTTGTTCAACAGAAGGCAATAACATCTTGACCTCATATTTTTTCCTGCTCATTCATAAACACTTGATTTGAAAAACGTGCCAGAGAATGTATCTCTGGTGGCTTTTAGATCCATTTTCCAGACAGCACTGGGAGCTGGTTTGATTTACTTAAGTTCTTAAAGTCAGTGCAGGAAGTGGATCTGGACCTTGGCCTTTGCTTCTGTCCTAGGGCAGTATCAACTTCACAGCATAACTGCTGGAAATACTCACTGTTAATATCAAATTGGCCAACTGAAAGGAGTCACATCCCTCAGCCCCAGGGTGCCGAGAGGTAGCTATAATACAGGCTAAACTCGACTCCACGAGCTGGAAGATTGTCCACCACTATTCTAACCATTCTAAGAGCTCCCTGCAGACAGGGACATGGCTTATGTTTTGTTTTTCAACACTGGGTGTTCACTCTGGGTTGGACCCAGGGCCAAGTGCCTGGCCAAGGGGTGAGTCATCCAGCGCAAACCTGGCCTCAGACTAGGTATGAGAGATTTCCCATTTTGTCAGGGAAGAAAGCAAGGCTCAGGGGACTTAAACTGCCTTGCCGAGATGGCCCAGCTGGTAAGGAGTGAAGGCGGGATTGCCACGCCTTTCTGCCCTACTCCACACAGACCCAGCTTTAGTCCTTAAACGCTCCCCGGCTTCAGGGGCCCACAGGAAGTGCTGATAGAACTGAATGCCAGACTCGGGCTCCATGGGAATGTCATCTATGGTGGTGCGGTACAGACAGTCTCTTAAAACAAAAGAGCCATCTTAAGTGCCTACCGTGAGAACCGTTAGCCAGAAGGGGGCTCTGGCCAGACTACAGCCCAGACTCATCAGAAAATCAAACCCACTCTCATGTGAGGGGGCGGCACTCGGCCCTCAGAACTGGGGGCAGGGGGCTGCGCAGAAGGCCCAGACGTGACCCCCGCGGCTGTCCCCATTTTTACCTGCATGGCCAAGCAGAGTGTGTTGAGCATGATGAGGACAAACATCATGTATTCGAAAGGCGAGGAGTTCACCACGTACCAGAACTTGTACTGGTAGGGGTTTTTGGGGATGTATCTCCGCAAGGGACGTGCCTTCAAGGCGTATTCGACACACTGACGCTGCAACGGGCAGAAAAGAGCAAGGAGGGGTCCTGAGCACATCCACGGGAGGAGGACGCCGGTCTCGGCTGCTCGGCGAGGGCGGACGCACTCCCATCGCGAGGGACTGTGGACCGGGGAGAACCATGACAGCACCCCCCGCGGACACCACCCTGCGTCACTGGCCGCAGGACCCTAGCTCGGCCACCTCCTCAGTTCCTCCCAGCAACCTGGGGGGTGGGTAAGAGGAGCACCCGGTGTGCCTCCATTTTCCTTATTAAAACAGGCGTCCAGACTGGGAAGTGCCTTGCCTGAGGCCCTGCAGGCAGAAGCAGAGGAGTGAGACCGGACTCCGGCCTCTTCCCTGCCTTTCCTCTACACCGGCGTTGTATCGTGCCTGCAGTTCTGCCCAGGGCCACCTCCAGGAAAGGAAGCCAGCGAACGAGAGGCACAAAAACCCCTCCAGAGCCCAAGGGGCTGGGCTCGCTCCCCAAGACTCGATCCACAAGACACACGTCTTGGGAGCCAGACTGTAATAACCACACGTGTCTAATGGTGAACCAGCTGTGTGTCTCCCTGGGACCTTCTGGGACTCAGGAGCTTGTGGTAGCCATGATGGCCAGAGCACTGTCCTTTCCACTCACTCTGGGGCTGAGGCTGTTCCGCCCTTTGCAGGCCGGCGGGAGCCTCCAGCCCCTTCGGCTCAGCCACTGGCCCCGCTTGCTCCTAGACCCAGACCTACTCCCAGTCGCCTGCTTTGACCCTGGCTTCTGTCTTGAGACAGCCTCCCTCTGTCCAGGATCTAGCCCTGCTGTGACCTCGCCTACGGAGTCCAGGAACCCCCAGTTCGAACCTGTTCTGGACCTCAAGAGGTCCAGCTCTGGCTCTGCTCTCTGGCTGGCCTGGGTCTTGTCCTGAGATTCTTCCAGGGGCTGGGAGGTAGGGGGAGGGGGGCTGATGAAGAGCCGAGCCAGGCTTCCCGCCGACCATCACTGATGGGATCGGAAGGGGTGCCCTGACAAATCCAAGCAACACCTTCTTATGAACCCAGCTGGCCCTGTCCTCACGGCCCCAGTGGGCACAGCTGTAGCCCAAGACACATGGCCGCTTCCCCACAGGAAGCCTGGGCTGGCAAATGATCCCCACTCCTCATGTCATCATCAAACAGAGGAAACAGAGGTCCTACCGAACCAGGGCCTGGGGGAGGTCCCAGAGAAGACTCTCCATCTTTTAGGGCTGGAAGGGACCTCTAACAGTAACTCTGGGGTGTCCTCAATCTAGAGAGAGGGAAGCAAGCCCAGAGACGAGCAGTTCTCCTGACTCCCCTCAAATCTTCATGCAATCAGAGCCAAAGGCCCTGCTGCTGTTTAGACTGGTTCGAACAAGACAGCAGATAACGAGACTGACCCCAGTACAGTCTTGGGCCCAGGTTTAATGTTACTAACTTCCCCTGCAGTGGGATAGGTTATTTCTTCCTGAGTCAATGGTTCTCAAGCAGGGGCAGACATTGGGCAATGTCTGGAGAGGTCCTTCAGTTGTCACAAAACCTGGGGTGGTAGGTTGTTACTGAAATCGAGGGGGTAGAGGGCAAGGGATTCTACTAAATATCCTATAAAACCACAACAGAGAACTATCTGGCCTAAAATGTCAGTAGTGCTGAGATTGAGGAGGTCAGACACGATCCCCTGGAGGACTGTGGGAGGGGCAGTAGGTACTTCCTGATTCTGAGCTATCACTAACGGGATACACCCGCAGAAGGTGGCCTAAGCGTTCTTTGATTTCTCATCTGCAGGGTCGGGTAGATTTTCACAATGACAGGGTCTCGTCTGTATCTGGAAAGCTGACTCTTCCCAGCAAGGACTCAAATCGGCTGAGAAGGTGCTGTGAACAGGATCTGAGCCCCAGGACAGAGAGCGGGCGCACGCCCTTCTCTGGGCATGGAGGAAGCTGGCCAAAGACAAGCCGCTTCTCTCTTGCTCAAGGGACGGAAGCCCAAACAGTGTGTGACTTTAACCTGATTTTTGTCCAGCTCACAGTTCTTATACTCTTTCTCTCCCTGCTCCTGAAATGTGACGATGACGAAGCCCACAAAGATGTTCATCATGAAGAAAGCCACGATGATGATGTAGATGATGAAGAAGATGGAGATCTCCACGCGGTAGTTGTAGACGGGGCCGACATTCTCTCCGTTCGAGTCGATGGCTTTGTACAGCAACCTGGAGAACAGAAGGACCTGCTGAGCCCTGCCCCACACTCAGCCCAAACGGCTGAACTGTGTGCCTCTTCTGACCCCCTCCGTGGGCCTTGCCTGTCCAACCCCTCCCCAGGAGCCCACCCCAGCCCCCGGATGCACACAGGTCTCCGAGGCACCCTCCTCGGCTGGCATTAGGCCCAGCTGGCCAGGCACCCAGAGGAGGGAACACCTGAGATACACTTGGTGATTGATGTTCTGAGGGCTGAAAAATACAAGATTTCATGGCGATTCAAACTTTTAAAAACGTTTTTTAAACTTTTTTTTTTTTAAAGATTTTATTTATTTATTTGACAGAGAGAAATCCCAAGTAGATAGAGGCAGGCAGAGAGAGAGAGAGAGGGAAGCAGTCTCCCCGCTGAGCAGAGAGCCCGATGCGGGACTCGATCCCAGGACCCTGAGATCACGACCCAAGCCGAAGGCAGCAGCTCAACCCACTGAGCCACCCAGGCGCCCTTTCATGGCGATTCAATAGTGCTCCTTTGTCCTGGCAGGACAGAGGAGGGACAGCATGTCTAAGACATTAGTGGAACTGAAAACTGTATGTATGTCAACGAAGAGAATAAGCAGCAACCTGGGATTTCCAAAGAACTAAGAGAGGAACCCCAAACTGAAATAGACCCAGAAATTAAATATATACCAAGCAGAACTCTCAATAGGATGGGGGGGGGAATACTGTAACACCGCAAGTTAAATTCACCCCCACATGGATATAGACTCAGCCCTGCCCAGCCACGCACCACGAGGTACCCTGTGCCAGCCACCTTCCCATCCATCTGGAAAGGCAGATACTACAGTCGTCCCTGTCATATGGAAGCTCAGAGAGCGATCTAAGTGACCAAAGTCACACACCTCAGGGGCAGAGTCAGGAGACGAGCCCAGCTGCTTTGAGTGCCAAGGCCCAGGTCCATGGTCTCCCCTCGGCTTCCACCCTGATTAGCACACTGCTGAAAACCCGACTGCAGCCAGTGCCTCCGCCAGCAGGAAGGGGCTCCCTCCTGCATCTCTGCTCCCAGACCCATTAATTCCCTCATGAACAAACTCCACCCAACTGTCCTTGCATTGCACAGGATTCTCCTGTCAGTAACTCCAACTCTCCCATGCATCAGAGAGTTCCACCAGCCCCGAGAACCAGCCCGTCCATCTTCCGCCATTCCTCTAGGTGTGGCAACCTGGCATCCGGACTCCGTGTACATAAGTACATTCAGGTGGCGGGGGCCGGAGCGGACATGGGCATCAGAGCAGGGAAACAAAGGCTCAAGAGACTTTCTTTTCATATTCTAGCTTTTCCCTTCTCGCTGGATTTTTTTTTTTTTCTTTTATGCTTTACTCATCAAAATCCTAGCCATTCTTCAGAACCCTATTCTGCTCATCTCTGATTCAACAGATCCTCCTGCCTGGTCTAACTGCTTGAGACTCTGACTAGGTTTGGACCTTGAAGGCAGGAGCATGTCTGGACAACTACTTCTTCCACGGTGCCTGACACAGCACAGTGCACGGGGCTGGTACCAAACACACCTCTTAATGAATGAGCGAGAGGGTCAGAAACAGCATGTTGGCAGCCATCCGTGGCTGGCACACGTTAGAGCTCGAAATGAAGGATGGAATGGATGGATGGATGGATGGATGGATGGATGGACGGACGGACAGACGGACGGCTTGGGACACTCTCAGGAGGTTCTCTATACTCACGCAGGCCAGCCCTCGAATGTGGAGACTGTGAACAGCGCCATCATAGCAGAAAGGACGTTGTCGAAGTTGAAATCACTATTTTGCCAGATCCTCTCACGGACCACAGGGTTATCAACATCCCCATCCTTGTAGAGGATGAAAAGCCCCCTAGAGAGGAAAAGAAGTGTGGGTCATCCTGGCTTGACATAGTATCAGTCACAGCTGCCCCCAGCCCACATCCCAGCCCCACAGCTGAACGCCATGTGACTTTGTCTTCCTCCTGCTGTGCATTTCTTCTACTCTAAGGTTCCAGTAATCACTGAGTACCTACTAGTTTAATGAGCACCCCCAGAAAAATGAGGCAGCCAGCCGGCATATGCCTGATAACACACGAAAACTACCAAACGATAAACACCTCTCATATGCAAGGGCTCTGAGCGTACACTGAATGATCAGAAGCTCCAGGATGGAGCATTCTGGAAGCTCTGGGAAACCAGCCCAGGTATCCCCTTAACTGCATTTTGGTTGTCTTCAAATTCCTTCACTTTGTACTAACAATAGTCCCAGTTTTCTTTCTAAAATAATTCTATGGTTTCTGAAACACAAGATCTGTCCTTGAGTTTCATTTCTGGAAAGAGACCCATGTCTTTATGTCACCGATGGGGAAGCAGAGACTCAGCGAGACAAGAGAAGAGGTCTTCTGCCTGCTGCCATGCCACTCAGTGGCAAGAGTATTCCCCCCGCCCCCGCCTGTGTAGATGGTGGCCCTGGGGGTGCACAACCAGTCATGTGCAGCCGGCACACTCCGACTGCACCTTCTAGTGGACGGAAACCCCAAACACACGCAAGAAGTATGAGCAGCCTTGCTCCCAGCAAGTGCACCCAGACCTCAGGGGTGCCATCCCCACAGGATGGGGAAACGTGGACTACCCCACGGTCTTACAGCTCTGGGCAGTGGTTTTGTGTCTGTCTTCATGTTCTTCTGGACATCCTGGGAGAAGAGACACAGGTGTTTCCCACCTAGTCCCTCCTCTGTCCACTCTTGTGAAGAAAGACATGCCCAAGATGTGGGAGCCGGGAGCGAGGGGTGAAAGGGAGCCGGGAGAACCTGTCAGAAGGGGCGAGCCAGCTCCTGAACGCCAGGGAGTTGACCTTCGAGTTCTGGTTTGGGGAGGAATGGCCCATACAACTGGAGGGAGGGGCTCTCTGGGGGCACTTGTTACTTGTTATTTTAGGTTTGGTGTGCACCCCCCCATTTAGAGACTCCATGGTAAACATCAAAAGCCATTTATCCACCCTTTTGGGGTTTGGGGTTTGAAGGTTTGGAACTAGACTGAGGTCACACTTGTACCACAGTGTGATTGTGCGAAATGCCACTGAATTGGACTGTTTAAAATGATTACTTTTATGATATGTGAAGGTCACCTTAATAACCACCTCCTGCCACACCCAACTCTCCAGCCCTGGGCTGAGCACATAAGCCTCTCTTGCAGTCCATGATGAAAATTTCTGAAATGTTAGCACAAAAGGATCCTTGAAACTTTCTGTTCTTCCTCATTGCCCACTCTGGCGTTCAGAACACCCACCTGCACTCTTCGGGGTTACTTTTGGCTTCATCTGTACAGCGATAGAACTTCCCCTGCATATACAAGAGACAGGCAGTTGAGACGCAGGCTCCCTGCCGAGCAATCAGCTGAGCTTCCTGCCAGACGGCATGTACGTTCCCCTTACCTTGAACAACTGGACCCCGATGCAGGCGAACATGAACTGGAGGAGGGTGGTGACGATCATGATGTTGCCGATGGTCCGGATGGCCACAAAGACACACTGGACCACATGCTGGGGAGAGAGGGGGCCGGGGGAAGGCGGAGGAGGGTTACCCGCTCTGTGCTTTCAGCCTCGGGCTAATCTCACACTAGCCAAGATTTTCCAGGTTCGTGTGCATTTTTGTATGATTTTCCAACCCTGAGTTCTCTTGCACTCGTTTTTCAGGTCGGTATCTGTGAGGAGTTACTCCTGAGGCATCGTGGCCACCCAGGAGAAGAACCCCTGAGACCAGCCCCCTCCCTGGTCTTCTCCAAAGGGGTTCAGTCTGGGGGTGCCTGGGTGGCTCCGTCGTTAAGCGTCTGCCTTCGGCTCAGGTCATGATCCCAGGGTCCTGGGATCGAGCTCCGCATCGGGCTCCCTGCTCAGCGAGAAGCCTGCTTCTCCCTCTCCCATTCCCCTTGCTTGTGTTCCCTCTCACACTGTGTCTCTCTCTACCCAATAAGTAAAATATTTTAAAAAAATAAACAAAGTGATTTAGTCTGAAGAAACGCTAACAGGCACACGGGTCCACAAGGACCCAAGCCCCCCATAAACAGACTCCAGAAAATGCAAAACCTCAGACCTTTTTTACGACCTACATGAGAATAGATTCAAAGACCAAAGTAAACCCAAGAAAACATTACTAACAATTTTTAAAAGTGATAAACTGCAATCATATTAAGGAAAATAAAGATAAAGTCATTTGTAAAATACTTTCAGCACTTGCCAGAGGCAGTGTTGCTGGTCAGAGATGTCCTTTCTAGACGTACAACCAGGTAAAAACCCATCAAGCCTCAGTCCAGCTCTGGCCCCAACCAAAGTAGCCCAGCCCAGAGGGCAGAAACCCAGACCTTAAGTCCTTTTGCTCTGTTGATCGCCCTGAGTGGCCGCAGGACCCTTAAAACCCTCAGAATCTTCACAACGGAGATGGCGCTGGATCTGAGGAAAGAGCACAGAACAAAGGCCGTGTTTTACAGTCAGATGAGATGCTCTGAAGTTATTTCAGCTGGTTTTCACTTCAGGACCACTGCCCGTGTGGAGCTGAGCTCACCTCTCGCCGTGACATACACACTCACATGCATGCACAGGTCTTTCTCTGTCTTGTCCACACTCCAAAGCACTTCCTGAGCCAAGCCCAGGAACGCTCCCAGAGGCCCTGACTCAGGGACCCAGCTAATGCAGCAGAGGCACAAGTTAGGAAATCGCTTTGTTCTTTTCACTCCACATAAACACGAGGTAGTACTTGGCTTTTAGGCTGCAATTTTGGTTGGTGGGGTTTGCTTTCTAAGTTGGGAGACCTGCTCCATGTGGGGCTTCTCCAGCCTCTGAGGAGTTCACTGTTGGGATGCAGTCATCGCCTGCTTGGGGAACGGACAATGGAGGGGATGTGGGACGTGCTGCTAGGAGGGTACATCCTGGGGGAGCCTGGGAGGTGGCACCCTGGGGGGAGGGGCAGGTTAGCTAGACTAAGGGGGAAGGGGCTCCAGGCAGAGGGAGCAGAGCTAGGAAGCCCCAGGCTGGAAAATGCAGATGACCGGGCCCCGCAGGTGGCCAGAACACATGTTCAGGAGGCAGCAGCAAGGGCTGCAGGGGGAGAGGGCAGGCACACCTGGGAATTTAGGGAGCTGCAAAAATGCTGTGAGAATGTCCCCTCCACCTGCAACTCCTGGCTCTTTCCCTCTGGGCAGCAGTGGGAGGTGAGGACTAACACTTCTGAGGGGGATGCAGCCTCCCCATGGAACTCAGAGGTTGTAGGTGAACACATGTTCTCATATAGGGTACTGAGGCCAGCACCTGGCTACACCTGGAGCCTCTGCCCAGGACCCCTTGGGTAGAGCAGGCAGGCAGCCTGCCACTGGGCCATCCCTAGGGCCCTAACTTATAGCCTCTGCCCCCTCCCAGCTGAAAATTGTAGAAGCCAAGAGGAAGGGGTCTTGGAGATCGAGGGAAACCTTCAGGAGCCAAGCTAAAAGGGTCCCCAGAGGCCCCCTCCCCATCCTGAGAATCTAGGACCCAAGAATTGAGGTCCTAGACGAACCCGAGCTAGAACCCGGCTTCCTTCTCTCCCAGTCAAGACTTCACTGTTGAAAGCCAGGATCACAAGAGAGTAATAAGCTCCGCCTGGCAGGGGGCGTGGAGAGGAGAAACAGGAGAAAGGATGAACTGTCCCAACGCTTTCCAGCATGCACACAAGCTACCGTTTCCCGGATAACTGAAGGTAATTGTTAAAGTGATGCCTAGCCTTTATGAATCATGTTAAAATTCCTCACATTAACCATCCTGCCCCAGAGTCTTGTGCCCCCACTCATGCACCCACCCCAGACTACTTACTGGATCCCGAATGATACCAGGGACACCCCGACAACCAGCATATCCAGCAGATTGAAATAGTTCCTGCAGAAAGCCCCTTTGTGGAGGAAAGCTCCAAAAGTCGCCATCTATAAACAGAACCATGAGTGATTTATATATATATATATATTTTTTTTTTTTTTTTTTCTCAGAAGAAAAGAAACCTGGGCTCTTTACAAAACCTTGAGGAAAAGAAAGTAGGACTTTGGTAACAAGCATGCACTAGGAAGCCAGAAATGTCAACCAACAGGGCTGAGCAACAGAGTATTTGTTAAAAAATGGAAAAGGGGCAGCCGATTTCAGATGGGTTTCAAAAGAAGAGACCAGTCTGACTCCATGGCAGCAAAGACAAGCTGCGTGTGGGAGTCCAACATGGGCAGGTCCAAAGAGCCTCCCAGAAGGGTGTGTGTGGCCTCGCTCATTAGGATATCATCGCTGCCCAGATAACTCGGCTGCCCCACAACGTGCTGGCTCTGGCCCCTGAGACCCCAGGACAGCCTCTGTCACCCCAGCATGCCTTCCTAGTGGGGCTAGCAGAAGCACAGGAGCCCGGAGCCCCCAGACTCTCTGTTCAGAGACTTGCACGGTTTTACCGAGAGGCCCCTGCCTGCTGCCAGCGGGTGGTCCTCAGTGAGACATCCAGTTTATAAGGCACCGCCAGGTCCAGTGACTCCAGCACATGCAAGGGGTGGCCCGGAAGCCAGCACAGGCCTCTTCCCTGGGCAGTCAGTCGCCCTGCCCTGGAGTCCCACGCCACATGCACCTAGAGCCCGTACTACGGGGGCTCCAGACAGGGGCCTACCCATAATGCAAAAGGACTTTAGTGAGGAAATTCCCAGAGTAAAAACAGCAAAAGTACACCAAGTTCATGGCGAATTTTAAAAAAAGAAAGAAAGAAAGAAAGAAAAAAAAATGGCGGAGAAGACTCAGGTGAGTCCGGGATAGAGGGCCAGAGTCAGGAAAAATATTACACTGAACCATATGAAATTGCCAGCACACCACTGTTCTTAAGTGACAAAAATGCCAATTTCATACGATTCAACAGAATCGTCACAGAGTCTCCCCAGCCTTCCCACGGCCGGCAGGAACTGCCGCTTCCGATGTGAGATGCTTCTTGGCGAGTCTGCGTTCTCTGAATCCTTCTGGGTTGAAGCTTGTTTTTCACCCTCTAACATGTCCTTAAAATGAAGATTAACTTGGAAGACTGAAGTCACGGAGGCAAATATCCAGAGATTTAAAAGCAGGAGTTGTTTTAAATTTCTTTTAAATAATTCTGTATCTCGTTTGCCCTCAAGCCCAAGAATAACCATATCCATCTAATCACACACACACAAAAAAATGTGGGAAGTAAAATAAAACCTCAAAGAACCCTGCTAACAGACTGAGGGGAACATGTCCCCTATTCAGTTTTTTTACCAAAAAAAAAAAAAAAAGAAAGAAAGAAAGAAAAGAAAAAAAAGGGCAGCTCGGAATCAAGTAGAGGCAGGGTGAGTGTCCTTGACCCACGAGACCTGGGTATGTATGTGTCCGGGTTCCTCACTGTGGTGATGCCATTAGAGTTACTAAACTGGCCAGGTTCTCACTGAGGAGAGAACTCTCAACCACAGTCTCTGGTTTAAAGGCAGAAAAGTGAATGTGAATTTTTAGGTTTTTTTTTTTTAAACAAAGGTTCAAACAGAGGTTGGTTGGTTTTGTGCTGTTGTTTTTATTAAACACCACTACCAAAATAAAGGAACTCTAAGTACCCCATTCCCTGGCAAAGTTCAGCGAGGTTTCATTTTATAAATGGTTTTGTAAAGAGCCCAAGTTCCACAGGAGTCTAACACAAAATACATTTTTTTTTTCCCCACGATGCACACATAAAAACTCAAAATGGTTTAAAGACAATTGTGGTGAAAATCTCCCTGCTTATCTCCCCACTCCGAGACGACTGCTCTGACAGTTGTCCTGGTACGGCAGTGACCCACACCGCTTAGCAAGTCGGGGGGTTCTCGACTGTCTGTTGCGGGTCTCCAGACCTCGGGGGCCTTCACACTCAGTCCACAAACCACATGCGGCAATGGCAACTCTGAGCTCATGCATGGGCGGTACATTTAGGGTACCCCGTCCAAAGGGCGCTCCTTTTCTTTGCATAAATGTAAGCCCATCCATTAAAACAGATATAAAATGTCTTAACACAAAAAGACCCAGGTTATCTTGCAAATACCATTGCAAGAAAATAGTGTGTTACTATTTCAGGCCACTGAAAACAATTCAGTCCAAGAAACGAAGAGAGATACATTCCCTTCGTAGGATAAATGCTTCTCCTCTGACTCTGAGGTCAGGAAAGGCGGAAGAAGGTTCACACAGACTGATGTATCTGTCATCAGACGACAAGTTTCAGAGGATATATTTAAAAAGCAGCAAAATAATTTCCAGTCACTATGATGAAGCCAAAATAGGTCCTACATGCATTGCAAGGTTAAAAAGAAACAGCAAAAACAAGTTGAATGGTTACGGGGGGGGGGGGGTGGTAAAATTCTTTAGTTAAAAAAAAAGTGTAGCTTGATCACAGAAGGCAAAAAATAAAAATAGTCAAAAGCACTTCACGCTTCTCTGCCGCGTGTCCCACAGGAGCGGGCCCCTGAGACACGTGGCTGTGGAACCTGTTACCTTCAGAATGATCTCAAAGGCAAAAGTGCCAGTGAAGACATAATCTGCGTAACCTAGCATCTGGAAGGTAAACAAAGAATTGCAACTATTATTGCTACGGCTGCTTTGGGGCAGGTGAGGATCAAGGAAAGAGCCATTACCTTTAACAGGATTTCAACGGTAAAGATGGCTGTAAACGCATAGTCAAAGTAACCCAGTATCTGCAAGGTACAACATGGTGGGCATGAGACACAGGCATCCAGACAAGTGGGGACAGCCGCGCGCCCCCGGGGCAGAACCCCCACATGCAGGCAGACCCCCGTCCCCCGTGACAGGTCCGCTGCTGGGGTGGTGGGGGAGGACAGGGGCAGCCCCTCCTGGCCGGTTATGGGTCAGCTCTGTGACCAGAGAAGAGCATGAGGGGACACTCACCTCCTCTAACCACGCATGCAGACTCGCTCCCCTATCTCGGGTCATGGACAGACAGAGGCCCATTTCTAGAAGTGTTTTATTAACACAACCTTTGCTTGTCAGGGTATGGCCCTGGCCGACTGGCAACATCAGGTAACCTCGACTGTTATACGTGATGTTGGATTTTTCATTGCCTTTTTGGCCAAATAGAACAGGCTGCCATCTAGCTAAGCTTCGGGTTGGTAGGGAAATGTAAACAAAGGTGCCAGTGGCATCCAGGGGGGCCAGAAGCTTCCACGTGCCCCTTCGGATTCCAGCCCATGTCATCAGGGAGTCAACGCCCTTCCTTCCCTGGAGTGCAGGGCTGGGAAAGTCCTCAGTGAAGAGTTTGACTCTACAAGTGAACCTGTGCTTTTACGTCTCGAGTAACTTGGAAAGTACAACTCTTGGCCTCTGCTCTGTATCTAACACCGCCCTCTCCTGGCACTGGGTTTTTGCTTGGTTTTTACCCAGCTGGGCCCAAGCAAAGACAAGACTGACCTGGACTTTGAATTATCAGTCCAGCTTACAAGTCACATCAGAGTTCCTGAAAATGTCATCTACTCTCCAACTGAGTCCTGCTCAGGGAACCCTTCTGGGGTCCCTGGTTCTTCTCAGAGCCACGGAGGAGGGCAGGTGAGGGAGGATGAGGGGGGCAGTGGCCAGAGTCTGACTGCTCGACCGAGGCTACTCGGCAAAGGGAACCCTTTGCCACAAAGATGGCAGCCAAGAGGCTGCCACTTGCAGAGGCCATCTTGGCTGCTGTCTTGGCTGCCATCTTGGCTGTTGCTCTTCACAGCCGTGCCCTCCGGCTTCAAGAACACTGAAGAGATCAGAGCCAGAGGGACTGTGGAGAGACCCCCACCCCGCTCAACCCAGACCAACTTCCTTCAGGTAACAGAGGAGGATGCCGGGGAAGGGTCAGGCAGCAGCTGCTCAAGCGGCGCAGCCAGGAACCTCCATCCTCAAGGAGTGGGATCTGGGGAGTGCTAGCCGAGAGCCCCGGGGCCTGTGATGCGAGTCTGGGCTCCAACCCAGGGGAGTCCTTGATAGCTCCACCACGGTGAAGGCAGGGACCCCCTTGCAAAGGCCAACTGTCTCAGCTTAAGTTCTCCACAGGGCATTCATTGCCCCAACTCTTTCTGTTTTGAGATGTCTAAATTTTGCCGGACACCTTTTGTATATTTGTGTTTCTACCCAGGTGATGACGGTGTTTCCAGCACACTGCAAGCCCCTGGCCCTTCCTCCATCCTAGGTCACAGCAGGACTGTTCATGTTAGAACTCCCCACGTAGCCAAGGCAGATACTGTGGCCCCCACACCAGCAATCCAGCTTGGTGCCGGAGGCCAGAGCTCCTCTGTCCTTTCCTCATTCATCCCACTTCCGCTAATAACTCAGCAAATGTTAAAACAACAACAACAAAGGCACTGCATGAGTCCACTTACACGGGGGGGGGGGGGGGGGGGCGTCTAAAGTAGCCAAACCCTTAGTTGGAAAGAAGGGAGATTGTCGGGGGCTGGGGGAAGGAGAAATGGGGCCACGTTCAATGGGTGTCAAGTTTCAGTCACGTAAGATGAGTAAGTTCTGGAGACCTGCTCTACAACCACCGCCTACTGTTAAGAATGCTGGCTCATACACTTAATTTATCAAGGGGGTAGATCTCCTGTTAAGCATTTTTACCACAGTAAACACTGTAGTAGTTTGCAAGCACTACATGTACCCATATGTGCATCTGTTTAAAAAGAATAACATTCTTGGAAAAAGGGCAGGGAAATAAACTCATGGGGAAGTAATTACAATAAAAAATGAGAACATGAGGTCCCATGGAAATGAACTCCTTGGCAGTCTATGTTCTAGACTAGCTCCTGACCTATACTCTGTCAATAATGGTTTTTTTGTTTTTGTTTTTGTTTTTTCCAAACAGCTTCTTCCCCTTGTGATTCACTTCCATGATAGACCTCAAGGACACCGAGGTCTTCGTGCCACTTGAACACTGAGCTAGAGACAGCCTCAGTGTCTCTAACACAAGCCCTGACCTGTGAGTGCAGATTTGGGATGGGTGCAGGGCCTTCCTCTCCGCATCAACACCAACATGTGCCCTAGGAGGGGAGTTCTTCTAAAATCTGCATATCAGAGTGCCCATGCTTTACCAGTCTTATAGACTCGGGTTGCTAGGCTGCATACCAACAGCCCTGGAAATGAAACGATACAACACAAGGCTTGATGGTCACAACCAAAATCCTGGGAGGCCGATCTGGGGATTTGTCTTAATTCTCAAATCTCTAAAAATCTGATGACCACAGAGAGGTACTAACCAGGCAAGGCAACAGTGCCCATGGCCTCATATGCCTGTGGGCCTCCCTCTCTTGGGTTTCCTGATAATGGCCTGAAACTGAGCTAGAGGATCCAAGCCAGAGCAGGCAACAGACTACAGGTCTTCTGAAGCTTTGAAGCATTCTCAGTCTTTGGAATTTCTCAGTGCTGAACAAACTGAACTGTTAAGATGGGAGAGCTTAGGCAAGAACTATTTTAGATAGTTTCTGAGCAGCCCAGAACAGAAAACTTAACTGGCGACTTGTTTTCTTTGTAAAACTGCCTCCTGGCCCCACAGAGCATGGTTCTTCCTCTCCACCTCACCATGGGGCTCCACACACCATCTGCCCCTAACTTACGTTTCCCCCAGTGATGAGACCAAGTGGTCCCGTGTGGGCTAGACGTCTTCCCACCAACCTTAAATACGAGCTTCTGGGCACACGACCTACCTGGTTCCATTTCTCCTTTCTCTCCTGTTGGATGTTTCCAACAGGGCAGAAATCTCAAGATAGACGTAGATGGGAATTTGGCCAGGGAGGGGGAAAGAGGGACCAAAATGCTGGCAGCAAGGGACCAAGAGAAGGAGAAGCAGGGCTCCCGAATGCACTGTGAGTCACTGCAGAGTATTTAAGAGGAAAGGCAGGGGACAGGATTCAAACCAGGCTTGTCCTGCTAAGACACAACCCCCCTGGCATGCATGACCCTTAACACCAGCTGCCTCCGGGTGAACGAGAGGCCGCCTCTAGCCTTCAGCCCTGCCTGAGTGACGGCCCCTGCCAGAGAAACCAGGGCTCGGCCCAGCCGATGACCCGCCCCCCTACCCCGGCGCATGGCTTACAGTGTTCCTGAAGGAGTGGCTGCGGATGGGGTCCTCGGCGGCAAGGGCGGCGCTGCTGAGCATGATGAAGACGAGGATGAGGTTGGTGAAGATGTGGTGGTTGATGAGTTTGTGGCAGCCCACGCGGATCCTGTAGGGAAAGCTGCTGCATGGACACGGCCCTAGGTGGGGCGGGTGCCTTCTGTGTGCTGGGACTACTTGCTGGGGACAGGTCAGGCAAAGGACAGCGGTCTGCTGTGCTGCCTGTTCCCCAACCTGGCCAATCCCAGTTACCGGACTGTGAGCCCCTGGAAAGTCCCAGAAGGCAGACCCCAAGGGCCCACAGTGCTACGGCTCTGTGGGTGGGCTTCCTGGAGACATCAGTCATCAAGTCCTTAAAAGTGGGGATTATTGTCAGGCTGCAAATGGAGAAACTCGAGGCTTACGCCTTTGAAATTTCTTAAGGTGACGCAGCCAGTAGAGACAGAGGGTAATTCCCAAACCAGTTGGACGGTGACAGTTGCCCCTACCCATGGCTTCCTATCCCCTCCTTAGGAAGGAACCTGAGCCCAGAGCTCATGGCAGCAGCTCACAGGGAGAGCAAAGGCTGAAACTTTCAGCCTGAAAATAAACAAGTCATGGGGATGAGCAGTACGGCACGGGGACGCTCATCAGTAACACAGTAATGATGTCATCGTGGTGAGCACCACGTAATGTATAGACTTGTCAAATCACTACGTCGTATGCCTGAAACGAACACGATACTGTATGTCAGCTATACTTCGGTTAAAAATAAAAATTAAAATCTTATACTGCAGCCTGGCTGTATGAAAAGGACTAGTAGATGGGCTTGGTAAAATCTCCTGTTTTGTGGAGCTTCTAAGTGCCTTTTTTTTAAATTTGGTTTTTTGTTTTGTTTTAAGATTTCATTTAGTTATTTGTCTGAGAGACAGAGGGAGAGAACACAAGCAAGGGGAGCAGCCGGCAGAGGGAGAGAGGGAAGCAGGCTCCCCACTGAGCAGAGAGCCCGATGCAGGACTCGATCCCAGGACCCCGGGATCATGACCTGAGCCGAAGGCAGATGCTTAACTGACGGAGCCACCCAGGCGCCCCTTTTGTTTTTGTTTTTAAAATTTGGACCTGACCCCCAAGCACACCTGAGAACGTGGAGCAAAAGTCGAATCACGCAGGAATTGTACAGGGATCTCAGGCAACACGTGACAGCGTCTTCAGGGTCCTGCCGTCCCTGACATCCCATGGGCTAGTCAGTGCCAGACTACCCTTGACCTCAACTTTTCACTTTCGAATTTAAAGATGTTGTTTTGAGCCTGTAGAATACATGTATGTTTTCCCTTGAAAATATTTTCCTTTTTCACCTTCAAAACTGGACTCAACTTTATGAGAAACCTCCCTTTGGGAGCTGCTTCATGCAGGAATATGCCCTGCGGCGGGGCAGGGGGCGGGGGGTGCAGGGAGCTTGCAAACTTAGCAGTTGAGTCTGCAGAACACGTCCCAAGACA
Organism: Mustela lutreola; assembly: GCF_030435805.1. Lineage (NCBI taxonomy): Eukaryota > Metazoa > Chordata > Mammalia > Carnivora > Mustelidae > Mustela > Mustela lutreola. The sequence continues at coordinate 22,840,857 of NC_081291.1, read as the reverse complement.
GTGAGTGCAGGAATGTTCACAGCTTTGGGGGGTGGAGGGTGGAAATCAATCCATTCTTTCAATATATGTAGATCGAGCGAGCTGTGGGTTTCAGTATATCAATCGAATACCTTTTTTTTTTAAAAAAAGAAGACATCCAGGGGCACCTGGGTGGCTCAGTCAGTTAAGCATCTGTCTTTGGCTCAGGTCACAATCCTGGGATCCTGGGATCGAGCCCCATGTCAAGCCCCCTGCTCAGCGTCGAGTCTACTTCCCCCTTTGCCTCTCCCCTCTGCTCATGCTCTAAGTAAACAAAATCTTTTTTTAAAAAAATAGACACCCAAACTCTCAACAGGGATGAATTATAAAAACTACCATCAAATCCTCCAGTTACTAAGGACGGCAGCCTCGCTTCCCACCTGTGTCTCCTCGAGGACTGTGAAATCCATAGAGTTTTTCTCTGACAGCCAAGAACTGCTTCTATAATTCTAGAAACTTTTCCAGGAGCCATTCATTTCCCCCAGTATGCCATCTGTCTCAGATGATTTAAAACCTAGAAACCAGCTAGTAAATAAATGTCATCCTCTTGCGGTCCTTGTAAGGACTGCGCTCCTGGTGAGCACCTTGCCATTTTAACACAAGAAATGCTATTTTAAGCAGGATAGCGTCGAACTGAATTGAATAGCTACCACCTATAAATATAAAATATCATTGAGCAATATCCCTTTATTGCCATAGAACCCAACAGGGACCAGTGATTCGCTGAACTGGATTACAGGATAAAGATTCTGCGGGGAACTTGGCCACGAGATTCTCATCCCCAAGGAATCTCAACAGAAGGACCCACTCATGAAGAAGGGTCCTCTGGATTGGAAAACACTTCACGGGTGACAATTCATGGACACCTGAGCCGTGGGCTCTGGCCAGCACAGGGGCCAAAGGGGAGGAGAATCTGGAAGGGTGCTGGTCCCAGGGGCTAGTCATGCTCCTAAAAGCACCTCCACCCAGGAACAGGACAGCCAGGAAGAGACAAAGGACAAAGGCAAGGCTGGAGGAAGACAGGGGTCAGAGACGACCTAAGGACTTCAACACATAGGCACAGAAGGGGGATGGGAACCACCCTCTTATAGCCCATCTCCAGCAAACCTCCCCCCACCCCCAAGCAATCTGCAGGGTAACACGGAGACACAGCAGCAATGAAATTAGAAACTGGGTATTTACGGGTTGGTCTTGCTCAGAATGAAGAAAGCACTCCCTTCCGGAATGGGGGCGATTTTCTCCTTCATGTTCAACTCTGAGATTCTGCGAGGACGGGGGCCGGCAGGGACCTCGGGCTCCTCCTCCTCCTCCTCCTCTTCCTCTTCCCCTACTTTAAATGAGACACCTTTTGTACAGGCATGAAATCATGATCGCATTTGGGGCTGAATGACGGTTTGCCGTTTCACGTGGAGAGTAAACCTTCCCATCTCTCAGCTTACATTGAATCAAAACCCTTCTGAATACGGACTGAGTGGCCAGGAAGTGTGCCTGTCTGTGACTGAGTGCGGTTCTGGGAAGGAGGTTCCTAGCAGTTCCAGGTCGGAGCTCAGGCAGAGGTAATCTGCAGTGGGACTGTCACTGCCTGCTCGCCAGCCCTCACTGTTTCCCCAGTAGCCTGCCACTTCAGGCTGAAAAACTGTGTGTGAGACTTCAAGCCACACAGGACCATCATCCGCCACATCCTGTCCCCGGCAGTCCCTGCTACTTCAGCCAATAAGAGCACCAGCCAATGTGAAAGGGTCAGGCAAGCAGTGCTAATGGTAGGAATGGCTGGTTGCCCCCTTAGAGAGATTTCCCAGAAGAAGAGGGGCTTGCCTGGATCCACTCTCATTTTCTCTTCCCACCTGGAACAGGGGTTACGTAAGCTACCTGCGTGACCAAGGGGAAAAAAAAAAAAAACCAAAAACAGGGCTAACTGTTCCACAAGGGGCCTGGACCCATGGTCTCGGCAGCCTCCCCGCCCACCAGCACCCCAGCTGGCCTGGCCAGCCACAGACGGAGCCCCTGATCACAGCATGGTAGCAAAGCCATATCACCTATGAATGAGAGCCTGTCACCGGCCTCTGCAACCGTACCTGGCACATCACAAGGTGGGTAGGGGTCCTTGTCTTCATCCTCTTCTCGATAGTCATCAATTGTAACCTAGGGGATGACAGAGAGGTCTTGGGAGGAGGGGAGACTCTGACTTCAATGCACTGCAGAGGACCCAGTTCAAGACTCAGCCCTGCCGTTCAGCACAGAGAGAGACGCTCTCTCCAACGTGCACACGGACAGGTGTCCCCAGTGATGACTCTACTTCAGACAGAGCTCTGAGGGCAGAGGAGAAGAAAACGAGTATAACCCCTACCGGCCGTGGCTGGCAGCACCATCCACGCCCCCCTCTACCCAGCACTGTCCTGCACACTGCATGGTAACTGCACAGCAGATTCCTGTCTCCCTGCTAGCATGCGAGCTCCATGCATGTAGGGACCTCGTTGGTCTTCTTCGTTGCTGAGCTCCAGTATCTGCCACACAGTAACTGCTCAAGAACAAGTAACCACTTAAGGAACAAACAAATGAATGAAAAATCCAGAGCTGTCCCGAGTGGGATGAAATTTGACACCATAGCCCCAAGCACCCAGATCCCCGATCCCAAGATTCCCTCTGGAGGCAGACATCTATTAACAATCCTCAATTTTAACCCCTAGTGAGAAGATACTGACAAGGTCAGGTCTGATGACACAATTCCAATAAAGAAAAAAAAAAAGAGGTCCCCCCAGTCAAATACTTATCATGTTAGTTATCTGGTGAAACACTGATTAATCACCAGTGAGCTGCCTAAATTCACTCAGAATCCCCCTGGGAAGCCAGTGTCTATAATGGTGTGCCGTACTCTCACCCACCAGAACATCACACAGGATACTTCTCATGGTGTAAATGGTACATTTATGATGAGATCAACAGATTCATTTTGAAACAAAAAGCAGAGAACTGTTGCGGGACGTATACCTTATTATCACTGTTGGCTATCTGGTTGACTTCTGGTTTGTTGTTCTTTTTATTCTCCAGGCTCTCTTTTCTACAGAGAAAAGAACACGAGAAACCGAATAACCGTATTGCTATGCACAAAAATGCTAATCCAGATTCGGAATCCACAGTGGCCTGATGACGGACAGAATTTAACTGGAAACAACTCTAACAGCGAGAACAGAGCACAACCCACACTCAGAGCTTCCCGTTCCCCTCGGTGCGCTGGGTTCATTACACAGATCACCTTATTAAAATTCTCCGGTGAGAGCTCATCAGCACCGAACGCATCATTTATTTTATGACACCAAAATTAACCACAGGGATTCTTTAAGCATGGGACCACGTGACTCTTACTCTTAGCTCTGAGGGAAGGAGAGCTGAGGGCCCAGGTTCTACCCAAGATTCATTCCTCGGGTGAAAATACGATTACCTGGCAATCTTTTTCCTCTCCTTCTCTTCGGCTTCCTCTTTCTGGGCAGTATTCAAACTTTCAGCATCAGCCAGATTGTCTACAGCAATGGCCAAGAAGACGTTCAGCAGGATATCTAGTTTGTCATATTAAGGGAATGGCACGATTTCTAAATGCAACTACTGGTGGTCGACGATGTCAATGTCACACCCCTCTGTGCTCTGGAAGGCTGGTAACAGGTGACTGTCCCCTGAGAGCTGTATTCATTTGGGAAGACCAGAAGGCTACAGCCTGCTTAAAAAAAAAAAACAAAACCAAACCAACAAAACCAAAACACCCCAGAAACCTGTAGAAGACAGTCTGGAAAGAAGCAAAATTAAGATCTACCTAAAATGCATGAACACCTACAAACTTCAACATTTCCTTTGATAGGCACGTGTGTGTGTGTGTGTGTGTGTGCTTGTACCAACACGTGTGTCTGCACACCGACGTATTCCCAGCTATCATATACACTGCATGAAACAATCCATTCCATGAACATAGATGTTATGCGTTTTGCATTTTGCTTTGTGCATTTTGTTTCTTTTAAAACACGCATGTACCTATAACATATAAATCCAGTGCATGCTTTCTCAAATAGACCCTTTTAAAGGCTATGCATTATTCAAGATGATGACTGCACAAAGCAGTCTGAGTCTTTCTCATCTGAAATGGTCTTCAGTCTGCGGATACTCATTCATTCATTCCCCCCACAAATGCTGATGTACTGCCAGATGGTGCCCACCTGTTCTTTTGAATGGCCCCACTATAGCTATATCTTTTACTGTGGTGGTTGCATTTTATTTTTTCAGATCCTAAAAAGTCAGGTGACTGAACAAGCTATCAGGATTTTGGCTCTTACTATATAATGTTATATGTGTGGTTTCCTGTGATAGAAAAAAAAAAAAAAGTAATTCCGAACAAGTTTCCCAAGTCTCCTGGAAGATGCCTGTTTCCTACTCACCAGCAGTTAAGTGCATTTTTGAGAAGCACGGGGATCAGAGGGACATAAGTCAAGATGGCTCCTTCTGGGACGATGCTTTCTCCCTGGCTGATGCATGGTCATCTGTGCGCAGGACTATGGGAGCCCAGAAACCCCAGGCCCTGTGCAATCTGAAATTTCAGCCGGGTAACACAAGTGTAACCTAACAAGGGACTGACGTGAGATAGCTTCCGGGGAATATCATGCTTGACGAATCTATTCAAGTCTTTAAAGAGGATAGAAACATGAATAAGCTGTATTAAAACTTTCAAAAAGCCTTTGATATGTTAGACTATGCATTAAGCAGAGCCCAAGGAAGCAGTCTGTCTTGGGCTGGGTGAGGACTTGGTAACACAAGCTCCCCTCTGATACACGTGGGGCAATGGTGGCTCAGGTAGGGATCAGTGCAGGACTAACTGTAAGGAGAATTCCTACCGATGATCTCAGTCAAGAAATCATGTACCCTTAGTCTTGCAAGGACACCAGACTCTTCTGAGTATTGGAAGGCACATCCAGAGTAATAAACCACAAGAAAATCTTGCAAGTTTGTACAGATGGTTTCCAAGAGCACACACCCATCATCTCTATTGAGAGGCATTACCCAGACCCTCTCAAAGAGTGGTGGGGTCTGGAATTCATTCAGAAAGATCCGAGCATCTCCAGCATGCCGCGGACTGTGCTGGGTGCTATGGACACGATGGACCAGAGCCCCTACTCTCATGTAGCATCTATTCTAGTTGGGGAAGACAGAACATAAACTACTTAAGCATTTCAGAGAGTCGCACATGTATTACAAAAGAAACAAAACACACAACATGTAACAAGAATGAGTGTGGCCAGAGAATACTTCTCCACAGACCTAAAGCCGGTATATTGCTCTGGCCCCAAGGGTCTGCAGAGGAACGTACAATAAGAAAACACTGATCATTCCTTTAACAAGCATTTACCAAGGGCCACAGAGATGTGAATATAAAGAGACCCCTGACTCGAGAAGTTTACCATTGAGCTGGCGGGACGGAGAAGCCCCCATCCCAAATCCAGTAGGATCTGGCTCCCCACGTGCGGTGGGGGCTATAAGGATAAAACCGGTAGGAGAGCTCACCTGTAGGCAGGGGGGTGTTCGAGCTGCCTGAGGGACTAGTGGGGCTTCTAGGTATTGTCCTTAGAAGTTTGCCCTGGGGCTTCTGCCCAGAAGACAACTCACTAATGAACCAGAACCAGAGAAGATTAAGGGGGAAACAGCTAAAGGAATCTGGGGCTTCTTAGGAGAGGAATCCAGGTAGGATTCTTTAAAATAAAAAAGTGAAGACCAAGAGAAGGTGTGCACATATTTGTACAAACGCTCTTTCACCAAACCCAAACCCTCAGCGAGGGTCCCATGTGCCAGGTCTATGCCAGTCAGCGAGGTCAGAGAGAGAGAGAGAGAAGACACAACCGAAAGTTACAAGGTCATAAAGGGTCTGATTGAAGGAAAGAGAGATTCAGAGTTCCAGAAGTCTAGAATTGGGGACTGCCTCTTGCCAGGGAAAAGGAATAAAAGGAGTCAGAAAGGAGCTCAGAGCCTAACAGCAGTCAGCCAGTGGAGACTTAATCCCAGAGATGTACAGATCAGCAAACCCAAATCAGGCCCGGGGAGCTTATGTCAAGCCACCAACAGTGGGTCCCCATTGCTTAGGAAAGGTCTCAAGAGACACAGATGTACCCCTAACCACCCAAGCATGATGGCATGGAAGACAACTCGGCTCTGCCCTAAGCCTTCCCTTGGGACCTGCACAGGAGCTGGGCCGCCGAGCTGGGCGACAACAGGAACAGCCCATGCGCAGTCCCATGCTCCTTTCCCCAGCATGCTCATTCCTCAAAGCCTACTGGGACTTTGACCCCCCTCTGCCGTCCCAGCAACAGTGAAGGAGGCAGATACTGGGGCTAAGGAAGCAAAAGCATTCACCTCCCCATCCCAACGGCCGCCACTGCCACGGGCCACCACCACCATGGAAGTGTGGACAGGGAGAAACAAAATGAGATGGTGAGGACCAAGCCCCAGCCCAGCTTGAAGGATACAGTTACCACAAATGAAGAGGATGATGAAGTAGATGCAGACGATCATCCCCGATGAGGAGGGGCCGCCGTAGGCCATGATGCCGTCATACATTACAGCGTTCCAGTCTTCCCCTGTCAGGATCTAAGAGGCCAAAACCACGGTCAGCCCACATGCACGCAGCAGGACCGCAGCTCCCCACAGCCCGCCGGAGCCCCCTGGGGGCTGCCCACATCGGGTTCTAGCTGCCTTTCACTGTGCTCAACAAATACTTCGGGTAGAATTTTCAAAACGCTTTTTCATTTACACAAACCAGGAGTTAATGCTTCACATGAAAATAAAGCAACACAACATATAAGACTTACCTAGTCTCAGATGATGCCCCCAGCCTGCACCCATGCCCCGAGAGCATGCTGTTGATGCACCTTTCTCCAGAACCCCTGTGCACGGGAGCACCCAGAAACCCTCCCAGAGGAAAGAGGTAGTTGATGTCTTCTCAGACTTATTAGACATAAAGCATGTCATACTTTATGAATTTTCTGCATTTGCCTTTTTTTTCTCCCCCACTCAAAATATACTCTAAAGATCCATGTCAGTAAGTGCTGTCAGTCCTTTCAATGGCTGCCTATGATCCCACATGGTTCCTCTACACTGGAAATGGAGAATTAGACCCCTGAATTTGTAGAGGCAGGGAATTCCAACTATTGCATGTGAATTTACAAACTACCCAGCAAGCAGACACTATTAACTCCCTGAAATTTCACGTGGAAACTTCTCTACTGATGATATAACTCAGTCTATCCTGGAGGTAGGATCAGGTGAACCTAAACAGCATTTAAAAAAGATACTACCTAAAAAAATAAGAGTAATAAGTAAATATAAATAAACCAGACTCTCTTCCAGAGAGAGAAAGAGAGAGAGAAGGTGTACTCCTGCTTCTTATTGTCCATCTGCACCAGACTCTTTAAGAAATAAAACTGTCACAGCTCACAACCCAACAGAAGTATGGGCGAAGGATTTCAAAAGATAAAGCCAATTCCCAGGAAAGGAACTTCGTGGCTCTTAGTCACGTCAGAAGACATTCGGGTTTACTCCTGATAACAGAAAGAGGCATTAAAGCTACAAGACATCATCTTCACCTGTCAGACAACCATCCCGCAGTTTGAACACCCACTACTTTGAGGAACATGCAGGCAACAGTATCAGCGTCAAAAATGGACACACCCCTTCAAAACAGTGATTCCACCTCTGGGAAGTTTACCCCATACATCTACGCTCCCACACGTGCCCATGGTGTGTGTTCAAGGTCACCCAACTGAGCCGAGGCTGAACACAACAAAATTCCCTTCGGCTAGGGACTGGCTACGGAATTAGGGGACATCCACACCACAGAATTTATGCAGAATCGAAAAGTAGGAGGCAAACTCATATGGATCATTAAGTCAGATTCCTAAGGACACTTGAAATAGTGAGAAGCTGGAAAATGGCAGGTAAAATGAGCTACCATCTACATCATAGTACATTTACTGGGAGGGAGGCTGGTAGGTAAGTTCACTGATTTACACCCATGAGCAAATGTATCTCAAAGAACACATAGAAACTACTCAAGGGTGGTTGCTTCCCAAAGAAGAAATTGGTGGCTGGGTAGGAAGGAGACTCATTTGTTACTTTATATCCTTTTGTAAACATCTGAATTTTGTGCCATACAGACAGGTACTACCAAAAACTACCACCACCATACAGGTTTCTTTGAATGAAAACAGAAAAAAAAATAACTAATCAATGGCTTAAAAAATAAGTGTAACCCCCTCCCCCAAAATTAAAGTATATTTCAAAAAAGTATGACGTATAAAAGGGAGAGTAATTCTATTCACCTCAAAATGAACAAGTGGAAATGAATCTTACAGATCATTCCCTCTAGTCTCTGGGTTTTTGTATTTTTTTTTTCCCCACAAAGGACAGTGACTTTCCAAGGTTAAAGAGCTGAGCACGGCTACAGCCAGGAGGGGACCTCGATGTCTGTAATCTCTCCCACCAGGCAGCTTTCCACCTCCTGGGCAGGGCTCCGGGCCTCACAGACCTCATGTGTGAAAAGCGACAAGGGCAGATGGGTCTTTAAAATGTCTCTGCCACTCTCTGTTTAATGAAAGGTTTGAGCTCCCAACATAGGAAGAGGGGGTTTAGAATGCCTCGGCTTAACGCCAGGTGGGGCGTGGAGGCTCGTGTCCTGAGTACGGGGCCATTTGTACACCTGCCACCGTCCCTCTGTCTCAGTCTCATCACCTGCACAGGCCCCCCTGGCACGGACACGTCAGAGCCTACCACCCCCCTTCTTCTTACACGGCAGAAGGGAGAAGCAAGGAGGCGGAAGGCTGTCACAACTCTTATCACCCTGATTCCTCTGACTACACAAAGCACAAGGGCTTTTAGAATCCACCTCTTTGCACACAGCTGTTCGAGTCCAGGATCACAAAACTGTCCTGCAATCAAAAATTCACAAAGAACAGAAAGAGGATCTTAGAGCCTATCTCCCTGAAACCTTGGAAACCTCACAAAATCAGACAGATGTGTTTGGCTTATTATCCTGCCGCGTATCCAGTGGTCTTACAAAACATGAAATCACGCCACCTGAACAGCCGGAATTGAGTGTGCGACAATCCATGTCAGGGGTGCGAGAGCTGTCGGAGCATTACCGGGGCAGAGGTCTCTAATCCCAGCAGAATCATCTTGTCTTTTCCCCAGAGGCGAAGGGACAAGGCAACATCTCCCACAGCCTCCTCACGAGGGCTCACCTGGAATACCGTCAGAAGGGCTTGCGGGAAATTGTCAAAGGTGCTCCGCTTGGTCTGTGTTTCGTCGAAATTAAACTTGCCACCAAACAGCTGCATCCCAAGCAAGGAAAAGATGATGATGAAGAGAAAAAGCAGAAGCAGTAGCGAAGCGATGGACTTCATGGAGTTTAACAAGGAAGCCACTAAGTTGCTCAGGGAAGTCCAGTGCCTACAAGTCAAGATGGGGGGTGGTGGTGAGTGCACAACGCCCATGGGACACAGCAGACATTGCGGGGCTGGGCCGCTGCGGCTCGTCACACCCCAGCCGGAAAACACCTGCCGCGAGGTACACGCCATCTCACCTGGTCACCTTGAAAATCCTCAAGAGGCGCACACAGCGAAACACAGAGATCCCCAGGGGAGACATGATTTCCAGCTCCACCAGGATGGTCTCGGTGATCCCACCGCACACCACGAAGCAGTCAAACCGGTTAAAGAGAGAAACGAAATAGGCCTGGAGACCCAAGCTATACATTTTTACCAGCATCTCGCAGGTGAACAGAGCCAGGAGGACTTTGTTAGCGATATCTGGAAAGACAGAGGGTCTCCTCGTAGGTGTGGCTCAGACCCCCCCCCACGTCTTCCCAACTAGTCTCTGCTGGAAACGCCCCAGTGCCTTGCCCCGGTCTTCGCGACGGCCCCCATTAAAGACACTGGGCACCATGTTTATGGTCTGTGTGCTGGCTTCTAGTCCCGCTTCTGCTACCACCTAGATGTGGGACTTTGGAGAAGTCCCTTGAGTTCCCTGTACCCCAATTTCATGACTATTAAATGGGGGGGGCAGCTGACCACACCATCTCTGAGGCTTGCAGCCCTACGAGCCTGTGATTCTGCATTTACACCAGCGTATTATATTTTCTGTTTCAGTGGTCCCAGAAAGGCCAGTCTGGTCTTGCTTAGGGCATCATGACATAAGAAGCAGTTGTCCATCAAGGTGGCTTCTAACCACAGAGAACAGCACCCAGCAGGCTGGAGAGCTGGACAAAATAGCGCCTCCCCATGGATCACAACAGACCTACTCAGAACAGGTTGTCTCTGGGGATGAGCTCCAGTCTGGCACCGGTGGGGAGCAGGGCTTCCAGGTAGAGGAGCAATAACCACTTGTCAAGAATACCGTATGGGAAAATACAGCTGCCAGTGGGGACAGGGAGAAGGGACATGAGGTCCCTTCCAACTGCAAGATTCCCTGCCCCTAGGCTGTCATAGGGTTAAGACAAGGAGATGCTCTGGCATCAGCTGGCCCCAGCACACCATGTGGGCTGTGGGGCCCCACCCCCCGCAAACTCTGGGTACAGCCTGGATTTGGACGGTTCCTCGGTCTTCCAGTACCCCTGTTAATGTCCTGTCACTACACACAGATCATCTAAGACGAAACTGCAGCCGGACAGTCTCAGGAAGCCCTAATTTTGAATCAGAATGAAAAGAACACAGCCTCTGCTCGCACCTTGAATCTGCGTCAGCCAGTCAGGCTGGTTGTAGTGCTCAGAGGAAATGGTTAAGGTGTTGAGGAACACCAGGACAATAACCAGCCAGTAAAACGTGACAGACTTCACAGCAGCCCGACATCTTCTGCGATTGAAGCGGTTCCAGCGGCGCCAGCGGCGGCTGCAAGAGAAGCAAACGCGACCGTGAACAGCAGATGCGGCGTCTGAATGTCCAATGGACGTCACGGGGATGTTAGCAGTTTTTAACTCTGAGGACCCAGATCAGGGGGTGCAGGAGGGAAAGGCGAGAATGCACAGCATAGAAATGATGTTGGTTCTCAAATACAACTTTTAACGTGTAATCTTGACTGGATCGTGCTATCGGTTTCCTACCTATGGCTTTAGACGACTCCATAATGTGCCATGCACCGTCCTCAAACCAGCTAGAAACATCTAGATATTCATAGATTCGTCGGCAGATGCAAAGTGGAGCCTGTACACAGATATGCAATTTACATTCCCACCATATGGTACATGGATCTGTTCAGACTGGGGTGCGGAGAGCCGTTTGGCTTCTCGTGCACATCTCTTGCAGCATCTTGATCATCATACGGAATTTATCAGGCAGCAAAGTGCTCCAACCCCAGTTTTCCTTTTAGGGAAACTTCTGGTCCTTTCTTAAATCCGGGAGGTTTCTCTGGAGCCTGGCAGACTTGTCAAAGCCGAGTAGGACATGAGTCTTCATACTGAGTCATCAGGTGCCCTTTCTAACTAGTGATGCTCAAAATATACTTTCAGGAGAAGAGCCAATATTGAATTGTGTTTTCATACAAATAAAATGAGCCGAGCCAGACAGACAAGTACCGTGTCCTCCACTGACTTTCAGTTCCGGTGTGTAATTAGGGTAAGTATTCCCCCCACTTAGCCTGTTCCCCTCCGTGGGAAACGTTCCCTGCCTCAGGATGGATTGGCGAAGTGGGTCCTGGGAAAAGGCCAATCGAGAGGGGATGTCAGCCCTGTGCAGGCTGTGCTCACGGATGGGGGGTGGTGGGCATGTCCTCTAGGGGCCTGAGACAGAGCAATACCCTGGCTGCCTCCTAGCTGCAGCCCAGGCTGACCCAGCTGCATTGCTACGCTGAAAGCACCGTAACCCAGGGACCGGGCAAAGAAAGACTTGGGCCCACTCTTCAACAAGACCTGCAACAAGAGAAGTGCGCTTTGCTCTTGCTATATGGTTTCCAGCGGTAACGGGCTGGAAACACAATGACCAGTGTAGAAAAATCCCACCAAGGATGCTGAAGCCCACCCCCCGAGGCTGGGTTTCTGCTGTGATGCATACTTCAGTACACACAAGCAAGGTGGTCTGAAAAAGGACTCACGTTGGGTCAATTTACGCTGTCATGACAAGGCTCAGGTGTCTCCCAAATCCCAGAGGCCTGCTGCCTCAACCCCAGCAGCCCTGCAGCACTCCCCATCCTACCCTTCATGGGGCTCCAGACACTGGGTCTACGGAGGTGAAGAAGGTGCACTGTCCCGGGACCTCTTCCCTTGAAAAGCATGCAAGGGTGGGGCAAATAATTATCAATCCCTACTTCAGGGCTCCTCTCAGTGTGGGCTGGCTCTGGATAAGAGGGTAAGAGTTCTCTAGGGGGCAGACCGGGGGGGGCGTGGGGGGGGACTCCATCCACAGGGGACTGCATGGCCCAGGGGATTGAGGTGGGAAGAAACAGAGCTTGGTAAAAACGGACAGCGGTCCAGTATAGCCACAGAGTGGGGAGGGTAGGAGGGGTATCAAAAGATCAGGCCAGTGAGCGAGCCAGGGGCCAAATGATGAAGGAATTTATATGCCGTCTGGCAGACAGGGAGTCATGGAAGGGTTTCCGATTGTTCTTTTTAAAGTCAGGTTTGTTGAGATACAATCGACATGTGGTAACTACTAATATTTAGGTACAGGGTTTCTAACCACCACCTCAGTCAAGAGGTAGAATATTTCCATCACTCAAAGGACTTTCCTTTATAAGAGTTAACCCATCCTCACCTCAGCCCCTGGCAACTACTGATCTGCTTTTTGCTCCTATTGTTTTGTTTTATCCAGAATGTCCTATAATAGAGCTTTCTGAGACTGGCTCCTTTCACTTAGCAAAAGTGAAAGGCTCCAGACTCATTTGTGCTGTTGTATCTATCAGCAGTTTTCTCCTTATTGCTGAGCATCCTTTCACCATATGCATGAACTACAGTTTGTCTTCCTCTTCACCATCGGATGGGCATTGGAATTATTTACAGTTTTCCGCAATTGTATATAAAGCTGCTATCAACTCATATAAAAATTTCTCATGCAGGCATATACCTTCATTTTATATGAATACGTCAGAAGTGGGATCGCTGGGTCATGCGATAAACATATGTTTAACTTCCTAAGAAATGGCCAAGTTGTTTTTAAAATGGCCATGCCATTCACCATGCAGGAATGGGTGGGAATTCCTGCTGAGCTGCATCCTTGTCAGAACTCGGTATTGTCATATTTTAAAATTTGACCCACAGGTATAAAAAATGATCTAAAAGGTATGCAGTGGTGTCTCACTGCGATTTTGATTTACATTTTTTTAGTGACCAATGGTCACTCCATGTGCTTCTTTGCCATCCCTATCTCTTTTTGGTGACATGCCTGTTGAAATCTATTGACCATTTTTTTATTGTTTTCTTATTATGCACATTGTATTTACATGGTCTTCTTTTTATATAGTGGTTACTAGTCCTTTTTATCAAATGTTTTGCAAATATTTTTTTCTTCTGGTCTGAAGCTTATCGACTCATATGGCCAGTGTTTTGGGTGCTGTATCCAAGAAGAAACCTTTGCCCAGCCCAAGGTCACAAAGACGTTGTAGGTTTTCTTCTAGAATATTTATAATTTCAGGTTTTACATGTACTTCCATGTCCATTTCAAGGTACTTTTTGTATATAATGATAAAATGTCATTTTAGTTGAAAAATAACACTTACATGGAAAAGTACACAAATCATAGGTACAGGTTCAATGAGATTTTAGCAACTAAACACGTAACCTGCATCTAGAGCAATGAACAGAACATCACTACCATCTCAGAACACCTCTCGAACCTCCTTCTCTATAGAGGACTTTTAAGCAGAAAAGTGACAAGAAATATGTCTCTTTGAGAAATGACTCATTGTTGGGGGGGATATGAAAGACTTGATTAGTGACAAGAAGTTTTTCATTGTTGTGTCTCATTGGTTTGTTTTGAGGCAACATCTTTAGCATCTGCTACACTGCTCTCCAAGGCAGGTGCTGAATATTGACTGTACAGACCACTCTTTGATAGGAATGTCCTTGCCCACAGAGTAAAGATCAAGTCTAAAACAACTCCATGTAGAATAGAGAAGTGAGAAAGTAAAACACCAACATGCAGGCTTAGGGAAAAAATAGAAGATACTGACCTGAGCTTGGATTTTGAGATGGCCTGGCTGCAAGAAAGACAAAGAGAAGAGGATTTCTGTTAGGACGGCTTGAGCAGACTCTCCTGGTCACTTCAGCTGAGAGATCAGAAAAGCCATGCACAGAAGCCTGGGCTCAGCATTCCCAGCTCCCCCAGTGAGCCAGCAGTGGTGAGAGCGGAGCAGGAGAAAAGGCGCTGTCAGGGCCAGGCAGGCCAGGCTGACACTGTCCAGGGGTCCAGGGCCGAGGTAAGAGAAGACTCTTAGCCAGCGGCCCTGCGCAGCCCTGTCAGGGGCCGTGATGCCCAGGGGCTCCTCTCCCCTGACCTCATTTCCCCAGAGTGAAGTCAGTGGGGCCTCCCCTGCTCGCATCTCAGCCACTCTAGCAGCAGCATGTGCTACTGCTACAGCGAAAAGAGCATTGGACTAGGAGTCCCAACTCTGCTGTTCAACAACTGCATGGGTTTGGGCAAGCAGCACACCGGGTTGAGCCTCAGTGTTCTCATCTGTAAAATGAGGAAGACGAACCCATCCCCCCCGCCTACTTCACAATGTTGTAGGGAGGGCAGAGCGAGACAACAGAGGCAGATTCACTTCTTTAACAGCTGAGCCCTCTGCCCTAAACACAACATTTTTATTAATCACTGCCAAGATGATCAAACTCTCTTAAAAACACCGCCTCTACTTTACAGAGATAAGACCTCAGGGATACCAGCAGGAAGCAAATGAAACCAAACTGCATGGGCTCCCCAAAGCAGGCAGGACTCTGCACATGGAACACCACTGGTCCCCGCTGGGGACCAGGTCATCTAGACAGAAGCCAACGGGGGTGGGGGGTGGGGGGTGGGGGGGTGGATGTGGTGGCGCCCTCCGCTGTTAGGAGAGGGTGGTGCAGGGCACCGGAAACCAGTGCCGTGAGCAAAGAAGGGCAGCCCTTCCGGGGCCAGCCGCCACGCTGGAGGTGGGCGGAACCCGCCAGGGAAGGGAAATTGAAATATGCAGCACATTCTGTCAGCCACTGTGCCATACAAGCTCTTCGTCAAAGCACCGATGCCAAAACCAGACCGGGAGGAGAATCAGGCCTGTTACCCCCACCGCCGACACCCCGAGGGCCCAGCCTTGGCCGTGCCTCTTCTTTTCCACCAGCACCTAGTGGACACAGTGGAATTGCAGGGTTACCTGGCACGCCCTGCCGCAGGCTCCGCCTCGGAAGGACGGGCTGCTCTGGGGGGAAGAGGCATGTGAAATGCTGGGGGTCTGGAGGCCTGGGAAGGTGGGGGAGGGGGACCGAGGGGTCCAGGCCTGGGAAGGTGGGGGAGGGGGACCGAGGGGTCCAGGGTGAGCCCACCCACCCCTCGTGCGTCTGAGGCCGTGGCCGGGGATGCCTGCCCCACAGGTGCTCCTCTAAGAAGACAGGAGGCAAAAGGAGGGCAAGTGGCCTCCACACTCACCAGAGACTCCCACAGCCGCCTTGGTTCTCGCCTCCGCCACTTACGTTCTCCGTGTTCACCGACTCCGTCTCGCTGGTGGGCATGCTGGCTGCAGGGAGAAGACAAGGCTTTAGCTGGCATGCTGGAGGTGCTGCATGCCCAGGTGTGGGCCTGCTGCCTCCAGGCAGGCCCCCTGGGAGCCCAGGAGGAGGGCGAGGAAGAGTGAGAGGCCAGGCACCTCCACTGCGGAGTCTGTTTCCGTGATGTGCCAATCTGCCGAGAGAGCCCCTGGAGCACCCCTCCCCTCCCCAACAGGAGGAAGCTCTGTCCATTCCGACTCTCCCCAGGGCAAAGAAGTCTAGGGGCCAAACTGAATCCAGTCACTGTGCCTGGGACCAGCTTACTGTCTTGACTTCCAGGAGAGGATTGAGAGGCCACCAGAAAGAGCGACATCTTCGCTGGTCCCAGCTGCTTCTCTCTAGAAAATCTGTGACTAGACCACGACTTGATATATGAATTCTTATCATAAATATACAGAAGGAGAAGAGGCAATGGATGCAGGAGAACATGAAGGTACCACGCACACAATCTTTTTAAAAAAATTTAAGAGCTCTACTCATTATTGGCTAATTGGTCTGCTCATTTCCCATGAGTGTGTGAAGACAGTATGCAGAAGGGTCTTTCCAAACTAGCCAGAACTAGAGCAAAAAGGAAGTACAGTCTTATGGGTAGAAGGTTTTCTCCCAACCGGTGACCAGCGGGCAAGCCTGATCATGGTCTCAGTGTCCAGGGTCTGTGGGCATGTCTCACCCCTCTGCAGCTGGACCCTGAGCAGAGGTGCACCAACTGTGTTGGGAGGCCCAGTGACCCACCGTTAGGCATGTGGGCATTATTTCTCATCCACCTGATTCAACCCTATCGGCATCCTAAGCAGGGGTTGGAGCCAGGTCTTGAAGGAGAAGGAGAACACGAAACATTGCACCTGCCTTGGAAAGCCCACAGATTTCCATGAACTACAAAATGAGCCACCTTGGGGATCCCTGCAAGAAGTTCTGGAAACCTGCAGTAAGGAATAATGAATTCTGCCCTAGGGTTCAGCGAGGGGGTCACTGAAGATAGAAATGGGGGGGGATCACCCAACTACATGCACTTCTTTGCCCTGATGCATCCTTTTGAACTGTAGCGACCATCTTTCTAGAATCGGTGGTATCTACAGGAAGGCCTTCCTCCTGTGTGCTCTGCCAATACAGCTCCTCTTAGCAAGGATGCTCAACTTCGACCTGCAAAAGTTGGTAGTGGTTCTGTGGTGCCACAGGCGATCCTGAGGACCCGAGGCACACAGCCCAGAGGAGCTGGGTCCATGACCTCTGTGCTGTGGCTGCAGGTCTGTGGGCCCTGCTCAGGCCAGGGACACTGTGAATGACAAGGATAAAGGCCTGACCCAAGAGACCCAGAGAGCCGAGAAACTGCTCTTCTGAGGGCACCAGAGAGTTTTTTCCCCTCTGTGGGCACCCAAGACACGGCGCCTGCCCAGGTGGGAGTCCACAGCTGTGTCCGGAAGCATTTAGGCAAAGGCGGCAAAGGTACAACGAGCAGAACAGACCCACATCACACTACTGGTATTCCCTTAGAATAACCTTTCTTCCTCAATTAAGTCAAAACAAACCAACTACAAACTTTGATTGACTTTTTTATGACTCCAAGCAAAAAACAAACAAAAATAAACAACCTAAAAAACACACACAACCCAACTACAGAAAAATCTTGAACAAAAGCTCCATAAAGATACACACACACACACACACACAGAGGCACAAAGCTGCTCAGGCAATCCTTTTCTCCATGACTGACTTGAAAAGATGAAAATATTATAAAATCCGATGAAGTTCATTGCTATGGGCTCCTCCCATAGGTCACCCTTTTCTTCGATGACAAAGAAAATCACAGTGGGACACTCTGACAGATATGACCGTGAGTCATCTCTGTGGAACATTAGTTTTTCTTGTCACTTTCTTGTTACTTTCTGTCACTACTAAGGGGACAGAAGTTGAGAGCAGTTGACCTGGGGCCAGGAGTGGGGGTCCGTGGCCGGGGGCAGTTAGCGTTTGACTGGGCTGGGCACAGTCAAACCTCACTGTGGACTATAGTGTCCCACGCAGAGAGCAGCGGTGCTAACTATACAGTCTCGAGGGCCACTTCTGCCTCTCACGGGTTCTACCACCAATCACTCTAGGGCTGTATTCTTTCCAAAAGAGCAAACTTCTTCCAAACAGGCTCAGTCTTTGTGGCTTTTCAGCCTCTGCGGCCACGTCCCGGGATGAGAGCAGTGTGCCTGCTGCACACGATTCTTTAAAGCTTTTTTTCTCCAACCGTTTGATCAAAGCAGATAAATTATACCCTGCCTATGTGTGTGTGTGTGTGGGGGGGGCATTTTGCATTTCTGGCTCCATGCCAGCTATCAGTGACTGAAATGTACGAGCTGGTCCCTGGACATGACAACCAAGTGGGTAGAAAGATAAGAAATAAAGGCGAACTTCCCAGATAGAAACCAAGTTAATGGTGTGGCACGATGTCGGGGCTGCACGGATGGAGAGAAGTTTCCCTGCCCCCCAGCTGGACTCCATCCTTTGGGAGCTAAGAGTGGATGCTGAAGTTGGCCAGATCCCAGTTTAACACCCCCACCCCCACCCCAGTGGCTGAACTTCTCCAAAACTCCATCTTCTCCTCTGGGGCTATTGGCAGAACTGAGAGAGACAGAACACATGGTGAGTTTTCCTCATAGTCCTGGGTCATTCTGTGTGGGTCCACAAGGTTGGGCAATCGGTGAGGCTCAGATATGAGAGCTGTCACCTCAAGAAAGTTCTCTTGGAGCCTCCTGGATGCAAAGGGACACTCGGGTGCACGGCCCAAACCCAGGGTCCCGTTGCTGTGACCGTGCCGACAGAGAGACCCCTAGTGTAAACAGTCTTCCGCACACCTGAGTCAGCTTTGGCCTCCACTCTTGGTTTGTAACTTTTCTATCTCGAGCGAGTCATTTCTGTCTGATGGTTGCCTGCTGTAGAGATAGCAACTTTTCGGTCTTAATGGTTAGACACGGAGAGCACCATGGTCCCACAATAAACAAATTCCGGAATGACATCAACCAGAGCTGAGGAGGCGGCCAGGGGGAGGGGGAGGAAGAGCACAGTGACTGTGCTAGAATTGGGTGGCCTCATTTGGTCCCAGAAATGGACCATGATCCAGTCGCTTCACCCGTGCAGAGGAATCTGGCTCTGATGGGGCCCTGGCAGCCCTTCTCTCTCTGCTCTAACCTCTCCCTCTAGGTCACATGGGAGCGTTTCCTTTCCCCACGGTATGGAGACCACACCACAGGCAAAAGGAGCTCATTTGTACATCAGCATTTCACCCTTCCCTCATACTGGGCATTCATTATTTTTTAAAGCTAAAAAACTGATATGAGTTTCATTTCACTTCATCCCAATGGGACTTCATCTGTGTTTTTACTGTCAAGACAGGAGGATCACAGTCTCTTAGAACTGGAAGAGGCCTCTGAGATCCCACGGAGCAGCTCTGTGATTTCACAGATCAGAGACCTGGCCAACTTGCCTCGGGACGCACAGCTCAGGTGTGAGAAAGCTCTCCAGCTTTCCAGCTGGCCATGCCCCCTGTGCCTGCAGGCTGTGCTCAGATATACTGGGATACGTTTTAAAATCAGTACATGTTAACATGTATATTGGTATGCCCTTAAAAAAAAATCATACTTAATTTACTTACATATGCTGGTACACATTGGGATATGGTGGTAGATCCTCAGAATGCCACACGTTAAAAGTCCCAAAGCCAATCAAGCCTACTGTCCATCAGCCTGGTTGGCTGTCCTGATGACCTCAGTTAACCCCCAGAAACCTGGTATACAGTCAGACCGGCTCCAGGAGACCACCCCAGCAGAGAGCGAGAGAGAACAAAGGTCAAGTCGTCGTGGTGACTTTTGGGACTTTACGAAAATCCATGTAAGTAGGCCCATGGGGAAATTCCTGGAACACACGCCCTTTCCTCAACTGGCTGCCACAGCCTCATGGCTGCCCCAAGTGCAGGGGGAGCACCTTGTCCCCTTCAGGATGCAGTCAACAATAATTGCTGACAAGCGCTGGGTTGGTTAGGAATGCAGGCAGAGCCCAGCCCCCCACCCCTGCCCCAAGTCCCACCATGTCCTCTAGAGACAGAAGCAAGCCAAGGGGCCATCTGCAGGCAAAGCAGCTGTAAATCCTTTCTCTCACACATTCCAGGGAACTCGGGAACTCTGTAGAGCAAGTTTTCATTTTTTAAAAAAAATTCAAGTTTTAAAACTATTTCCAGAATCTGGGGTGAAACCAGGTATTAGGACCAGCCTACACCTAGAATGGGGTGCTGACTTGCACCGCAACCTGCCTTCTGCAAACCTGGGGAAGTGCAGGCCCAGGCTTCGCAAGCTTTCCCAGGTGCTGCGATCTCCAAGAGCTGCAGGCCAGACCCCGAGGCTTCGATGTGGACGCACCGAGCAAAGGACATGACGCAAAGGCCATGACGGCTGCTGCCGCCAGGGAGGAGGGGAAGCCAGACAGCAGCCCGGCAGGCCCTGGACGGCAGATGAAAGCTACCCTGGCCTGGGGGGGGGTGGGGGTGGGGAGGTGGGGGGCCCACTTGGAACTCTCAGGGGAGGGCATGCCATGCTGTTGCTAAGAACTGCTGCTGGGCCCGGATGGCATTATGGGCAATGCCGCACAAAATACAGTGGGAAAACACACGGCTTCTCAGGCCAGCACAACTAGCTAGCATTTTCATGGATGGGAGTGTGCGTGCCCATCACACACACGTGGTAAATGGGTCTGCATGTGGGTTGAAATAGGCAGCCCCAAAATTATGTTCACTATTTTTTTTTTAAAGATTTTATTTATTTATTTGACAGAGAGAGAGATCACAAGTAGGCAGAGAGGCAGGCAGAGAGAGAGAGGGAAGCAGGCTCCCTGCCAAGCAGAGAGTCTGATGTAGGGCTCGATCCCAGGACCCTGAGATCATGACCTGAGCCGCAGGCAGAGGGGGGACGAGCCACCTAGGCGCCCCTTATGTTCACTATTAACAGGCACAGCATCACAGAGGCTACTCGGGTCAAAAGACGCAAAGAGGAATGTCAGAGAAGCTGGGCCTTTGTCAGAAATGTGGGGACAAGTCCTTTCCCTTTCCCACCCTGGGCTCCGTTGGCTAACCTAGAACACGAGCTGTTGGGTGACATTATCTGTAAGACCCACGTACCTCTGACCTGCTTGAACTGCTCTGAAGAGGAAACACCCACAGGCTGTCTGGTTTCACCAGTGCCAGGTGGCTTTCCCTTGCCGTCCCCCAGCTCGGCGCAGAGAGCAGGGAAGGAGCAGTGTTGTGAAGCCCCCGCCCAGTGCCCCTCAGGAGGACCGCCAGGATCCAGGAAGCCCAGTCAGGAGAAGCGTTCCCAAGGCTCCTCCAGGGAGAGCCACTGGGGAAGGGAGAAGCAACCCCTTCACCCGCCGCCCCCCCCCGCTCCCCGAGAGTGCTCATATGCCACTGGAGTCCGGGGACCCAAGCCAGCTGAGCCCGGAAGACCCCAGCCTCCTTCTTGAGCCTGGCACACCAAACAGCCTCCTTCACAGATGCCCTGGGCGTCTGGGAGCCTCGCGCCCCGTTCTCCACAGGACAGGCACCCTTGCACGGTCAGGGATGCCTCTCCAAATCTGCCTCCAACCCTTCTCATGCCTCCCTCTCAACGGGTGGGGGCAGGAGGCTGGACAGCTGAGCAATGACAGTCATGGCTGCCTTCCTTGGGAACAGCAGATCCGAAGCCAAGATCTCCTGGGTTTTTTTTTTTTTTATCTTATTTTCCTGACAAGCATGTGACGTGCCATGACATCCCCTGAAGGAATTTGCCTGTGCCTGCCAGTAGTGACACGCTTAGCCGTCACAAGGTAACAGACTCTGGTTGCTGTGAAGAAGCCAGCCTCTTCTTGGGAAATGTGGGTCAAGGCCAGACCAAGGTTTCTGTGTCTAGAGCCAGAATGATGCCCTGACAAGAATTACTTCTGTGTGACTAATGACGCGAGGAACGCCGCACCCCTACTAGGGCCATCCCCACCCCCAGCCTTATCCAGGGCCTTTGTTAGGGTGTCTGGGTATCTCAGTCAATAAAAGACCTCTCCCACTCAAAACGGAAAGTTTCCTGAAAACATGAGGCTACTTCCTCTCCCCATATGCCTCAGAAAGCTAGCAAAATATCCTCAAAAAGTCACACGGTGCGAGCCCCTGCTCAGGACGACAGGCACCTGCATGACCAAGGGGAGGACTCCTTTCTTCTGGACACAGACTTCTCATCTTCTCACAGTAATGCCCCAGAGCCTAGGCCCTCCGTCAGTCTTTGAAAATGCTTTTGTGTTACGTCAGTAACAGAATGTCCTGCTTACCTGACGCCTGTTCTTCCTGCAGAGGCCTCCAGGGGCTGCACCAAGGCCAGCTCTTTCCATAAGCCTCTGCAGACACTAAGCCTGGCTGAGCCAGCCCTGGGCCCCCAGGCCCTAACTGGATGCCCCCATCCCCCTCCCCCAACCACACAGGTTCCTTCTCTTCTCAGGCCCACAGTGCGCTCTCCGGAGGCCGGGGGTGGGGGCTTATGTCTGATACTCTCTATTCTCATCTGCTCCAAAAGCCTTCAGTCTGACCACCTGTGGCTTGTTCCAAATCCTACACCCTACGAGCTCAACATTTCCAGGACAACGTCCCCATCCCATATGGGCTCTCATATGCAAAACCCCAAGTGTCCTACTTGGTAGTAGCAGAGGCTACTACCAAGAAAACAGTGCAGCGTGTCCCCTCTGCTCCCTTGGCAGCTGGCTTTGTGGCCCTATTTACAGTCAAAGAGACTCTTCCTCCAGATTTGTCTGACCAGGGCCGACCTCGGTGGCAGCAACCAGGTAAACCTGGTTGTTTACCATGCGGTGTGCATGGGCAGGGGGCTACACCGCTGTAAGACTACAGTGGTGGCCTGGCAAGGACAGGACCCAAGCCGTCTGCCTTAACCGCCCTGCACGCGGATGGTCCTGACACTGACCCCAGGGTTTCCAGCGAGGGTCTGCGTGTAGCATTCATTTGACAGCAGAGCTCGAAAATGAACTGTGCCCCCACATTAGTCCTTTCCTCCTCCCCGCTCACAAAGGCAAGTGCCTCCCCAACCCCCATCCCCACCCCACAATCTTCGCATCCTTGAAGTCTATTTTTAACTTCATTCTTGAAACTGGCACTATGAGCTCTAGTATGTCCCAGCCCGAGGGTGAAAAACCAGCAGGCCCTGTGAAAAATGTAACCTGGAAAATCAAAATCAATCAAATAACAACACTGGAATTTCTAAACAGTTTAGATGAAAAAGCATCATTGGGGAAAAGTGTTTAAGAAGTCTGTCTTCCAGTCTAAGAATATTCATGCTGAATTAAATAAATGTTCTGAGTGGGTTCCGCTGCTTCTTTAAAAGGTATAGTTCAAACAAAAAGGAAACTGCAATGCTGTCTGGGCAAAACCACACAGTTGGGGTAAAGACAAGAAGAAAAGAACACGACCAAAGTTCAGAGGAATCAAGCAGTTAAAACATAGGCGTCTGACAAACACACCACGCCAGCACACACATGCACGTCACACCAGGCCTGTGTGCAAGAAGGCTCCAGAAGCCTCAGGAGAGGAGGCTCCCGACTGGAGTTCACCCCCGGTCATTTACCGTGATCTTTAGCCCTGTGTTGGCGAAAGCAGCAAAACTTCCTTTTCTTCTTGTCCTCTTTTAGCAGGTCGGCCACCGTGACTCCTTCAGGTGGAACACAGGCAATGTCGTTATGACTCGGTAGAGGGCAGCAGGAGCAACGCAAACAGAGCCCTAGGCCCAGAGAGGCAGCTTGCAGCCACCGGCTCTGATACGCGAAACCTCAAGAGTCCTACTTGGACATCTATAGTTCAGGGTCTGAACAGTGGAGCGGAGCAGCGCTTTCTGCAGTGAGGGTGCCTGTCCCAAATAACCAGCCAACCAACCACACCACCAGACAAGGCTTCCCAGGGTTTGGCCACCCCACCAAGAAGGGTGTTCAGGAGAGGGCATTCAGCCACGGCCAGGAGTCCCGGGTGCTGACCAGCTGGGCAGTCTGGCCGGTACCGCTATGTGGGAAGGACATGTGGGAGTTTACAGGGCATGCTCTGGACTTGGACAAACCAGGTCTGATCTCAGCCTTGCCACTTCCCAACTGGATGAGCACAGACAGGTTACTTGCTTTTGCTAATCTGCTTACCTTAGGAAGTGGTAAACAGTAAATACAGTAACACAGGTGCTGGCAAGGTACAACACGTACAGTGGCCCTGTGGCCACTAGGTCCCAAGAAGAATGATTCTAGGGTCTCCAGCTTCCTCTGGCTCTGGGACAGGATATCACGATATTAGCCGGTGGGCTGATCTTCAGGATGGGGCCCTGTGCTCAGGGAAAGGAGCTTCATGGGCAAGAGGGGAAGCAGAAGGAATGCCGTGTGGGTAAGGACACAGGACATGGGCACTCACGAGCATGATGGGTGGGAATGTAAATGGATACCAATGGCAGGACACATTTCTAAAACAGGCATCCTCTCTGACCCAGCAAATCCCTTTCTGGAACTTTCTCCCACAAGACTGTGAGCATGTGTGTGCAGACCCAGGTGCACACATCTGCGGGGATTAATGGTGGCTCATCTGCAGCGAAACCTGCATTCAAACCCCACTTGGCCACGTGACGGGCGTGGGACCCTGGGAAGCTACTTAACCCCTCTGTGTTTCAATTTCCCCATCATCTGTCAAGTGCTTGCCTCCCAGAACCCTGGAAGGAATAATGGATTCACATACACCCCTGACCCTTAGAACAGCATCTAACACACAGGAAGGCCCTGATAAATGAGGCATTCTTACTCTGCTTTCTTTCATGAAACACAGACTCACTGGACCACACGAGGTGCCTGCCACACAGTGAAGGACAGAAACAGACCTTGTTCCTACCTCCAGGAGCTCGCAGTCTGTGGCACATGGTTCAGTGAGAAAGGCAAGTGGCTGTGCCCCCCCAAGCTTGATGATGTGGGGACACATGCGCAGGCTGCCCGTGAAAGCACGTATGTTCCCACGTGCACAGGTGAGGTCGCAAAGAACAGACCCCCAATGGCCCAGTCTCATTCTCTTATCCTTTATACACTTTGATATACGAATTCTTGGCAATGAGCAAATATTATTTTTGCAATTAAAATATATTAAAAATAAGCACACACAGCCTGACTTGGGGTCTACAAACCTGGCTGGAGGGCCTTCACCTCATGTCCATGCTGGGGCGACCATCCCGTCTCCTGCCAGCTCTTAGAAGACCTGCCTAGGGTGGGCTCTGCTCCCTGTACCACCAGCCCAGTGGTGGTGGTGGGGGGGGGCGGTCTCCCAGCCGGCTGCAGTGCTGGGCCCACCTCCATCAGCTCTCCTGGTCAGAGGCACTCCCATCCACCTCCAGAAACAGGGCAACCCTCCTGAGGCATGCCACTCTAAGTGCTGCTATTTGCTGAATTTACAGCCTTCAGAGGACTGTCTTGCATTCTGAATTTGCGCTCTGAGCTGGTTTAACTGTGATGAAAGCAGTTCGGTAAGTCGCTTTAGGAAGACACAAGCTTTGAAACTGGACCAGCACATTTCCATGCTGGGAAACAGCTACACCATCCCTGGTTTCCTGCCCACCCCCAAATCAAACATCTCAGTAAAAGGCACACAAGTGGTGCACGGGGAAGGGAGGGGACTGGCTGTGGCAACCTGGGGTGTGGACACATGGTGGGGGAGGGGCAGAGTCCTAACCGGTGGGGCGGGGCAGCCTCTGGGATCTCTGAGCAAGAGACCTCCTTGTGGGCAGCATGTATACCCTCTTACACTGATCATTGAACATTAATAGTTCCCACAGTGAAACGGCCCTGCTTTTCCGGCCAGAATTTTAGAATGAGCTCCCTTTAAAACGATTTCATTATTTTTAATGCTTTTTTTTTTTCCTTTAAAAAAAAAAAAAGACTAATCACTGACAATGAGAAGAGTTTAAAATAGAATTTTAGGCTTCCAGATTTTAATGGCCCTAGAAAAACGCCATTGTTAACAGAGAAGCAGCTGCATACGTCTAAAAAATCACTTTGAGATTTGGCAGGGTTTCTTAAGAAACTTGAGGCTCAGCAAAAAGTTAAATAAATTATCCTTGAAAATGTCCCAAATGCTTAGGAACTAACTTCCAAGGGAATTTTGTCCATTCAATTAACCATGTAACACCAGCTTCCTAAGAGCAAATTTACAGAATGGACGTTTTCCATCTTCCACGAACGCACAAAGCTAGAGCTACCAGCCAGGGGAGCCAGCAGACAGCCCAGTTACGGCGCCGACTGCCTCTCCGTCTGTCTTCCTTCCAGTGGAGGCCTGTGACAGTGTGATATTCGGTGTGATACCATTCAGGGGTTCCCAACCTCGGCTTCACGCGGGAACCTCCAGGGAGCAGTAGATCAAGCCATGCCTGGGTCCCGCCACACACAGACCAGTCTTCGTCGGGGTGGGGGAAGGGTACAGCACCAGGATGTCCGCGTTCCCCAGGTGACTGTCATGTACAGCCAGAGGTGGGTACCGCAGGAGCAGATGGTGATGTTTAGCAGATCAGAGAGAAGAGATGAGATGTGCACATGCCCAAGCCCTGGATTTGGCATCTGCTCTCCGACAGCAAACATCAACAAACCGCCAACGGACGCTGAGCCAGAAAGCCGTGCCTCGCTACCTTCAACATGACCGACCGGGCAACAGGTTTGTTTTTCATCAATACGTAGAACTTCACAGTCCCCAAACAGGAAAGTAGAGGGACGTGGTGCTAAAAGGGGTCCTTAGCCTGAGGTTGGTTAGAGGTCTAGGAGGATCTGCGAGAATTGCAATGTTTAGGTCAAGTTATCCTGTAGTCTAATAACAGCATCGGTACCAAGTATTCCCGTGGCTACAGTGACTCCTGCCACGAATCAAACTTTAATCCTCAGGACAACCTCTAGGCAAGTATCTTTATCACCTTCTTGCCGTCAGAGAAATGGGGGCTCAGAGACATCGGGTCGTTTGCCTATCACTCAAGTCCAAATTCCGAGTCACAAAACTCAATGGCAGCCAGTTCCAGAGAAGGGACACCCGCGTGCTATCTAGCCCCACCTCCAAAGGTTATGACATCTGCCATTCATGTTTCCTGAGGTCCTGCCTTTGCTTGTACAGCCTGAGGCTTGGGCTATAGCAAGGGCTTCTGTCACAACTGTCACACTACCACACTGTCACTTAACTCCCCCATGCCTGGAAGGAACCTGTCCCAATCCCATCCAGGACCCTGCTGGAAAGGGCAGTCAGTGGCTAAGCATCCTGAGGCACCAAGAATAAAGCCAGGACACCCAGGGAGGGCCCCATCCCGTCTCCCCGAAAAAAAAACAAGAGCGGGGCTGGGATGTTAGGAGTGTGGGCCTGGCTTTTACCCACCCAGGAAGCACGTTAGTAATGGCCCTGCCCACGCTGCACTGCTTGCTACCGGGTGGCAGAGACCAGACCTGGAGTGTGCGGGCGGTGAACCAACCACTATCCGCTGATGAAGGGATGATGCAGGCCTTGTGGAAATCCTCTGTCCCCCTCGGGTTTCTTGCTGTGACAGGAAGAAGATGGACAGGAAGAAAAAGACAGCTCTCCTTGGCCAAAAGGTCTGGGCTGCTGGGAGTATATTCGAGGAGGCCCACATCCTCATCGGGAGGAGACCTGGGGCTCTCATTGTCGGTCGGTTAACTCCCTGCATGGTTCCCACAGCCTGAGATCTAGGACTTCCTTTCAGACCCTCATCACCCATGTCCTGGGAATCTGGTGGCTCAGGAGATCAGAACCTCACTGTCCAGGAAAGCGCAGCACCTGGCCAAAGGAGCCTGGTAAAGGACAAGGGTACCCACGGAAGCATGTGCTCTTCAGGATCGAACGTCCAGCTGGTTCCCAGGCTGAGCCACACAGCACCGTGCCCAGCACAAACCACAGGGACGTGGCGCGGCGTTACCGGGGGAGGAGTCCTAGTTACAAAGTGAAGTCTGAGGATGGACAACTTTCAAAGGGCCGTTGTTTCTTTCCTTGATGATACTACTGAGCACAGCGCTTCAGGGCTTGCAACACTGATCACCTTCTGTACCTCGCTCATGCCACTTCTCCAGCCTAAGAAAAAAGCCTCTCCCCCGTGCCTTTGGAAGCCGCAGACAAGCACCTCCCTGGAGTTCAGCAGGAACACC
Source organism: Mustela lutreola (assembly GCF_030435805.1). Lineage (NCBI taxonomy): Eukaryota > Metazoa > Chordata > Mammalia > Carnivora > Mustelidae > Mustela > Mustela lutreola. The sequence goes on along the minus strand of NC_081291.1, from coordinate 22,812,890 downwards.
ACCTCCTCCAGGGAGCCTCCCCTTGCATCCTTGTGCCCTTGCAACGATGTGCCCATCGTTGCTTTGTTGTGCCCTTCAGGGCTCCCACAGCAGACTGCTGGCCCCCTGATCACACGGCCAGCTTGTCTCCATCTTACACTAAGGCCTGGCTTCTCCACTTCCCTCTACAGCCAGGTTTCCAAAGGCAGAGGCACCAAGTTTTGTCACAATGTGGCCAGGTCCTTCACACGTGCTGGCAGCACCGGAAGTACTGGGCCAAGACAAAGTGAGCGAGAGCTCTCGGGACTATCAGAAGACATTGCCTTGAGCCCACAGAAAATACCCACTCCTCAAACCCCAGGCACAAGCACAGTCTCACCACACCTGATGCTAGCGGCATGAACGGGGACCCTGTCCATTTCCAAAGCTAGGGCATTGAAGGGGTGAAAAGACACCGCCTGAAAGGCTCACCCAGCAACCCGTCAGCCACAGCTCCACTGGTAAAGGAAGGGGGTGTGCTCAGGAGAAGGACCCATACTTGTGCTGACTGACACACGACATGCTACACTGGGAGAGGGAGCACGTGGCTGGCAGACACCCCCACCCCACACCACCCCTCCCCATCCCCAGAAACCAAGGTCAGCACCCAAGCTGCAGTCTGGAAATGAGCAGGGAGACAGTGGGGTAGGCATCCCTCCTGCTCCAAGAACAGCCTGTGGCCGGCCATATGGTAGGCGCGGAAGCCGCAAGAAGCCCATTGGGATTTGGACTCAAATGCCCTGAAGACACAGACACCCTTCTTATACTCACTGACCCAGAGGACACCACCCAGTTTGGAACTGGAAGGAATACCCCTGCATGAACTCCCATCTCAGAGTCAGCACACAGAGGCTGCTCTAGAAATCCTCCAGCTGCTTCCTGATGCTCAGGCACTGTGTCCCCTGTCTCTTCCTCAAGGGAGCAGCACCAGTGACCCTGGGAAGCAGCGGGGAGAGGAGAAGAGGAGTCTGTCTGCCCACTGCTGGCCCCCCAGGAGCCCACAGGACTGAGTCCGTCATTTGCAACAGTGAGAACAGGAAACTCACACTCCCAATGGTAGCACAGACCCAGAGTCCTCCGCTAGAAGCAACCAAAGGCCACCTCAGTCACCCGTGGGCCGCTCGGCCTTCACTTGTGTGATCCGCTGTCTACAGAGGAGGCACATACTGGCCTCACTCGCCCAGCCTCCCTGCCCCGTCTCCCCCAACCAGCCGAACGAATGAACCACCCCCGGGCCCTCCTCACACTCTGCCGTGGCTCAGAAGGTTTCTCCTGACACTGACTGACCTCAGGCTCCTCCATCCTTCCAGGCTCGGGGCCAATGCCCCACAGCTCCCCGCTGGAGCCCCGCAGTCGGCCCTCAGCCCCTCAGCACTGGGCACACAGATGCCACCCCTCCCGACCTGCGTCTCTGTCCCCCTGGGCAGCATCTCAGCATGCATAGGCCTAACCATCCCCAGAAGGAGCAAACCACATCCTGTCCACCCCACGAGTGCCCCCGGCAACAAGCGTCCTCCTTGCTGGATGAAGGAGAGACCGCATGATGTCTCAGGGGCCCTGCCCTAGGGGCGCTCGTTCCGCCATCTTCCAGGAGGTAGGGCCCACCTTGGTTCCCCAGGCCTCTCAAGGGACATGCATCTTTGACACAGCTTTTCTGTCCTTAAAATGAACTATTCTGGATTACAAACAAACCACAAGCCTCACAGTCAAATCTACTATTGAATTTTGATTTCGGCTTTTACCTGAGGCACAGATGGCCCAGGAAGAGTGCGAGCTCCTCTTTGAGGGAAAAGAGACACCTCGGTTGACGATGGCTATGAACTCCAGGGGTTGCTGGCCACCGGGGGCCTTCCCACTGCGGAATGTGCCCGAGAGGCCTGGTGCCATGGTGGGCTACGAGGGGAGTGGGCTCCAAGTAGCCACGCCAACTCACATGCGTCCTTGCCCTGCCCGGTCGGCTGAGCTGGTTTCTTCCCAGCTAACAATGGCTGAGCGCCTGGCTTTGCGTGTGGAGCCCGGGTGCGAGCCACTCCAGGCGGCATGAGGACAGAGAGGGACCCTGCTCTTCAAGTTCTCATCCAGGAACATGGCTCACCCCGCAGGGAAGGAGCTGCAGCTACCATGCCGTGGGGTCACCGTGAGTCCTACTGTGGCTGGTGCCCCCACAGAAGGGGGTCCCCGATTTCCTGACAAGCGATTGCGGCAGACCCTGTGACCGGGCACGAATCTGAGTCCCAAACCTCAGGCGGAGTCTCAGAGCTGGTGTAAATGCCCCGGTCCCCTCTGATGGGCTGGCGGAAAGAACCGGGCTGCTGAGAGGAGGCTGCCTGTCTCTCAGGCTGGGTCAAGGGGGAGCAACAGCTCCGCCCAGTGGGCACCTGAGTCACCCCTGAGCTCTCTCTGGTCAGGAGTAGGAAGGGGTTACATACTGTTTCGTTTGCTTTCCTCTCCTCCTTCCTCCTCGTTCTCAGGATCAATGTCTTCAGCTTGGGTGATCCAGTCCAAGTAGCCCTTTAGATCCTCCTCCAGCTGCTGCTTCTCCCGGAGCTTCTGGAAATCTCCCCGGGCTTTAGCCTTCTCTCGCTCCTTTGAGAATTCTCTGAGGGCAGCAGAGAGAACAAGCACACGTCAGGACGTCCTCGGGGACCTGGACCGTGAGCCATCTGCCCTGCCACACAACAGGCTTGTGGCAGGACACACAGCGCTGAGTACGGCCACGCGAGCACAGCAACAGAGGCCACACACGTGGACAGGACATAGCACAGTGTCTTCCTAAGCAAGACCGTGGCTGTCAGAGCTGCAGAGACGACACCAACACACATGCGCTGTCCCTTAGAAAACCAACAATCCCCAAGATCCCAAGGAGCCCAGGCCCAAAATGCCACATGCTATCGTGGCAGGCTTGCTGACTCCCACTCTCCCCCACCAACAGCCTGGACTCAGACATGTCCCACCTCCCCCAGAGCCTCCTCGGAGCGCAGGCATCACACGTCAAAGAGCAAGGACCTGGGAGGGCTAGGCTGTGGTCAGAGAGCTCACACGCCAGGTGTAGGGCTTCTTCAATACCTGTAGCCAAACACAGGTATTGTGTGTTTGGCTATAGCATTCCTGACCTTCACGTCCAAACTGAGAGCCAGGAGGGGGAGCAGGTGCCTCTAGCAGCACCGGCAGCTTCCCGCCAGAGTAGTGGACAGGGTTGGGACAGACCCACCTCACAGCCCCGTTCTCCCTCCCCACACAGAAAATAGAACACCGAAGAAGCACTACTGTCATCCCTAACCCCGCTTCCTTGCCATGATCTTTTCCCAAAAGTCTTCCCCATAGGAGACGAAGAGGCAATACGATTTGTTGCCCATTTATGGGAACACCTGTCCTGGAAAGGCTTTGGCAGAACATGTACACATTCCCAACTGCTTGTTGTTTACTCCGCCTTTGGTGTCTGCAATCCTCCATCTACATGTACATACAGAATCCCCCATTTGCTCCGGCAAGCCTGGGAGTCAGGTGGGTGATTACCCAATTTTCACATCCAAGGAACCATCTGCATTTCCAACCGGGAATAGCTATAGGAGCCAAGCTACATGAGTTATGGATTTCCTAAGTACGATTAAAAAGCTGCTAAGGAAAGCAGCTGAGGTAACAGCACAGCTTTCGCACACACAGCCCTGGATTCTAACAGAGGTTACATCTGTCTTCCTTCTGCCTTCCTTCTAGCCCAAAGATGGCACATCTCCCTATTAGGGACTTCTTTAACTCAACCCAACTCGACCCAACACAACACAACCCAATGCAATGCAACCCAACCCAATCCAACCCCACCCAACACAACCCAACCCAGCTAACCCAATGAACGAAGGGGGAAATGATCTGCTTACATAAGCCCAACCCCTCTTCTCTCTCTTCTCTCTCCCTCTCCACTCTGGTCTGTCAAAGTGCTGAACAGATACTTGAAAGCCCAGGGATGCTGATACTTCAGATAAGAAACTAAAACCCTCACCAAGGCGCCACCCTCTGCCCAGTGAAAAAGGACGACACTCATCGCTCCCCAATCACCCACATTTTGGATGCCCCAAAAGCTGTCGTTGTCTGTGTGAGGGCTGATCCGTCCCCACCTGCCCCCTCTGGGAAGTGGGGGAGGCAGGGCTGCAAGGCGTCCTGGGCCTGGCCTGTAGAAGATATGACCTCAGGGGGTTTGCAGGGTGAACCAAAGCTGATAAAGACTCAGAGATGTTTTCTGTACTCCTCACCCAGGGCTCTTTCCTCCAGGGAGAATCCCTGTCCGTCTCCTGTAGGAGAGGCAGGGTACGTTGCTGCTCAGGCAAACCACATCCTTAGGAGGATGAGGGGCTGCCAGGCCCGCTGGGCTTCCCAAGGACACGGTGACTCGGCTCTGGGTAATTTCACCAAATTAATTTGAGTTTTAAAAAAAGTCACACCCAATCCATAATGACATCCCTGAAGGATGTTGTGGAGGCCCTGGAGGTTCATGTGTCAACATGAAAATGCATCATGCCATCTGTTTTCTTAAATACATCGTAAAAAGCAACTATGTGGGCCTCATTTCAATTGTTCACCAGAAGTATCTAAGCCCAAATCTCTGTGTTTTGATTTTGAACTTGGAGTACGAAATTTACATGGTTATAATAAAAACAGGGTATTCTTATTTCTAGATCCATAGCTCATCTGAGTTCTTGAAAAAGATTACAAAGATAATAAGAGAGTTACCTGAAAACCCAAGGGCTTTACAAAAGAGAATTTTGCTTTAAAATATTTTATAAAGTTTTTGTTTTTTGTTTTGCTTTCTTTGCATTAGAAATTAAAAAAGAAAGAAAAAGAAAGAGAGAGAGAACTCTAACAAGCGGTACCACTGTTGCCCATTCTTGGTTGCTGAGACATGGTAACACATGCACTGGTAAAATCCTACTATGAGTAAAATTTCTGAGAACAAAAACCTGGCTCATGGCCCATTTGTTTTAAATAACAGTCACTATCACACAACTTCAAGTGACAAAGTTGTTCATGTGAGCACTCAGAACTGATTGAAGCAGTTTCTGAATGGCCTAATACTCAGCAGGCTGGCAAACTTTGCTGATTGGAAGAACAGAGATTTGCAAGCATGAATCTCCTCCTGGTGGCTCTGAGACAGGCTGGGGGGAAAGAGGCGGGGGAAGGGGGTCCCTGTGATGGACCTGTAGACCACACTGGGCTCTCTGGTGGAAGACCTGGATTCTAGTCTCAGCTCTGTCACTGGTCTCTTCTGAGTTTCGTTTTTTGCAGCTGCAAACAGACATACGACCTGGTCTACCGTTTCACACAGATTAAGTAAGACAATACTGTGGAAATCATAAAGCGTTGGACAAATGTGAAGCTGAAAAATAGAATATTTACATTGAATCTGGACATGAAAAAGGCAACAGGAGGAGCTTTTTCCAATACTAAAGGGGGGGAAATTGCCAACAGCTCTGAGTGGGCTCTAAGCTACACGATCCCAGCAGAACGGAGAGAAACATAGGACACATAGGATCCTAGACTCAGAGTGACCTCCATGAGCCAGCCAGTGCCTCAGTAATTCTGTACCACTCTCTGCCCCATTGGAAATAACCCAGTCCCATCTTGACAAACCTTCCACTCCAGAAAAATCCCACCCAAGTCCTCCGAATCTTCCATCGACCTCAGTGGATGAAGAAAAAAAGTTCTCCATTTTGCATGAGAACTTGTCATTTTCAAAGCTTGTTACTAAGGGACTGAATAATAGTCACTACTACAAAAGTTGACTTTAAACAGCTATTGGTAGAAACCATCTGACTTTTTACAAATGACTAGAAATCTAACAACTCAGCATGTGACAGAAACCTACTGGTTCCAGATCAGAATTCTATTTATGATACATTCAATCAAAAGAAAAAAAGATATAAGAAGGGCTTTGACAAAAAGGCACCTGGTATTTTATCCTTTATGTATGAAAAAGGGGTAATAAGAAAACATGCATATTACACTTCAGGGTGTATCCAAAAGATAAAGCAGAAAATGCAAAATGGGGACCAGTGGAAGGGAGGGGACATAACAGGAGGGACCCTGTTAAGTGTAATTTTATAGTTTTGACTTTCGGGACCATGCTAATGTTCCACAAATTATAATTTCTTAATTAAATCACCAAGGATGGGATACAGGGAAAATACCCCTAAAGTGGAATTGAATTGAGACAAAAGAATCTGATTGTATGTCAAATGAATACCATAGCTATCCTGAAGAGAAAGACAAAACTAGCTCAGGTAGCTTAGGATCTCTTGACTGCCTGCTCTCACCATTGGATAGAACCAAGTGAGGGAAGAACAGCAAATAAATGCTAAACTCCTTCAGGGAGTTTTGCGTTTGGTAGTGCTATGGACAAAAATAGTACTGAAATCATTCCAGATGTATTATAGGACTCAACAAATGAGCAAATGTGTCCATGTTGTTGGGAGCCAAGGTTTTTGCTGTAGACGGAGGGTCTTAGAGACATGAAAGAAAGAAAGACTGAAAGGATTCTCTGGGGATGGACTAGAATGGGAGGTGTTGGTGGGAATTCATGATTTCTATGTATCTGTAAATATGTGTATGTATATGTATATATAAATGCATTTATTTCGTAGCTCTATTGAAAGGATATGGAAGCAAAGGCATCCCAGTAGTTATGAGCACACCTGGCACCCAGACTTTGGTCTCTAATATCATTTCTCTGAAAAGGAACCAGAAATCTTGGGTAAAACGACTGATTTGAGGGCCAGAGTAAAGTAGGTACAGGATGAAACAAGTAAGGAAGTACCAAAAATAAATAAATAAAAATTAAAAGCAAAACAAAAATATGATAAGAACATGCCATAAGGCCACAGGAGCCAGGGAAGTATCTCACACTGGCTAAATCTAGAATAGTTTGGGCCCCAAAATAATGAGAAACAGAAATTAAAATTTTAAAAATCAGTCCACACTTGTAATAGACAGATAAATGAAAAAACAAATGAACTGATCATTGCTAGAGGAGAGGGGTGGGGTGGTAGACAACATGAGTGATAGGGAGTGAGAGATATAGGCTTCCAGTTAGGGGATGAGTAAGTCATGGGGATACAAGGTACAGCACAGAGAAACGAGTCAATGCTACTGTGAGAGCAGTGTACAGTGACAGATGGTGACAATGCTTGGGGTGAGCACGGCGTAATGTATAAACTTGTCAAATGACTATGTTGTATGCCTGAAACTAACGTAACACTGTGTGTCAACTATACTCAAATTTTTTAGAAGTACAAAAACAAGCAAAAGCAAATGAGATAAAATATTAATAAGGGAATTCAGGTAAAGGGTACATGGATTATTCACTACATTAATCTGATTCTTATAACTTTTCTGTACTTTGAAATTACTTCCAAAGAGAAAGGATTTTCAAGCTTTGGGAAAATGTAACCAGGGTAACCAAATGGCAAATTTATGTCACATATGCATTTCCGCTTCCCAGCTAGACTGTAGGCTCTTCCCAGACAGACAATGTTGTCCATCGCTTATGTTTTCCTTTCCACATCTCTGTCTCTCCCAAGATGCACCCCCTTCCAGTAGGCATGTGGGAAAGTCTAGATACAAGGCACATGAAATGAGCCCCATTCCTTAAGAGGCCAGAATGCATCAGGGGAGAAAGCCCATGATTCCTGAGATCTCCTAGAGGGATAAAATGAGCGTGTCTCAGCCCAGACACACCATCTGGACCAGCTTCTACCATCAGCCTGCCCTTTCCCCTTATCATTTACAGGCCTCATGTTGCTCAAGAATCCTGGTTGCTAGATAATCTTTCCTCCTAGTCTATGTCCTTTGTAAGGGGGAATTTCTCAGTGAGGAATCTTCCTGCCTGTTGGACATCACAACCACCAGGAGTCTACGCCAGCCCGTCTGCACACACCTCACCTGCTGAGGCAGCTGGAGGAGCTGTAGCTGGAGTGTCCATGAGGGTTCCCCTCCCCCTCGACTTCAGGCTCCCACTGCAGATCTAGGCTTCATCCTGATGTTGTCCTGCTCAGAAAGCCTCAGGACTCCTTACTGCTGCCCTCAACACTCCAGGGGCAAAAACCACTTAGCCTGGCCCTCGAGGCCTCCTAGGCTTCTCCCACAGGTTACCCCAGCTCTACCTCCCTGCCTCATCACAAGCACCTTGTATTCTGGCTGTGCTCTTCTCAATTCCTCAACTCTCAGAGCCTCTGTCCACAGAACTATCCAACTGAGAAGCCTTCTCCCACCTCTGAATTCCAGCTCACCCATCAAGACCCAGGTTTCCTGGCTACCCCCCGGCTATCCCCCCCATCAACGAAGAGTCCTGCCCTCCTCTGAATCCCCAGGGCACTCTGCTTGGTGAACACCAAGACTCAGAAGTGTGTGTGTGTGTGTGTGTGTGTGTGCCCAGGCCAGCTGGCCTCCTCAACGAGATATCCCTGATGGGAGCCCAGCACAGTGCCCTATCCCCATCCTCACTGCAGAGGATCAATAGTGACGGAGGGACCGTTATGACCCTCATTACATAGAAACTGAGGAAGCGGAGACTCAGAGAGATTGGTCAGAGAAGCCCACCGAGCTCCTGAACAGACCCTCCCAAGGACCTTGACTCAGGTAACCAAGAAGCAGAGAAAGAATCAGGTAGAAGTACAAAGGGCTGAGGTCCAAGAAGCAGTTTAGAGTCAGCCCAGGAGGAGCCTTAAATCTCAAATTCAGAATCAGGACTGTTTCCCTGTAGGCAATGGGGAACCACCAGAAGTCTGACAGAAGAGAATCCTTATCAGCTCTGTTCTATGGGAGTTCTACGTGAAGATGAGATCAAAATAGGGAGAAAATGGTGCTGAAGCCAGAAGGCATTCAGCAAACACCGGGTGACAGGGTTGATTCAACACCAACAGAATGTGAGTCAGAAGTAACATGGCTCTGACAAAATTTCCAACTTCTGTGGAAGGTGCTAAAGAACACCTGTGGGGGCCGCCATTACTGACTCTCAGTCAGCCTCACACGGCGGTCACTTTGGCCTCTGTCCCCTGACGCTGGTCTCCTGGATCTGGCCCCACCGGGAGCCATCTTCTCCCTGAGTGTGGATCCGTTCCTCCACGGCCAAATGATACCCTCCCCGCTTCCGCCCATGGGGAGATTCCCCACCCACTTGTTCGGGAAAGAAAGGTCCGCCGGCAGGGGGCAGAGGAAGGCCAGACAGGAGGGGGGATAGAGGAGATGCCACAGAAGAGCCCCATTTCTGGTCCGTAAGTCTCCAGAAGGCTGCCATAGAAAAGAGGAAGTGGACCTCCTGTGGGCCCCAGGGAGAGAGCAGAAGCAGAGTAAGACTGATTTCAGAGCAAGAGAAGGCAGAAACTTCTAATAGTCCAAGTGCTCCGAAGATGAAACAGGAAGCCATGGGAGACAGCAGCTTCTAGAGTGGGCGCCATGGAGATGGGGGTCTTTGATAGAGGGCTAGCACCTCGGTAGGGAAGCTGGAGCAGGGGTTGTGGTATAAACCTTGCCCATATCTCTTCCCCAGGCCCACACAACACCCATCTCACTCAGGCCAGCTCTTGCAACACACTGCCCCATACGGTGTCCAGCCATGACTGTGACTCAAGTCTCCTGGCCTCCTCTGTGGCTCCAAGGGAAAGCCAGACCCCTGACTGCTGCGAAGTGGTCCCTTCCTCACCGTCTGCTTCCTCGCCGGTGCCTCTCTCAGTCCGGCCAGCCAAGATGTCTGGTGGCATCAAGAAGCCCAAGGGCCAAGGGAGTCAGAAGCAATGGCCAGGAGAGGTCCTGACTGCGGAGCAAGGGTACAGCCACACCCCGGGTGGCAGTCACACGGGCCCCAGCAAAGCCCTGCAGAGGGGAGAGGAAAAGCGAAGAGCACACGCGGAAGGCTCGGAGGCAGGCAGAGCCTGAATGCACAGCTGCCTTGAGCAGCCCTAACCCGAGACTACCCTGGCGCGGGGCCCACCTGCCAACCAACATCAGTGCCAGCAGGATCTGCGCTCGTGCAGCAGGATGCTGCGTCAGTTTCCTGCAGGAGGGTCAGCCAGGTCACGGCCCCTTTCTAGTAAATAACAGAAACCAACCTCTTACGTATGGGGATTTCTATCTGGGATCCTCCAGGCATCTTTAGGCGCACTGTCTCACAGGTCCTCACTACCTTGGTGCGGGACAGGCAGGAGGACAAGGACTGTCCTCTCATCTTGCAAAAGCCAAAGTTGAAGTTCAACAAGTTGGTGTTACTGACCCTGCACCACAGGCTTAGGAAACAGGACAACTGGACTCCAAACGAAGCATCCTTTCCACAGGGCTCCCTATCCCTCTGCTTCCCGGCTTAGGAAGATGTGCAGACAGGACACTTACTGGTCAGGACCAGGAGGGCTGGGTCAAGATGGAAGGCTCTGCTTACCCTCGGCATTCTGGTTTTCCTCCAGAGCCCCGACTCCGCGCTTAGCCCAGGGATAGTACACGCCCCAGAAAGCTCTGCTCCAGGAAGACACACTCTGCCTGGAAGAAACTAGCTCCCCCCCTCCCAGGAGCCCCCGTGCACATGCCCCACACTGCAGAGAGCTTCCTAAACCCTGACAGTGCCAGGATTTACAGGTCCTGACATCCCACGCTCTGGGAGCCCCAGCTCAGCCAACACAACGGGGGAGAGAGCACGTAGCCTGAAGCAAACCACTGCATTCAAATGGTAGGGCAGGTCATAGGGGACTGCCGTCACACAGTTGGCTCTGGAATTTGTTATTTCTCAAACGCCCCATAAAGTAAACGGGCCACTGGAAGTCGGGATGATTTAGAGATAGGGTTCCTTCTTGGGTTGTAATGCTATTTGTTTTACCAAGACCCACACAAATAAAATGTAGACGAATGCTTTGAAATTTGGGCATGCACACACACACATGCACACACACAGAGAAAACAAACACCAACAAGCATAAAAGCCTTCAGTGAGCAAAGCCCACATGTGAACTACTAGGATTCAGATTTCCAGGGAAAGAGAGGACTCGGGAATATTCTCTCTCTCTCTCTCTCTCTCTCACACACACACACACACACACACACACACACACACACATTCACATGCAACATTTATAAAAAGAGTGGGGAAGCAGAAGAAGTAAGCCAGTGGTTTTGATCAGTGGAGGCCAGTCTTTCTTAGGTGTTAATTCTTTCCACTATGTAGACATAAAGGAAATGAAACAGAATAAAAAAAGTATTTGGGCTCAAAACATACTTTTATGTTTGAATCTAATTTGGGGGGAAGCACACAAGTTTAGTGTCGTTCAAGGAAATGAGGTGTTCTGTTAAAAAAAAAAAAATAAAACAGGGAGGGAGGGAGAGAAGGTGGGGTGGGTAGGGAGGAAGGGAGGGAAAAAAATCAACAACCTGTGATGCTTCACAATTTGAAAAATATTTTAAATGAGTGGCACTGGCTCAGGTTCCAAGTTCATCAAAATCATTGGCTTTGTTCCAGTTTCCCTCAACCACAAAAGGCCAGGATTTGCCCCCAGGAGGCTGTCTTTGCATGAGAAGAGCCTGCCAGCGTCCCAGGAGAAGGTCATGCACCCCACTGTGACATGCTCCTTTGCAGGTGACACAGGGCTGCAGGGGAGGGGAGCTCATCTGGGGCGTTGGTCTTGGACGGCAAGTGAGCCACTGGTTGGGCAGAGGGACAAGAGAAAACGGAGGGCTTTGGTTGACCACAGCAAGAGGCTGGAGAAAGTATCCAATAGTCACACTTCCAGGCAGCCACACTAGGACCATTCTTTGATCCTGAAGTAACCGCTGTGGTGAGTCTTTCCGTAAAGGGAGTGCCTCCTAATTTCTGTTCACACAGGTTTGGGTTTCTTAAGCGATGTCCTCAAACCCACGTTCCAAACTTTTTCATGTCTTTGACAGCCCTTTTGGACATAAAAGTCTCTGAGAAAATGCTCTGAATAGAAAACAATTCCCATCTTTTGAGAAGACAAATCATTTTCAAAGTAGGTATTTCCTAACTTTTCTCCCCCAGCTTTTAATGACAAGGATATCTGCTGAGAACCGCAGCTGAGCGGGCATGTCCACACCTAACCTCAGGGACCTGGCACATGTGGCGCTTCCCCTCCCCCACCCCCAGAGCAGGAGGGACAAAGCCCACTAATGCAGGATCAGTCTGGTCTTCTGTCTCTCCTGGTCCTCTCTAACCACCTGCTCCAACCCTCCTCAAGTTCCTTCATTCCCTCCAAGGCACAGAAGTATTACTGCTGTATGTTGGTGTTCCCCAAGTTAGCCTCAGCTGCTCGTCCCTATTCTTGCCCACGCTGCTGGGTCAGCCCGTGAGCACATTTCTCTAACGTCCTTAGAGTCTCCTGGATGAATCTCGCTGGCGTGGAATTTGATTCACAGCACAACAACTGTTCTCTAGTATTTTCTTCTAACACTAACCTGTAAGCTCTGTGAAGAAGGGGCCGTGTGCGTCTTATCTTTGTATATCAATTCCTTATCAAAAGTGGTGGCCATTGCTTGGGAAGACTAGGCTACATTTTATTTATTTATTTTTTATTTATTTTAAAGATTTCATTTATTTGTCAGAGAGAGAGCACAAGCACAGGGGGCAGCAGAGGGAGAAGCAGGTTCTCCACTGATCAGAGAGCCCGATGTGGGACTCGATCTCAGGACACTGGGATCATGACCTGAGCTGAAGGCAGATGCTTAACTGACTGAGCCACTCGGGCACCCCAGGAATAGGTTAAATTTTAATAAATGCTTTTATAGACTCAGGTCTTTTTTTTTTTCTTTCAATTTTTCTATTTTTTAATTTTTTTTATTAGAGAAAGAGAGGGAGGGGCAGAGAGAGAGTGAGAATCCTAAGCTGGCTCCACACCCAGTGCAGAGCCGGGTATGGGGACCTGAGCTCACAGCTCTGAGATCATGACTTGAGCTGAAATCAGGAGTCAGACACTTAACTGACTGGGCTACCAGGTGCCCCTACAGACTCAGGTCTTAGGTTAATAACGACCACTTCATAGACATGGATTGTGGGCTCTGCACTAGACTGGGCATATCTGAAAACAAATGGCCATGTAACGTTCTAGCACCTAAAACTGTACCCACCATCGTCATTAAAACAGAAACAAAGACAGCCATTGTCCTGCCAAGTCTTAAAAAGTCCTCCATGGAAAGGAAGAAAGTGTATCTGGCATCTTAGAATGAACTACCCTTTCCTTTGACTGCATCTCCTTGTCGGAGGACAGAAGAGCTACGCTCTCTCTCTGCAGAGTTAAGTTTCCATGGCTACCAAAGACATTCTAGTGCTTCCGGAAGAAAATTTCCCATGCAGGTTGCACACTAAAAGTTACAGATTCCTTGCTTCAATCTGTTTTTTAGAAAACGTGTGCTAAGAGGCATTCTTCGAAAACATGGGCTCTCTCATCTCATCACTTTCTCCGAATGAAATACATCCTTCAATCAAATGAGCCAAGCCTACATCGTTAGCTGCCATGACAGGCGTGCAATGTGTTAGTTAAGAAGTGATTTGAGAAACCTCACGCTAGACTTCTCCGATTCCAGTGTTTAAAGGAAAAATGAGGAAAATGTGTACCTGAAGTCTGACTCTGGATGGTGGCAGAACCCTTAACAAATAAACCTGTTGGAAGGTACCAGCAGCCCCACGCTTGTCCTACTTATGCACGGACACCGTCTGCTGCGTTATGAGCCTGGTTAGAGCTGCTCGGAACGGAGTGACGGCTGCCTGTGCCTGTCTGGGGGCAGGATCTGACTGCAGGTAAGCAACACCGGACCAGGGGAAAAGCTGGGACCAAACCCAACTGTTGGGATCACTAAGAGTTTCAGCCCAATCCCACCCACTGGACTTGTCAGCGGTGAACCCGTTGGTGAGAGGCTCGCAGAGGAGATGGAGCCTCTCCCTCCCAGGAGAGGTTCCTCGTTGGAGGGCAGGATGGGTGAGAAGTGCCCTCTGTGGACCTTCACGTTTCATTGATACCAAGGGAATGAGCATATTTTAAGGGACACTCGGGGATTCAGAGACATCCATCCCTACTAAAAGGATCCAAAAAGACCACTTGAGCTAGAATGGAACTTGTTCCCTAGCACTCGTTTTCTTGTTGTTGTTTTTTAAAGAATAGATATAGATAGATAGATAGATGCACAAGCCAGTGGGAAGGGGAAGAGGGAGAGGGAGAGAATCTCAAGCAGACTCCCTGCTGAGCAGGGAGCCCTGTGTGGGGCTCGATCTCATGACCCTGAGATCGTGACCTGAGCCGAAATCAAGAGTTGGACACTCAACCGACAGAGCCCACCCAGGTGCGCCATCACAAGCACTTTTAAGAGGAAAAAGAAACCAATTTCTCTGAAGCCTCCATACTCCACTACTCCACTCTGCTCTGGGGGAGTCATCTGGAGGAGATAAAGAAACAGGTAAAACAGGAAGAACACAGCAGCTCAGGCTGTATCAGCCCAGAATCCAGCCGGGGGAGACAGGGTCCCACAGGAGGTGTCCCCACGCCTGACACACAAGGAGCTTCCACCTGATGGGAGAAGTAGCTTGGGCCCCGGAGACACACAGCTCGGAATTTGATTTCTAGCTTACTAGGAATCCTGATTGACTAGCTGTGTGACTTTGAGAAAATTGAAACCTCTCTGAGCCTCGCTGCCCTCAGCTATAAAACTGAGGCAAAAGCGCTTCAGTAAGGTATTAGAGAAGACTGAAAGAAGTAAACTGTGCAAAGCATGTAGCCGGGTGCCGGTTATCTGTCTTAGCCGCTCTATTAACAAAAAACAAAGGAAAACTCTCACACACAATCCGTACCCAGAGTTGACCATCAAGTCCACAGATCTCGCCTCCCCTCTGAGGCCCCCAAGCGCCTTCTGCATCGACTCCTTCATATTGATCTCCACCACGCCACGCTGCCTGTCCACTCACCCCCTCTCCATCAGATCCCCCCCCCAACCTCCTGGCTCCCCCCTCACTCCATGTCACCCTGCGGGGCCCCAGCTTTGCTTTCCAGTCCTGGTTCCACATCATCACTTGACTTTCACACACCTCCACAGCTCCCGTCAACGGAAGCAAAAACTCCCGCCTCCTTCATGGGGCTCCCCAAGTGCAGCGGCTTCTTTCTGACCCTCCAACCCCTTGCACACCAGCTGGCAGAGAGCACCCAGGTCCCAATACACTGTGTGCACTGGGCCCTGTGTTCCTCGCCATGTGCTGGAATCTTTCATTACACTTGCAAATGCCCTCCCTTCCACGGCCAGCCAGAGTTCGGCCTCCTCGGGAGAACCCCCTCCGATGTGCCAGCCCTCTCCTGTACATCTGGGCCATGCTGCTGGGGGCGGCGTAGATGCCCAAACGCGGGTGACTGAGGGCCAGACAGGAAGAGCGTGCAAGTGGCCCCCAGGGCGGGCCCCGCGGCCCCTCAATGGTTACGCCTCCGTCAGCCGGCTCGTCAGCAACCGCACAGGATCTAAGCCCGGGTCGGGCACAGGGCACAGCACACACGTGGGTGGGTGCAAGGCCGTTGCCCCCCAAGATTCAACTCCTCAGATAGAGCAAAAGCCTCCCAGACTCAGAAGCCAAGAATCCGCAAATGCTTGGAGGCTCCAAGGGTGGCAGCAGAGAACTCCGCTTAGACCAAGATTGGGTTTAACGCCGAATTTACAGGACATGATCTAGTTCTGAGCAGATTAATATTTTATCCCTGAATTCAAACCCAACTCTTGGGATAATCAGACTTAGAGAAATTAGGTTAGTGCTTCCAGAGCTGCTCTAGTCCCGGGAAGCTGGGACGTCCTGGAGGGAAGGACCGGCGAGGGAGCATCCAGAGTGTAAAGAAGGAGGCTTTCAAAGGCCGAGAGACAGTCTGTCTCGAGGAGATGACAGTCCGGCCAACACTGAAAACTCTGCGTTGGGAACGGTCTGTTCGGTTCCCAGGTCCCTTCCTGTCTGTTTCTCTCCTTGGTTCTGAGGACAGCTCTACAAGACAAGTGACAGGGCAGATGAGGCCACCCCCTTCAGGACAGGGGAAGCCCACCGGGGAAGGTCACGTCAGCAGGAAGAGGCCACCAGCATGACAACCAGGACCCTGCTAACCTGTGCTGTCCCCACCATGGTGACATGCTGGAACCAGTCACCGCAGTAACTGGTAATCCGCTTGGCGGGGGGAGCCACTGCCCAAAACCCTCAACCCTCCACCTGCGGCTGGGCTAGTCACACCGGCTGCAATAACCACCACCCCGGGGTCTTGGGAGAGCATCTCTGGAGAGACAGAAGCTTCTAGCACACACCTCAGGCCGGGTGAGCCAGACCAAGTGGGCCAGGGTGGCTGCCAGCTGAGGACCCTCCTCCGTCGGGAGACCTCACCACCAAGCCTCCACGCCCTTTGCTGATGACCAGCGAAAGCCTGCACAAAGCAAGGCACACGTACAATGCCCAATCCCTCTCCCCGGGCGGCCCGTCCCCACATTCCTCCGCACGACCTTGTCACTGACTCGGCTTTCCCTCACTCTTCAGCCCTTCCCTGTGCCCTCTGGAAGTCCTGCTCCTGTACCCTCAACCTCTTCAAAGGGACCCCCATCCTCCCTGCTTGGACGGAAATCTGGGTCACCCTGGAGCTTCCCACTCTGCTTCCCTTGCGGTCTTTCCGGATCCCTCCTCAAGGTGGGGTTGCTTGCTTTTCTGTTCCTCTTAACATCTTCATTAACCCACTCCTTCGCTTGGCTGTACAAGTCTATCGCACAAAAGAACCCTGTTCCTGCAGGGATAGTTTATCAGTGGAAGACGTGGCCTTCTCAGGGTCGGCTTGGGTCAACCTCCTCAACGAAGACTCCTGGCTCCCAGCCTCCCTCTCCACTCCTCCCATCCTCCTGGGGGACTCTTGCCAACACCCAGCATTGCAATCCTTGACCTACTGATCTCCAATAGCCATCCGTCCCATGCTGCTTCAGCCACCCCATCCCTGCCAATCCCAAATGTTCACCATCCCTAACTTTATCAGAAACCCCAGCCTTCTGCGTTCTGACCATAATCTCCTAACAGCCAACTTCCTCACTGCCACTCTAGACAATTTTTTTTTTTTTTTAACCTCTCTGGAATGCCCAATCCATTGGACCATTGTCTCCCAGTCTGTTAAGTCTCTCCTTTCCTCCTAATTGAACTTAGATTTCTTGGGATCTTGAGTTCTTGCCGGCAACCTAAACGCTCTTCCATCCTTGGGGCAGGGATGGTTGGGACAGGCTGCCATCAGTGCAAGTCCCTCATCGCCAGCTTCAAGTAAGATCTCAGCACAGCACATCACTTCCTCCCAGCCCATCTGAGCCTTCTCAGTGACTCACTCGAGCCTTCTCCATGCTCTTCAGACGTACGCCGCCGCCTGCTAGTTAGCGACCCCCTTCCCCTCAGCAGTTGAGCTTGCCTTCTGCTTCAGAAAAACTAAGAATTAGGCAAGAATATTCTCAGCTTCCCACCAACAAACCAAATTTACACCCTCTCTTCCTTTCCTGTCTTTACAAAAGAAAGCACCTTCTCTTAATACTGTCCTTTGGCATCTTAATAAATTGAGCTTTTCAATCCATGATCATCTACCTTCTATTTCCTGAGGTCTTCTTTAATTTCCTTCAGCAGAATTATGTGTAGAAGAGGTCATGTACGTCTTTCATTAGATTCTTGGGATCTTGATTTTTTAAGCTATATTTTTTGGTACCTTGCATGCCTCTGTTTAACATTGTGAACATATGGACTACAGTTATAATGATGTTTTTATGTTCTTTTTGCTAATTCTAGCATCTGTGTGAGTTCTGGGTTGGTTTCAATTGATTGATCAATTCTTATTAGGGGTCATGTTTTTCTGCCTGGTCACCTTTAATTGAATGCCAGACATGGTAAGTTCCCTCTTGGTGGGTGTTCAATATTCTGTATTTCTAAAAATATTCTAGTGCTTTGTTCTGGGATCCAGTTTTTTGGATCCCACTGGTCCTGTGTGTCTTGCTTCAGTTTTGTTGGATCAGTCTGGAACACTTCCTCATGGAGGCCTAGTTATTCCTCAGTAACTGGGCGAGTCCTTTGAGCACTTTACCCAACGTCCTAGGAATGAGGAGCTTCTCCAGGGTGGCTGGTGGGAGTAGGCCATGTGCCTTGGCCTGCGTGAGCACGGACCCTCACCCTCTGTGATCCATTCCAGTGCTCTTTCTTCAGCCTCGGGTAGTTTCCTACCGACAAGAGATAAATAGTAAACTCTGCCACACCTTGCGGGGGACCCTCTGCTGGTCTTTGCAGAGCTCCTTCTAGGCCATTCTCTCTTCTCTTACACGCTCTCCCGCATACTCTGGCCACCTTGGTTTCTGCAGATACTTAGCTTCTCAACTTTGGGAGGTCATAGGGCTCCACCAGGGTCCTTCCCTCCTGTGATATGGTGGCTCCAGAACTCTCTCAAGCCAGGGAGCGGGGGCAGTCACGGTCCTTGTGCAGCTTACTTCCTGTTTCTCAGGGATTGGTCCCTGTCCTTCATCACCTGGTGTCTGGTGTTCACATACATAGTCTGGTTTCAGTTTTGTTGCTTCGGGTAGGAGGGTAAATCTGGCATCTGCTACTACATCCTCACCAGAAGCAAAGTCTCTCTTAATTCCACATTGATGGTATTTTACGATCACTTTTATAAAAAATTCCAGTTATGAATAAAAACGCATGTGTTTCAAGTTTGTGGTTTAGCGAACATTGACACTCCTCACTGACAACAGCCCCGTCAAGATATACAGAACACATACGCCACAGCCCAAGTATCTCATTTCCTTTCCCAGCCAATTGCCCCTCTCCTACCTGAAAAAGTCAGCGATTTAAGTTCTATATTATGGATTAATTTTATTTATTCTAGAACTTCAGACTCACAGCATATACTACTCTCTTTTGTACTGGGCTCTCTTCCTTCAGCACAACACTTTTGAGCTTCATCAATAACAAGGCATTAGTGTTTCCATTTCTTTGTCCTCTGGATAGTATGCCAATTTCTGATTCCATTACAATCTATTTACTTTCCTGTTGACAAACATTGGGGCTTTTCCAGGTTGGAGCCTCTAGAACAAAGCTCTTTGAATGTTCATAGACAAGGCATGGTGGACATAGGTTTTCATTTCTTTTGGGTCATTACCCACAGGGATGGGACTGCTGGGCCAGTATGGTTTTTGTTTAACTTTATAAGAAACTGACATATTTTGCCAAAGTGGTTGAGCCATTTTATGCTTCTATGAGCAATGTATGAGTGCATAAATCGCTCTGTATTCTTGTCAACACTTGATATTGTTCATCTTAATTTTAGCTGTTCTACTCTTGTTATGGGTCTCTCATTGCAGTTTTAACTTGCATTTTCCTGGTGACTAAGGATTTTGATCATCTTTACATGCACATTGGCTGTTCTTATATATTCCTTTATATAGTATCTGTCCAAGTCTCTTGCTAATTTTTAATTGGGTTATCTTCTTAGTTGTTAAGAGTTCTTTGTATATTATAGCTACAATTCTGTCAGATAACTATCTATAGACAGAGGAAAGATTTCCCCTAGGATGTGGTTTCCCTCTCAAATTCCTATTTCTGAAGGGCAAAATCATCTAGAAAGGTCATTTTTTGCTTTTTAATGGTCCATTTCAAGTCAGCATTTGTGTCCAGTGTGAGCTAACGGTCAAGGTCCATTAATTCATTGTATTTTACTAAGAAGATTTTTTTCTCCGTCAGATTACTTAGCACCTTGTTTAAAAAAAATGACCATAGCTATATTTCTGGATTTTCTATTCCACTCAAGTATTCTATATATCTATCTTTTTGCCAGGATGACACTAAATCTACTTTGCCTTAGAGTAAGTCTTGAAACCAGGTAGTGTAAGCCCTTTAACTTTGTCCATCGTCAAGATTATTTTGGTTATGTGAAAATCAGTAATTATATGTGAATTTTAGAATCAGCTTGTCAATGTCTTTTAAAAAAAAGCTATTAAGATTTGTAAATGGGATAGCACTGGATGTGTAGAAATTTTGAGGGAAACGGACATGTTCATAATATTGTGTCTTCCAACCCATGATCATGGGACATCTTCATTTATTTTAGAGCATCTTTGATTTGACTAATCTGTGTTTTATACTCTTCAGCGTAGAGATCTTCCATATTTTTCCTCATCTTTATGCCCAAGTATTCTAATTTGTCAATGTTTTAATGCTTCCTCAAAGTTCATTTGCCACACACATGCAGCTTGTATACAGGAATAAAATTAATTTTTGTAAATTGACCCTATATTCTGTGATCTTGCTATGTTCATTTCCCACTTCTAACAGGTTTTTGGTCACTTTGTAAATAGAAATAGGTTTTGCTTTCTAATCATTCTGCTTTTTCTTTTTCTTGTTTCAACACACTAGATAGTGCTTATAGTATAATGTTGAAAAAAGGGGTGAGAGAGGTAGGATTACCTTGTTTCTAAGCGTAGGGAAAAAAAGCATTTCAGTCTTTCACCATTAGGGATGGTATTAGGTACAATCTTGTGAGGTTTTTGTTTTTTTGTAGACAAGATTTTTCAGGCTGAGGAAGTTCCCATGTATTCCTAGTTTGCTGAGTTTTTATCATGGTTACAGAACACGGTCAGTAGCATTTTCTGTATTTACTGAGAATATCATATGGTTTTTCTCCTTCATTTGGTTAATATGGCAAATTACATTGTTTGAGTTTCCAGTGGTGAATCAACCTTGTATTTTTGGTATAAATCCCATTTGTTCTTGAAGTATTGTTCCTTTCATCTTGCTTGATTAGATTTGCTAATATTTGAGAATTGTTACATCATATTAATGAAAGATGTTATAACGGCTGTTTGGTTTCATATTCAGGTTATTCTGGCCTCATAAAAGGACATGGAAAATGTCCACTCTCAATTATCTGCCAAAGGTGTTTTTTTTTTTTTTTTTTTTTTTAAGAATGACATTCTCAATCGTTTGACATAATTCACCTTTGACATCATCGAGGCCTCTAGTTCTCTTTGAAAGACGATTTGTGATTTTGAATTCTATTTAAAAAGCAAATAAAGGGGCTCATTCATTTTTTATTGATTAGAGTCCATTCCAGTAAGCTGTATTTTTTCAAGAAATTTGCCGATTTCTCCTAAGAAATCTTAGGATCTTATTCTCATAAAATCTTATTCTCATAAAATGTTTTACCCTATTCTCTTGCTATTGCTTTAATGTCTGTGGCGATGTCCCTATTTCATTACTAATAATTTAAAATTTGCTTTTTTCTATTTTGGTGAGTCTTGATACAGATCTGGTATGAATAAGCTTTTCCAAGAGCCCACTTTTGTCTTTGTTAACTTTACCTGTTATTTGGGTTTCCTCTTTCATTGGCTTCCTTTCTTATTTTCTACTTACCTCGGACAAATTTTTGCCCTTTTTCTAGATGCTTAAACGAGAATGTAGACTATTGCATTTAAAGCTTTCCTCTCTCCCTCTCAGCACTCCTTTAGACGGATAACGCGAATTCTGAGATGCTGCATTTTCATTTTCTAGGATCAAATATTTTATCACATTTACTGTAATATTTCTCCTTGAATTGTACGTTAGAGATATGTCATCGAATTCTCAAATATTTGGAGAACTGTCTAGACATTTTATTGTGATTGACTTCTACTTCACATTTATTGCTGTTAGAAAAAACACACTTCTGAGATTTCAATCTTGTTATGTTGAGTGAGACTTCTGATGCCCATATTTGATCTACCTCGGTTAATGTTCCATGTACTTGTGAACAGAATGTGTATTCTTGCAGTTACTGGATATAGTGTTCTATAATTATCAATTAGCTCAGTTTGGCTGATAGTGCTTGGGTATTACCTATACTTAGTGTTTTTCTTCTCCCCACTCTATTAATTATTGAAAGGGGATAATAAGAACTTTCATCTATGTTTGTGGATTTCTCAGTTTCTCCACGTGCTTTTTACTTTACAGGCCTCCCTTCATGCACATTAAAGCTTATTTCTTCATGTATTTTATTGTTTATTTTTTTAAAATTTTATTTATCAGAGAAAGAGACACAGTGAGAGAGGAAACACAAGCAGGGGAAGTGAGAGAGGGAGAAGCAGGCTTCCCGCTGAGCAGAAAGCCCAATGTGGGGCTCGATCCCGGGACCCTAGGATCATGACCTGAGCTGAAGGCAGACACTTAACGACTGAGCCACCCAGGTGCCCCTCTTCATGTATTTTAAAGACATTTAGAATCCTCACATCTTCTCGATGAACTGATCCCTTTATGAGATGCTTGCTTGCATTGAAATTTCTTTTGTGTGGTATTAATATTACCCCATTGTTTTGTTTTTAATCTTTAAATTTATAGCCTCTTGTATTTTTATATGCAGCTGACATGTCTTTTAATTAAATTGTGTCCACTTGCATTTAATGCACTTACTGATGCGGTTGGATTTATGTCTACCATCTTGCTCTTGGTTTTTGGTTCATCCCACATGTTCTTTGTTCCTTTCCTGCTTTACTTTGGATAACTGAGTATAATTACTATTTAGCATTCCATTTTAACTCTTCTTTTGGCTTTTAAGGTAACACTTTACTTTTAAACCACTGCTCTAAAGATTTACATAGTCATCCTGAATTTACTACAGTAAATTCAGTAAATCCTGAGTTGACTATCATGAATTCATATTATTTCATATATAATGTAAGAACATTACAATAGTAAAATTCCATTTAATTCTATCTTTGTGCTATTGTTGTCATATATATTTTTTTAAACATACTGTGGTCCCTACAATGTGGTTATTACTTTCATTTTCATCATCTTTTAAAGTAGTTCAGAAATGAGGAAAATTCCCTACTGGTTTTTACCATTTTTGGCATTCCTTATTTTTTAATGTATATTTTAAAAATCTGGTATTATTTTCTTTAGCCTGAAGAATTTCCTTTAACTGTTCCTATATTGCAGATTTG
Organism: Mustela lutreola; assembly: GCF_030435805.1. Classification (NCBI taxonomy): domain Eukaryota; kingdom Metazoa; phylum Chordata; class Mammalia; order Carnivora; family Mustelidae; genus Mustela; species Mustela lutreola. Next base: position 22,789,910 of record NC_081291.1, on the reverse strand, counting down.
ATGGTGACCAATCCTTCCCTGCAAATTTCTTTAATTCATCTGAACTTTCTGAGGAACATGTAACTGAATACAGAATTGTTTTGGTTTTTTTTTTTTTCTTTCAAGCCCTCAAAAGATGCCATTCCATTATTCTACAGCTGACATCGTATCTGAGAATAAGTCACTGTATAATCTTAGTTTCTCCCAGGACAAAATTGCCTTTTCCTCTCTGGTTTCTTCTAAAATATTCTAGTTTTTATTCTTGGCAATTTGCCTTTGATGGGTCTAGATGTGCTTCTCCTTGTGCTTATACTGCCTGGGGTTTGTTAAGCATCCTGGACTTTGAATTCAGTTTTTCAAAAAAATTGCAACATTTGAGGCAAAATTATTTCTTTAGAAATTGTTTCTTCTTCGATCTCTCTTCTACTTCTGGAACTTCAGTTTCACAATTATCCGATTAATATTGTCCTGGAAATCATTAAGTTTTCTTCACTGACATTTTATCTTTTTCTCCCAGTGTTCTAACTGTTGACTCCAGATATAGTATTTCCTCTATTTCTTCACTGAGCTTTGCCATCTGTTCCTTTAATATAGCCAACCTTTCCTTCAATTCTTTAAGTAGGTTTATAGTAGCAATTTCAAAGTCTTTGGTTTCTAATTGCAACACTTTTGTCATCTCTCCATTTGTTTCTACTGACTTCTTCCCTGTGACTATGAATCATGTTTTCTTGTTTCTTTTCCTGTCCTGTGACTCTTAATGATGTGGAGAAACACTGGGGAGAACATCTGGAGTCAGGTGTCTTCGGTAACGGGTGTTGACTTTTGTTCTGGCAGGTATCGAATTAATCGGCTGCTTAACAGGAGCCTTTTGAAACTTGTTTTTAAGCTTTGTTAGGGCAGGTCTAACAGTAGCTCTTCTTACAGAGTGAAAGGAGCCCCAACTGAACATCCAATGTATGCCTCAAGGTCAGTCCACTCCAGCTGATCAGAACCCCCCGTTTCCCAGCACGGTGAGGTTTCCAGCAGCTCACAGCTTTCTAGCGGCTGTTCTCCACTTTGCTTTGATAGTCTCATGTGGCACACAGCAGCTTACAGTCAAAGATTTAAGAGAATCCCTAGATTTCCAGAGCCCCTCCTCTGTACACCCCTCTTCAGTACCCTGCCCTGAAAATTCCAGCTGTCTCAGCAGCCCACTGTCTGCTCTTTGCCTCTTCAGCAAATAGTCTGCTGTCCTCTGCTGGGCTCTTCCTCCCTGTGCCTTAATCCTAAGAGTGTCCTCAGGCAGAAGACCAGGGCAATTATGGGGGCTTACTTGATGCGTTTCCCTTCTCTTAGGGATCCCAATCCTATACTGCCTATTTCCATTGTCCTCAGGGGTGGAAAAAACCTGCTTCAGATGCTTTGGCCAGTTTTATAGCCGTTTATGGTAAAAGGTCCACTCTGGAACTGCTACTGTGTTGTGGTTAGAAGTCAATTATAAAACAGTCTGAATTGACCTCCCCATATCCAATCTTCTAACAACCCAGTCCATGCATACTGCAGCAGCCAGAGTGATTTTTATACGTGAACTTTTCCATTTTGTTAAGAAAATAGTCAAACATTCACAGAAATACAAAGAATTATGCAGTCAATACCCATACGCCTATCATCTAAATTCGGCAATTAACATTTTCTAGATTCTCTTTATCACCTCTCTATCCACCTTCTATCCATTCACAAAGTCATTTAATTTTGTTGTTGTTACCTTAAGGTAAGCTGAAGACATCGTAACATAGAATCATTCTTCTAAAACACAAACATAAATTACAAACTTCCTGCTTCAAACTCATCAGTAGGTTGACCCTTTAGCTAATGACTGTGATGTGATTTAGGATGACCTTTCTTGATCTGGGTTTTGCTGATCAGTCTCTTCTCTCCGCCCTCCTTTCCCTGTTCCCTGGTTGCCTGTCCCCCTGGCTTTGCTCAGTTATTCCAACATCTGCTCCCTCCCATGGCAAGGCCTTGGAGGAGTTTCCCTTTGACTGGAATACCTTCCCGCCACCCCCTCCCCCATCTTGCCTGGATATGATAGCTGTTCGTTCATTCTTCTCTTCCTCCAGGAGGCTTCTCCTCAGCCCCTGGAAATCAGCTGTGCCGTTTAAACACTCTCACAGCACTCCATACCTTTCTTTCAAAGAATTTATAGAAGTTATCATTATAATCTCTGTCTTCCCCATTAGATAAAAGCTTCATATAGACAAAAACTCTACTTTGTCTCATTATTAGAAACCCAGTGTCTAGTAAGGTGTTTCGCAAATACATTATCGTGTAAGCACGTAAAAAATATTCATGAAATGATGACATCACTTTTTTTTCTTAAGAAATCTAATTAAGGGGGGGTAGGAAGTACCTAGCAAGATTTCCTGCTTCTTATTATTCCATTATATTGAAGCCAACCAGCAGATACACGGTCAGACCCCAATACCGCCTCTAGGCATATTGCCTTCGTCCAAACTGTGGAGGAAGACAGACAGTCAGAAAGCCCTCTAGAGACAAGAAATCCACAATTTTTCGGGGCTTCTAGAGAGCCAGTCTAAATTCTCATAATGTGGTGGCTCTGTGTCTTCATTTGATCCTCACAGATACAGCTCTGAATATCAGAGTTTTGTTCTGCTTCAGAGGGAAGACGTTTTGATGGTATCTGTCAGGGTTTAGAATCAGACACTGCTCAACACCTCACTCCCTGCCTCTACGCACGTGCTCTCCATCCTATGATATCAGAGCAACACGTGCTGCTCCCCTCCACCTCGGGGGCCTGGGAGAGCCCTCTCGTACGGGAGGAGGCTACTTGGGGCTGGGGTGCATGCATCAGCTAAATATTAACATGAAACTCCAAGAAAGGAGCAACTGCCAGACTTGAGTAAAGATAAGCTCCCTGTACTACAGACATCCTGGTCTTTGTAGGTAGAGCTGCCAGGCTAGACCAATATTTGATGATCTCTGGCAGCAAGGCTACCAGCCTGCAAAAGAACATCTCACAGAAGGGGTGAAAAAAAAAAAAAAAAAGACTGACATAAGGTTGACAGTAGCATCTTAGGAGCAAGCATCAGTATGTTTCTCACAAGAAGGCAAATTATTGAATTCATAAACATTCCTTCCGTTGTAAAAGTGACAGCAACAGTTAAGGCCACCGATCGCATAGGGAACAGGGAAAATTATGGCTTTAATTTTGACCATTAAATTACCAGCAGCTTTATGAAGAGCTAGGTCTGTGGATAGAAGTACTGTAGTGAATCCTCTTCCCCTAGGACTTGGGATCAACACTCAACAACCCACCGTACACAACGCCGACACCGGCACTACCTCTCCCCCTCTCCTAACTGCCCATCAACACGCCAGAGGGCGGTGGAGGGAAGGCTGCCTGCCGGTGGAGCCGCTGCTTAGTACAGAGCTCTCCATCAGCAGGACGGACGCCCAGGAGGGCACACGTGGCCAGAAGTGCCTCCCGGTCCTCCGAGGTCTTTGCTCTGCATTATTAAAAAGGAACCCGGTCAGGAACAGATGACAGCCACAGCTGACAAGTGAGAAGGCTCTCCTGAATGTGCTGCTGCTAGTGCCTGGCTGGCCGCTGGCCACTGCTGTTGCCACGGAAACAGACGTCAGCTTGATGGAAACAAGGATCAGCGAAAACTTTCACTTACCTCTGCTTCCACAGATCCCCACAGCCATTTCTATGGAAACAGTAGCTGTGAGCCAGCGTCAGGGAAGTTACCATTCACTTGTTAATGTCAGGTGTGGCTAGCATCCTGGGCCCCTCAGGTATTGAGGTACCAACAGCACCAGGATCCAGCTGCCAGCTACTCCCCAATAGCCTTTTAACTCTGCAACAGGAAAGTTCAGGGTTTGAAAGTACAGATAACCGTTTAGCCTGGTTCTTCCTGAGAAAGAGGAAAGATAGCACTCTTCCACGTGTAACTGCGGCGGGGCTCAATTCCTTGTTCTACCCAAGCCAAACTAGGTGAAGGCATTAGAGGGCCCAGGGCGCTGTCCCTTGACCTTCAACCTCTCTCATGGCATGACTTCTAAATGCAAGAGAGACCTCCAACTGTGTGGACAGATCTTTCACACCTTAGCCTACTCAGACCAAAGACAAACCCAGGTAAATGGGAGAAAATACATTTTGCTGCCACTGATCATTAAACGCATCTTTGTCTGGAATTCTGGTAGCATGATCATCATGGATTACATACAGATTTTTTTTTTTTTTGAGTGATAAGATCTACTAAGAACCCTGTACTCTCTATGTCGTTTTTAGACTAGACCTCGATGTGGTTTCCTAGTCTGCTGGTCAGGATACAGAATTAAGTCATGAATCAATACAACTTCATTCCGTAATATAGGGACACCCAATCCCATGGGCAGCCTGACTATCCCATCGCCTAACAACACGCATTTTCAAATGCTGTAAGCAATGCCACGACTCTTCTAAGACGCAGCTACGTCAGAGCACTTATGTATAGGAGGAAATTCTGGTGTTCGTTTTCAATCAGCAGATGCCGGTCAAGAGTTGAATGAGAGCAAAACCTAATTCTGGTCATGAATAATTTATAAGACTGCCTCTTCCCAGAGGTTATGTCTCCACTTAGAAAACATTCACAAGTGATACAACAACCATCTACCTGCTGTGTTTTGCCTCCTGAGTCAGTATTCAAGGAGAAGTCAGAGGCCATCTCTGACCTCCCGTGGCTCAGTATGGTGGGGATTTAAATGGACCAGGGTGCGAACGATGAGGACCCAAACCAGATCCTGCTCTGGAAAATCCCCAAATCACGCAGTCCAGAGTCCCATGGCTACCACCACCCTCCCTCTCCATTCCCTCCGTGCCCACAGCTGCCTGGTGCCTGCCTGGTGCCTGCCTGAGTCTTCATGAGGCCCTGGGACTTGGTGCAACTAGAGGGGGTGGGGGGGTATAGAAAGAACGCAACGGTGAAACTCAGAATCATCACCTGGCTTGAAAATGGCCTTTTCTTTTCAATAATGCCTCACCTCCTCCATGTTCCTTCAAAACTTCTGAAGTTAAGATGAACGGGCCTTCGGTAACGCACGATTGGAACAATGATTTAAGATAGCTGTGATCTGGTGGATTGGAGCTCACTGGGACACAAAGGACACCATTTAGAGATGACGGGCTTCGAACCGAACAGAGAGAGACTTGGGCTGGGTTCACATTCAGTCTTAGGTCACAAAATCTGCTTTACAAAGAAACACTTCTCTTCTAACATGCAAAGCCTGCTTAAGAAAGTGTTTCAAATATTTTCCCTAAGATGCTGGCAAAACCAAAGCTCCAAATTCATAGGCGAGTTACAAATGATTTTAATCTATTCTTTAAAGCAGGCCCAGGAGGTGGTTTATGTAACAATATCCTTTGGTAATCATTGGCTTATGTCATTATATATACACGTGTGGACGCAACAAAACATTTAAAAATATTATATAACTTTGACTTTCCACTAATGTAGGCCGATCTTGGCCCGTTATTATTAGTTTAGAAGGACTGAGTTGATTCGATTTTTTCTTGCATCAGATCACGTTTTCTCTTCTCTCACGCGAGCCACCACAGTGCCAAAGAGGAAGCATGCTCCGCTCAAGTGCACCGAATCCTCACGCAACCCACGCGGTGGGTGTGATCAGCTCCACTGCACAGATGAAGAAACTGAGGCTCAAGCAGAATCACGTCTTGGCTCTCCAACTCTAAACCTGGTATGATTAACCACAACACTCCAGGAAGGCCTTTCCTCTACATTGTGCAAAAAATCACTGTCCGAGAGAACACGAATCACGACAATTTAGAGCTGCAAAACGCTTTGTGGCTAACAACGAACTTCCACGGCCTCCTCTTGGGGGCACAGAGTACAGGACTCATGCGTAAACAAAGCTCGGTCCCTGTGGTCACTTCCTGGGAAATCCAGAAAACGGCCCACTTTGATTTCCAAAGAGCTCCCTGTGTCTGTCCCCACTTCACCCAGAGAGGGGACAGGGAGGAGGTCCGTGGATTTAGGATGAAGATGCATTCACTGAGTATAATCCTTCACTGCTTTACTTTTACGTTCATTAGCTGAGATAAAGCCAGCCCCTCCATGGGGAGGGCTGTGCAGCAGGGCCATCGCTCCTTGAGGGACCAGGAGACCAAAGCTCAGGGCTACAAAATGAAGTCCCAGAGTTAGTGAGTGACACTGGGAGGACCAGAACTCAGACCTTCACCTCTACCAGTCTCTTCTTGGGGGTCTGAACCACACCTTGGGGGCCTTACCACAGGTATGCCTGGCATCTGGTGGGTCCTGCAGGTGAAGAAGAGAGCCTACTGCCCGGGACCTCCATTTCCCCCGCTGGGAATCTGGCAGTGATTCTAAAGAAACCAAGCACTGGGACACCAGTGAATTCTCTTATTCTATTTACTGGCAAAAACCTCAAAAGGGACAAGGCGTTAAATGAACAATTTTTAAAATAGGAAAAAAGAAAAAATCAAGCTTCTAAAAACAAAACAAAACCAAAAAGCCGCACACACACAAACAAACAAACAAAAAAAACCAACCAGAAAACAAAAAAAAAAACCAGCATGGGAAGAGACAAATCTGCCTGACTTACAGACGTAAATGAGACATTCTTTCCAATCCCTGGGCATGAGGGGACCATCTCCTCAATGACAACGTGGAATTGCAGCCCGAGCTGCAGACCTTCTCAGCTCCCCCTCCCCAGAGAACGCTCTCGTCAGAGACAAAAAAGTCTTCATCTGTGTTCATGCTTGGTTACACAGGGTGCACACTTTATAAACTTCATACTCACCTTGAGAAAAGCCATCTGTTGTACAACCAAAGATTTTTCCAAAGCATCCGTCTTAGAATGCTTTCAACACGGACCAACACCAAACCCAGTGTGCAGGTTAAAACCAGGTCACCAATACAATAGGATGGCATGGCCACACACACACACAGTCAAGGGCAGAAACACGTATTTCCGATGGGTTAACAGACTTAAAGACACACAAGCATCATTGAATGAATCTTCAACAGAAGGCGACAGTTCCAAATTTCTAAAATGGGAGGCTTTTAGTTCCGCGCTTTAAGGATCATGTGTGCGCTGGTCTGGTGTCCCCTCGGGGGGCCACGCGACACAAGCTGTCGTCCTTTTAACCTCTACCTCTACCTCCCTCCCGTGTTCCCTACAAAAATTGTGAAGACTCTTAAGAGTAAAGCAAAATTTTAAAAGATGCAACGAGGAAGTGCTTGTTTTGATTTCCCCCAGTCAAGGGGGAGGAGCAAGGTGGAGGGGCAGGGGGCTGTCCAGGAAGGCGGGAGCAGCCTCCTGATCTGCTTCACAGCCTTCTCCCCACTTGGCAAGGAGAGCCTGAGCCCAGCGCCCCGTCAGTGGCTTAGACACCCCGGCACCTCTGTTCTCTGGCCTGGCGCCGGCCACGCCGTTGCAGTCTCCCTCAGAACGGATCTACTTTTGTTCTGATACCAAAAGGTTTCAAAATTACTGATTACTGTCCCTAAAATAGATCCCAGCAAACGGGCTGTCCCACAGGGGTGTTCCTTGTTGTCAGCCTCCATGGGGGCCCACATTTAATGCCGGCCGTTCTGATAAGGAGCCCCCCTCCGCCCACCTTTCCCTTTCCCCGATCTCCAGCTGCTTCATCATATGCCCGGGCGGTGGCTCCTGCTCTGGGAAGCTTGGAGATAAGGCATGTCACTGGCACTGTTAAAATTAGCAGTTTCCATGGCCTCAGTCAGTTTGGTGGAACTTAGGAGACACGGGGCGCCAAGGAATGAACGCCAGCATTGCTGTGAACCTCGTGCGGGCCGTTCCTGAGGCAAAAGAGGCAGCAGGCTGTTTCCCCAGGGATCAAGTCCACCGGTAACAGCCCGACACTACCCTACGGCCAAAGAGCTTCATGGGCCTGAAAGCACCTTCCAAGTGCCAAGACTTTCACGCAGAGCCTTGCAGAGTCGGTCCTCTGTGGGTGGGGGCTTGGTGGTGGTGGTGGAAGAGGGGGGGAATGCAGTCACACTCTCAGCCCGGCCCTACCCCCTCCCTGGGGGCCTGGGCTCTAGGGAGGGGCTTCCTGAGATGCACAGTCCATGGTGTGAAATGGACCATATTCGGTCAAGGAGAACTGCAAATATATTACCGCCTGATGACAGGCAGGGCAGTTTAGAGGGTGGACAAGTTGCTGTGCTCTCTGCTCTGGAGAAGACCCTGTTTGGTCAAGTGCGATACAGGGCACCCCGCCGACTCGGCAGTCCGTGAAGGCAGCCACTCGCCCCCACCCTGAGACACAAACTTGGAAAGAGGAAGATAAAGGGGTGAGAATTTGATCACCTGGAATCAAGGGTCCCACCAGTACTTCCTGAGGAAGTGTGAGCCGGGTGTGTGACAAAGCCTCCTCTGGGGAGATGGGGCCCCTGCTTTCCAAAACTGGCTAAGTTTCATAGCAGCTTCTGGGAGAGCCCAGAGAGCCCCTTCTTCCTCCTCAGGGTGCCCTTCTTTCTGGGTGTCTGTGGGAGGTGAGGATACAGAGCTACCCCAGGGGCTTGGGATGGCATCCCTGGGCACAGGCCAGGCAGAGCCCAGAAACACCAGGAACCCCTTCCTGAGTCAGCCTCCACTCTCCACGGAGAGTCCTCTCTATGGGTGGGGGGACGAGGTCATCCAAGGAGTAGCGGCAGCCCACTGACATTTCAAATACGGTGACTAAGTGAGGAGGACCCTAAGGCCACAGGAAGTGTGTATGCAAAAGCTGCTCATTCCTCTGCATTAGGGATTCCACAAGCGAAGACTAATCATGAATTAGAGGGACAATTCACACAGTGACAGCAGCAAAAAACCAAGCAAATAAATGACTTGAAGGATTTAAGATTCTGAAATTGTTCAGGACTTATGTGGTAATCGAGGTTCATTCCTCCTTCTCAATAACATCTGAAGCGCCCTGGATATATTCGTGATAGGTTGTGGGTAACTCAAAAAGGCCAGGTTATATACTGATGGGAACACAGGCACAAAAGACATAAGGCCCTTTCCTGGGTGGGGGTGGGGGGGTCACCAAGGCTGGGACTCCTTTCAGTCCCTTGTAATCCGCTTCTGCACATGGGCTTCTGCACATGAGTCTGGCTGCAGGGACACGCTTTCGTGAGATTAATAACATGTGGCAAGCATCAGAAACATGGAGTCTCACAGACAAGGTACAGGCAGAGAGAATCACAGTTCAATCCAAAAGCAACACAGAGAAGGGATGTCAGAGTCCACACACATGCAGAGAAGCCGCAGGGCGCAGCTGGGGGACGCGCGGAGCTGCCCCACCCAAGGCAGCAATGGACTGTGCAACACACATCTGACTGCTTACCCACTAAGGACACCAAGAACCAGGTTAAGGACGAAAAATGAGCCAAGGATGATCAGACTAACAAAATACACCCATGGCCATTCCCATCCTATCGCATCATTTACCTGTAAAAATGTAAGGAGACCAGTTATCAGTTATCCATTTACTAAAGAGCAGAGTCCCAGGGGCAGCTGCCAGACCACTCAGGGCTTTGAGGGAACACTTCTGCTCTGAGGACAGGGACCCACCCAGGACCTTTCCTTTTTGTCTTCGGGTAAGGACAAGTGCTGCTGCTGGAGTCGGCCAGGACCAGCTCGTTTAGCCTACTGTTTCGTACCAATTAATCTGCATATTGGGATCCAGACCAATAAAGCAATTATAAATGTATCTCATTTTAGGACAGACAAAAAGGGCAAGCAATGAAATCTATTTAAATCCCAAGCAACAGCGCTGATTAGTTTCTGGTCGATAACCGTTCCACAGCTTTCTTTCAGTCAAGGCTGGTGAGGTTCCAGGAAGCATCTCGGTTCGGGAAGCCTCGGCAGGAGAGAAAGCATCTCAGGGGACACAGGACGTGTCCGGCACCCACCAGGTCGCCCCCACCTAGCAAAACCTGTGTGGTCTTGGCAAATGCCCTTAGGACTCCGCTTTCAAGATGAAAGAGGTGTAGCTTACCCGCTCAATACACCAAGTACAAGATTTAGTACGAAAAATGACCCAAAGATGACGAGACTGACAAAATACACCCAGGGCAATTCAAATCCCATAGCATCATTCATCTGCAAGAAATAAGATGGTCTCATAGGAGTGGGTTAAAAAGAGGATCTAATAAAGAGAGACGGTCACGTTAGAGACAGCATTCTATACATTGAATTAAACATTTGCTTAGATTTGGATCAGAGACAACAGTAGCCAAGGCACATTCATTATATAGTCCCAACACACACACACACACACACACACACACACACACACACACATATACACGCACGCACACACACGTGCACACACGCCCAGGTAGAGTCATCAAAGCTTTCAGGGCAAATAATAGCAGACTTTGACATAGGCATGGAAATCAGCTGGGATCTGGCTCTTTCTCACTGGAAACAGTCTTGGATCATGGATTTTCAGAACAGATCTTGGTCGAGCTCTTCTAAGCTAGTGCTTAGCTGGGAAGTATTTCCTAGTCTACCCAAGTTGTTAGAACTTTCTGCTTTAAAAATTTGTGATGGTGGAAAAGTCTTAGAGAGTCTGAGAGACAAACTTATAACACCTGACTCTATAAATTCTTTTCCTTAAAAAAAGAAAAAAAATCCTAAAATAATAAATTTCTATTGGGAGTCAGCCTATCCCAAGAAACCTAACCCACCTAAAAGCTAGATTATCTACCTTCAGTGAGGGCATGCACGGCTCAATGAACACAAAGAGGAAAGTGTTCAGAAGTCGACTAGCTGACATATACTCAAAGATGCTTTGGGGAATGAGATTTTTGCCAACTGCACCCAAGGAAGGACAGGAAAAAGAAAGACGTGCTTATCCCCCACACCTACCTTTGACATAGACAACCCACCCTAGGAGAGCTGGCTTTAGCTGTGAGCTGACCGGGATGAGGTGAAAGAGGGCTAGTCCGGAGAAAACCTGTGCCACTACTTCTGAAACAATCTTGAGTATCCCAGTCAGAGGTGGACTCCGTGGCAGACCCTCATCAGGGAGGTTTGGTCATGAATAGCTCTCATGCAGGAGCAAACAGGTGCTTCAAGGTTCATGGCTGGAGATGGAACTTTCCAGCAGCACAGGTCTGTGTTAAATTAGGCAAACACTTCTCCCAGGAAGGAGGTGTTCAGGACCAGTCCAGGGACAGAATGAAAGACCGCAGGCCTGACGTTGCTGAGCACCCAGAATCTTGCCCAACAGAACTGTATGTGGTCTGTGAGAGTCATGGTTCTTGCCTTGCAGGTGCAAACCCCTTCGACCTTGAAGCATGGGATTTTCTCCCATTTTACCTGTCTCCTGATTTTAGCTTTAGCTTTGCAGAATGAAGTGTATGCGTTTCACTATGTTTGCCTCATGCAGAAGCCAAACAGGAAAAGAGAACATTTAAAAAAAAAAAAGAAAAAGAAAAAAAGACCCAACATCTGTTGCTGAAGTCTAGGGAGAGGGCATTAAATCCCTTATGAAACACCTGTTTGGCCACATGAAAATTGATGTGCTTAATAGAACTCCTATCAGTCTGCACATCTCACATTGGCAATTAGAGTAATGAATGAGCCCGGGCCGTGGCTGCAATTGTTGATCTAATTCAGCTGGATAAACTAATTTCAGCAGGAAGGCAGAGGGTAATTCTTCCAAAGCCACGACACCGCTAAACTTATTTTAAAAAGCCGTGTGTGGAGCAGAAGAACCAGGCTGCCCGGCGTGGTGGCCGGAGCCCCACCTGGAGTCCGGACCTTCCACGGAGACCTCCCTGAGCCTGTTTCCTCTGGGTTGGAGCAGTGCAGGCAAAAGGGGAGAGCATGCTTGCGGGGCGAGGGAAGGAAGGGCAAAGTCCGGGACTCTCATCAGGAGACCTCCCTCTTGTACACCTCGGGCGCTGGAGGCCCGCCCTGGGAGGGCTGGCGCCAGCTGTCGGCTGGCTGGGATGAGGTGAAAGAGGGCTGGTCAGCGGCCAGGCCTACTGCTTTACCCATGCTCAGTCAGATCTCTGTTTGCTGTTCCAGCGAATGTTCTAGGAACGGCGGTCTGTTACACTTAGGAGGGCACTTTTTTTTTAATTAAAGAAGCTTTTAACATCTTACGAGTAGGTGTTGGGCAGACTTGCATTTACTTGGAGCAGAAATACCAACTGGAATGACAGCTGGGGGCTGGAGGGAAGGCCAGGGAAGGTGGTCTCGAACTCTCCAGAAGGTGGGGGAAGACAAACAAAACTGAAGCTCCAAGGGCCAGTCTTTCTCCAAAACTCAATCTTCTCAACCCACGTCTCTTCTCAAGAGGCTAGCATTTCTCGGTCCTTACCATGTACACAGGACGAGTCAGAACTAGCAAGCTATTCCCCAAAATACACAAACAACAATAGAGACTCTGCTGGAGGTTTTGTCTGCACAGGTTTATCAACAAAGGAAAACTCAGCATGAGCTGAAGGATTTCAGTTTAGACTCATTCTTAAAAGATTCACATCAAAGTCATCATATGGGGTCACCTGATGCCTAGAAAACAAGATTCTTTTTTAGTTTATGTTTTTCCCTTCATTTCAAAGGCTGAGATGCACAATCTTATCTCCAATTAAAGACCAACCTAAGGCGTTTTTTCCCCCTAAGTGGTGAAAACACTACTGGGAACCTGGTATACTGGTGGTGGCTCCCCTTAAGGAAGGAATAAGAGAAAGGGATGCCCTCAGCCAACAAGAGAGGAATTACCCAGGTGGTCAGTTTGACCATGAGAACTTCCTGCTGGAGTCTGGCAGCCCGCCCCTCCAGAGGTGTGTTCTCGGAGGAAAGAGCTTGGTGCAAAAGCAAAAGGTCATGGGTGATTTACATATGGTAGCACTCTCCTAAAACCACCCTCTTTTAATTTCCTACCGTTAAAAAAATTTCCTCTGAATTGAAGAATTGGATCATGGAGTCTAACTGTGCATCCTGCAGACAAGAAAATTAAAGCCCAGAGAGCTGTGATGACCTACCCAAGGTCACGCACTCAGCCCTATCCAGCCTTCATGCTCTTCCCCTGCCCTACACCCTGCTGCCTCCGTAGACAACAAATAAGTGTGGGTCAGATGACAGTGTAATTATGCTTATGGAGTGCTTATAAAAGAGTTGTAGAAGGACCTCTTCCCCCCACCAGAAATGGTTAATCCCACTCCCACATATCCAAAGTGTTCTAAGTATGTCTTCCTGCATATTAGACCCACCCGCCTTTTTCTCAAGACCCAGCCGTCTCTTTGCAAGAAATTCTTGAGAGTCAGGCATTAGTGAGCTTGAGAACACTGACTGACTGAATGTAATCTTGACAAGATGGGAAGTAATCCCTGGCAAAGACTCTGTCAGCCATATACAAACACCTAAAGGATTGAGAAACTCACTCTCAATCAATATCTACAAACTAATCTCCTTAGTTCTCTCTCAAGATGTTCCCTTTATATTCTAGTTGTACAAAAAATTGATATTTTGGGGCACCTGGGTGGCTCAGTCATTAAGCGTCCCCCTTCAGCTCAGGTCATGACCCCACGGTCCTAGGACTGAGCCCTGCATTGGGCTCCCTGCTCAGTGTGAAGTCTGCTTCTCCCTCTCTCACTCCTCCTCTTTGTGTTCCCTCTCTTGCTGTGTCTCTGTCAAATAAATTTGTCAAATAAATCTTAAAAAAAATTGATATCCAAACATGGCCCCTCTACACTGAGGCAAGGGGATTGTACCAGGAAGAGCAGGAATAACCAGTGTTTGCTGAGCACCTGCTCTGTGCCAGGAACTACGCTGGTCAAGGGAGGTCTGTTCTGGAACACAGCTGTGTATCTTCCACCTGACCATGGCCCATTAAATATTAAGAATGTTTGGTGTCTTGGCTCTTGTCTATCTCCCTGATGAGTTAAATGTAATCAACACATAATTAAAAACAACCTGATGTGTTTCAGAGGATAAGATCTTTGTGAACGGTATGGGAGATCACTCAGCTGCCCTCTTGCGTTCTAGAATGATTCACAAACCTCTGACATTGGAGACCCCCAAGGAAAGAGTGCTGGGTTCCATTCTGGAGGAGGGGTCACCAAACTATGACCTGTGAGCCAATCCTAGCCCATCACCTGCCTTTGCACAGCCCTTGAGCTAAAAATAGCTCTTTCATTTTTGAATAGTTGGGAGGGGAATCAAAAGACTCTTTTAAGACACATAAATGTTCTACAAAGTTCAAAGTTCAGTGTCCAGAAATGAAATTTTAATTGAACAGAGCCACAACCATTTGTTTATGTGTTATCTGTACCCGCTTCTGAGTCACATGGGGAGACAGAAGGCAGAACGGTGTCATTGTTACAAATATATTATGGTCTGCAAGGCCAAATATAGTTACTATCTGGCCCCTTATAGGTCTATAGATCCCTGTTCTAGATCAAGAACCCAAGTCCCTAGCTATAGGATCCTAGGGATAGTGGTTTCTCTACACAAAATCCCAGGCTTTCTAAGAAAGGGATATAGACTGGGATAATGTTGATAAATTTCTTGAGAATCTCCATCAGAATAAAGATGCCCTGTAATTCACCCAGAATATAATTATTATATTGTCAAATTATTAACTCTGTGATTGTCGTATTAACACTAGAGATAATAATGATACAATCCTAGGTGATACTTAAATGTTCTGAGGAAAAAGCAATGAGAACTTTTGTTTCTGGGTGCATGGAGTTTTCTCTCCTTTAATCACATACCCACAGTTCTTGCTTGCTTGACAACAGGAAAATTGTCGTGTGAGAACCCATGGGCCAGAATTAACAAAGTATAAAATTGTGTATTAGTCAGGCACGTTCGATCAGCAGTGGACAATTCACTCTGACAACAGAGAGAACAGCAGAGCTGAGAGGAGTCACAGATTTTTTTTTTAAATCAAAATATTGTTTCTGTCCCATTTGGTGGGGAGGGGGCAGAGCTCAAAGTTTGTGCTATTTGGAGGAATCTTTTCTATGTATCAGAAACTTCCAGGCAAGAGTGGGATTGAGACCTCAAGTAATCTAACTAGGATTTGCATCTTTGAAGATAATGCTGACAATGAACCCTTTATCTAATTTGAAGGTCGCCTTGCCATGGCCATGATCCTAGCTCATCCGATACAATTTCCCTCCTCCTTCCTCTTTATGAAAGGCATTATCTTATGGATATAAAAAACAGACATGCACACCCACATACATACAGACACACACACACGCTTTCTTTCACAGGACGGTGAGAAAAAGGAAGGGAAGAGAGAGAAACGAGATACATGTTGGTGATACTCAAAACTTTCTACACAACTAAACTAACGCTGTGGGGAAGCAAATAAAAACATACCTTCTTTGCCTAACAGTGACTATATAAGAACTTCTACAACCCTGGAAGCATAGTGCACACTGGGGAAGGGAAGCGAAAACCTATTTATAACCATCATGCGTCAGGTTCTCTGAAGTTGTAAAGGAAGATGGAACCCCATTTATGGTCTAAAATTTAGATACTGCCAGAAGCTACTGCTCAGTTTCTAACTAAAGACTGCCCATTCAAGAAGTACTTTATTACTAATTGCCTTTTAACAAGTCATTATTGGGATCCTGATTAATCCCATTTGAACTTGGGTTTAGGCTCAAAATCTGCATGTCAGCTGTTTTCCCCCATAATCTGTGCAATGGAAATTACTTTCTAAGCTTCTGTGAGCTTTTTCAAATTCTACCAAATAAATGAGAAAACAAACAAACTCAGCTCTGGGAAATAGTTGTTAAAATACTACAGTTCTTCATTTACAGCAAACCCTTCTGGCTCTGTCAGGAACAAGAAGACCCAGACCTCAGCCATAGAAAGGGCATCTGTTTTCATAGCTGGTTGGATGGGTCCACCAGCCCTGGAAATCCTATGTGCCTTTCCCACCCTCTCTGCCAGACTTCTAGAGCTCCAAAGAGAAAGGAAGAGAGAGGTAGGGGCTCTCGCTGGGCTGATTTAGGGAAATGCTGAAGATGCAAAAGGGAAATAATTATAATAAGGGAAAAATCCATTTTGACCTGAAAGTTATACTAAGTTCATGGAAAGCCTAAAAGGGATCCAATTTACTTTCCCTATCTTCTGTTTAGGATCTGGCAGAGAACCTACCTTTATGTTTAAAAAAAATGAAAAAACAAAACTCATGGAAGTCCAGGAGCCTCTTAACCTGGAAAATAACCCCTGGCTCTCTAAGAGTTTAATCTAGAACAGCCCTGACTTTGGGAGTTCCTCGAAAGCTAGGACTCGTGGGCATACTCTGCAGCAAGTCCCCAGGCAGTACTGGGGAGTGAGGCAGCCAACATTACACAGTGGCTTTCTGGAATAGAAACTAGGGCCCTGAGGAAGAAAGAGGAGTTTCACTGAGTGAGGAGAGGGTCTGCTTCCCTTCCCAAGAAAGGACTGCCAGGGTTTCTTTTCACTCTAACGAATGGAACACTCTTATCCAAAAAAAGAACATTCCACACACACTGTCCTCCAGCTGCTTACCCAGTAGAGCACGTCTGTCCAGCCCTCCATGGTGATGCATTGAAACACGGTGAGCATGGCAAAGGCAAAGTTATCAAAGTTGGTGATGCCTCCGTTTGGGCCAACCCAGCCACTCCTACACTCCGTGCCATTGGCGGCACACTGGCGTCCATTCCCTGAGAACGCACACGGAGCTGGGTCCTCTTCAGCTAGGATATCTGCAAATAGAGTACGTGGGAGTCACCACTCCAGACATGAACACCAGGGAACCCAAAGTCAGGGGAAGCTGAGTGCCCTTGCAGAGCCTGGAACACCTGCCTCCCAGCTCTGCTATGCTATGCCTCCCCCCCGACCCTCAAGGTCCACTTCAAAGACCCCCGCCCCCGTGGCATATGCTCTCGAGTCCATGGCTCTCTCTTCTGCCCTGACCCTATAGAACAATGGTGGTGATTCCATTCATGTTCTACTACTGGGGACATCTCATCTCATTTGCCAGGATGCATTACATAGGAAATCAGAATAGAAAAGGAGATAAAACTCCTGATTTACTCTGAACACAATTCACGCTGAAAACTAGCTGGTTCTTACTGGTTTTACTGGTATATTTGGCTTCCACCCCCCTCCCTCCCATTTTGTTTTAGATTTTCCCAAAACCAAAGAAGTTATTTTGGGAAGAAAAATTAACTTTTTTTTTTTTTTAAAGGTAAGTTGCTACCGTTTTCCTTACTCACCCGTGTCAGCAAAAAAACATGTTTTGTGCATTTTTCCAATAAAAAGTTCCAATCCTATAATAGCATAGATTATGATTACAAATAATACCAAAAGGGCTATGTGAAGGAGGGGAACCATGGCTTTTATAATGGAGTTCAGGACAACTTGTAAACCTAGGAGAGAGAGAAATAAGTCTGTGAGTCATGGAGATGCTTCAAGGATACATACACACACATATACACACAAAGATCTACATGTACACGCACATATATAAATATACATAAAATTCCTAATGCCTTGATGCCTGCTCCACGTAACACACAGTAGTAAAATTCAAAGAAATATTTAACATTAAATTAACATTAAACCTGGATGTGAGATAAGATAAAAAGGAACCTAAAAGACCATCTAATCCAACTGCGTCCCTCAACAGATGGAAAGACCAAGGCTCAGAGAGCGATTGGACTGGCCAAGGTCAAGGTCACATGATTCATTCACATGTTCACTCCTCCATTCAACCAAGTTCCTTGAACAGCTGCTACGTGGAAAGTAGAAAGTTCAGCGCTTTGGGGAGTATGACGAGGTGTTACATAAAGTGCCTTCTCTCAAAGAGGGTATGTTCGAGAAGGTAAATTGCGTGTAATTCTGATTTACACACAAATGGCCCTAGGGCAGCACACAGACGCTATAGTTGAACAGGGAAAATTAAAGAGGGGTGGACGAAAGACATCAATTCTGATAAGAAAGAGGACTGGGCAGCAGCTCCCTCTCGCCAAGGCCTCAAGGTGGAAGAAGATGGATTTGCACAGGTGGGCCTGGGAGAGGGGCCACTCCAGCCAGAGGCAAGAGTACCAGAAGCACGGAGGTGAGCTAGGCACTGCAGACCGGGTGCCCATGAGCCTTGGTTGGTGGTCACACGGTGCAGAGAAGATCAGGAAAGAAAAGCAGATTGCAGGAAGGTAGCTCTGGGTATTAAATTCGGATTACAAGGCTGGACTTGAGTCCCATCAGCAAAACCCCGTGCCTAACCCAAACAAGCCTGTACGAAGGAGGCTCCCCCTGGAACAAGGGAGGGAAGAGAGACAAGAGCCGCTCTGTACCAGGCCAGTCTGATCACGGGCCCAGCATCAAGAGGGAGGTGTCACGCAGCTGGGATGTAGACTTGAGAGCCAAGGTTGGAGCACGGACACCCAGAAGTCCTGTAAAGAGCAACACTCAGGGCCATAGGGAGGGATGTTAGGAGTAAGACCATGCAGAGAGGGTCGGCGAGGCAACACTGAGGTGAGAAGCAGGTGGGCAGAGGCTGCAGATCGAGGGTCGCAAACAAACCGGAACCCGCAGCGCGGCCAGGCTTCCGGACTCCTGGTGGAGCATCCATGCTCTTCCCCCAGCCGGGGAGCGCAGCTGCGGCTCTGCGCTGTTCCTGCTCTCCCGTTCTTCCCCGACTTCCCTTCTCACTCCCTGCCATCTCTCCTCCTTCACACCACTCTTCTACAGTATCTTCTCATTCCCCCAACACATACTCAAAGAAGGAAGGCGTGTGAGCAGCGAGACACTAGGAGTAAGAAAGAAGTCAGAGCACACCGAGCCGAGAGAATAGTCATTGACTACAGTGACGAGAGTCGACGGTGATGGCAAGCTCATGGAAAGAGAGGGAGGCGGTGGGGAGGGAAAACCGGGAAGAGGTTTCAGACTCAGGAAGAGCCCGTCTTTTCCAAGACCCTCATTACTACCCAAATCCTACGTATCACCTTCAGATATTTAAACGTTCAATTGGTTTTAGGGGAAAAAAAAAAGAAAAAGAAAAAGATTCCAAGGATGTTTTTTGACATTTTCCCCTTTTGTATCAGGCATTAGAGGAAAAGAAGTAACTGCTCTAATGTACTCTAATGTTTTGGTTTTGTGTTTCAAGACAAGGATGGGCCATTCAAAAATCCCCATTTGGTGATTTCTCTTCTAGTATTCATTCTAAATTCTTTGGAAATTCCATGGTAGTGCGCTGTGTGTTTCATGAACATGTTCCTTCATTCATTGTATCTACTGTATTTCAGATTGGCCAAATTTATGAGCCAACGGGGTGTATCTTAATGTGGAGGTGTAGACTTTCCTGACATTAGGCTCCTTGGTGCGTTTTCAGCGTGGACAGTAGAGCTCCAGGGACTCTAGCTCCGGAGATGGTGGTGTGGAAGGGAAAGACAACTAGGCCAGGAACCAGGACAGCGTGTGTCTATCCTCACTCGGCCAGCCACTGGCTGTGAGAATCTGCACCAGCTGCTAGCCCTCCACAGCCCTTGGCTTCCTCGTCTAAGAGATGATGCCCACGGAAGGTCTGTAGGGTTCTTTCCCATCTGATGGTCCAGGACTCCGGGACATATTCATCATCTGAGTGTGGGTGGTTAAGAACTCCACAAACGTCTGGGGCACTCTCTTTTACGATACACAGTTACCTCCCAACGAATGAATATGTATTCACAGACCCGCCCAGAATCGTGTCTTCTACGGAAGTCTGAATGCTCTGGGGAAGGCACAAGACGATTCCCAGGTTTAAGTGTAAACTGTCACACCTTCCCTGGCATTTTTAACAATTTCAGCGTTCTTAGTAATACATCACTAGACCCCAGTTGCCAACCAGCACGGAAAACATCATGACCCAGAACCCCTGGCCCAGTTGGGGCTGATGAGAGACGTGGGTGTTCTCTACGAGGGGAATTAATAATAACTGTGGGCTGAAAAGTCCTCAACTGGACTCAGGTCCCTATTTCTCCCTGCTGACCTCTGGGAACGTGTGATGCGAGAGAGCTCCATCACGGTACAAGGGAGAAAAGGAAGAAATTGGTTTAAAACCTGTTCTGGGGGCGCCTGGGTGGCTCAGTGGGGTAAGCCTCTGTCTTCGGCTCAGGTCATGATCTCTAGATCTCTCCTGGGATCAAGCCCCGCATCGGGCTCTCTGCTCAGCGGGGAGCCTGCTTCCCCACCCAGAAGTAAAACCAAGTGATCTCTGTCAAATAAATAAAATCTTAATTTAAAAAAAAAAAAAAAAAAACCCGTCCCGAAGAGCACCCTAACCTAGCCATTTCGAGAAAACCTCACGCAACAGGGAAGCCATTGCAATGATCTGTGAGTTCAGGAAGCTTCCCCGACCAGACCTGCACGTACGAAGCCATAGTACCCGCTCATCCCTTACAACAGGCGCTGCAAACAGGCTGTCCTTTGCTCTTGGGAGGGGGGGGGGGACAAAGGCTGTCGTGGTTACTTTGACATTAGATTAGGCTGTAACAATTAAATCTGATAGAACAGGCTTGCGCGTTGGACTTCGCATTTCATCATGTTCCACATAACAAAACCAGTCATTTCCAAGGTATTTCTATTTTTCTCAATTGCTTCCAGACAGCTCTGTGGTTTTGACTTGTGCTGATCTTTTTCAATGAAAATAAATGAACCATCTGGAAAAACAAGTACACATAAAACACCACTTCCTACATTTTAAAATGTTAAATTTGGAAACCTTTTTTTTTTTTTTCCAGAGAATTTTTGGTGTGTCCCGAGTGCCAACAGGTTTAATAAAATTTCATGAAGAACTCCTGGAGAGGCGAAAATAACATGATCTGTGCTCTTTTGATGGCTTTATGAGTCGTGAAAACAGGCACACCCTATGGTCCCGTATCCTTCCTCCAGCTGGAGGAGGCAGCTGTCACCACAGCCCTTGGAGAGGTGCTAAGATTTCTACCCTCAAGTCCCCACCAGGGCTGTCCCATCAGGGACAGAGGCCAGTGAAGCACACTCCATGGTCCTTAGGGGAACAGAAGCACCTTAAAGCTACAGGCCAGAGCACAGACAGCTTCTGTCCCAGCTTGGGCAGCACTCAACCTGGCCCAGATGTCTGAAGCAAAAAGCAAACTAGGGTCTGGCACACAGAAGTATCACAGCCTCGTGGAGGAAAACAGCATCCCTCACCATGAAGGGCCACCTCTATGCTTCAGACCTCGTGCTGTGGGGGCTCTTGCGCATCATCTCGTTCGGTCCTCCAAACCACATGCAAGCAGGTCCAACCCTCCCCTAACATGCAGGGAGGACCCGGAAGCATCCACCTCTTCCCCCAGAGCCAGACATGCTAAGCAGATGTTCCAAGAGTCCAGCCCCCTGTTGCTGCTCACGCTGAAGAAAGCCAGTCTGTTGGGAGCCCTCCAACCCCCTCACTTGGTGTCTCTGCATAAGCCACCACTTTCAGAGAGGCCGGCCTGGGAGCAGGAGGCGGTGGTGGCCGCGAGGTGTCCAAGAAGGGAAAGTAGCTTGGAATCAGGAGGCCTGGCCTCAAGGCCTTGTGTCACCGCTCGCTCAGTGTCTCTGTAAGAGGAGATTCTCCCACAAAATCGGGAAGACGACAATCACTCCTAGCGCCTTCTCAGGGCCCTCACGGGGTCCAAAGGGACCACACAAGCAGAAGCGTGCTATGAGCCGTGAAGTCCTCCGGGGTCGTCTGGGTGGCCCTTGGCAACTCACCTGACAGCCCTCCGCTCCCGGATCCTGAGCCCCACCCAGAAGTAAAACCAAGTCAACCAACTCCTGGCTTTAGGAAACAAGACGTGCTTACTGGGCACTCCTGATACTAGTCGAAGTGGTCGTAACACCCGAAAGGCGCGGAGGGCTTTGACGTCGAAGCCTCCTGACTTGCCACTGGAGTGGTTACCGCCTTCTGTTTCTTTGGTTAATTGTTCCAGAATTACACTAAACAATCTGAAAAAAAAAAAAAAGAAGAAAGGAAGAAACATTAGAGGCTGTCACCCAGGGAAGGAACCCAGGAGGATAATAGTAGTTATTTCTGCACAAGGACTGGGGCTTGTGGGGCTGCTGCCTATGCAAAGGGGAAGCAGGGCAAAGGTACAAATCAGGCTGTGAATCCCAAAAGCCACCCCCTACCTCTGACATGACCAAGGACAAGGACCGATCTCAGCTGTTTTCCTGCCAACAGATTATCCCTGAGCAAGTCTGGTCCCAGTGAAGAGGAGACTCACCAGGGAGCCAATCACCATAGGTGGATTCCCTGGAACAGAAGTCGCCAGGAAAACCAACATGGCGGCCACCTTCTATACACACATTTGCTATGTGCCGAACACTTTACATGGACCATCCCAGTCCTTAGAAAGTATGATGCAGTAGAGATTCTTATTATCTACATGTGAGGAAACACACTTGATGAGAACAAGTAACTTGCTCACGGTCACACTATTAGTGTAGAACTAATGTATGAATCCAGATGGGTTGGCCCTCTCAGGATCCAGGTCCCATGAGAGCAGGGACTTTTAGTCTGTGTAGTTCATTTGCTGTTTAGTCTGTTCAAGCCTAGTGCCTAGAACTCAACACAGAAGATGCTCGAGAAATATCTGAGGAGTAAATCAATGGGTGAGTGAACATTGACTTCAAAGTCTCAAATCTTAATCAAGATTTCTCTCTCTCTCTCACACACACACACACACACACACACACACACACACACCCCTCTACCCACACAGGGATGTTCAAGGAATGATATAAATCACAGATACTGAGGAGTTCTGCAAAGGCCAAAAGCAGTAACCCAAGGTAAGGGATTAATATCATCATTTTCTCTTTTGAAATGTGTCTAATATTGTATCTGGCAGCCACGACACATTTTTTCCTACTCTCCAAAGGTTTTTTGGATAAAGCTATTTTCAGACAATCTGCTCACTTGACAGTTACTTTTGCTCTTTCAAATAAACATTTACTCTTTGGAATTATTGCTTGTTTTTCAGAATAAATCTAAATTTGCCCATTTCAAATAGAATCAACTCTGGCCAATCAGATTGTGGGGATGACTGGCCCAGCAACAAAGAAAAGGTTTCTGAAGTTTAATTAGGAGCTGAAGCAGAAACTCTGCCCTCACTGGCATTCCTCTGGACCGCCAAGACACGAAGTCCATAAAATACAGGGTGGTCTGATTACAGTCCTGATCAGGCATAGTCCTATCATTCTGGGGCCCTTAAAGACCAGCCATGTGTTTTAACAACACTCTAGCAATTAGCAGTGAACCTAGGTGGGGGCAGAGGGGGTGGCACCCGCGGGGAGGGATAAATCAAACCTCTATCCTTTCCGACCTTCAGATGGTGGGCTCTCTCTAGTTATGACTGGGGAAACAGATCAAATTTATGACCGGTTTCTCTCATTAGAATCGTTTTTTTTTTTTTTTTTTTTTTTTTTAATTACTGTAAACCCCTGCAGCAAGGCTCCAGTTAAAAGTCTCCCCTCCAAAACAAGTTCATAGCTTCACAAAAACAAAGAACAAGGAAGAAAGAAAAACCTCAAACTCTTCTGAAATGTGGCAGCCACAGGAATTTTCATCCCAAAGGGTTAGGAAAGTAATTTATGCAGGTGGTGAATGAAGATCACTTTCAAGTGTCTGTGTTTTACAGTGCGCACTTCATGGTCCTTTTACCCCTTTGTTCTTCAGCAATGCCCTTGAAAACAGGTGAATGATGTCTCTCTCCCATTACAGAGGAACCTGAGCCAGAGAGGGAAGCTGGTGGCCTTCTCCAGATAGCCAGGGGTGGAAGGGGCTGGGGCTGGCTTCCATTCCTTAGGCTTCCATTCCTAAGAGTTAGGAGGCTTTAGGAAAGTTCCTCTCCTCCTCTAGGCCTCAGTTTCCCCCTCTGTAAAAGGAGAGAACTGGATGAAAGGATCCAGAGCCCTGCCCTTCCCAGTCTAATATTCTGTGATTCTACTCCCTTCACCACTCAGGCCCACCACCCCCAACAAGAAAAAGGACCACACACCTGGAGAGTTCAGGACATGAAGAGAAAGTGTTTGATCCTAGAATGTTATAAAGTTTACCCCAATGCAGAGGAAAAAGGCAAGGAGCTACTTGAACGGACTCAAGTTGGAAGCCCTAGCATGAGCGCCCCATGTTCTTCTTCACAAAAGTTGAAGTGGTGAGCCTGAAATGTATGTTGACTGAAACATTAAGTGAGTGGAGTAAACTTTCCTATGCAGGGAACACCATCAGCTCTGGTAGACACATTGAGTCCTCATGTGGTCACACTATTACCGTTAACATTTCAGAAGTATCAGTTACTTCCTTAATGTCTCTGTTATTGGGAATCTTGACAAAAGCAATAGGTCACAGTTGGCTTGGAATGGAAAATCCACTGGATTGAGATACAGCCTGCAGTTGGAAACTTTAGTGAGTAGAAATTTGATTCACATGAAGGCCTAATAACTTTTCTTTTTTACATTTTTCTTCCGCTCTTTGACTATAATTTAGTGCATATTTTGGATTAAAAAAATAATCTTCTCAAGTTCTTCATATTTAATGAGAAAGGCCAATGAGTCCATTCCTATTTTTGTTTCCTAGGTGATTTTTTCACTTTTTAAGTCAACCTTATTACAGCTCAACTTATATATGATAAAATATTATCTATTTAAAATGTACAATGAGAGGCATTTTAACAAATGTAGAAGTCCAAGTGCAAACACCACAGTCAAGATCGAGAACATTTGCACCATCTCCCAGTTCTTTAAGAGCTCTGTGCAATTATCTCCCTCTCGGCTCAGCCTTTGGTATCCACTGATTGGATGTCTATCACTATGGGTTGTTTTTTTTCCTTTTCCAGAATCTTTAACAAATGAAATCATACAACACAAGTTCTTCTTTTAACTTCTTTTGCTCACCACATTTTTGAGACTTCTCAAAGTTGTTACATCTATCCACAGTTCATTTCTTTTTATTGTTGGGATATTCCATTGTATGAATATACCACAATGAATCTATCCATTCACCTGTTAGGTGATATCGGGGTCATTTCCAGTTTTTCTCCATTATGAATAAACTCTCTGTGAGCATGTGTTTTCATTTATCTTGGTAAGTAACTAAGAGTAATATGGTCCTGTGGTTAGAGTATGATTAACATGGTAAGAAGCTGGCAAACTCTTCCAAAGTGACTACACCATTTTCTGTTTCTACAAGCAGTGTATGAGAGTTCCAGTTGCTCCATATCTTGGCTAAGATTTAGTACTGTCAGTCTTTCCATATTTAGTAATGCTAGTGGGTATGTAGTATATCACTGGGATTTTAATTTTCACTTCTCTAATTTCTAATGATGTTGAACATCTTTTCAGGTGCCTGTTAACCATTTACATATCCTCTTTTGTGAAGATCTGTTCGAATCTTTTGTCCATTTATATACTAGGTTGTCTTCTTACTAAGGGGTAATAAGAATTCTTCATATATTCTGAATACAAGTCCTTTGTCATTTATCTGTATTGTGAATATTTTTCCTAACCTGTGCCTTAATTTTTTATTTTCTTTACACTATCTTTTGAAGAAAAATTTTAAATTTTGGTAAGCTCCAAAATTTCAATTATTTCTTTTATGGCTGGTGCTTTTTGGATCCTTAAAAAACAAACAAACAAACAAACAAACAAAAAAACACAGCTCTGCCTTTCCCAAGATCATAAAGCTCTTCCCCTAGACATTATATAGTTCCAGCTTTCACACAAAGGTCTATGATCCATTTTAAGGCAATATTTGTGTATATTATAAGGTAAGAATAAAGATCATCTTTTTTTTTCATATGGATAAATAGTTGTTCCAGTACAATTTGTTAAAAATGGACTACAATTTAGTACTACAACTTATAATTCAACCCACTGAAACAAATTCAACCCACTTAAAACAAGGCAACTTTGTCTAAAATAAATTGATTATATACATATAGGTCTAGTTCTAGAATCCCTAATTATGTTCCATTGTTATTTAAGTCTACTTCTTATGCCAACATCATACAGTAGTCTTGACTACTGTAGCTTTATAGTAAGCCTTAAGATCAGGCTCCAGCTTTGTTCTTAAATATTTCTTCAGCTAATCTACAGCCTAATTTCCATATAAGTTTTTTTTTTTTAAGATTTTATTTATTTGACAGAGATCACAAGTAGGCGGCAGGGGGGAGCAGGCACCCTGCTGAGCAGAGAGCCCGATGCAGGGCTCCATCCCAGAACCCTGAGATCATGACCTGAGCTGAAGGCAGAGGCATTAACCCACTGAGCCAGCCAGGTGCCCTCCATATAAGTTTTTGAATAAACTGTCAATCTCTAGAGCAATCTTCCTGGGATTTAGATTAGGATTCAATCTATAGCTCAGTTTGAGAACAACTGATATCCTAAGAATAACTGAGCCGTCCAATCCATGAACATGGTACATCATTCCATTTACTTAGGTATTCTTTAATTGCTCTCAGCAAAGTTTAGTCATTTGTGGTGTGCTATTTATCTTTAAATATTTATGCTTTTTGATGCTATAGTAAATAATGTCTTTAAAATTTCATTTCATTTCCCAATTGTTCATGACTAGCATATAGAAATTCACATGTTCTAGCACTGATCTTCTATCCAGAAACATTGCTAAATTCATTCAGAATTCATAATTTTGATGACTTTAATACTCTTAAATTCACTAAAACTTATTTTATGACCCAGAATAGTTCTTGGTCAATGCTACATGTATGTGCATGCGAAAAGAATGTGCTGGTCCCGAGTGTTCTAAAAATACCAATTAAGTCAAGTTAGGCGGTATTGGTCAAATACCCTATATACTTGGTGATTTTCTTTCTAGATGTTCTATCAATACTCATGAGAGAAGTATTGAAATGTACAACTACAATAATAGATTTGAATAAGAATAATAGATTCTTTTCTTCAGTTCTTTCCAGGTTTGCTTGGTGTATTTTGAAGCTTGGTGTATTCTGAAGTTCTGTATTTTAATTATATATATTATATATAATATATATAATGTATATTAATTATATTTTATATATTATATATAAATAATTATATATAATTATAATTACATATTTGATATGAAAATTACATAATTAATATATATTATGTATATAATTATATATCATATGTTAAATGTATTATTATATTAGATAATTGTATATTATAATTATACAATTATATAATTAATATATAATATTATATAATTATTACATCTTCTTCATGAAAGAATTCTTTCATCACTAGGAAATATTTATATCTTTGATAATATTCCTTGTTCTGAACTCTACTTTTTTGGACTAATATTGCCACTCTACCTTTCTTTAGATTAGTTTTCACATGGTATATATTTTTTCCTGCCTTTTTACTTTCAAATTCTTTGTGTCTTTATAAGTTAGGTTTCTTGTAGCTACTATAGAGTTGGGTCTGGGTTTTTAATGTGTAAAATCTGATAAACTCCCTATTCTAATAAAGATTTAGGTGGGCTTATATCTATTATCTTGCTGTTTGTTTTCTCTTTGCCCTGTCCATTGTTCCTTTTTTCTACATCCCTTTTTAAAATTACTGAGCATTTAAAAATTCTATTTAATCTCCAACACAGGCTTATTAACTATCCTCTTTATTTTTCTAGTGCCTCCTCTATGGCAAATATTAGCAAAAGTCTTCTGTGGACTGTCAGATAGTAACTATTTTAGGACTTGTAGGCCATAGGGTCACTGTCACAACTATTCAGTGACATCCTAACACCAAATAGCCACAAACATGAGTGAGTGTGACTGGTTTCTGATAAAATTATCTTCCCAAGCAGACAGGAAAATATTTTGTCAAAGTGAAAAATAAAAAAAGATAATAAACCATATTTGGTCTATGGGCTGAGATGTGCTGGCCTGTGCTCTAGGGTTTACATCATCATATCTAACTTATTACCATCTACTTTCAAATAATATTTTATCATATTTGCCACCAGCTGTACAAGCTCTTTTCAATAGTATATAGCTATTTCCTTCTTTTTGTCCTTTGTGCTATTATTGTCACGTATTATACATTCATAGAAGCTATGAAAAATACATTGTTACTACTTGGGCTTGGGCTTTAAATAATCAATTATTTTTAAGAAGATTTTAAAATGAGGGAAAAAATGTTTTTATATTTACCCATTCATTTACCCTTCCTGGAATTCTTTTTTTTTTTTTTTTAATTTCATTTTCCTTCAGTATGGAGAAATGTTTTTAACATTGGTTGAGGTACAGGTTTACTGGAGGTGAATCCTCAGCTTTGGTTTGTCTGAGAAAGTCTTTTTACTTCAATTATGAAAGCGATTTTCACTAAGTAAGAATTCTAGGTTGACATTTTCTCTAGCACTTTAAAGATCTCTCTCTACTGTCTTCTGGCTTCTGTAATGCTGATGAAAAGTCCAGGAATGTCTTTTTCTCTGCTTATTTTTCAGATTTTCTCTTTATCCTTGGTTTTGAGCAATTTCATGATGATTATGGTGTATTTTGATGTAGGTTTCTCCATGTTGACTTTGCTTGAGCTTTGTTGAGCTCTAAATCTGTGAATCTGTATTGCTCATCACATTAAGAAAATATGGAGTCATTTCTTCGAATATTTTTTTCTGACTCCCCTCTATCCCCTCTCTTCTGGGAATCCCAAATATATGTATGTTAGGCCACTTGATATTACCTTGCCGATCACCAAGGTGGTGTTCAGTGTTTCTCCATCATTATTCTTTATGTTACTGCTAGGTCTTCAAGTTCCTTAATTTTTTTTTTTCTTCTGTTGTGTCTAATTTCCTATTAAGCCAGTCCAGGAAAATTTTTCAACTCTCAAAGTCCCATGTGGTTCTTTCTTATATTGTCCCTTCTTTTCTCACTGTGGTCATATTTTCCCAAAATAGCTATTTTTAAGTCTTTTAAAGTAATTATCTACTAATTCCACCATCTCTGTCATTTCTAGGTCTGTCTCTATAGCTGGAATTTCCTCCTACTTATGGGCCATATGTCTTAATTAATGGCTATAAGATTTGACTGGATGCTGGACACTTGTTAAGTGTCTGGATTTTGTTTTATTCCTTTAAAAAGTGTTGAGTTGTTTTGTTTGTTTGTTTGTTTTGTCAGGCAGTTTGCTTTTCATATCATTTTGCTCCTTTTCAAACATTGTTAGCATGGGATTCACACGATCTTTACTTTCTAGCAGGAGTTGACAAAACAGATAGTAAATAGTTCATGTTTTGTGGACCTCAACTACTCAACTATGTAAACAAATGCATGTGACCATGTTACAGTACAACTTTATTTACAAAAATTTGTGGCAGGCTAAATTTGGCCCATTGGCCATAGTTTACCAACCCTTACCCTAGAGTTAGTTTAGCCCTACTACTTACTAATGGCCCTTCTGGGGTCTCTACTGATAGTCCAGGCCTTTCCATTCTGGTTGGTCATAACTCAAACATCTCTCAGACCTAGGGGACTTGTAATTATTGTTCAGCCAATAGTCTCCAGCTCTCTTTTTCTTTTCTCCTAGTAGTAGTATTTGACTAGCTTCATGGATTATTACCCCCTGTAAGGATAGATTATTCTTCAGGCAAAGTTCAAGAGGACCCCAAGGCATATTTATGGAGCTCTTTCTCTGACAAGCGCCCCCTCCCTCCTATCCCATGCCTGTCAAATTTCAACCCCCATTGGCCTTCCCAGACTCTTGTCTCATTCTTCTCAGTGCAGTGAGACCACCACCCTCTGTTTGGGTCCCTGTCTTTGCATTCTACTAGAGTCTGAAAAATAGCTCAAGGTAGAAAGCTGAGGTGATTGTAGGGTAAGGACAAAAGAAATGGAGCTAAGCATCTCCATCCTGTAGCTGACCACAAAGTCTAGGCTCAGGAGAGGCACATCAAGATTGTTCCAGAACCAAGAGACCTGCAAGACTCCTGCTTGCCATTCCATATTAGATGTCAGCAAATACAGGATATGGTACATACCTACTACCTGTTCATTTCAGCTGCACTACCTTTGCACTAATGCCTTAGGTGCCATGCCCTATGATGGTTTTTACAAAAGCGGACTTTTCCCCCTTGAGTCTAATTATTTCACTGGGCCATTTTGGATCCCATTTGAATTTCCTTAGGTTTGAAAGGGCAGGTTCAAAATTGATCCCACTCTAACATCCAGCTATATTAGTCTCCCATGAAAATCTACAGGATACATGATTTTTAAAAAGTAAGAAAAATTACGTTGCTCAACTTCAAAAGGAAGTTGACCAAAGTTATGGAGATGAACACAAAGAGATTAACAACCTCTCTCTGTAGGACCACATACAAGTTCAGGAGCAACACACTTTACAGTTGGGTAACGAAGACTCAGCAAAGGGATAGATCGTCTTTCCTTATGTGGGTCTTTGGTCCAAAGACCCAAAATTCCTCTGATGCAGATTCATTCTTTTTCTCTCACTGGCAAAATTTCCATGTGTGGCAGGACCAGAATCACACAACACAGCCCACTGTTTTTTGTTTTATGTTTTTTGAAACACTCTTCTATAACTCAACTGTTGGTCTCTCCTTCCTGTGACACAATTTCTGGAGAATGCCTGCTTCTCTGCATTTTCTGATTTATTTCATTTCATGCCAGATACCTGACATTATTCAGACACTTGCTTTTTTATTTAAAATGGGACAGTAGCATGCCAAAGTTTTTCCCATAAGTCAGCAAAAAAATTAATAGCTTTGCTCAGGGCTGTTAAATAGCAGAGTACCTTGCTGCTCTGAAGGGTTTATTACTATTTTACTGGTTTTGGGTTTTTTGTTTGTTTGTTTGTTTTTTATTTACCAGGTGCTAAGTGTTAAGAGTTCTACTCATTTGACTCTAGCCACCAGCAGGGTTGGCCTATTTGTGAAAACCCAAGTCCTCTGGAAAATGACCCCTCTTACCTTGGGAGCTTCAACCTCCTTCTACAAGTGTTACTGGAAAGGAAGTAAAAGCAATGAGGGGATTCGAATCCAGAGACTGATAGCAGCATTGCTCATCTTCAAAACCCTCCTGAAAGTTTTGGCCTCAAGTGCTGAGCAACGATGTCCCCTTAAGACACTGTGGCTTTCCATTATTCCCTGCCTCCGATCTTCCAAACATTCCCCCAAAACAAAAGGGACTTACCCTACTATTACTATAACAAAATCCAGTAAATTCCATCCATTCCTAACATAAGCATTAGGATGTAGCAATAATCCATACGCTATAATCTTCAAAAAGGTCTCGACTGTAAAAATAATCAGGAAGGCATATTCTACTTTTTCCTGTGAAGAGAAACAAAAAGGAGGGGGGGGGGAGATGAGGGAGAAGAAGAAAAAGAAACAGAAATTAGAATCAATATCTCTGAGATATAGGCATTTTTCTCCAAGCAAAGTTTTATTATGAGAAATGGCACCATTAACACAGCACCTGTGCCAGGAATGCGTTTTAATTCTAACACTGAATTTCTCATAAGCCGCTAAGTGTAAAGCACTTTTCATTCCAGGCTGCACGACTGCATTTTGCCACCTGCCCTGATGCGTGTGCAATGAGTCTGCCGGGGACAGAAGGGGCATGTTTGTTATTTGCACACATTTGCAAAACGTGGCATGTTTTCCTCCTGAGATTGCCAAGTCAGGCCCAAAAAAGCACAAGGGGGCAACAAGATTCCTACAGCAGCTTTGAACAGAATGTCCTTTGGAAGAAAGGAAGATGCGGCTGCTGTGACCCTCTCTCTTCCTCTTGGGTTTATGCCCGATTTCGAAGTCAGGGTCCTCGTTGCCACAGAGCAGCAAGGTGACCTCGGCAAGTCCCTCCTCTCCTCTGGACCTCATTCTTCTCACCGGCACAGAAGGGGAGCAAATTCAGGATGGGAACCCTCCTGTCTGAGTACTGACATGCGGTCTTCCCCAGCTGACACCATTGAGTGGTCAGTGGTCGCCACACACCCTCCCTTGGAGCCCAGGCTCCACCTGTGTCCTCCCCTCCTGCCAGCGCCCCTCCACCCACGGCCACTCCCATCTGGCTGCCCAGACCTTGGAGACTCGCTGACTCTTACAACCCTTCCCGTTCCGACTCGGGCGACTTTGTGGGTCCGGAGAACACATCCCTCAGCAGGTCTAAAAACGTTGACTCCTTCCCTCTTTTGTAAAGGTTTTCTTTATGCAGCTTCGGCTTTAATAGAAATACCGACCCACTGGGATGTGTGCAATTAATTTTATAAGAGGCACTCCCTGGCAAGAGGCTACTTAATAACTCAATGAAAAACCATCAGCAATTAAAACTCTTCCACGTGGGCCATAAAGCCCTCCACAAATATTAATTCTACCCCGTGGGACCCGAGGAAAATTACAAATACCTTAGGAAGATGGAAGTCACGGAATTCACTTACAAAGATGCCTGGTGCAAGAGGTCAAATGAATTTGGCTCAGGAAACACTGAGTGAGCATCTCCTCCATATGACGGACCCCACACCAGGAGCCAGGATTAGAAAAAGCTCCACGGCCCTCCTTACCCTCGAAAGGTTTAGTCCAGGGGGTCGGTGGGCGGGGGGAGGGTTAGTCTGTTCCAAACATGAACACTGCCAATGCCCCACGACAGAATGTCGAGAGGCCGTTGCTGCATCCCGAGCCCTCTGAGAAGGCTGGAGGACTGGTCCCCTCCTTCCCCACTGGGACTCTGCTTTGCTACGTGACGACTGCAAGATAGCCTCAGCCACCCTCCTACCATCACCTGGCCTGACTGTCCCCCTGTCTACTGCCACAGCGGCGGAAGCAGGCTCCCCGCTGAGCAGGGAGCCCGACTCAGGTCTCGATCCCAGGACCCAGGGATCATGACCTGAGTGGACAGAAGACACTCAACCACCTGAGCCACCCGGGTGTCCCTCACGTCCTCACTCTCGACCACAAGGGCAGTTATCCAACCACCCCTGGGCCCCCAGCCTTTGCCCCCATTCTTGGCCTCACTTTGGTCTTGCTGAAAAGCCAGGTCATTGGTTCCTCCCTCCCGGGTCCCCACCACCCCCTTCCTGCCCTCCAGAGCTCCCTTTGACCCTTGAACACCATCCAAGAGTCTAATAAATACTTTCGTGGTGTGAGTTAGACAGAGTCCGCGTGTCTTCAACCATATGGTCTCACTCATCTCCAACCTGCACACCCATGCTTTCCCCAGACCTCCCAACTGGCCCTGCCCTCAGCCTGGCTCCTCCCAGGTACCGCACCCCCCACCCCCACCCAGGGAGCTGCCAAGACCTTCCTTGAATACGTGCCCCTTCTCCTCCCCACAGCCGTGCCTTCTGGGCATGCATGAGCCTGCAAACCTCCTGGGACTCCCTCATTTACTCTCCAAATTCCCTGGGAGCCTGGACAAGGACTTGAACTTTGCCTCTGGCTAGGGAGGAGGAATCCTGGAAGGCTTCACTGAGGAGGTAATGCTAACTTGGAGGGCTTAAAGGAGAGAACAACTCTGTTCCTTGAACCAGAAGCAAAAATCCCTGAAAACACCAACCCACTACACTCAAATTGGACCCTGACCACCAAATGTACAGTTGTCGATATACTCCTAAGACTTGGAGTTCTAGGGGAACAAGATAAGCTAAAAACAGCATGCTGATTTTACAATTCCTTTTCCCTTTTTATCCTTTCTGCTTTATTTACTAGGCCAGACAGAGAAAAAAGGCTTTTGCTGCCATCAATATTCATAGCAGTTACATTCCTACGTCAACATAGTGCTATGCTTTAGAGCAGAAAAACAAGGCAGGGAACAGAGAGTACATCTAGCAAACACAGCTTGTTTTTCCTCTTTGGCTTTTATTTGGAAGTAATATTGCCACAATAATACAAGGGCCATTTGTATAACTAAATTGTTTAGGGTTTTTTTTTAATATCTCGTTCTCTTGTCCCCCATGGGTCTCTCCTTTTAAAGAACTGGGTTTCTATTTCCAAAAATCCTTAGTGCATTACCTGATGGAATTGATTGTAGGAAATAGAACCTTGCTTTAATGGGATTCTTTATTACAGAGCCTCTACTGGGATGCCAACTGAACCACGACAGCCTAGAGAGACACCGGTTTGTCTAGAAGCCAGTGTTGGTCTTGCCCCCAAATCCCGCCATTAAAAAGGACTCCTGCAAAACAAATATACCTCCACAGTAAGCAAATATGTTTTTAAAAAAAAAAAAAAAATTGCAAAACAACCATCACCAGCTGAAGAGGTAATTATTTACAAAAGAATTGTTCATTTGAGGAAGGAATGTTGAGTTCATCATTTGCAAAGGAAGTCACCAGGAAGGTCCGGTTCCTACCTGGGCAAGGTGGGAATGCACAGCCAGCAGGAGAGACCCAGTGAGATGCTGCATAGAGAAGATACAGGGTCTGTGCCTCAGATGCAGGAGAACGCACAGGAAGGGGGCATGGCTGAGGAAGAGGCAAGCAGGAAGCCTCCAGAACTGGACACAAAAGAAGGTATCCTGAGGGCAGGGCTGCTTCATAAAAGCTCACAGTCCCAGGAGAAACAGAAATGAAATAATTCCTGCACCTCAGTCTCCCAACACTTGCCAGGCAGGACCACAGGCCCGTGCCCTCACCGGACCAGCAGCGGGGATCCTTCTCACTGGCCGTAGATGCTGGGTGGGCAGCACCAGTCAAATCTCCTTCTTAAAAAAATTTTTTTAAAATTCCTCTTACCCAGGCACCACCTTATGTAGGGATGAGAGTTGCTCATGAGACCTCAAGGCATCAGAAATAAAGGCTCCGCATCTAATTCAGAAACCCGAGAGCTTCTTTAAACAATGAAGATTCACCATGGAGAAGAGCCTCTGTTACCTGTTAACCTCAAAGAGAACCTGGAGACACTGGAACTGTCAACTAGGAATGGGAGGGAGGTAGCAGGACCCCTCGATTACACCTGTTTCTCTCCTCTCCGGTTCTCAGGGGCCCTTTCTCTAGGACTGTGGTGTGAACAGCCAGCCAGCCAGTCACCCATCCCAGGGTCCTCCTCAGAAAGCCTGACCTGGATCTTCCCCGAGGTCTCAACCTGCTGTCAGAAGATTACAAGGGTTTATGAGCAAAGAAAAGTTCCTTGCTTTGGTCATCGCCCACATAGCGCCCCATCTCCGGGAAGGCTCTCCGGGCTGCCACCCTGGTGGTGTTGCTCCTCCTGACACCACCACGCCTCACCCTACGGCCCCAGGCTCCCTATGGGCAGGGAGCATCTCTTCCGGTCTTTGTAGTCCCGGCCCCCAACCCCCACCTGGGGCATTCGTAAGGTACTGGACAGGAAGCATGCAGGAAAAAGGGAAGGAATGTAACAGACACAGCTAGACTTAAAGGAGACTAGAAAAACAGGAGGTTTTATGATCCTAGCATGGACATCAAAAAAGCAAAAACAAGGCTATGTATCTAAGTTGTCGTTAACCCTTTCTGCAACGAGCTTGGAAGAAAGGGTCACATTGCCGAACTGAACTGACGAGGGATCTCAACGTCTCGGCTGGCCCTTCCCTCCTTCCTGACCCGAGCCCACGGGGCATGTCCTCACTCCTCCTGCCCTCACCTCCTCTTCCAGCTTCCTTGCTTCTCTTCCACAAGCGCCCGGCACACCACTTAGGGGCCCCCCTGCTTCCCCACCTAGGGTGCCCCCCCCCATCACGTGTGTCAACGGCCCTCTCCAGAGCAAGCACACAAGGGACACACGACTGGGAGAAGCGCAACCTGGGGGAGCAGGAGCAACCCGGGGCTTGTGGCCACAGGATCTGTTTTCTCCCAGCCCGCTGCCCTCCAGGCTCAGCCGCGGTTTCAGGTCCGCGTCCTGTTCCCATTTTCTAGAACAGTTCCCCCCACCCCACGGGCTCATCAGACTAAGCGCTTCTTGTCCTTCAAGACGGAGGGTTAAATAACACTTTCTCAGAGAAACCTTTGCCGGCCTCCCAGACAAAACGAGGGCCCGCTGTCAGACACGCGGTGAGACCTCACGATGCCCTGCCCACCCCCGTGGTCCTATTCACCACGGAAATGCTGAATTCCTTCAAGTTATCTCTTCAGTGTGTGTCCCCTCCAAGAAAGGAATTTCTATAAGATCAGAGACGATTCCCAGTATTCTCAGGGCTTGCCATAAAAAACATTCGGTATTTACAAATGAGTAAATAAATGAGCAAAACGCGAGGTTTCGACCGAGCATTATTCACTGTTCCTTCCTGCTAAGAAGTTCCGTAATTGTTTTAGTCTGCTCAGGCTATCATAGCGAAATGCCGTAGACTGGGGGCGGGGTGGGGGGGGGGGGGCGGCAGGGGGCTTAACCAGCAGAGATCCCTCATGGTCCCGGAGGCTGGAAGTCCCAGACCAAGGTGCCAGCTAGTTTGGTGCCTGGTGAAAGCGCTCCCACTACCCCGCAGACAGGTGACTCTCTCGTGCGTCCTCGTCTGACCTTTCCTTCCTGGGTATCTGTGGAAGCAGATGTCTCTCTCTCCCTCTTCTTCTCAGGGCACTGATCCTGGTCACGGGCTCTCCACCCTCAGGACCTAATCACCCCCGCCACACACACACAAAGGCCCCACCTCCCAATATCATCACACTGGAGGCTGGGGTTAGAATTTCAACATAGGGGTTTTGGGGAAGAGAGAGAGAAAGAGAGGAGGGGATGCCAGCGTTCAGTCCATAGCAAGGATACCAGGGTCCCCTTGGCTTTGCTCTGTTCCAAGAAAAAGGTCTGAGACAAAATGCCAGGGAAAAGCTATTCTGCTCTGCAACCGCGGCCCTCCCCAAAGAGGTGGGACAGGGTCTTCCGGTCAGAGTGAGGGGCACACACAAAGGCTGATCATTCACGGGGGTGAGGGACAGGCCGGGGGCGGGAGGATGCAGGGCCTCCCATGGCGGGCTGTGGGGCTTGGCCTCCGTCTCTCACCTGCAGAACCAGCAGGCTGAACCAGATGATCTCTTCCAGTTGTAAAACTACAATTCCTGCCCACCTGGGGAGCAAAGTCCAGACCCCGGGTTCACAGAGAGGTTCCACGAGGCCCAGAGACCCCCCAGGGAAGACTGCCAGCCCAGAGCAGCGGCCGAGCTGTCCAGGGGCTGGGTCGCCCGAGGTCCCTGCTGCACATTGGGGGGCCAGGCTTGCTGAGGGCCCCTCCACCAGCCGCTGTGCACAAGGCAGGAAGTGAGAGCAGGCGCCGTGGGGCTATGGTAGCAGTTTCTATAAGCCAGAACACGTGTCGTCAGAATGGAGAGAGTGTGTGGCTGGACAGCGGCTGCTGGCAGGCAGGCCTCGGCTCAGGGCTGCTGAGATGGAAACAGATAACGTCCTCCTCTGTAGGCAGTAAGGAAGCTGGTACTTCCCCGGGCCTCCAGGGAAGTTCCACAAAGAAACGGACTAGAATAGACAGTTGGTCTTCATTTTCCTTCACCTTCGGTCTAAAAGTACAAATTCTAGATGACGTTTGTGTCTCCTGAGTCCAATTCCAGACTCTATGGTCGAGTCACCCTGGTTGAGTCATCTGCCCCTGGGCTTCTCAGCGTCCTCGTCCGGAGAACAGGACCCTGCTCTGCCCAGCCAGGGTATGGTGACCATCAGGTGAAGTGAAAGGCGGGAACAAGTTCTGTAAACTGCCTCACCTGCCACAGTCAAAGCCTCCCCACCCCTAACCTGGACGGGAAGAGATACGAGGCAGGTCTCCTAGCTCCCGGGGGCTGCACTCCTGAGCAGGGGGTGGTGGGGAGAAGGGCTCTAGAACTTTCTGAAGATCTTATGACAGCCTAGCGACCCCTGCCCAGCGAGGACAAATGGAAGAAGCCAGCAGGTGACCTGGCTGGCCCCTCACAGAGACCAGCTTCTTGTTTGTGGGAGGACAGCAAGCATCACACCGGGGTGGAGGAGGCTGAACAGGGCCCTCTCTCTGGACGCGGCTTCCTGGCTCATGGGCAGAGCAGAGGTAGCTGCTGCTCTGCCACCACACTCGGCTAAGCGTGGTTCTTGCCACCTAGAAACCTCCCAGGGTAGCAGCAACACCCTGTCCCTCCTCTAAAAGTGGTTCCTTTTCTGCTGTCCATCCCGGGGCTACAGGTGTCGGCATGGAGCCCATGTTACTGGTTCAGGGACAGGCAGGGGACCCACACCCGCCAACCAGGTCCAGTGAGAGCTGCACCTGGGACTTTCACTTTGGCAACTAGGCAAGAAATTCTGTCATTGGCTGGACTTTGCTCGGAGAGGCGCTAAGCATGGAGTTACCAGGAAGACACAGAATGAAGAACCAACACCAACAAAAGCCGAGCCGAAGTGTGCGGAGAGAGACAAACAGGAAGGAAGAGACACTCAGAGGCAAGCATCTAGCTTCGATGCCTTTGTAAGAGCCCCTGAATCCAGCTGACCTGCAGCCAAAATGCTTCCCCCTGCCTTGGGCTTTTCAGTTATAAAAACCAATTCATTGAGCAAGTTTGGGTTGGGTTTTTGGTCAATTCTAAACAAAAATGTCCTAGCTAACTACACAGTGATCCTACAGGATCACTCTGCTTCCCTAAAAGCTAAAACATCTAAGAGAAACTTAAGCAGCTCATTTCTCAAAAGATTCAACTCCTCTGACGATTCTCACTGACCCACAGGCTCAGGGATGGTTCTCTATATATAGGACCCATGATCCTTGCAGGTCGTAGCCTCTGGGAATTCATCTAAATTCAGCCTTCCAAACAGACTCCTTCAATCCCATCCATTCTCTGTTGCTATCTTCCATTCCAACTGGTTTCCCATACCCCACACATTCTTTCTTGAAAACTCAATGCCTCGGACTTGTCTTGCTTCCCATCCTGCCCACACTGGGACCCAAACTGTGAATCCCCCTGGTAGCGGGTACGTTCTACAGCTGGCGGCCATGGGTCTCCTCACCCAGCTCCAGTGCCAAGCCTCTGCCCATTGTGAGTGGCAGTTCAAGCTCTCTGTTTCAATTCAATTCAACAATATTCTTGGAGTACCTGGGCCATACCAGGCACAGTCCTGAGCACTGCAGAGTGAAAGACAACTAAGACAGCTTGGTGTCCTAAAGCAGCCTGGCAGAGGTATGTATAAAAATCTTTAACCCACAGCAGATGACAATCAAGGCCAAAGTCAAGTACGGGGGATCATCTGTGTGGAAATGGAAGGTGAGGGGATGGGGCAACTTCTGTGTCCAAAGCATTTGCAGAAGCTTCTTTAAAAGTACACACGACTGTGTCACATATGTGACTGAGTCACAGTTCCTCTACGTGGCATCCCTGAGAACCTCTACAATCTGTCTGTGGTCTACCTACCAACAACCAGCTGATACCCGTTACCCCACAGGGTGAGGGCGCCCAACCTGCCTCATCCCCTTCCTCTTCCTCCTCCGTTTGTCCTCCTCGGCTCCCGTCCATCTGTCCCATAACACCCTGCACACAGGTCATAGTCATTAGAACCTGAGGTCTTCTCCATGACCCAGAGCACTTCTGTTGATCTCAGTCCTGTGTCACCATTTCAGGGAAGGCCAGGGAGTTTCATTTGCTCTTGAGCACCAACTTTGTATGAGGCCATGAAAGAGAACAGAGAAGGGCAGGGCATGGCCCTGCTTTGGGCTCCCGGTGTGGTTGGGGAGGATAACCATTGATGCGTTGTCTCGTCTTATTTGCAGATCGTGGGTACCTTGAGGGCGAGAACCACTGCATTTAATTCTGCAGACTCTCTCACCATCCCGAGCAGAGAACTGAGCCTCCGTAACACCATGATGCATCCACCACAAAGAAGGAAAAGCAGAGACCTGCTTTTCCTGCGAAGCCTCCAGGGGCCAAGACCTTGTCTAGCCACATCAGGGAGTCCTGCCAGCAGCTCCACGGCCCAGGCCAGAATTCTGTTCGCCCTCTCCCACTTGGAGATACAGAGGTTCGCTTCCTTTTCAAACCACGTCAAGCCTGTACAACCCGTTCTGACAACTCAAGTCAAGGGGGATGGCAAGAAGCATATACGACCTACGTGGGGCTCGTCAAATCCACGCGCTGCCTCTCTGGGATGTGGGGGCCTGGGCCATGTCCCAGCTGTCAAACACCCATCATTCTAGAAAAGACACCCTCTTGGCTTTGGTTAGTTTGTACGAAGTGAGCCAAATGCTCCAACACGTCTGCCTCCCTGTCTGTAAAGAAAGACATGAGTGAAAGTTTCAAAATGGCAGGAACCAAACATTTTCATGTGATAAGAGAATGGTCACTTCTTTTCTTCATTAACGGAGGTGAGGAGAAGCCTTTCCAGTCTGCGAATGCTTAAATTCCCTGACATCAGAGTTCTGGACAACATCTCCTAACATTCCCCCCGACGTCCCCTCGGGCCCCCGGAAATGTGCCGTGTGTGCGCTGGACACAATACTCGGAGCATGAGGAAACACCTGACCATCTCCTCCCTCAGCAGACACACTATGCGATGGGGTAAGACAGGCAGGGAAGGGATTTCCACTCACATCTCCACGCGAGGGTCCCAGACACGGAGCCACTTCTGGCCACAGGCCGTGGGAACAGCAATCGTGCCCTCTGGGGTGAGGAGCCCCGACCACACCCACCTGCGTGGGAACCCGTGACCGCCAAATCTCACCCAGGCTTCGGGGCTGTTCCGCCGAAGTCATACCAGCACACCCTTGGCCCAGGGTCAGCCAGGCAGCTGAGCCACCTGAGGACATGCCCTGGAAGTCCCTGCTGCAGGCTGCCGGGTGTTGGTGCTCGGGGTGGGGCTGCTCCCATTCAAGAAGGCATGCAGTCCCTTGGAAGTACTTGCTCCTCACTCGGGGGAGGCAGAGGGTCTGGGGCAGGTCCGGCTCTGCCACTTCCAAGCTTTGTGGACTCAGGCAGGTGACTCAACTCCTCCCTCACCACAGCTGCTCCATCGGCAGAGGGGAGGGAAGGCAGCCACTGCCTAGGTTTCTCATGGAGTGTAAGGAGGCCACATGTGTACAAGATGAGAACCACGGTATGCAGGAAGCACGCTCTATGGCCGTTGGCTCCTGTTATTGTGTCGACGGCCACTACCCACGAAAGGCACAGGGCATGGTCCAGAGACACTGCTAGCTCCCCGCCCGCCCTGCAGGTCCCTGCACTCCCAGTGAGCACGGCTCTACCTGCAGAGACAAGGCAGCTCCAATAAGCCTGCTCCTAGCCTTTCGGACGACCTGCAGTCCATCTGCGGCATCCCCGTAACAGTCAGGAGGGGAAACAGGCCCCCACGCTACTTGCCCTCCCCTCACAGTGAAAACAGAGGACGAACGTCTGTGGGGTGGTGGGAAACACAGAGCACTCAGCTCGTCAGCTGTGACCTTCCACCAGAAAACCCCCCGCCCATTGGGTGATGAGCGACCCTATGCCACGGTCCCCTTTTTCCCAGGGAAAGTGCTGAGGACATAGGTCATTGCTTTCTGAATAAATTTATGAATCAAAGCTTAAAAATACATAACGTGCAGAGCCTATAATTAAGATCAAGTATGTAATACGTTCACTCAGAAGATTAAGAACTCCATGCCTATAATTCACCATTATTTTAGAATTAGTAAGTAAAATTGAGTTAATTTAAAAGACATTGGGTAGCTTAAAAACCAGGCACCACCCAACCGTGGCCTTGAAGTGGAAATCAATACACGGTCAGTGACTGCGCAGAACAGATTCTCTGCAGACCTGCTCCAAGCTGCAAGTGTCACTTGCGCTGCTCTGGTCCTGCCAGTCAAATATCTCCCTCATCACTTCACACCTCCTGGAGGCGGGAGGAAGGGCTCCGTACCACCCCACCAAGCTCAGGACCCACACGGGCTTTCCACAAGCAATCCTACTCCCAGAAAGATGGGTGGTTCTGGAAGCAGTTACTAGAGGAGTTCACAACGCTACTATCCTTTTCAAAGCAAATTTTTGTTGAATACCTGCTTAGCTCCAAAAAAAGAACACTAGGCAGCAAGAATATGAAAATTTGATGTAGGTAAGAAAGGGAGTGCTACATAGCTATGTTTTGAAAAGGCAGGAGAGGAGGCCCAAGATACATTACCACAGGAATCATACGAATAGGATCCCCTCGAGGTCTGGGGGGAAAAATCTCTTAATAAACCAGTCCGCAGTGTAGACAGCTAGCTAAGTATGAAGAGGCTTGGCTCTGAGAGTGAGATCATGGAACACTTTCTCTCTACTTTTAGGTATCCCTGATTTGTCTGAGTCTTTCTCATTGAAGGCCTTTTACTTTAAAACCAACTGGAATTCTAAATGTTTAAGACAAAGGAGTAAGCGGAGAAAGGAAAATTAACAAAGAAAATGAAATGAAGCAGGAGTAAGACCATGACAAAGATGTAGGCGGTGAAGACACAGCTTTATTAACATGTCTCGGAGAGTTCTAACCGCTGTCGTGAAAGGAGGAAATCAGACCAGTGACACAAGTCACCTTCTCCTTTGAATGAAACTGTTTCTCAGCACAGAACAATATTTCTCCAGAGCATTTGCATAGAGAGAAGAATCAGCTGAGAAAATGAACCGAGCATCCATTATGGGAAGTAGACGAACATTCGCCTGTCTTTGTGGAATGTGTACCGTAATAGAGACAGGACTTTTTAAAGGAAACATGCAGGAAATTAATTTTGTGGTTTACAACTAGCAGTTTTTGGAAAGTGAAAATGGGATGGAAAAAATCAGAATGCACAGAAAAGAGCAAAATCTAGTAAGAGTAAGTATTTTCATCAAGCTTCATGTTTCTGACGATACAATGTGTATGTGTTTGTGAGTTACAACATAAAATGTATCTAATAATACTGTTGGCCAAGTTAAAAAAAAAAAAAAAAGAAAGAAAGAAAGAAAAAGGTGAAACACACAACTTTAGAAGCCAATAATCTGAACCCACCAGCGTACCCCAGTAGGGATAAAGACCCACTCAAGGCCCAGTGGGGAATGGCTCATGAAGAGTCTTAACCTGGACAGGAAGAGAATGATACCTCCTCCACCCCCGGTCCTAAGCCGGAGACAACAGGTCAGAAAGAAGCCGAGCAGGGAGCACAGGGACGTCTGAAGACCTGGGCCACAGGCCCCCACCCGAGACGGAAGCCTGCAGGCCAAAGAAGGCCAACAGTGGCCAAGTGTCCCCTGTGTCCTCAGGCAGACCTGGGACTGCTCTGGAGCAAAGCCGTCTAAGCAAGGGGCACTGGGGACTCACAAGGAGACACAAGAGAGAGGGGCTCCT
This sequence comes from Mustela lutreola, assembly GCF_030435805.1. NCBI lineage: Eukaryota > Metazoa > Chordata > Mammalia > Carnivora > Mustelidae > Mustela > Mustela lutreola. The sequence goes on along the minus strand of NC_081291.1, from coordinate 22,746,733 downwards.
CGTATCACTACAGCTGCTTTTTGGAAAGGGGAGCCAGCTCAGACCCAAGCCCCTCTACAGCCAGGCAGGGCAAGTTTGTGCGTCTTCATTCACTGGTTGAGATGAAGTCCCCCCTCAGTTTCCTTCACACCCAGAACCGATTTCCCGCAAAGGAGAATCCTGTACCGAGGCACGAGGCTATGACTAATGAAGGACACCTTCGAATCCCAGTCCTGCCCGGACTGGTTGAACCTCCAGCAGCGGGTTCCTCAACCACCTCCAGGCATCTCCCACAGTATTGCAGATGGGAGATGCCCGGAGCCTGGGTGACTTTCAAGGACGTGGCAGCCGTCACCCTGGTGTCTGTGAATGTCCCCCAGAAATGAAAGGGCTCCCCCAGCTCTGCAGGGAGGCGAGGAGAGGACTACTTTCCGATCAAGGAATCAAGGGCAGGTTTCCGGAAAGTTCACTTCACCTTATGTGGCCACAAAGCTAAGACTGAAGGGTACACAGCCACCCCACCCCACCCCCTGCCACTGTACCTCAGGACAAAAAATAGTATTGGAATCTCAGAAAACACAGGAAAGATCATGAATAAACAAGAACCTGAAATCACAGCCACTAGAGTCCTGCTTGGCTATTGGAAAGCTCAAAGCTATATCTATCCTATTAATTCAGGCACAGGCAAATGCCTTTTTAATGGCTTCGTAATCATGAAGATCCATCATCATCTTAATAATAATTAGTATTAGAAAAGGCAACAGGCTTCGTCATAACCGCCTCAATTCAAAATTCATTAACACTCTGGGACCAACTGAAATCCTGACTCTGAGCCTTGGACTTCACGAACGCACCTCCTAAGTGCCACGTTGTTTAATCTCTCTCCTCGACAGTAAAGCTGCCTTGACAGGTCGGTAAAGTTCACTTCCCAGGGTCACTGCCAGATGAAGTTCGCATTCGAGCAAACTCAAATCATGAGGATCGCCTCGAGACATCTGAACCTAAAGAACCAGGAAAGCTGAAACGACTAAATGGATGCTCTTTTCTAAATATCTAGGTTCATTATTTATAACACGTCCTAGTGAGTTAGGATAAAACGGAGCAAATACAGGTTTTCCTTTAATTACAGTAATGCTGGTGAATCAGACCTCAAACGTCTGGAAATTACTACTTTCTCTAACTTGTGATTCTGCTCAAATGCCACACTTAAAAAAAAAAAAAAATCCAAATCCAGAACAAAGAGTCCAACTGTTAACATCCAGTCTTCTCTGTCTCTGTCTCTGTCTCTCTCTCTCTCTTTTTTTTTTTTTAAAAACAGTGCAGACACAGGAGGGTCCAAAGAGACACATAAAAATAGGAGGCAAGACAAGCCCCCTTTCCAGACAAGGAAAAGCAAAGGGCTGGGGTCTGAAAGAGCCGCTCCGGAGAGCCCGCACTCCACTCGTTTGCTACGGACTTTTAAACAACCAGACCCATCCGTAAGCCAGACAGGGAACACAAAATCTACCTGGAGGACGTCTGGCTGCTGGTCCTGAGCTGGGCAGCTCAGTAAATTTGTGGAGTCAGACAGCTGGGGTAGAAGGTTCCCATTGGGTCCAGCTATCCCACCTGGGGCAAGCCCCTCACCCCTCCTGAGCCCTGGTTTCTGGGTCAGTGAATGCACTGTCCAAGGAACAAATGAGACCATGTGCAATGTCGAAGCACAGGATACATGGATGCCATTAGGATACTGGCAAGGAAGGCGAGCAGCGCAGGTCTTGACTTCTTTTCTCCTACACTAGAAGCTCTCCAGATTGATTTTCTTTTAACCAATGCATCCGATGAACTGATGTTCTTTGTCCTTCTGGGTAAGACAATGACAAAGGTCCATGCCACACTGAACTCACTTGGCTCCCAGGTCAGTTTCTAGACAGCTCCTGTGTTTTTGTTCCTGAGAATGGAGTTGCATGCTTACCAAGAACTGCTTATGTTTGCTCCCAAGTTTATAGCAGATGCACTGCCCAACTTAAGTGGACACTGCTTGGAGTGCAAGACGGGAGTGCAGAAAAGAGTTGTTGCTTCAATTAAAAAAAAAAACAAAAAAACAGGCTACATCCTTCCGAAGCACTGGATAAGAACACTGCTGAAGGTTCTGTCATTGAATCCAACATGAGCGGCATGACAGACAAGATAAGGGAAAACCCATAAGCTTTTAGAACTGCTCTCAGCTTTCCTCCCGGAGATCTAAGTTCTTATTCTATTTTTAAATAAAATGTGACTAGAAATTGTAGGCACATTATAGGCATAGTTTATGCAAGAAAGAAGATGGACACTCTTACCAGTACATGCCTAATACTCAAAAAAAGCCTTTGCCCTACTCCAAAAGATTGACAGGTACATGTCTGGTTAAATATTCTAGGTGAAAATAACCTTTAAGATGTGCTTCTATCTTTCTTTTTTTTTTTTTTTTTAAAAAGATTTATTTATTTATTTATTTGACAGAGAGAGAGAGAGAGAGAGATCACAGGTAGGCAGAGAGGCAGGCAGAGAAAGAGGGGGAAGCAGGCTCCCCGCTGAGCAGAGAGCCCTTTGTGGGGCTCGATCCCAGGACCCCGAGATCATGACCTGGGCCGAAGGCAGTGGCTTAACCCACTGAGCCACCCAGGCACCCTGCTTCTATCTTTCTAAATGAGCCTCCCTATCACTGTTCCCTTCTTGGAACAACCATCTTAGGGGTTACAAGTACAGGGGCTGTAGGACCCAGGCAGGACTCACTCTGTCCTCAGCTCCCAGCTGAGGTCTGGCATGCAACCTGACTTGCCGTGAGTCTCTGCAAATAGCAGCACCGAGTGCAGAGGGGTTGCCAGTCACCAGGGCACGTGTGTCGAAGTAAATATACTGATCTCATGACAGTCTGGGGTGCACAGGTGAGCACTGGGGACCACCACTGCTGTGTACTTGGGCTTCATGCTGGCACGCTTCCCACCACTTCTGCCCTCGTGTGCACAAGCAGGGGCAATGCTCGTGCATATGTGTCCGCATGGTGGTAGTGGCAGCATTACGTGCAAGGGCAAGATGAAGGAAAGGAGTAAGACAACGCATGCGGGCACGGAAGAGAAGAATGTGTGCGTGCATGTCAGCACGCAAGACCTATGGGAGGGCACGCGTGGGGCTGGAGGAGGGCAGCCACTGCCGGAGATTCACAACTGGTAGGAATTCCCCAGAAAATCACCCCAGAAATGCCGCCTGCTCTCTCCTGACCGTCACTGTGACTTCTGTTAAATGGTCAGGATTCTCACCTTCTGCATTTTGTCCTAATCTCGATAACCAGTTGCTGAGCATCAGCTGTGTGTGATGTGAAGGAAGGAGATACGATTTGCTCTCAGGAGTCTATATCCTTGTCCTCAGATGGGCTCGTCTGCATCGGAGGGGCCCAACGGAGACCAGCCGGAGTGTCCAGCCTAGTCCGCGATCACCGAAAGACACCCGTGTTTGCATAAAGGCAACCGCGGAAGCAGTGCCACCCCCTTGGGTGACATTAGATTCTCAGTGACAGCTCACAACTTGTACTTCTCCCTAGACAAGGGGTGGGCAGACCCTAGCCCACAGGCCAATCCTGTCCACCACCAAATGGTCGTCACCATACTTCCACTGCGGCACGGCAGGCTCACCGGGTTTCCAACGGTCTGTGGCTGCCCAAGCGATGCCCACGTAGAGACCCATGTAACCTCCACTATTTACCGTCTGGCTCTCAAGATAGAAAAAGTCTGGGGACCCTTGCTCTGGATCCTTACTGCCCGTCAGAGAGAATGCTCTAGGCATTCACTTCTCCGCCAGAAAAAGGGAAGGAAGAACACTCGTGATTATCTAGCTGGGGTCCTTCTTTTGAGATGAATAGTGTAACAGTTCCACTTAATAGCCAAGACAGCTGTGGGACGCTAGCACAAATCTTTACCGGTGCGTTTTTTTAAAAACACGGGCTCTGGTCATCCTTCCTTGCTGCTTCCTGTGAAAACATACAGGCACTACAATTACAGTGACCGCTGAGGTTTTCTGAAGCACACACATGCGCCGTCCCCTACGGTGTGCAGCTTTCTTTAGGGGTACATGCTATAGTCCAGAATCGCAAGCACAAAAGAGACCACTACTTAGGGTTTACGTTTTGAAAGACCTTGAAGGACTCGATGCCCCATTATTCCCAAAGAAGCTTTTGGTTTTTTACTCTGTATTTAACCAAAGTTCCTACAAGACTATAAAAAAACCATAGCCACTGTGAAAATTAGTTAAAATAATAGTTTCTACAAAATACTTTCAGTGCCGTGGCATTCATCCTTTAGAGACGGGTTAGGGAGTACTATAATTTGCTCTGTCAGCACGGATGTTAGGCGTACAGCAGACCCAGAAGAGAGCATGTCGACTCGATAAGGTTTGGGGGCTGGGGAGATTATAAGACCTTAAATAAGACTCAACATCCAACCTTCTGCAAGAACTGATCCTCAGACTTGACAAATAACGCCATCACAGAGAGCACCAAAGCCACCAAAAGACAGTCCTAAAGAAAGGGCACAGGTTCTGCCTTCGATACTTATGCACGGGTGCAGATAACATGTAACGGGAAGTGGAGGTAAGGATAAAATTCTTCACTTTCTTTTTTTTTTTTTTAAAGCTGGGTGAGAGGTTTCTAAATCACCCAGGTGTTAAAGGTCAGAGCTCCCTGATGGAAAGAAGCACAAAGTACCTCATTTTCTAATGGGACTAGATGCTCCCTGCCCAGGGCTTACTAAGCCAGCCCTCTGTCATCACCCACCAGCCATCCCCACGGGTACAGTCTGAGAAGGGGGACACAGATTCCTCTGGCTGTCAGCCTGGCAGAGACTTCAGTGTTGGGGAGGCCCCTTCTTCCTAAATCCCAAGCTATAAGGACTCAGGAGAATCATAAAGACAGTCTTGCCTACAAGAAGGAAAACCCAGCGTCTTGTCCCCCATAGTCCTGAGCTGCTGTTCCCCTTCCCCAAACAGGGAGAAGCAAAGTGGCAGGACAGTCATCCTGCTGCCTATTGGCCTGGCAAGGACCTGTGAACTTCCCGTGAGCCAAGCAGACCCCACAGGGTACTTTGTAGGCATGAGTCATCTCTGGGACCTCACCCAAGGGGACTGGTCCCCATGAGAGGTCAGTCACCTTAGCGACAGAGGCTGTGCAGTAGGGACAAGAGAGGCTGAGCCAGAGCCTCACGTCCCAGGTCAGGACCTGAGAGGTAGGGGAGAGTCACCAGGCCCTCAGCAGGCCCTCTGCAGACCAGTGCCACACACCCACTCCATTTTGGAGATCCGCACCTGGACACCTGTCGGGGGGAGGGTCTGCCCCCTGGCCCGTTTTAGCTACAGAGGCTGCAAAACCAAGCAGGGGGCAATCCTCTGTCACGCCCAGCTAGGAGAAAAGGTGTTTGTCCTTTTACGTCTCTTCCTTCTCCCATTCCTCAAAAATGGAGCACTTGGAGTTGCTGTGGGGCAGGGGAGGGAGGGAGAATGGAGGGGACAGTGGTCATGGGGTGGGGGAGCCCTAAATCAGGTTAAAACACTCCCGGGGAAGAACAGCAAGGGACTGCCAAGGAAGAGTCCACCCAGGATGGTGTGAAGACACAGGAGAGGCTGGGGGGCGGGGGTGTACGAGCTGAGGGAGCAGGGATCGCGAACGCCAAAGCGTGCCCTGCGAGACGGGAGATTCCTCAACCAGTGAAATACACATGGGTAAACTGAGGCTCGCAGAGAACAAACTTCTCCAACGTCCTCAACCCAGACAGTAGCTAAGGCGAGAACAGCTGACTGTCCCTTCATCCCTGTTGGAGGGGGACAAGAGATTCGAGGAATTGGCTCAGGGCCATGGGTCAAGTTCCAGGTCCTCCCTCCTTGAGGGCTTTCCCCAAGAGCCTCCTTCCGGTGACTCAGTGACTCCGGTTTACCCTTCAGCTTTTTCCCTCTTCTCTTTTTCTCCACCTTCCAGGCCCATTGTCTCCATCATCCACCACACCTGTCCCTCTTCTCCCCTCCATCTAACTGTCAGAATCCGTCAGGACCTTACTCTGTGACCACGCTGTCCCTAAATACTCGGGCCTCAATCACTAAACTACTTCGAGACCAGAGGCAGCAGGAAATGACTTGAGAGCAGGACTTTCTAGAACTCGGCCGTCAGCCCCTACGGGCTCTCCACCCCTCTGACCGTGAGGGCACAGGCACAGAGCCCACCCCCACCAGGCAGGGCAAGTGCGGTCTTGGAGACATCTCTGACGAGCCCCACTTTGAATGAGGAGTCCAGTGGGCTCCGGATCCCTCCGCTCTAGAACTCCACTAACTCTGTGTATCTCCTTGGCCAGTCTTCAATGGCTGAGATAACCTAGCAAAATGCAAAGCAGCAGGACAAGAAATAAAACTTCTTTCCGCTACGCTCCCCACCCGTTCTGAGTTTTCTAGCTTGGCTCCCCAATCTGCTCTGAAGGCGGAGGCCACAGCCAGTGACTCCAGGAGACCCCACGTTCTCTCTGCATCGGGTATCCTGAACCTCTGGCACACACAACTGGCCACTCCCCCAACAACACATCACAGGGGAACCAGCTGCCCCACCACGTGACTTGTGATCCGTCGCAAGCTCTTCAAGAGATCTGAAGGTCAAAGAGAAATGGGGGTGATTGCAAATTACCTGTAGGTTTCACAAAGTCCTTTTGTCCACACTGGACCCAACAGGGCACTTAAGAGTTAATGAAGTCCGTAAACAAATCTGCCCCACCCTCCTAACGTTGACAGTTTTAGAAAACAGCACAAACCTGGCTGAGACAGAGTACAGGAGAGAAGCAGAGAACACTCCCATTTGGAGAAGCAAACCTTCGTAGGACCGTAGTACCAGCGTAGCCCTCATCCGATCAAGAATACAGCTAAAGAGCAATAAGGAAAATAAAACAAAGGGCTTTGTGGCAAGTGCTGGACACACAGCAGGGACCTGGCCAGGACTCAGTTGTAACTGGGTGGCCCTGCTAAATACGGGGACAGTAGACCTCGAGGTCCGTCTCACCAGCTTCAGTATCAGGGGCTAGACGAGCAGCCCTCACTGCCCTTCGGGGCTCCTTCCAGGGCATGCTTTCACTGCCAGGCCTTGCAGACCCAGACATGAAGGAAACGTGGTCTTTGCCCCTTCATGCTCTGTACTCACTACTGTCCACTGTCCGGAGTTCTGTGGACTGCCAGGCACTCAGACCAGTTGAGCTGTCGTTATCTCTCAGGGGCTGCAAACAATGGAAGAAACACACGAGCCCCGGGGGGGACTTGTTTGCAGAAAGACACCCTCTTTCCACCTCTTCTTTCTCCATTTCTTTGTAAACTCAAAGCAATTCATCAGCTTCCTCGTTCCCTGACCTGTTGGTAGGATTTTCGCTCTCATTTAAATGCACTGGGTTTCGTACAGTTTCTCGGAGTACCCATAGAGCGTGCACTGCTACCAGGCCCCATGCAAACGCATGGCCACTAGACAAATCCAGTCTCAGGCCTGTCACCAGGGGAACTCGCTGTCCCTTGCAGGAATCCTTGTCTAGTGACTGCTCCCATCAAGGCCTCAGCTCTAGGATTGAGGACTGTGCTGTATCTTCAAAGAAACTGGATACCGCCCGAGGGTTTTCAAGATAAGGCAGAGTGCCTTCCCTGGAGTCCTTCCCTTGGGAAGCACCATAGCACGGAGGGTAAACTCCTGGAGAACACACCTTGCAGCTAGGTCATTACAGTGGCTTGGGCTGGCAGGGAAAGGGGTAGTTAAGATCCCCCAGAAAAACTACCTGGGTGGGGAAATCTCCACCTGGCAGGAGGCAAAGGGGCTGGGGCAGAGCGGGGAGGAAGGTAGAGTGAACTCGGCCAGCCAAAAGTTGTAATGGGTCCCTTTCTGCTGTTTTCTTTTATCGCGCAAGAAGTAACCAGCCCACGTCCTGCATCTCCTTTCTTCTGGTTTGCCTTTCCTGTGATTATGACATAGATCAGTTCAAAAATCAGGTTCACTGCAAATGAAAATGAGAACAATGCTGCTGACTTCATTCCAGGAAAACAAAGAAGAAAGGAGTGTTGATCTAATCTCTGTCCTCAGTTGGCTCTAGGATTATCTATGGCGGTTTAGAAACCTGCCCTCCCCCACAGAAAGGCTTGCCTGATACGGTTAACTTGAACGTCTCCAACACTTTTGTCTCATGGCCTGAAAGTCAAAATGAACAGCGACCTACTACAGCTTTCGTACATGACAGCTGCCAACGCCAGGGAGGTGGAGGGCGTCAGTCACCAGAGGGAAAAAGATGTCCTAGTCCATCCTTTCTGTAAATCTTTACTCAAAATCTACTGCTTTATTTTGCTCACTGAGAAGGTCTCAGATCATTTAAGGAACTCCTCGTCCTTCTCCGTGACTGGGTCCCGATCTCCTATGTTTTGGGTGTTTTTGTTCCCCCCAATGCACAGACGGCGAAAGCAACCCTTCCCAAGCCGCTCCAAGCACTCAGGGAAACACACCTTCGCTGCGATCACATTAGTGGTGGGGAGAAAATCATAACTGTGGTGAGAAAATTGGCTCAAAGGTATCCAGGTGCTACAAATGAGTGCAGGAGGGTGGAAGGACTCTTCTGAATTCGATAAATCAGTGACGTCGCAGAGGCTCCCGTGGTGGGCTTTAATGGAATTTCAAAGAAGGTAAGCAAAAGAGCCCTATGGATCAAGGGCAATAAATCACCATTACTTTCCACTCGTACTACTGCAACCTGCATCCCCCTTGAGTCTGGTTTTCCTAACATTAAAAACCCTTTCAAACACACAGAAGGGCTGAAAGAAGGTTCCAGTGACTACCCATACACCCACCACCTAAATTCCACAATGGAGATTTTGCTAGGAATGCTTTGGCTCGCTGCTCTCCGGGCACACATTAATGGGCCTTATTTTCAGACCTCTGTATACTTTATCCCTAAACCCCTGAGCACCATTCTGATTTCTGAAATTTGATAGATACAGGGTCTTTAAAGCAAAAGGCAGACCTGGAGAAATGTATTCCTTGGAAGGGTACAATTTGTGAGTTTGGGCAAATGCTTGCCCTCGGCCCCCGTCAAGATACAGAACATTACCATCACCTCGAAAACAGCTGCTAGGCCTCTTCTCCCCAGACCCTGCCACCTCCTCCGGCAGCAACCATGATTTCACTCTCTCATAGTTCGTTCTGCCTGTCCAACGACTTGTAAGTGGACTGTACAGTGTTTGCTCTTTTATGGAAGGCTTTGCTCCGCATCAGGATGCGACCTGGACCAGTGGTTCATGCCTTTTTTACTGCTCAGTAGCATTCTGTGGCAGGAACAGTCCACAGTCTGTCCGTTCCTTTATTGACCGACCCCTATCTGGTTGCCAGGATTTTCTCTATTATGAAGAAAGCTGCTATAACCAATTGTACTCGAGGTTTCCTTTCTCTTGGGTCAATAATCAGGAATAAAATTGCTGCGTTAACAGGTCCCCTCAAGAACCATCTGAGGCTTTTCCAAAGTGTTCCTACCATTGTAGGCCCTGCCAACCATGTGAGAGAGCATTATCACCTGTTCTCATTTCAGTTACTCTGATGGGTGCGTAGCAGCACTCCCACTCTGGTTTTAACACACATTTGTCGGATGTCAATAACGTCGAAACTCTTTTTGTCGGCCCTTGACCATTTTCGTGAAAGGCACGTTACATCTTCTGTCCATTTCCTAAATTGAGGTTCTTGATTATCATGCCATTGCCCGAATGTGTTCTGCATCCTGAGTACAAGTCGGTCAGTTGTGTTTTGCACTGAACTTCTCCCAATTGGCAGCTTGCTTAGGCACTTTTTCCTTAAAGATGTTATTTATTTATGTGACAGACAGAGATCACAAGTAGGCAGAGAAGCAGGCAGAGAGAGAGGAGGAAGCAGGCTCCCTGCTGAGCAGAAAGGCGGATGTGGGACTCGATCCCAGGACCCTGAGATCATGACCTGAGCTGAAGGCAGAGGCTTAACCCACTGAGCCACCCAGGTGTCCCTAGGCATTTTCTTTACAGCAAGCTTTCAATGAGCACAAGTTTGTCATTTTGTCATGGTCCTACTGTATCCATTTTTCCCTTCTATGGTTACTGCTGCCCGTAGCCGATCTTAAAAACCTTTGCTGATGTCCAATCCTTGATTTTCCTCCCATAAGTATATTTAACTGTGCTATTACCTTGGTTCGTTTTCTCTAGCTCCTCTCCTGAGGCCACTTGCAAGCGGCACACACTCGCCTTCTCCCTCTCAGTGCAGCCCTTTCCACCCCTACACACAGCAAGGGCTGGAGAAAGAGGCAAGGCTGGCTCTGGACACACCTCGATCCCTTCGGAGCGCTCTCTGGCTCAGTCCTGAGGCAGAGATTTCAAGAAGGCGAAATAAAGGAGACACGTTGCTGAAACACAGAGCGGCCAACATACAGCCTCGGGTAGGAACCATGAGGAAAGTTCAGGGAGCCACACCCCAGCCCCAAACATAGTGACCTTTGTGGATTCCCAACTGGGGTGTATTCCGTTCTTTTCCTTCATCTGCTGGCTCAGGCTTTTATCACAGTGTTTAGGGCAAGACTGTATTCACTTATAATAAAAATATATCCCCTAAGCTGTAACTTACTGAGGCAAGGAGAGGGTTCAGGACAGAAGAAGAAACAGAGTTTCGATCTAGAGGCCGAATTTGTGTACGCACACTGGATATGCTCGTCCTCATTTAGAAAGCGCCCTTGGTCCTTTCTAGGTGTTCTCTGCTCCCAGGGTAGAGTCATGGCTGGCACTTGAGGGACAGAGCACTCCTTCCTTCTTCCCAGAGGCCTCAGAACCTGCCCCTGCCTCCCCTCATCTCTGCTGCCCCCCGTCCTTAGCTGATGTTAGAGTTCCCACAGCAGTGGAATCGTTCAGAAGCCACCCTGAGCTAAAGTCCTTTCTACTGCACAAGTCCACCTCTATAAGCCTCTCGCCAAAATGCAGGGTGCAAACCAAGTTCCTATACCAATGTAGGATCACAAATGCTCAGAGGGAGTTCACAGTTGGAAGAAACGTTCCCACACCTTCAAAGTACAAATGTTCTTCCTTTGTGTTTTCTTCTGCTTTAAAAGAGGGACCAGAACCAGGTTCAAATGGTAGAAATTAAAGATCACAATACCCCTTTCAAAAAAAGGCACTCCCCTTTCCCAGACCCCTCTGTATCCACTGCCCGTGGAAAGCTGGCTCACTAGAAGCCCACCCCTCTCACACGGGCTTTCTCTGCTTTAAAGAGCTGGAGGCAGGACCAGGGCCTTTCCAGAATGGATACATGAAGGACCTATAATTTATTTTGGTGTGTTCTCATTTTATTGTGTTCCACCTGTATTGCTATTTAATTTTTCATAAATTTTCTTCATAGCACTTATAACCACCTAGCCATTTTGATTATTTATCTCTTTTCCTTGTTAAACTGCGTATTTGCATAGCCAGAAGCCTAAGATTTTTTTTCTGTCCTATTTGTCCCCATATTACTGACCCTTAGCAAAGTGCCAGGCAGGAAGCAGACAATAACTCTTCATTCAATAAAGATAGATGCGTCCTAGGCACTGCGGGGAGTTTCTAAATTTCTGGCAGAGAGGGACCCCTTCCCCCTTCCTCTGCACCTGCCCAGCATTCATCACACTTAAAAGAGATGCATCGCGGCACCCAGATAACTCCGGTGGCCAAGCATCTAACAAACGGTCTTAGCTCAAGCTGGGATCTCAGGATCGTGAGACTGAGCCCCAAGTCAGGCTCTGGGCTTGGTGCAGAGTCTACTTGAGATTTTCATTTTCTTTTTCTCTCTCTCTCTCTCCCTTTGCCCCTCCTGCTCAGGTGTGCGTGCATTCTCTCTCTAAAATAAATAATGATGTCTTTAAGAGAGAGAGAGAGATCACAAGGAAGCCTTCCATTCCGGACTGGTGGGCCAGTAAGCTCTGTAGAAATATCCTCCACAGACCCTCCAACGAACAAGGAGGTTGGGTTTTGCGGGGAAAGGATACTGACTTAGAGCTAGAAGATGTGGGTTTGGGCTCTGAATCCTCTGTGAAATGAGGCCAGTTATGGTAACAACGGCCCCTCAGCCACATCAAGCACTGTGGGAACCACAATGGGCACCACCAAAGGGACCCAGAAAATGCACCCATCTAGGAACGCTGGTTATCATTTCCAGCACCTCATGGCCCAGGCACACTACCAATGCAGCACAGAGATGTGCCAAATTAATTAATTCAAGGGAATAACCTGAAACTATGATCGTCACTGAGTAACAAATGAGGGAGAGAATGGAGATCTTCCCACACCGAATTCCAATTCTGACTTAATTTTTGGAGGGCCAAGACAGAGAAAGCATGGGAAAATTCAAAATCCAATTCACCCACTTTCTATTAAGACTGGGTCCAAAAAAAAAAAAAAGCCTGGGTCCACGAACAGCCCCTTTCGTGGATTCGAGGGCTGTGGGGGCAGCGAGGGGGCAGAAATTAGAACCTCAGAGCAGGGTTTGTGCGTCCTGACGGGGCCTGCCATCATGCTCCTACTCTACATGCAGCTTCCGCATGGTAGGAGGTGGAATTGGCCAGTGAAACAGACTTGAGCCAACACAGGGGGGACGTGGTGGCAGCTACCCTGTGAGGGCCTATTGCTGGCCCTTTACAAAGAGCTGGAAGTATATTCTGTCCCAGACCCCTGTCACCTCAGAGTTGCTCACCCCACCTCACCAGCAATGATACTATGGCCCAAGAAGTTAAATGACTCACCCAAGGTCGCACGGCTAGGGACAGGCAGAGCCTGAATTCAATTCCCAGTTTGGTCGGCAGCAAAGCCCACACTTGAACCACAAGAGTCCACTACCTTACGGACACGAAAGGTGCTAGACGGGCTCCGGCAAGCTTCAGGGGCTTCAGGGGCTCTAGACGTGGGAGGAGAGAATTCATGCTGATCAAGGGGAGGAGGCTCCTTCTGGGAGGCATCTGAGGAGGAAGGGGGGAAAAGCCATAGAGCAAGGGTGTGCATGTGGGGAAACAGATGCAATGAAAGCTCAGGGTTCTGAGTAGGTCTTGAGACCAGGAAAACAGATGAAGTGACTGCAGCATGGTTTGGGGGGGTCCAGGGTCTGGGGGTGAGCAAACGGAGACACGAGAAATGCCAAATGAGCCGGAGCATCTCAAGGGCCTTGAATGCCCTGCTCAGTTTTCTCCTGCAGCCAGCCGGACACGTGAGGCTTCTGACCAGCAGAGAGATGGCAAGGTGTGGCTCCCGTGGTCAGAACTTGCTCTTGACTCTGACTATGCGGTAGCAACAGCAGCAAATCTGGCTGCCAGGGAAGTCCTTCAGCATCAGCACAAATCAAGGCTGTCCACAAGCTGAGTGCTCCTGCCAGCCCGGCCATCTGAGGACAGCCACACGCCGCCTGCGGCACTGCCAGGACCTGGCGCCCTCGCTGCCAGTCAGCCCGTGGCACCTTTCATGCTCCCGCCTCTCCACCGAGTTCTCCAAAAGCACAGCTGAGGTCAGACGCCACGAGGAGAGCCGAGACGCAGCCCAGGGAGGTGCAAGGCCCAAGCCCTCCTGCACGGTGTGTGTGTTTGGGCGGGGGGGGGGTCCCCCGGGAGCTGGGACTGAGAGCCTGGGGCCATTCCTCACCTCCCTGGCACAGACCAAGTGCCTTCTCTGCACCTGGGCCTGTCCTGCGTGCTGGGGCACAAGGCGAGGAGGACAGAAGATGTTCTCCTTACAGAGCTTCTATTCCATCTCCAGGTCACGCAGCCCCTGGCTGCGTGCAGATGCCTCCATCCTGCCTCTCCTGGCGCACAGGGTGCTCCCGTGGGAGTACTCCTCTCCCCTTGCTGTGCCCCTCGTGGAGGACACACCAGCTAGCCAAGGGAGTCCGCACGGACTAGTCCAGTTAGCCAACCATCTGCAGTCCTCACAGAGAAGCCGCGACCGACCGCACCCTCGCACTAAGCCGCCTACTACCCGCACCCCCTTCCCTCCACCAGGAAGTTCTACCCTCCCCCCCACCTGGCATTTACTGAGCTGGGACCCGGAGCCGGCCACGCACTAAGTATTTTCAGTGATCACTTATCAGTTCAGTAGCCTTCACTCCGAAACCAGAAATATCCCTCTCAGTGTTTTCCATGTGAGGAAACTGAGGCCCAGAAGGGCAAAGCAGCTTCCCCAAGGTCACAGAGCAGCAGCAGGCAGGCTGCGCCAAAGCCTGTGCTCAGAGCCCAAACTCTGACCTAGCTCTCCCTGCCTCCCCCTCACCACCAACACCACTGAGACCGGAGAGCCTCGGGGAGAACTCGGGGTTGGGGGTGGGGGGGGTCAACATTGCACCCAGTGAGCTCTGTGCACAGAAGCGCTGTGCACAAGGACAGGGAGAGGCTGCTTCTGTGACAGACAGAGTGCCGGGAGGCAACGCAGGGCTGGTCCTGACAGCAGAAAAGAGGATGGGGCGGTCCAGCTGTGCAGGAGGGAGAGGGGGAGGGAGGGGATTTCACACAGAAGAAAGGCCCAGAGGCTGGAAGAGCGTTCAAGGTGAAGTGAAACTGTCCCAACTAGATTCAGTAACACCACCTCTGAAACACCCCAGGACCCAAACCCTATTCCCCTATGCCCTCAGCCCACCAGGTGGACCCCAAATCAGTGTCAAGTGCCTGTCTCCATAGAAACGCACCCAGCACACCCTCCACTCTGGACCCTCAGGCTCCGATCCCAAGCACATTTTGAAAAACAAGGCAAGGCAAAGCTGGCATGATTCGGAGTTTCAGGCCTCCTGCCTCGTTTCCTATAGGCTCAGGCACGGAGCTTATTTGCATGGTTGATTGGATAACCAATTACAGAGGGGAATATTTTTAGGTCTTCAGCTCAAAAACAACCCAGGGAAAGCATAGTGTATTTCCTCGTAGGCCTGCTGCCACTGCCAAGCACAGCATCAGGCCAGGGAAGGGGCAGGAAGAAGAGCCGGGAGTGGCTGTCTCCTCATTAAGTGTGGCGGACTCCAGAGCACATGCACCTGTTTGGAAAGGCGAGCAAGAGACAGTGTGCATGCACGCCCGTGCACCTCTGTGCAGGGGGAATGAGGAGAGGGAGGCAGCAAGAGGCAGACGGGAAGCATCAGACTCCTCCCATGCCCTGACCTTCCCACAAGGTTGCCCCTTCCTCATCCTCACCAACAGGTCCCAGGCCACATCCACAAAGAGGAGTACTGATCCCAGAGTCCTGGCATAGAAACACGACCACATGAAGGTGGAGGGCAGCTCCAGACCAAACAGAAGTCAAGGTCTGGATACAGATGCCAACGATGAGGAGAAGGCACCGTGCCCCAGCCCTCCCGTGTACACCATCCCTCCTGCTAACAATTCACTCACACCCGCACTGTCCCTACAGATCTCACAGCAATGCTGCAAGGTCACTGGAGAAAAATTCAGAAGGGAAAGATGTGAAAAGCATGATCCCGTCCAGACCTCCCACTCTTCAGATGGAGATTCAAAAATCCAGAGAGAGGGAAGGATTTACCCAAGGCTGCACATCCAGTCATGGAAGAAAGCAGATGACATAAGCAAAGGTGAGCATCAACAAGGCAGCCATAAGAGAAAGAGAGAAATCACGGGAAAGCTGGTATTGGTCCAGGGTCAAGAAAAGCAGTCAGCACCCATCACTCGGAGACGGCTGGCCAGCTGAAAGGTAGGATGGCTTCCTCAAGACTCCATGATGGCACCAGGAAGATGGCATTCTGTTTTATAGGAGGCAGCAGGTGCTCTGAATCAGAAATGGATGTGTGGCACGGTCTCTCATAGCCAGAATGCATGGAACCAGGATTTAAGGGGTGCACGTGCAGGAGGCTCCTCTTACCATTACATCTAGTAACCAACTCACCAGGTGTCTGATTCCCATCTCAGCAAGTGGGGTCTGCTGGTTTGGAGACTTTAGTCCCCAAGGGAGGAACGGTTCCCCCAGGATACACAACCATGATTTCACGGAATCTGAATGTGAGATGACCACCTGGACGGTTTAGCCCCTTCATGCCGCTGGAGCAACAAGCACAATAAAGAGGAGAGGGTGTTCATCTCTTGGCCATAGGAACTGATTCTGGGTAGTCGGGGGAAACTGGGTTGCTTTTACACAACGGAGGCCAAGGAAGCAGTGTGGAAACCAGATGGTTTTCTGGGGCACCTCTTTGTGTTCCATGCTCTATAACGAAGGCTAATAGGAAATGCCAGTAATCCAAACCAGGCAGGAAAATGAGGACTCGGACCTTCAGGAAGGTAGGTTAAGGTCACTCCACCAGATTAAAAAAAAAAAAAAAAAAAAAAAAATCCCAACCCCCTGAGACCGTGGCTGAGAACAAGCAATTGCAGTCACAGGACCAATTTCAGAAATGACACGGGGACTATAGCAGTTTTGCATATTTTCTTCTTGCTGGTTATATGTGTATCTTTGTCTATGTTGATCATTTTCTTCCTTCTCCTTCCCATTTCTATTCTATGTACAAGTTATTGCAAGTGAACTTGAAGGACAATGCAGTCTTTAGGTAACAGGATAGTCAGTGGGATTGTGGCTGGATGCAAGGCAGGCATCATCAACAGGGTCAGAGAAGAATGCTGTGGCTCCTGGGACAGGCTTTCCTCATTTAGGAAAGCTGGGGGGGTGGGAGGAAACGTCTTCGCCTGTTATAGAGTGATATTATACCATAGGAGCTGAGGTTGCAGTCCAGTCTTCACTCGATTGTGCAGGAGATCAAGTGTAACAAGGCTGCTGTGGGCTGTGCTTCTAGCCACACTGCCTGGCTCTCCAGCTGTACACACACTCCCAGTACAGCAGTCCTTTAACTGAAGTGCGTGGACCATTCAGGTTTTGGCTGTCAAGTCTATCTTCTTGAGATTTTTTCTATATATTAATTGTTCCTTTCCTCACATGTTCTGCCTTTTTGGGGGGGCACGACTGAGTATTATCATTTCGCTTTATCTCTACCCTTGCCATATTAGCTACATCCATTTTACAAATCTTTTCCGGATAGTAGATCTTTTATATTTTACACACATTTACCACTTCCAAGGTTCTTCATTTCTTTGTATGGATCTAAGTTTTCATTTGAAGTCATTTTCTGCCCGTATGAAGACTTTCCTTTAATGCTCTCTCTCTCTTTTTTTTTTTTTTTTTTTAAGATTTTAGTTATTTGACGGAGGGAGAGAGATCACAAGCAGGCAGAGAGGCAGGCAGAGAACAGAGGGGAAGCAGGCTTCCCCCCTTTAGCAGAGAGCCCAATGCAGGGCTCAATCCCAGGACCCTGAGACCATGACCTGGGCTGAAGGCAGAGGCTTAACCCACTGAGCCACCCAGGAACCCCTAACTTTTTGTTTGTCTGGTCATCTATTTTACCATCACTGGGGCAGATGTTTCCACTGGATATAGAATTCCAGATTGTGGGGCGCCTGGGTGGCACAGTCGGTTAAGCACCTACCTCATGATTTCAGCTCAGGTTATGATCTCAGGGTCATGAGATCAAGTCCCAGGTTGGGCTCTGTGCTCAGCACAGAGTCTGCTTAAGATTCTCTCTCCCTCTTCTCCTCCTGCTGGTGCTTCTGCACATTATCGCTTGCTCTCTCTCTCTCAAACAAACAAATCTCAAAAACATTCTAGACTTGACAGCTTGTAGCATTTTAAAGGTATTACTGCATTATCTTCTGGCTTGTATTGTTTCTGATTAGGAATTTTCTCAGAATCTGTTTACAGAATAGGTCTTTTCCCTTCTGTTCTTAAGAGTTTCTGTTTATTTAAGTTTTGGAGTAAAAAACTGATACAATGTGAGCTTTTCTTTGTCGCTTCTTCCCCTTCAGATTTATTGAGCATATGTGGGTTACTATTAAATTTCCAAAGTTTTCAACCATGAATTTTTTTTTTAAGTCTTTTTCTATTCTACTTCAGTTCTCCCCAGATGCACACACAGATTCAGCGTCATCCAGATCAAAATCCCATGAAGGCTTTTTTTGGTCGAAGTTCATGAGCTAATTCTGAAATCTAGATGAGAATATAAAAGACCTAATAGAAAGCTAAAGAATGTATCCTACCTAGTTTCTGGACCTAATATAAAGCTACAGTCATCAGGACAGAGTGGTTTTTGCATAAGGATAGACCTATTGGTGGAAAATAAAAAGTCCAGAAATAAGCCCACGCACATATGGTCAACAAACTCGAGACTAAAGAACTAAACAGGTAAAAAACAGCATTTTCAGTGAACAGCACTGAAACAAGTCAGTACCCATGTAAAAACATGAACTTCAACTCAAAACAGATCATAGGCATTTGTAAAAGCTAACATTAGAAAACTTTTAGAAGAAATGGGAGAAACATGTTTAAATCATGGGTAAAATGTTCCTGACTTAGAAGGAATGAACCAAAGAGAAAAGTAGAATTGACTCAACAAAACAAAAGATGTCCTTCCAGAGACACCATTAATGACATGAAAAAGCCACAGACTATGAACAGATGCAATTCACAGGTCTTCTAAGAACTTAAATACAGAATCTATGAACATATCTCACAGCTCAGGACAACGGCAGCCCAATAAAAATTGCACAGAAGATCTGAGCAGGCACGTTGCAACAGACAATCTAAGAATGAAATAGAAATGAAAGCCCTGATGATACATGACCCCATGTCCAAGAGAACAGTAAAATGAAAGATAGCCTGACAATAACAAGAGTTAGCGAGGATACAGAGCAACTGCAACTCACAAACTATTTCTGATGGGGATATAAAATTGTTTAACCCATTGGGAAGGCTTTGGCAGTTTCTCATAAGCAGGCACTTAGCACATACATTAGTCTGCATATCCATTCGTTGCAGCAACTAATGGCTTAAAACAACACAGATTTGTTAGCTCACTTCTGCCAAGTTCAGTAAGTCCGGCTGGTTTCTGTGTGTTTGTGGGTTGAAAATCAGGGTGTCAGCCAGCCCAGATGCTTATCTGTGGGCTCTTGCAGATGATCTGCTTCCAGACTGACTTGATGTGGGTTGTTCATGGTACTCAGCTACATATAGCTATAGGATGGAGGTCCCCCTTTCCTGGCTGGTTGCCAGTTGGGGTCATTCTCCTCTCCCCTAGAGGCCATCTGGGTTGCCTGGCTCATGGCCTCCTTTCTCCACATTCAACATCAGAAGTGGTGCCTGGTTCCTTCTCACTCTTTGACCTCTCCTAGAAGGGCTCTCACTGCCTCTTCCCCGCTTCATTTTCGGATACCTCTATGGGATCATCCTGGCTGCATCCATGTGGCCCAGGATAATCCCCCTGTCTTAAAGCCCGCTGATTGACCACTGTAATTTCATCTGCAAAATCCCTTTTGCTACATGGTAGCATTTAGAAATGCACCACGGGCAGCTGGAAATTATGGGGCCACATACCGGCCTGCCGTACCACAGGCACCAGCAATCCCAGTCTTGGCTATCTTTCCTAAGAGCAATAAAAATTTATCTCCACACAAAGACTAGTATAAAAATAGTCACAGCCGCTTTATTTGTAAAAGCCAAAACAATGTTTCCAGTGTTTGGACCCAAGTGTCCAACGGCAGGTAAGTAGATAAACAAATTGTAGTGTATCCACACAATGGAATGTCACCCAGCAATAGAGAGGACAAAACTCTGATGCACATACAAGAGGGCAGTCTATGAAACTCTAGGAACGCAAATCTAATCTGGAATCGTAAAAGGCAAATCGGCATTTGCCTTGGGTCAAGAATTAGTGGGGGGGGGGCGCCTGGGTGGCTCAGTGGGTTAAGCCACTGCCTTCGGCTCAGGTCATGATCTCAGGGTCCTGGGATCGAGTCCCGCATCGGGCTCTCTGCTTGGCAGGGAGCTTGCTTCCCTCTCTCTCTCTCTGCCTGCCTCTCTGTCTACTTGTGATCTCTCTCTGTCAAATAAATAAATAAAATCTTTAAAAAAAAAAAAAAAAAAAAAAAAAAAAAAAAAGAATTAGTGGGGGGACGGACTAGAGAGAGCACGGGGATCTTTATGGAGGGATGAGAATGATCTACAGCTTCACTGTGGTGGTGGTTACAGAGGCATAAACATTTATTGGGACTTTATCTGTATACCGTAAGTGTACATTTTATAGTACGTAAATTATACCTAAATAAATGAGGTGACTGGGCCTTCCCCAAGCACTTGTGGGAATCAGACCCCAAACCACACATAAGCTTTGTGATGGCATAGGAAGTCCACGGTCCCTGGCCTGATGCTGTGGCCCATAACCAGACCCCAGGCATCTGTCATTCCCAAGTCTTCCTTTCTGTCTCCCACCAGGGTGTATGGGCAATAATGCTGTTAAATGTAATTCACCATAACTGAAGGTAATTCATGCTGTCACAGGAGCTGAAACTGAAGGTCTCAGGAGCCAGAGAGACTGCTTACACTAATTGTGATGGGCATTTCTTCCCCTTTTCAGGGGTTCCCAGCCCTGGTATGGGGGTTCTTCATGTTGGGTTCAAGTAACCCCAACTGGACTTCTCAATTTCTCTTTTAACTTTTTCATTCAGTGAAAAATAACAAAAAGATAAAAAGAGACAGAAATCTTGGGAAATCTCAAATCAGCCAATTAGATGTGGCAGCAAAGTTGATTTCAGCACTGGGGACCTGTTATTAGATCCAAAAGGACCTGAACACTGGCTCAGCTGATGGCTTTCTTCAACTTCTGCACAGCCTTGCTGGTGTCTTCCAGCCTTTTTCTCCTGGGTCCATTTAAGAAACAGAGTAAGAGTAGAAACAAACAGGTCTAGGAGCTGTCTCCCCAGAGCCGTGCTCAGAGAATGATTGGGGTAGCTCTGGGGAGAGGGGGGACCATTTAGGAGAGCATGATGCCTTCTTCTCTCCTACTCAGCCCCAGGAGCCCAGGCCTCCAGGGGAAAGAGCGTGGTGCTCTAGAGATCGACACTGCAGACTCTGACCATAGCTAGCTCTGCCTTTTGTTGCATCTAATGTTTTCTTATCTTTGGAAAAGGGGAACAGTCCTGCCTCCTAAGGATGCTATGAACATTAAATGAGATATTCATAAACCTCCTCCGAAAATCAGAAGTAATAAGCTATGCTTTTGTCCTAAATATTTGATCGCCATGTTTTAAGGTGCTACAATCCCCACCATCCTCACTGCTTCCCCAATTTTGTTACCTGCCTGGCCCCTGAAGGCGTCCGAGTTCATGATCCCAGCAGAAAATTTTTAAATGTAAATGCTCTACATAGAAATCATTACTCTAGGTGGCGCCTGGGTGGCCTGGCTGGCACAGTGAGTTAAACATCTGCCTTTGGCTCAGGTCATAATCCTGGGGTCCTGCGATCGAACCTTGTGTCAGACTCCTTGCTCAATGGGAGTGACCCTCTCCCCACTCAGGCGTGCTCTCTCTCTCTCTCTCAGTCTCACTCTCAAATTAAAAAATCTTAAAAAAAGAAGTTATTACTCTGATTTGCATTATCAACAGCCAGCTAGCTACCTATCTTTTGGTGTCTTGATCAATTAGACAACTTTGATTAGTCTGCTCCTGGAAAGAGTGAAGTACTCTGAGGGGCCAGAAAATGATACTCAGTCTGTCTCCCCAGGAACTCCCACAGTGCCAGACACATGGGGAGCCCTCTCCGGTGGTCTCAAGTACACGGTTGCTGTCAACGTTTGGAAGGAGCTCCTGACCCGGAATTAGGGTTCTTACCTTGACAACTGCTATGTGGGGTATCATAGGTCATTTATTGCTAACAACATAGTATCAAAATCTCAATCCTCTATTATGTTTTCGGTTCTCTTTTAATCAGGTAGATTCAGAGTTACCTCTTAATGACTCGTCTTGCTTTTGGGTAGAAGAACACAGAAGAAAAAGGAACAGCATCACTCAGAGCTCGGGCAACTGGGGAAAACCAGCAATCTAACCACTACACTCCCATAGCCTGTAGTGAGGATCTGTACAGACAAACCATTACCACCAGGAGTGAACTCTGTTCTCTGACCTGCAAGAGATCTTCAGAAGGTCCAAATGCCTATGTTTCAGACCATGAAGTAGACATGATGGTAAATGTTTCTAGATCTTTATGTCTGGGTCTCTACCCCTGTAGAGCAAGTATCCCAACCTCCATCCAGGGGCGGAGCTGGCTCTCGCCTGCCAATACCAGGGCCATGTTCTGTACACATTATAGACAGTCCTTCCATATGCGTGGATGGCCGCGTACTGTTAACGAAGCCACCTCCTCATGCCCCTCTATGACAGCACAGCAGAGTAAAGCTCTTTAGTCCTATTTGGTGGCCAGGACCAACATAACCAAACCGGCTGCTAGACCCTGGTCCAAAGGCCGTCACTGGCCCATCCAAGCATCTCACTTAACTTTCATGATCTCCTCAAAGGCTTTTACAGACTTTTTAGCTGCATGTGCAGAGTCAGGGGGATGAGGAAGGGTTGGGTGACTTTGAAAAAGCTCTCCATTTGTAGCGTCTCCTTTCTCCTCAATAGCATGCCGGCCCCTCTTTCTATTTAGCACCTGTCCCCCAGCTTGCTCCCTGCTCCTGGACGGATGGGTCTGCCCCGACTCTCTACTCAACTCTGCTCCCCATCTGCTGGCGGGTCGTCCCAGTGCCTGCTCGCCTAATCTCTTGCACCTCTCCCTTCACCCGCAGCTGCCGCTTCTGCAAAATCCCACAGATCCATTCCAGGCCCACGTTCAGACACAGAGGAGTCTGGGGTCCCTGCTACACACCCGAATCCAAAGCTGCCTGCTTCCAAATCCCTTTTCAATGACACTCACTCCCACTCCTCACCCGGCTGGCAGACTCCAAGGTCACTTTACCCCATGGCAAGGGGACCAGTCAGCCAGTAAAAACTGACCTTGAAAAGAAACAGAGCCGGACTCAGCCCCAGGCTTTAGGTGTCTTTAGAGGTCTCGGCTTTCTTCCAGACAGAATTGCCTGTGTTGCCTTTCCCACGTCACCTCATGAAAATGTATTTACATGTAGACACCTGCTGTCAGACCTCTACTAAATCCTCCCGCCACTCGTTCCGTACACCCGACTAATCCCATCAGACCACCCAGGCCAGAGCTTCTCAAACACTGGTCCACAGACCTGCTGCACCAGCACACACACCTGGAGAGGTTTTTGTAAAATCACAGCTTCCTGGGTCCACCTTTCCCATGCCCTGCATCATTCTCATTCTACTGGTCTGGTGGGGCAGGGGGAGGGGCAACCAAAGGCTGTGTGTTTTGAGTTCCCCACAGACTTTCATACACAGCTAAGTTAGGGCATCGCTGCTTTGGGGAGCGCTTTCATGTCTGTTGGCTCTCCACCATCTCCCAGGGGCCACTTTTCGTAAGGCTGCATAAATCGCGATTATCAGCTACGGCTCAGGCCACACCACTGCCTCTCTTCACCTTTTGTCACTAAGAGGATTTGAATGCTATTTTGCAATTTATGAGGCATTCTCATTTGACCTGGAGAATTAAATGATGTAACAGCACGTCATCTATCCTATCCTATGTCCCAGGAGCTGTTCTGAGGGCTCTCCAGGTAGCAGGTCCCAGTCCTCATGACGACTCCGTGGGGTGGGCTCAGGATCACCTCTGGTTTTTACAGATGAGGAACCCGAGGCACAGAGAGATGAAGGAAACTATCCGAGGTCTTACCGCTAATACCGGAGCTGGCATTCAAACCCTGGCAGTCTTAGAACCTCTCTGAAAGCTTTCAATCACTCTGCTCTGCGGCCCTCAGAGCAAAGCAGGAGTGTGAGTCCCACTGCAAAGACTGAGGGGACTGGAAAACGTTTGAAGGTGGGAGTGCGCCTGCTCCCGGTGTCGGCTCCGGCCTCTCAGACACTCCCAAGTTCAAAACCACAGTCGGGAGCACAGTTCCGTTGGGTGTAAGTCTGGGCCTCCTCTCCAGACCCTCCCTACCTTCATGTCTCTACAGGTTCCAGCTGATGTTCCAGCTGGAACTGGCAAAGTCATGAGGCTTCCCCTCCCCCGCCCACCCCACCCCCAAAAAAGAGGGAAGGAAGAGCAAAGGGAAGGAAAGCAGGACCCATCAGCGTTGGATGGGCAGGGAGCTTCCCCAAGTCACAAAGCCGCGGAGAGACAGGTTAAACACAAGAACTCAATCTCAACGCTCACACCAGGGTCCAAGCATGACCTGGAGGCTGGTATCAACTTCTATTAACTGCTACTCTGACAATAAAAGCCATCCGCTCTGACCACGGAAGAGCTTCTCACCTAGTGAACGAGACTCGATCCAACCCTCATTCCAGAAGGGTTTGCAACAGCCAAGACAATTCAGGTGAGTAAAAACCGTTGCAATTTGGAGGTGGCAGAGGACGGAAGCACGACTTTTCTGCACCTGCTCTGCAAGCTGCAGCACGGTGTCGTGGTGAGGAGGACGGGGCTTCGGGCTCAGGAGACTCGGAATAAAATGCACTCTACCTGGTTGTGGGAGGTGAGAGCTGGGACAGAGCCAGGGCCCCAATCTACAATGGGGGTGAAACACCTCTAGCAGAGGGTGGCTGTAGAGATTCAATGAGTATGGAAAGTGCCTCCCACAACGGTTTGCACGCACTTCCATCACCTTCATCATCGTCACCAGCAACATAATCTCACGTTTCCCACGTGGAGTCAGGAATGGCAGTGACCAAGCTAGGACAGGACAGTGACTGCAGGGGTGACTGAGGTTTGCAGGGCTCTCTTCCCTGCTTTAAAATCACCCCAGCTATTTTTAGCACCCCAGGATTTCCAAAATCCTGGGATTTTTAGAATCCTGGGGTTTGTTTTAATCAGTCTCCTGCCTTCTCCCCTGTTACTAAACCAGTGGTTCTTAACCAGGGGCGCGCCCCAGAGCAGGACACATCTTGGGTAAAGTGGACAGGCTCCCAGCAGCAGGGGTAGATGAAAGGAGCATATTTAGTATTAGAAGGTAATTTCACAGTTTAAGACTTAAAACCTTAATACATAGGACAGGAAGCAAAGCTTGATCAAACCTTTGCTGATGGGACGTACAGAGAAGGAACACGACGACTGTCTTGCACATGAATGATCCTCACGGAGGCTGGGGTAGCTACAGAGGGCATGCACGGAACTTGAACCCGAAAGCAGGATCGCTATCTCAGCAGGGGGGCTGGCGTCTTTGCATTCATGACAAGAGGGTGTGACCTTTAAAGGTGTAGGGGGGCTGGATAACTCTACACGGTGTATGCTAGGGACGGTTTCCCCTCCTCACAAACCTATAGGACGCTATGGAATCCCAGAGCAGGTAAACCAGTGTGAGGGTCCTACACCCGCTAGGTGACAGCTGGGGTGGGCATGGGGCATACACGACATGTGTAGTGTGCACAGGTCGTCCACTTTCGTCATTCAGAACAGAATTCTCCAGGGAGTTGGGGGTTTGGAGCTATGTATCAAACAGGGGAGGTGTTTTCATATAATAATTTGTAGCCACTTTATTGCAGCTACAGAGGAGCAGGGACCCTATCTTTGTGTCTTTGCAGGCTCCTGCACAACAGTCGTGTGAATGGTGAAGGCAAGATGAACCCCACCATGTAGACAGGCACAAAACACATCCTGATAAACACGCATCTTGGAAGGCGGTATCTTGCAGTGGTTTCCAAGACCGCAGACCTGCTCCGGTACTAGCCGCATATCCCCACACAGCTCAGTCCTCTCGATACCTCAGTCTCCCCACGTGTCCTCACAGACCGTGAAGATGGGCACAAGGGGTGTTACGCACTCTGGAATCCCAAACTCAGCACAAGCTCTCCTGATCCCCAAATACTGGTTCTAACACAAAACAACTATTTAAGGGCCTCTGGGCCTCTCATTCAGCCAAGGGAGAAAAAGAATTAGCAAGTGTCTCTGCTCTTTCAACCAACGAGAAAACGGGAAGGGAAGGCTCTCTCCGGAGCTCAGAGCTTCTCAGAAGAGGAAAGAAGGAATAACCGTAGGATATATGCAGAGGGAAGAAAGCTGATGAGTAGGTCACGTCCTAGGTGGACGTGCCGGTGTTGATAAAGGACAGAGGTCCCGACCAAAAGCCACCGCAGGCCCCTGGGTTTCTGAATTCACCAAGCTGGCCCCGGTGCCTGTCAGTACCTCAGAAAATCCTCAAAATTTCTCAGGGCTGAGAAACCAATTTCTTCCACGCCTGGGTAATTCCAAAGCAACTAAATGGATTGCTTCATCTAGCTGCAAATAAGCATGAGAAATTTCAGCCTGATTAGTTTGTCTGAATGTATAAATGTCTGAAGGCAGGCTTTCCGAATGAGGACGGACACAGAGCACCAAGATGGCGGTGGGCTTGTGCCTACAGTACTGGCCCGGGAAGCCGGGGGGGGGGGGGGGGGGACAAGGCTGGCTAGGGGCCCAGGTGTGTCTGCCCAGCGAGGGGAGGTTCAGGTACAAAGAGGAACTTCCACACACAGAGTTCATATGCAGCCTCACATTTTACTGACATGATTTAATGCTCACATTCAGTTAGAGGATATGACGATGCCCATTTATAAGTGAGGAAACGGGTTGGGAGATGTGAAGCAGCCTGACGTGGATCTGACCTAAACGTCCAAGCTCTAGAGGACTCCGTTACTTCAACACCAACATTTCTCAGTTTTTACTCCCTTTTAAAAATCAACAACAGGGGCGCCTGGGTGGCCCTGTTGAGTGGGTTAAACCGAGTGGGTTAAAGTGAGTGGGTTAAAGCCTCTGCCTTCGGCTCAGGTCATGGTCTCAGGGTCCTGGGATCGAGCCCCGCATCGGGCTCTCTGCTCAGCGGGGAGCCTGCTTCCTCCTCTCTCTCTGCCTGCCTGTCAAATAAATAAATAAATAAAATCTTTTTTAAAAACATAAAAATAAAAAAAAATAAAAATCAACAAAGCAAATGCTCTGCAAATGCAAAGACCAAAAAAAATCAATGTGATCTGTATCCTTGTTCTCACAGCCATTTCCTATCTAAAAATGGGTTCTCGGGAAATAATCACGGATATGCACGGCAGTCTCGCCACACAGACTCCCTGCGACGTGGCTTACGGTGGTGGAAACAGGACGACCACCGCGAATCCCAGCAACAGAACACGGTTAAATGGAGCCACCGTTTTGATGAAATTACGCAGCCAGCAAAGACAGATCTAGATCACACGACATGCCAAAAGGCATTCACAGTCCAGTGTTCAGTTTCACAGCGGTCTATTTTAAATGATCCTGTATTTTTTTTTTTAAAGATTTTATTTTATTAATTTGACAGAGAGAGATCACAAGTAGGCGGAGAGGCAGGCAGAGAGAGAGAGAGAGAGGAGGAAGCAGGCTCCCTGCTGAGCAGAGAGCCCGATGCGGGACTCGATCCCAGGACCCTGAGATCATGACCTGAGCCGAAGGCAGCGGCTTAACCCACTGAGCCACCCAGGCGCCCCATGATCCCGTATTTTTAAAATATATTCTTTCATCGGGTTTTCGTTTAGGTTTCCTGTACGTTTGGAAAGGAATACGTTTGACTTGAAAACATTTTAAGCGAGTGTGAGAAAGGAAATGCAGACAGAGCTGCCCCTTCAGGGGAACCAAAGATATATAGGTTTTTTAAAAAGTAAAAAGATCCCTTTCATTGGAAAACTACTTAAAATCCCATTTACATACATGTCCCTGTTTACCAGGAACATACCTGTGGTATTTTCTAAAAAGGAACACTGATAACATATCCAAATGTGGCCACCTAAAATGTATTTCATAACTGGCTAATCTGCTAGAGCCCTTGAGAACATTTTATGAGGTTTTTTTTTTTTTTTTTTTTTTTTTTTTTTGCGAGAAGGAGAAAAAGTGAGCAAGCAGGAGGGAGGGGTCGAGAGGGAGGAGCTGGGGGAAGGGGCTGAGTGCGGAGCCCAACGCAGAGCTCCATCTCAAGACCCTGAGATCATGTCCTGAGCCAAAACCAAGAGTCAGATGCTTTACCGACGAACAGAGCCACCCAGGCGCCCCCAAGAACATTTTCAAATGGCATCGGGTTTCTCAACTGTGCCAGGACCCAGAAAGATTCCCCCACGGTGACCTGGCTGTCAGCCGCAGAGCTGTGCAGAGAGCCGGTCTCCCAGGCCCAGGCTGTGCTGGGCCTTCACTCATTAAGTAGAAGTTCAATTCCTCTCACAGCGGCTGCCCCAGGGGTGCACTCTGCAATTCTTCTGAAGCAAGCCTTCCCTCTGGCTTTGTATAGAAGTAGCAGCAAGAAGAAATAAAAGGGACACGGTCTCAAGGACCACAGGCTTTTCCTCAAAACCCTTTAACAGAAGACATTCCAAAAACCATCTCTAAGATCTACTGTTTAAGCCTGCCAAGACTCATTAATAAAGCTTACTAATTCCTTACTAATTATGACTGGTGAGGGTTTAATACTGAAACACGCTACTTCCACCCGTCTTACGACCAAGAACCTAGTTTTCCAGTCAGAGCGGGACTAGTGTGAAGCAGAGGGGGAAGGAGCTCTGAGGGACAGTTTCCTCAGACAACACAGTCGCACCCTAGAAAAATGTATTCCTACATGATGAAAATCAAATTGCCTGAGAAAGGCCATACTGCAGAAGAATAATAGTAATTGAGCATTTTCCCCACAGTTATGGCCTTCCTCTCAGGCCTCTGGGAGGGGACATGCCGCTGTGTCATCTCAGACACGGGGACAGAAACAGGGGCCCACATGCCTCCTGCAGAAGCCTTCTTTGGCTTCTCACTAGCATCAGAACGGGTGGGTTAAACCTCTGCTTCTGGCTCAGGTCATGATCTCAGGGTCCTGGGATCGAGCCCCACATAGGGCTTCCTGCTCAGTGGGAAGCCTGGTTTCCCCTCTCTCTCTGCCTGCCTCTGCTTACTTGTGATCTTGCTCTCTCTGTGTCAAATAAATAAACAAATAAATAAAATCTTTAAAAAGAAAAGAAAAAGAGGCTCCCAGCGCCCATGACCGTGCCTGTCACACACACACTCAAGTTTGCGGAGAAACAAGGGCTTCTTGGAGACTGTTGTTCTCCTCCGTGTGAAGACACCGGCATCAACTGGACTTTCTTTTGCTCCTAAAAGCATTTCTTTTGGCATCAAGTCTGCATCACCCTCCTGCCTTGAAAACCCTGCCCTGGGGCCCCAAGCAGCCTTCGCCGCACACCCTGGCAGGTGCTACCAGGCTGCGTCGTTTTCTTTCCTTCAGCAGGTGGTGCTCCGGGAAGTCCTCTTCTCGGTTCCCCTGCTGCCGTGAGCCTGTTCAGACTAGGGCCCCAGCGCCGGGAACAGCAGCCACCGCCCAGGCGCTAGGTACTCCAGCCACACCTGTGGAAGTGGTTGACAGAACTAATGGAAGCACGTGGTATTGAGGAAGTCTGGCTCTGACTTGCTGTCCGGAGGGTCAAGTAGCCAAGAGTGTTAGCGTGACTTTGTCCCCATCCTCGGTTGAGACGGAGACAGCTGCCTTTCAGACCAGTTAGGTGATTTCAGACGCTCTACGGTGACACAACACACACACAGCTTGACGCTGCTCTCTAAGTCTCGTTACTAACACGAACCAGACGTCGTCCTCAGAAGTGAGGGCCTTGGGGCGCCTGGGTGGCTCAGTGGGTTAAAGCCTCTGCCTTTGGCTCAGG
The DNA here is from genome assembly GCF_030435805.1 of Mustela lutreola. Lineage (NCBI taxonomy): Eukaryota > Metazoa > Chordata > Mammalia > Carnivora > Mustelidae > Mustela > Mustela lutreola. Next base: position 22,717,121 of record NC_081291.1, on the reverse strand, counting down.
TCATGGTCCCCCGGTCCTGGAATCAAGCCCCGCATCGGGCTCTTGGCGAGGAGCCTGCTTCTTCCTCCTCTCTCTCTGCCTGCTTCTCTGCCTACTTGTGATCTCTCTCTCTCTCTTTCTCTATCAAATAAATAAATAAATAAATCTTAAAAAAAAAAAAAGAAGAAGAAGAAGAAGAAGCGAGTCCTGTCTTTCTGCCTCCGTGCGCGCCCAGGCGCGCCCCCTCCCCCCGGACTCCTCAGCCACCCGGACTGCGCCAGGCCTGGTGGGCTCTGCTGCTCAACTGAATTCTTGCTCCTCTGACTTCAAAGATTCCACCTTCCTCACACCTTTGCTTTTTTATGCCTTCTAAGAACAGCGGCAGCTCCCTGAAGGACAGGTTCAAACATCATCCCTCCTGACTGAGGCTCCTGCGGCGGAGGCTGGGACGGCAGCCGTCTCTGCCGGTGACCGAGCTGCGCGAGCAGCACATGTGGCCACGTCTCAGCCCAGGTCAGGCGAGTCGCCGCCTCCTGTCCACCTGCTGGGGTTGGGGTGGGGGGTCCTGGTGAGGAGACTGGGCAGCGAAGGGAGAAATTCCTGCTGCTGGGCAGCCTCGGAACTCCGCCCCTGTCGTACCTCAAGGCTGAAGGACGGCAGCCACCCTTCTGTTCCTCTCTCCTCCCTCACTGGCTCGTGACTCCGACCCCGATAGGACGGCCCAGGGAATTCGACCGTCCTCAGGGTGAGGACAGCAGAGCCTTTCATACAGAGCTACACGAAGCAAACTTTCCTACGAGAGCTCTTTTTCCCAGCACGACAGGTTCAGCGGCTGAGGAGTTTTACAGAGATCCGCTTCATCCGGGGTTCTCGGGGCTTGAATTCACGTCTCAGAACATCTCCCGCTGATTCCGTGAATGCGCGTGTGCCTTCCGCAATGTGCCTAACTTTTAAAATACGGTACACACACGATACTGTGTTGAAATCCGAAAAAAAAAAAAAAAAAAAAAAGCTGACATTCGCAAGAAGTGTTTAAAGTGCTTTGGTTTTGTTGGTAAAGGACGGTTCTGCAGTGCCAAGAACTCGCCAGAAAGAAACCACACTGGCTTCAGGTAGATTTCCTCCAAGGAGCGTACCACCTATACGCGTACTGGGAGACAGCGAAGCAGGAGGCATCTGGAGTCATTTAATCCCATGTACGCTGCAGCCTTTTTGCTTATGGGCCTTCCCCATAATTAGGCAGGTGACCTTCTGCTAAAATGCAAGTAACTTCCTTCCTCTTATGACTTCGTTCGTTCAACTTCCTTAAGCTCATGAGAGACTGGAGGTGACACCACATAAACTGTGTCCCTCTGCTACTCAAAAACGCTCAGAGGACTCCCCATCTAACTGAGCATCAAATCCAAGGCCCTTTCAGAGCCCACGAGGTCTGGTCCCCCTAGCAGTGTCTCCACCCCTTCCGCTGGCCGAGCTCAGCCTCTCCGCTCCAATGGCAGGTACCTCCTCGAGATCTTCCCAAGACGGCATAGGCATGCCCCTCTCCTCAGGGCCTTGGTACTTGCTGTGCTTTCTGTCTCAAATATTGTGGGGCGCCTGGGTGGCTCAGAGGGTTAAAGCCTCTGCCTTCAGCTCAGGTCATGGTCCCGGGGTCCTGGGATCGATCCCTGCATCGGGCTCTCTGCTCAGTAAGGAGCCTGCTTCTCCTTCTCTCTGCCTGCTACTCTGCCTATTTGTGATCTATCTCTCTGTCAAATAAATAAATATTTTTTTTAAAACATCTTTAAAAAAAATGTTGTTTCCTCGGATACCTTTAGGCTTGGTCCCTCACCCCATTCGGTCCCTGCTCACATATCACTTCATGGAAGAAGCCGCTCCTGGCTACCCAAACCATGGACTACCAACACCTACTATCTCCTCATTCCGTCGCTGCATTTCCCTGACCAGAGAGCAAGCTCCGTCTACGGGGAAGAGAGGCGGTCTCTACCGTCGGACTCTTCCCACCAGGTCGAAACTCCAGTAGCATGGGACCCGGCCCTTTTGGTTCGCTGCTGCTCCGTGGTGCCCAGGTGAGTTCTCTCCTGCCACACGGGAGGTGAGCCCTCGAGCTCCTGCCCAGCTGCCGAAGGAATGAGAGCAGGGACACCTTTGTGTAGAGAAAGAGCAGCCGTTCCTGCAAACGCAGGGAAAGGGAAAGAGGGGAGGGGGTGGGACAAGATCCTGTCACCCAGTTGTACCAGAAGTTGATGACAAAATATGCTGAGTGACATGGTATTTAACCAGCCTCTCGGGGTCCACCTGGCATGCGGGTATCAGAACATTCACACCAGAACTGGGTCAGTGAGCTTCACCTGGATGCCGGAGAGGACTGGCATGCTTCCTCTGTTTTGTGGGGCTCCCAGGGAAGAGGAAATGGCGCGTCTGCCTTCAGCGGTTTAGAAGCTGAGCGTCAGAAAACAACAAACGAAGGCCAATCACCCCAGCACTGAATGGAGAGAAGAGCGCATACAAAGTCGCCAGTCAGAGGACACCCCCCGGGGGCCAGCGAAGTCAGTCCTAAAGGCAGTGGTGGACATGAGGCTGGCTTCATGGAGAGATCTAGAGTATCCCGAGTAGACAAGAGGAGAGGAGGAAGTACACAAAGAGGCGTTTGTTCCAAGTGCAGTAGAGGGAGAGACGCTGATCGCCCAGGGATGCCGAGGGTGAAGGGGGGATGGCAGGAGGTGGGAGTGGAGACGCTGTCATACAGGTGACCGGGCTTGTGTGCTGTAGGCTCAAAAGCCAGCATCCCACACCTTCTCAAGACCTTGATTTCCAGCCAAAAGCCTCCGGGTAAGATAAGCATAGGAAGCACACAGCAGTAGGCTCATACATCCCCCCCCCCGCTCTGCCCCCATCCCCCACCGTCGAGGAGAACAGCTCCCACACTTCCTGGAGACTCACCCACACCAGCATCAGCTCTCTGGGTCCTCTCAAGACCAGGAGGTGGAGACAAGGATCTCCTAGATGAGCAAACACGCTCTGAGCAAGAGCCTGACCCCAGGTCATCCAGCGGCAAGTGGTGAGGTCCGGATTGAGCTCGGGCAGCTTGGTCAAGAGCCTGTGCCCCTCAGGAATACCTCACCAGACCTCCCTGAGGACCACAGGGACTTGGGAAACCAAAAATCGGGATTGTCACGGTAAGAAGAGATTCGAGTCGCTTCTGAATAGAAGAGACAGTCTGAAACAGGACATCTGGACGCCACTGTAATAGGATCTCTGGCATGTTTCATGGGTGTGAAGGAACACAGGTCTGAAGTGAGGGCTGCCCTGGGAAGTCTGGGTGTGGTCAAGACCCCTGGGCCGGGTCTCGAACACAGAAACAAGTCATGACCCTGAGTGTGGAACAGACAGAGTGCCAAGACAGCACCCAGTAGGGCAGATCCTACCACAGCCAGGCAGGCCAACAAGGCCCCCTATGAAGCAAATGAGGACTTGGGACCTGAAGAAATGGACAAAGGCAGGAAAGGACAACCCAGGGAGCTGGAACAGTGTTTGAGGAGGCTCTGAGGCAGGAAGGAGGTCCACTCAGAACAGCAAAGGCTAGTGTGGCCTAGTGGCTATGAACAAGATGGAGGGGAGGGTGCGAGGGGGGTGGTCAGGCCGCCAGGGCCAGAAGAGCTGGCTGGATTCACCCAGGGCTGGGAACTTCCTGGGAAGATACAAGGGAAGAGGCAGTGATTTGAAAGTTCTGGACTCTGATCCAAGGAGGAATGCCAAGGTCTACACGGATTAGGGAGGAGGGGAAAGAGGTCCCAGGGCAGTGCTAGGCAGGCGAGGCGGGACAAGTGCAGGGTGCCGAGGGAGAGGCTTGGGGGCTAGAAAGTCATCTGTGGCCACAGACCCAAGGTGTCACAGAGGAGGAGGAGGAGAAAGTCCCTGGAAATAAGCGACCAGAGTGTGCTGAATGGGCCTCCATGCAATTGAGCCCAGACACATAGAAAGGAAAATGAGAAGCTGGCGGCCAGGGTCATCAGGGAACCAGGGGATGAGCTGAACAGGGGGCAGGTCAAGGTGACCCTGAATCAGGGGAAGGGTGCTTGACTAGAATAAGCCAGTGGGGACGAGACTGACCTTGACCCACACACATCTGTCCTGCCTCCACAGACCTGCTCAGTCCAGGCCACCTCACAGCTGCAATGCATCCAACATGCTGCAGGACAGGTGTGCAGTTAGGACAACGCTGTCACACAGGAAGCACACAATCTGTCCCTCCAGGGGAAAGGCACACGCGACCCAGCCCCTCCCACATGCAGCCCCTGTGAACCCCCATTCCTGCACACGAGAAAGGCGTGCAGATGCTCTCTCCTGAACTCTTTCCACCCATTGTCCCTGAAGCACCACCCTCTTTCTGTAATCTCCTCGTTTCTAAATTATGCTGATGAGGACGGGGCCTCGCGAACACCATTAATAATGAAATACAAGACATGGAGTTCATTTGATAAAATATTCATTAAAGATGTAATTAAATTGGAAAAAAAAAAGACACAGATTTCTGTATGAGGGAAAACCCTGCAGATCGGAAGAATCGCATCTGTCACTGTTCGGAAGCTTCGGTAATCCCCCCGGTGACGCTGCGCAGGACGGAAACGGACATGAAGGGGCAGAGAAATGAAACACGCTCTCCAAAAACCGTGAACACGACAAAACTTAACCAAGAACTCCTGTCATTTTCTACTAGAAGAGATCCCCCCACACACACAAAGGAGAGCAGAATTTACGTTTTAGGTAGATAGTACATATATCTAACTGTATAAATCCCAAGTAACTTAAGATTTCCAATTCGTAGAATGATTTCTCAGGAGCATTAAGTAACTTAAGATCAGAAGAAGTCTGGTTAAAAATTCATACCTCAAGAACTAAATAGATTAAAAAAAAAAAAAAATGGTGGCCAGGCCTATGGCACTGGTCTGCCCACAGGTCTTTGTGGGTAAGTTGAGGCTCTACTGTGGGTGTGGGTAAGTTGAGGCTCCACTGGCTGACCTCTGTGTGCCCTCTGGGCAAAAGTTCCCTGAGTCTGCCAAAAAGACTGTAGAACAGGGCTGTTCCGTGAAGCCCTTTCTCTACTCTGCAAGCAGAAGGAGCAGCTCCCTCCTCTACGCTAACCCCCTCCTCACAGGGAACTCAAAGGAAGCAGAGCTCATCCCTGGCTGCGTTTATCAGTGTGGGATCTACCCAGCGATGAGCCTGCCAGCCCCGGGCTGCAAGCAGGTCTCAGGCTGAGTCAGGCTTCTGTCCCTGTGGCAAGCGAGGACAGAGGCAATGCAGGGCCCTCAGCCAGCCCTGACGAATGAGTCAGTGAGTGAGTGAGCGCGTCTACCCCCCAGTCATCAGAGGCCACCCCCCCAGAGGGGCTTCCTGTGGAAACCTGGGGAGGGCACACTTTTGAGGGTTTCAGTAGGACAGGCCAGAAGCTCTTGCCCCAGCAAGTCCAGAGTTTTGGCTGAACCCACCACACAGTGTCTCAACAAGAAACCGTCAAAAAACATATCCTCTATAAAAACAATGAGGGCAGCCTCTGGATACTTAACCGAAGAATCCACAATCTGCAGATACTATAAAGGTCTTCCAGAATATTTGGTTGTGCAGGGTTACCACAGGGATGTACTGCAGTACACCTGGGCAGAGCAACAGGCTGGACAGACCCGGCCATGAAGAAGTGGCACCACACACCCCCTATATGCCTTCCTTCCACCAGCCACTGGTTATGAAATTAATATGGCTCCGGATGCTGCGATCATCTGTTGGTTCTGCTCTCCTACTGGACTTGCCTTTGGCATTCCAGGGCCTTTCCGGGGACCTGAGGAGTAGCCTTTACTAAACTGAATCCAGACCTGGTAATAATGCCCTCAAAGGTCTGGCTCCTGACGCAGGCCTTGAGTGAAACATCCTCTCCGCAAGTGTGGTCAAAATGAGAAAACACAGCATTCGGTGGCCTAACCCGTTTCAAGTACTCTCTTTTGTGTCTGCGGATATCCAAAATTCAAACCATCTGCCCGGTTTTCTCTACCAAGCTCCAGCCAATGTGTCTAAGTTCCCTCAGGTGTCCCCACTTGGATAATTAACAGGCATCTCAAACTCAGTCTGTCCCAAACACAGCCCGTGATCCTGTCCTCTCCCCCTGAGCTGGCCTTTTCCCCAGGGGTTCCCTAACCCAGAAAACAGACCTACCCCTCATCCATGCCCAAACCCTCAGGGTCTATCTTTGCTTCTCCTCCTCTTCTGCCATGACAAAACAATCCCAAACTCTCTCTGGTCCCCTCACCAGTCATTTCTCAATCTGTCCCCTTCTCTTCATCTCCACCATCCCTACCAGTGTCCACATCACCTTATGTCAGCCCCCCCCCCACTGCCTGAGCAATTCCAGCACCTGAGTGGCCAGGCTGCTTGGTGTCCCTTGCCCACCCGTCAGCAGACCTCCACCCAGTGACCAAGGTAGCCCTCTGCTCAAAACCCTTCAGTGGCTCCTCACAGCCCTTAGGACCAAAACAAAGCCCTTGCCCTGGCTTTGAAGGCCCCCCATGATGTGACCCTGTGGTCCTCAACACCGTGCTCCAGCTCATCCAGCCACGTGAGTCTCCATCTGCTTCCCTCAACACACCACACCCCAGATGGTCTTCATTCCTCTTCAGCTCCCCCTCCACGTCCACTGTCTCAGGGAAGCCCACCCTGACTCCTGAGACCAGGGTAGGCCCCTCATCATATGCCCCTTCTACCTGTCTTCTACTTGTCCCTGTATCCGTCTCATGTCTTCTCAGGTAGATCATTAGCTTTGTGAAATTAAAGAATAAGACCACACTGGTGTTATTCTGAGCTAAAGAATCTGGGTTCATTCAGTTTGCGTGTTCACTAACTGGCCAGTAACTTTGGGCAGGATCCTTATCTTCTCCAGATCTTGGTTCTTTCATCTGTAAGATGGAAATATTTAAATATGCGCTTGTCTAATCCAGATGGTTTCTGGAAAGGACAGGACAACCGAAGTAAGGACAGTCTAAAATTTGTTAAGCTCTTTACAAAACTGTGAAGGATTTATTATTGTTGCTTTTCATGATACTGACAGTCTCTGGTGCTTGTTAATACTTTTGGTTGCATACGATGACTTTAAAAAAAAAAACAAAAACCCTGAAGTGGATTAAGTTTGCTTTGGGATTTTTTTTTTTTAATGATACCCATTCTTATCATTATAGGGTATCACAAAAAACTGGGTAAGGAATCATTGCCTCCGAGATAATCAAGAAAAGCGAAGTAGGAGACATGGAGGCTACTGATAAACCACAGGATATAACCCATCGGAACAGGGAGCCATCTTGTCTTCCAAGAGGAGAAAAACCCAGAACAGAGGCCAGGAAAAAGTCAGTGGGAAAGGCCTCCTCTCTCTCCTCTGCATGAATTCCTCTGGCTAATGTCCTGGCCACAGGGTTGTCCCTATTTTACCAGGAACTGAGACCTTTCCCTCCTCTGCCCAAGGGGTTCACTATGTGGCAAGGTTGCTCAGAAGAGTTCACTCTCCAAGGTTTTCCAGAAGAGTGAGCATCCTGGCCTATTCCACACAGATCCTACATGCAGTATGGGGGTTCCTCTGGTCCCAAACCACAGCTGATGAGGAAGAGAACAAAGAAGTGGAAGGTTTGGAGGTGGGAACTCAGGGTCGGGGCTTGGACAGGTCTTGGTGACTTTGAATGTTCTTACCTGGGCCCTCTGACCTCCTGCCTGTGTAAGCTTCAGTTTCCTCCTCTGTGGAGCAAGGAGAACATGGCTTACCAGGCCTCCTACCCCAGGCAGCTGTCAAGGTCACCCAGGAAGGTGTAGATGCCCTTTCAGAAGGGACAACCCTGCATGCTTGTACCTAGGCATCTAGACGGCTCTCCCCCGGGCAGGAACTGGCTGCAGCAGGCTAAGTCTCAGCCCCCAGACCCATGGGAAATCCAGCTCCCCCAGACAAGGTCTTCACACACGCTCCGCCTCAAATCAGGTGTTCAGTTCATGTGACACCAAGAGAAGCACATTCAGGAGATAGAGTCACAAAACAGGCTTTGATGATGCTGTGATGAAAATAGGTTAACCTGCTTTAAGATTCAAACCTGGCCTCATCCCAGAGTCCGATTTTTTTTTTTTTTTAAGTCAAATCTTTTTTTTTTCCCCCCTTTAAGACAATGACTATTTTTCCAGCATTAGGACTGTAAGTGGGCCAGCCACATCTGTTAAGAAGCCACTCAATGCCACCCACTGTGGATACACACCCCAGCCTGACTCCCAGGACCCTGGCTCCCTGAGTGCGAATCCGTCTCAGATGACAGACAACAGGCTCGGGAGGGACACCACCCCAGAGACTTTCCGGGCAGGCGGGAAGCCGTGCTCAGTGCTGTCAGCCCTGTGTGTCACCTTCCTAGCTCTATTAATTAAGCTTCGTTTATGAGGCAAGCATTCCAGGAGCAGTGGAGGTGTGAGGAGACAAAGGCGGGTGAAGACGGCAACTCTGACCCACATTAAAAATGAATAATGAATTAGGCAGCTGAAATTGACACATCCCCCTCCCCTCCAAGTTTTAAAGAAGTGGAAGTATAAAGAGAAGGCATGAATTAAGCTTTTCATTCTTCAGAAGAGCCTGGAGCACAGACACACTTTGGGGATCTTTGACTATTGAAACATTGTACTTTTTTTCCCCCAAGTCCTTCCCACCACACCCAGAACTAAGAGCCTCTCAGCGAGGAGTCTATGCAGCCTGGCAGAGCGGGAAGGCAGGCACACTTTGCAGACACATTCTGTTCAGTCTCTCATTAAGCAAATACAACAGGACTACCTTTCCAGCAATCCACTGACAAACCAATCTTCCCATCTTCCAAGAATGTCTAAGAAGAGATCGTCTTTGACCTTCAAGAAGTTTACAGTTAAGCTGCGGAACAAAACCCACAAGGCAATACAAACCACGAGAAGGCAATCAGAGATGAGCTCCCTGACAACTGGGACCGAGTCTGCTTTCTTTCTGCCTTCCTGTCCGAGGGCCTAAAAACGATGGTTGGCAGAGGATGAACAGGCAGATGATGGACAGAACCAACTGGATGTCGAAGGTGGAAACGTTCTTTAATGGTAATGATTCTGCGGGTCTGAGATAGCAGGAAGAACATACGGACATCTCTCCAGAAGCAAGGGCATGGATCCAACGACATCCCCATCCCGCCCCCCCACCCCCAGCATGCAAATCAAAACTTCTTAGAACACCAGGTGTTAGCTTGCATTATAAAAAGCTCCCTGGAGGTAAGATGGGTGTGTATCTGTTCATGGTCTCCCATGTTGGAGATCAGTGACCACTGAGCAGGTGAGAATGGGGTAGGGGGAGTCGGGAGGCCGGGTGTGTGGGAGTGACAGCATGGGCTTCCGGATCCCACCTGGATCAGTGCTTGTCAGACTTGACTTGTCACCTGGAAGCACTATTAGCCATAGTCACTGTCTTCCTAAATGAGGCCCTTCGTGATAGAAACCAACTGATCTCCTTGTGCTTTCCCAAACAGGAAAAGGAGGACTCTGACAGAGTATAGAGGAAGCTGTGCTCCTGCCTCCGTCAGGACAAATGAACCTGGGGGTCAAATGACCTTGCCTGTCCCACTCCTTATAGCTCCCCGATGGGCCCCAACTTGCACACCTACTTAAGAGAATGCCAAGGCAGCTGCCAGCCGCCCTCCCCTCCCCCTGGCAGAGCTCCCAATTACAACCAGTACAGGCACCAAGCAGAGAGGCCCCAAGGAGGGTCCCAGCTGGTGGTTTTGCAGTCACGGGGGTCCTTCCACCGCCTAAGACACACTTGGGCTGCCGCTGGCACCAGTCATTCTCAAATCAAGGGGTAGGAGGAGATGAGGTTCCCAATCATGCCCCCATTTTGCTATAGGCCAGGAGGTACATTTGTGTCTAACCCTATACCTGTGGAGCACGGGGCTGAAGAGCCCTTCTGGGAGAAGACAGCTCGAACTGCACTTGTCAGATGCTAGGCAGACAGACCCAGCCCTCAGCGGCTGGTGGGAGGAGCCAAGACCCATCCCTGAGAGAAGGGAGGGACCAGGCAGGGAGACAGGCACTGGAGAGGTCTGCTCCCCACAGGGCCAGCCTCAGGATCCCACAAGTGGCCAACCGGCCTGAGATGTCCACCCGATCGAAGGCAACGCGCATGTGCGGTGAGAGCCCAGGTCAACACTATTGTATTTCCTAAACAAGAGTCACCATACGTGTCCAAGGCTGAGTTCTGGGCACGGTAGTAGGTTGGGGGTGGACAGAGAAAAGAACCAGACTCATTCCTGCCCATCAGGACCAGTCTAAAGAGATGGTTGAGCCATGCGTGAGAAGGATGAAGCCTCCAAACTTTCCCCCAATCACTTTACAGGATTTGAGTTTTGAAATAAATTGTCAAAATCCATTCACACACAAAGCTTCCTCTCCTTGAATATAAGGTGCATGTCCTCTTGAGGGTTACAGAGACCTCGGACAATTAGGGGTGGGGGAGTACCCACAGATACAAAATCATGCACATAATTTCAGGTAGGTCCCAGACACCTGAGTTCCCACTGGCAGGCTCCTAAGGAGGCCACAGACCCCAGGCCAAGAGCCCTGTCACAAAGGAAAGCTAGCTGCGCCAACTTGGACTATTTGTACCAACAGCACTGCTGCAGGGGTGGGGTGGGAGACCAGGTGTCCCCCAAGTCACAGCCTGCAAAGGGGAAGACTCAACTTGCCTCTACTGAGTGCCAGAGCTCAGGATTCCTGGAGTTCCCTCTTGGCTGACCCCAGCTGCTCACCTTCCTTACTCTCTGCTCTGGCTGCAGTCCTTTCTCCACAGCCTCCAAGGGCTCAAGCCTTGACCATCCTTTCTAAGTCAAGCTCAAATGTCCCTCCTTCAAAAGCCTTGCCTGCCCATCTCTCTACTGCTGGGAACCATGAGGAAGGCCTCCTGTCTCCTGAGTTCCCACTGGCAGGCTCCTAAGGAGGCCACAGACTTCCTTAGGAAGATCCAGAGCACTCTCTCTGCCCCTCTTCCGGGTCCCCCAGCCACTTTATCAATTGAGCTATCATTTTCCTATATACATGTCCCCTCTCTCTTCAGACTCAGATCCTTAAAGCCAGGGAGTTCCCAGAGGCAGACTCTGCCATAGGGCAGTAGCCTCACTGGGGACCTCAAACATGAAATCTTTGCTGGTCGAGGAGAGATGGCTCAGTCAGACAGCCACAGAAGGGGAGGGGACGGAGCTGCACACCTGTGACAGAGGGAGGGGAGGACCGCCTCTAAGAAGAAGGACCCTTCCCACCCGGCTTGAAAGGCAAGGCACGAGAAAGGTTAGAATATTTACATGAGCAGCACAGAAGAATATATTCCCACCAAGACTAGAACGTTAAATCCAGCATGCAGAGTCTGCACACCACACAAATGGTGATAAGCAGAGGGAACCCCCAGATGTTGATGAGCACAGGAGTCAGCATAATGTTGTGAGAACAGTCACAAGGCTCTCCTGGAGACAGCTGTTCCTAGACACCCAGATGCCATCCTGAGACAGAAGAACACCCACAAGCCTGGAGATGCGGGCAAAACTCACGGAGCACTGACTTATCTGCCAGATGAGTCTGGCCAACAGACCTCCAAGCATTTGTACTTTCACCCATCAGCAGGGCATGGAGGTGAGCAGGCCAGAAGACAGCAGGCAAGGTCTGGAGGTCCAGCTCTGCGATCATCCAGCCCTGGGGCCCTGGGCCAGTTTTTCTGCCCTGAGCCTTACTTTCCCTATATTTAAAATGAGGGTGTTCAAAATTATAGCTCAGAATCTTTCCAGTCCTGAAGTTCTAGAAATCTATTAAGTATTTAGCAAAATCCTGCAGTCTCACACCAAACTAGGCTCTAAGCCACTTACAGAAGAAATGCTAAGACAAGGCTCTTTCTTCTCATGTTATTGGTCTTTGCTATGGACTGGTTGTGCCTCCCAGAAATTCACATGTTGAAGTCCTACTACCCAGTGTGATGGTGTTTGGGGTCCTTGGGAGGTAGTTAGATCATGAGGGCGGAGTCTTCACGAATGGGGTTAGGGCCCTTGTAAGAGAAGACAGAGATGATCTCTCTCCCCTCTCCCCACCACCAGGTGAGGACGAAGCTAGAAGGACTCCACCTACATACCAGAATGCAAGCTCTCACCGCACACCGGATCTGCTGGGACCTTCGAACTTCCCGGACTCCAGGAGAAATAAATGTTGTTTAAGCTACCCAGGCTCTGACTTTTGTCATAGCAGCATGAACTAAGACAGCATTTACTTCAGAAAATGAACGGAGGGCGCCTGGATGGCTCGGTTGGTTAAGAAACTGCCTTCAGCTCCGGTCATGATCCCGGAGTCCTGGGATTGAGCCCAGCATTGAGCTCCCTGCTCAGCAGGGAGTATGCTTCTCCCACTGACCTCTCTCTTCTCATGCTCTCTCTCTCATTCTTACTCTCTCTCAAATAAATTAAAATCTTAAAAAAGAAAAGAAAGAAAAAGAAAATGAAAGGTTACAAAAGTAATTGTTCAATGACTGGAATCCTATCATGTGTGTATGACCTGTGTGTGCACCTGCCTGGGAAAGGTTCTAACACAATCCCTGAGGTTAACAGTGATTATCTCTGGGCTACCTCTTTAGCGTAATTATAGCTTTCCTGTTTCTCTTTTGTTTGATTTCTAAATTTTCTATACTGACAGTGTATCCGGTGTATTTATCCACTTACTTAGGTAAAATAAAGCCCCCAGTTCTCAGGGAGGGCTGGGAAGGAGGTGTATACGCATTAGCCACAAGCCACCGTATCAGGATTCCATCATGTTTTGGTAACCAGGTCCCCATGGGCACAAGACTTAACTTGAACCAAGCATTTCACATCCGTTCATTCCTCTGAAGAGCAAAATGGCCCCAAGACAAGCAGGGCAGTGACTGGGAGCCTCATTGACAAAGTAGGGCTCTGCCAGGCCCAGACAAAATATCTGGCCCATTTAACCAACATCTCAGACTGGTTAGTGGCCAAAGTGTAGCCTTGGTTCCAGACCTTCTAAGTCCGGGTCAGGGCACTCTCCTTTACCTGCTGCCACTCACTTCTTCCCTCAATACCAAAGACCAAATGACCACTGTGTGTCCATCACTGTGTGAAGCCCTAGAGGGAGAGGAAAGGCGAGGGCGAGGTCTTGAAGTCTCAAGGAACTTGGAGACATTCCCATATGATTCTTAGAAATGAGCTTCTAAAATGTAAGAAAAACAGGCATATCTATTCATTTATCCATTCGCTCCAGTATTTATTTCGTATCTGCTATGTGTCGAGGCTTGCACGAGGCACTGGGGAATAAACGCAGAGCAAAACAGAAATGGGCTCTGCCTTCACAGCTCTCGGTGCCCAAAAGAGCCAAGTAAGGTTATGAGGGCACTTTAGCCCAAAGCTGTCCCTGCACCTAGAAATCACAATTCACATTCTACAGATGGTCCATGTCCCTTTCTTCAGACAGAGAAAATAGGATTAACTCAACTGCACATTTATTTATTCCCCAACAACCAGCACCTACTGTGCGCAGAGCAAGGTACATGGTGTCAGGAGAGACACCAAGGAGCTGGCCAAGGTCTCCAAGCGCTTTCTTCGCTGTGCCAGGAGATGCTCGTAACTGACCAGCCCCACACGGTGGCAGAGCACTGCTGATGAAGCAGGAGCACCTGGATGAAATCAACTACATCCCCATCGTGGCAAGAGAGCAGAGCAAGGGGACTCTTCTCTATCACCTTGAGAAATACATGAGCTAAATGAGCCTCCCATTCATGACATCATGGATTCCTCCCCTTAAAAAAGCAACGGACAGAAACTCCGTTTTTAGGGGAGGACATGTGTGGATGGCACCACATCACTCCCTCCACAGGAAAGATACACAAGTCAGAGAAAGCCATGGTGGGTGACCTGATGTGAGGCAACACCCTGAGGGCAGGAAGATTTGCAGGATCCTCTGTACTCCCTCGAGCCCATTTTTGATAAAAACATAAAAGGCGTGCCGACCTCTCCACGGGACTGTGGTGACACCCCTTCATCTCTTCACAAGACCCTCCCAGGGCCCTCCAGCCCTGAGCTCCTTCCTCTATCCCAAGACGCCCCAGCCCCGCTTCTGGGACCTGGATGGCACTGCCCTGACCTCGTGTCCTTGCAACAGAAGTGCTCAGTCTGCATCTGCACCAGGCAGGAAGCAGAATACAGCGTTGAAGAGACTAACCGGTTTCTGGCCAAAACCCCATGGCCCTTCCTATCCCACTTCTCAAAGCCCTGCTTGCTGCCACCCCAAGTTCAGGGCAACCTTGATTTACTTGAAGGGTGTTTTCAAAGATCACTAGGTAAATACACGCTTATGTTATCTTAATTTCTATGTTAAGTGAACCAGGAGAAATAAATTCCTTCATGAATCTTTGCAGGAGACAAAATAACCACTTCCGAAACCTCAGAAAGGAGGTCATTTCCCAAATAAGGTTTTCTGGCTTGGATGTCATATATCAGGCATCCTTAACTAGGGTGCCCTATAATAACAAGGTCTTTTAAGTAAAAGAAACCAAAAAAGGAAACTACTTAGGAAGATGCCTGAAAATTAAATAAGGAAAGAGAAATGTGATTATGATTAACTGAAGTTCAAGTTGTGATTTACTGTTTTTAACATGATTACTTGGTCCATCTGTTGGATTCCAGAATGCCTCAGAATGTCTTTTCTGGTTATTTTACATTCATCGAAGAAGCCTGCCAATGTCAGCTTTCGCTTACTGTTGAGAGTAAAAATATTAAGACAGTCTTCTAAATTTCGGTTTGGAAAACCAGCCTTATCCACCGGAAGTCCTCAGGCTCAGAGAGCAGTGCTGAGCTAGAAAAGACCCCAGATGAGAGCTGAGGCTAACTGTGGCTCCTCCCTCCCCCTGCCCATGACATTCAGTCAGTCACTGAGGCCTGGCAACAGGTGTCCAATGCATTCCCCCACCCTGACCCCATCCTCCTACACCTGCCCTCACCTTGGCCCCCCCTCAAAGCTATGCAAACAGCTTCCCAACTACTGCCCTCAATCCCCTTTGCTCCAGCTGGACGTGTCCTGAAGCCCTGCTAGACGGCTAGCACGTGACCCCCTCCCTGCAGGCTATGTCACTTGCAGAGCCCAGCGCAAAATGAAAAGCACTAAGAATTTCTAGAGGCTAGCAGCAGAGCAGCAGCCAAGGTGGGGTCCTGCGCAGCTGCATAGGTCACACGCCCATGAAGCCTGTCCTGCAGAGCCAGGGCCTCCAGAATCACGGCCACACTTCCCGCTCTGGCATTCAAGGTCCTGAGTCCTACTGCCTGGCTCCACCCTACTTCCTGCCTGTGAACCTCCAGCTCCAGAAACACTAGTCATTTCATGGAATCCTCCTCCGCTGTCCCATCTCTACGCCTCTGCGCATACCTTTTGAATGGGAGTGGACTGATCCCTCCTCTGTGCCCTCATCAGACCCAGCGCAGACATCTGTCTCTGAAGACCCACCTGTGACTCTTGGGGAGGTTCTTCCTCTACTAGAGCAAGGGCTGACTATTGGTCCTTGAATGCCTAGTGCCAAACACAGAGCCTGGCGGAAAGTGAGCCCCAAGAAAGAATGGATTAGTTCCCTCTCCCTCACCTGGCATTCTGGGCCACCCCCTCTTACTCCCTAAAGCCTATGCCTACAACGCCATACCCTACCTTCAAGGCTCAGCTCAGATGTCCCCATCAGCTCTCCTGTATTCTCCCAGCTGGCAGGGGTCCTGCTCTAGTCCGTTCTCCCCAGTGCCTCCCCTCTTCCTCTTACAGAGTACCCCCCTGTATCCTACCTTGTAACACATATGTCGGACTGGCTATATATACCGTAAGAAAGGGGCTTTTACTTGTTCTCTTCCATGTTCTTAGAACTTCTGAGTGGTTTTGAATACGGCAGATTCTCCATTGACTGAATAACAAAAACAGATTAAATAACACCTCACTCTACCATGCCACGCCCCTCAAAACACTTCAAGGCTGGCAGTAAGTAAAATTCAAGGTTTATAGAACTCTTAAAGATAGAACCACCTCACTAATGTTCAAGTGCTTTAGAAGCACTGGAAGGCAGCTTCCTCCCCCTGGGAATTGAAGGGAAGAAGAGAAAGGAGGGTGGGGAATTCTCTCTGCTGGGCGCTGCAGGCCTCCCACCACCGGGAGAGCCACTGCTGCACGTGGGGGGCACCTCTTCCCCCTCTGGTTTGGGAAACAGGGTCTCCATGCCCTGGCCACTGCAGGGCCAGAAGGTTCTGTCCCCCTGACCACAGTGAAAAGGACAAGAACTCAGAGGCCACCATGGGATTTCTCTCATTTTTCTATTGGAAAAAAAAATCTCTTTAGGCTGTGTGCCAGGTTAGTAAGATAGGAATTTGGGGCTGCCAGTGGCCCTCTCACCCCCACACTGGAACAGAAAGTCACATGGAGAGCAGCACTGTTGAGATCGAGAGCCCCCTCCCCAGCACCGTGGGAGCCGGGCCCAGCTGCACTCTGGCATGCAGCCTACCTGAGCTAGCATCTTCCCGTCCTGCAGAACTTGAGCTGGGCTTCTGTCTCCTACAACTCAGGGGGTCTGAAGGAGTCCACATTCACTGGACAGAGGTGGAAGCTGAGTTTCCAGTTTGGTCAAGCACACAGGCCACAGGGCCAGGAAAGCATGGACCCCCGCGGACCACATCCGGGGACCTTGAGACAAGGGAGATCGAGCAGTGGCCGTGCCCTGCGGGCAGCCTCAACTGCAAGATGACACCGAGGAAGTGGCCTCGGGAGCTCCACCGGTGACGTGATTCAGAGTAACACGCCCTGACCAAGCTCTCACACACAGGTCAACGGTGTATGAATCCACCAGTCCTACTTAGTCAATCAAATGAAGAAGTGAGAGCTTAGTGGGTAAAGGGCCATACTCCTTCATGGGTGATACGGTCCGTTCCAACTGGCTTGTGCTCGGACCGGCCACCACGGCCCAGCAGATGGCAGAGGCCAAAATAAAAACGGCCGTCAAAGCCAGCTAGACACCTCCAAGTATAATGGAATAATGGCTCCATGATAGCTTGTTAGTGGAAGTTCTCCATACTGGAACCACACCCTAGATTGTTAACGTGATGGCCAGAAGAGGATCCAGGCCCTCCTCCTGGGACACCCTCCACCCCCAAAATCCCACTCTTCGTGTCAGAGCGCTGAATGGGAAAAACCATCAGTCTGACAGAGAATGGAGATTCACATGTTCTTACAAGAAATCCTTACAGAAAGCAAAGACTCTCTGAACACATGGTCGCCTTTAGGATTTCTGCGCACTGAAGATCACACTAAGAATCGTCACATCCACAGACCAAATTTTATTTGAATCCATTTAAAACTTAAGAGGATACCCTCACCAGAAAAAGTTCACTGGTCATTTTTAAGAAAGCAGATGGGGGCCCCTGGGGGGCTCTGTCAGTTAAGAGTCCAACTCTTGATTGCAGCTCAGGTCATGATCTCAAGGTCGTGAGGTCAGGCCCCACGCTCAGCAAGGAGTCTGCCTGAGATTCTGTCCCTCTCCCTCCTTCTCTACTCCTCCCTCTGCTCACATGCTCACTCTCTAAATAAATAAAATCTTAAAAAAAACACACACACACAACAAAGAAAGCAAGCAAGCAAGCAAGCAGATGGACCTACAGGTCAAACTTTAGGGCCCTCTTGTTATTTTTACAATGTAGCAAACATCAGTGGCCTCCCACTTCTTGAGCCACTGTTTGGAAACAAACAATACTTCCCAACTGAAACACAGTAGTAACTCTCCAAGGTAATCCACGAGAATGAAGCAAAGACGCAACAGGGACCATTAGCCTGGTCATTTCTCAGTTGTGAGAGGGAAGTGACCACGAGACACGAAAATATCCTCCCAACTAAAACCCTAGAGATAGCTTTGGAAAAATAACTAAGGTTTTCATCTATTTAGCCATTGGTAAGCTTAATTTTAAGAATAAGAAAAATGGCCAATTAAGGCATATTCTTCCCCTTTCCAACACTGGAAGGTTCTCTTAAGGACTTCTGCTCATCAGAAGATAAAGGAGAGCCTTCTGCTGGGGGTCAAGTATTATCGATACTGCAATTAACAACCTAACACCAAGTCTTAGCACATGAGTGATTATAAATGTCTAGCACCCTTCCACATAAAGAGAACAGACCGGTGATTTTAATGGACATAAACTAGTTAAAAATCTGTCAAAACAGATTAAACCAACTGGTGTGCATCTTTACTCTCATGAAGTAATATTTAATGACCTAAAAGGACACTACCAGATTTCTACCAGGCTGGGTAATCCTGGGAGCTGAGGTAACACTGAATGCCATCTGACATCGGCAAAATGATGCCTGACCCTGGGCCCTGCAGGGCTGTGCAACACGGCCACATCTGCAGAAACTCAGGAGCTCCCCAACAGGTACTAGTATGTCTAGTGAAGGCAAGAAGCAAGTCAAACAACAAATGAGTCGGGCTTGAGAACAGAAATGAACAAAACCCACCGAAATCCAGTTCCCGTCTGCCCTTGACAAGGCCAAACAGAAGCTGGCCTGAACCACAACCCCACCCCACACCCCAAATCTTCTGCCTTCTGCTTCACCCTCTGCCACACATAGATCTCATTCCTCCACAGGTACTTCTGAGAACCCTCCCCTGCCCTCTACCTGCCCCTACACCCCCACCCCCACACACCAAGTTTCTCCCTCTCCTCACAGCTCCCAGGACCTTCTTGTGCAGAAAGAAGGGTTTGGAACACCATCAGTAGTCAGGTAGGGACAGCTCCCCCTGCAGGATGGTGCTGTAAGCCCCCGAGAGCCAGGCTTGTGCTCCAGGGCCCCCAGAGCCCTCTAGACCAACACAGCATCAGGCAGAGCATAGGTGCAACCATAACATTGGGGAACACAACAGAGAAGACCCCAACCCTTGATGTGCTAGACCTACGCTTCTGTCTTAAGATGCGAGTGGGGTCATGAACAAAAGACACCAGGGCGACATCACCAAGGTATCCGGGGCAAGGGGTGTGGTAAGAGAAGGGCAGGAACCTGCCATGGGAACTGGAACAGGAAGTCCCTAAGATGGCGAAGTGCAAGAAAACGTGGATTTCCACGGAATCCACAAGCTCATGAGAAGAAACTGATGGGCTTGAAATGAGCCCCCCCTTTCCATCCCTTCGGGAGAACTTCACAGCCCGTGATTCTGACCCACATTTAACATTTTGGGTTCCCTGACACCTGGTTTACTTTAGAATCAAAAATAAACGCTACCCTGCCATCAATGGACTCTTCTCCTAAAGGGTTAATGAGAACAGAACCAAGAGGGGCAGGGAGGTGCGGGGGGGGGCGGGGGGGTCCTCCCTCACATGGGCCAGTAAGAAAGGAACACTTGCTTTTGCATCATTCCACAAGCTGGAAACATTAGAGCCACAAGCTCAGATGGAGAAGAGAAGGCACGCAGGTGCGCACGGCGGAGAGGGGTCCCCCACCGTTCACGACAGGCTACAGGGGACAGGTGCCACATGTCTGAGCATCTTTGCTGCAGTTACCCGGCCTCCTGAGAGGCTACTCAGATGCTTCTTCTTAGCCTCCCTCCTCCTGGCACGAGGCAGTACAAGGAACACTGGGCCCCAAGTCAAGAGACCTTTACTGTGAACCTGCTTTTCATTCACTCCATTCCTCACTTATTCTTGGATTCACTCATTTCAGAAAATAACAAGCAGATGGTGGTGATGTTTGCACAACAACGTGGACACATGGAATGCCGCTGAGCGGTACACTTAAAAATGGTTCAAATGGTACGTGTTATGTATATCTCACCACAACAGGAAAAGTGTGTTGAGTGCCCACTCTGTGCCCTTCATGGAGCATACATTATTCATGCAAGTATCCTCTCCAACAAACACTTACAGAGGGCCCGTGTGCTCAGAACTATTCCCAAGATCCTGGACACACAGCATGGGAAGAACAGGAAACAAAGAACAGAAACTCATGGAGTGTTCACTCAAGTGGGGGGAGACAGACAAAGAGATAAATAAGTAGGATGTGTCGTATGGTAGGTGGTGGTAAGTACAAAGGAGAAAAATAAAGCAAAGAAAGGCAGTGTGAAGTGTTGGGGCATGGCAGGGGGCAGGTGCAATGTAAGACAGATGGGCCAGAGAAGTCTTCATGAAACAGGTGACTCTGAGTTAGGATATAAAGCAAATGACAATCAGCCATTAAGATATCAGAGCAAAAACAAAACAGAACATTAAAAAAAAAAAAAAAAAAAACCATAAAACCTTTCTGGACTGAGAGCCCAGCAAGTGCAAAGGCCCTGGGGCATAAGCAAGCCTGGCATGTTTGAAGAAAGGCAAGGAGACAAGTGTGGCTGGAGTGGGACAAAGGAAAGTGTAATAGGAGATGAGCTGGAGACAGAGGAGGATTCACATGGGTGAGCAAGACAAACATTGGCCCTGTCATATTCCCTGTCAGTACAGAAAATAACCAAATTAACAAGTAAACAACTTCTATCAAGAAAATAAATTGGGCCCAGGGATAGAGAAAAACGTGGAGGAGCTTTTTAGGTAGAGGAATTAGCAAAGGACAAAAGGAAGGGACTGTTAGACTAAGAACTTGTGGATAAAAAGGAGCTTCCAGGTGGGAGTAATGGGTTTGAAAGCTCTGTGGTCATCAGAACTTATTATCTGAAAAAAAAAACAAAACAAAAAAAAAAAAACAAAAAACCCGGGGTGCCTGGGTGGCTCAGCAGGTTAAAGCCTCTGCCTTCAGCTCAGGTCATGATCCCAGGGTCCTGGGATGGAGCCCCACATCAGGCTCTCTGCTTGGCGGGGAGCCTGCTTCCCCCTCTCTCTCTGCCTGTCTCTCTGCCTACTTGTGATCTCTGTCAAATAAATAAAATCTTTAAAAAAACAAAACAAAACAAAACTTATTACCTGAAAGAATCTAAAATGATGTTGTGGCTGAAATATCACAGGCAAAGGAGGGAGAAGACAGGGTGGTGGGAGGGAGGCAGAATCACCCAGAAGCCCAAGCTCAATTCACAGAAGAAGGGTCTATCAAGGGGTACTTAGGTGAATGAATATGCTCGGGCTTGTTTCAAAAAGGCCACCTGGCCACTGTGTGGAGAGGAGAATGGAAATGCAGAAGATGATCCCAGTTTAGATAGGGGAGGTGGCAGCAGAGACATGGAGAGGTTCAGAATAAATTCAGAGACAGGCAGCACAAGACTGTCGATGATCTGATGGTAGGATAGGGATGAGAAGGAATCCAAGAGGGACTCAGACTTGTGGGCTCAGCACCTGCGTGGATGGGATGCCATCGGCTGGGACCGGGAAGGTGAGGGGGCAGCCAGGCCAGGGCAGGGAGATGTGGGTTCCCCCGGATGTACCAAGCTTGAGATGCCCTGGCTACATTCAAGTCAAGGTTACTGACAGGTCAGGGGTAGACCTATCAATTTAGGACTCACTAGCAAACAACATATTAAGAAGTAGAGACGGTAGACAAAAGAGCTTAGAGATCTCAATCAATCCATAGGCCAAATATTCGTTGTTTTTTTTTTTTTCCTCTGTCAAACCAGGGTGATGTCTAAGGCACTTCCAGGAAGTCTTAGGAGTCCCAACCACTCAGGGTCAGAAGTCCCCCAACCCCTTGTTACATAGACCGTATTTATCAAGCAGGCTTGGGACCAGCTATGATCCTTTCTGCCGGGTCAAACCAGAAGAGCTTTGAATTCACGATCAATGTCACACATGGATCATGCTTTCAAGTTAGCCTCTGCCATAAAAGCTCATGGTCTTTTATAGAGAGACACTTAAATTGGGGAGAGCCCACAAAACCAAAATTCTGTTCTTGGTTCATGTTCATGGTTAACCCAAGCACACACCTGCAACTGTGGTTCCAGTGGAGAAATGCCGCCATGAACCCATGAAAATTGGAGCCCCTTTTTCCAGCCTCCCCACCCACACCCCAGCCTCTGGGCCAACAGAGAGTCTCTCGTGACTCATAGAAAAGCCTGTGGGCTCTTGGCCACACCTCCAGTCAGTACAACTATTCCCAGCCACGATTTCCCAGTAAACAGTCCAGAGAGCTGAGCAAGTCAATCGATAGATACATCATTTTCCGGGGCATAGACCAGGTGCTTGGTTTTCAGTGGAGGGGAAAGTATCTGTGAATGGTTCCACACGGGTCCTTCTGTCTAAAGCCTGGGTCTGCTTTGCCTTCTTCCCCAGAATCAGCCACCCTATCACCAAAGAGAAGCCCATAGCCAAAGGAGACCCTCAGGGACCCATCTCCAAAGCAAGAGTCAGTTGTGAATGGTTCAAACACGTGCCCACAACACACTTGGTCCAAAATCCCCCTCTCCTTTCTGCCAACGTATGAGCCCCCATCTTGACCCACAGTCCACAAAACACCCAAGCTATAGTGGTAAGCGAGGATCAGATTTAGGGCATCAGGGACCCTGGGAGCCCAGGGAAGCTGCGCGGGATTGCCAGACTCACCCCAATCCTCCCAGAGGCAGCTATGGACTCGCCTGAGAACAACCCACTTGCCCCCACCCCTTAACGAACCGTCATAAACCCCATCATGAGACACAACCATCAACGCCCCGCTCCAAACTCACATTTTCCAGGAAGTCTTCCCTGACCATATTTGGCATTTGCTAAACACGCCTTCTCTAAAATTACAGCCCTTAAATGGATTCTGTTCATTTGGCACTTACCACCTACTGCTTGGTGACACGCACTGGACTGTATCTTGCACTTGATACTTTGTTTTTAAATTACCACTTAACAGTGTGTGCGAGCCCATGTATGGACACGTGGACACCTGTGGACAGGTGTGTTGACATGCACGTCCTCCCATTTACTCCGCTTCTTTTGAACGGGAGCCACCTGCAAGCCTTCTTATCCAAACAGGTGCAATCAATCAATCATTATCCTGAAAGTGGCTACTGTTGACATTGAGGGATCAAAGCCAAATGCTGCCTTTTTAAGCCTATGTTATGTTTGTATTTTGTAACATCACTTTTACTTCCTATAGCTTATAGGTCAAGTGCAATCAATATAGAAATTAAGGTAATGTCTCAAAGGTAAAGATAAGCAACCAAGTACTTATCGAGCACTCACTGTACACTTGGAATTATGCTCCGTGTACATATAAAGGCATTTTAGGAAGAGCCTCTCCCACAAAACGAGTTCCTTTCTCATTAATTAGTAGACTCAATTCCTCCAGAACATTCCATCCCGAAGTACTATGATTAAGTAAATTTTACCAAAAGGCAGCCCTTGAACTTTGGAGCAAAATACATTCCTGAAAAAGACTCTAAGTTGAAGCAATGTAAATCAAATGTAATTTTTACCACAGAAACAATGTTTCATTAAACAATCACGTTTTTGACTAAAGACCAACTGTCACCATTTAAAAAGAAAAAGAGAAAAATTTTTTCTTTCAGAAGTTTCAGAATCCAAGTCATGCTAAAGATCACCTCTCCAGCTAATAAGGACAGGAAACATGATGGTGATCATTTAACCAAATTATGCTCGATGCTTTCCCTATCTTCAGCAATTCCTGCCAACAATCTTATGAAACAAATAGCATGTTACTTTACAATGAGGACACTAAGGCCTGGTGTTGCTATGTTTTGACAAAGGCTCTGCTGCTATTCAGTGGCTGAACAAGAATTTAAACTCAGAACTATCTGGTTCTAGAAGCAAAGATCTTTCCACTGCTCCAAATAGCCTCCCTGAATCAATCATAAGGAATATACTTAATAGTGCCTACTAAAATGTCTGATTTCAGTTAAAGAGGACTATATGGAAACAATGATATCATTTTGCCAAATGGATTTATTAAGAGGCTTCCAAGACCAGAGCCAGCAATGAGGAGCTAGAGCACCAGTGGATGGAGGGAGAATGAAGACTACACATGAGAATACTGATTTATCACGGTCTGCACTGAATACTGAGACCTAACAGTCACTCTTAGGTGCTATGAATGCCACAGTAAACAAAAAACCTCCCTTGCAGAGCATCCATTCTAGTGGAAGGTACAAAGATGACAGCCACCAAGTTGGTGACAAGTGTTTGGAGAAAACACAGGGCAAGGAGGATGGAACGTGGCTTTCCTAGGGCCAGCAGGTATACAAGCCAGGAGCACAGGAGTGAGGCCGGAGCTGGAGGGACAAGGGATCTATCAGTTTCTGGATACACAAGAATCCAGATTGTGTAAGATCCTGGAGGGAGGAAGAACTGCCAGAAACCAGGGGAGGTCCAACCACCACATCCTGTCCCAGAGCACTCCCACACAACAGGATCCAGGAGCAATCAAGAAAGCAGACAGAGAGGGAGCAACAGGTGAGGCACGGAGAAACCCAGAGAGTGGGGTGTCCTGGAAGCCACGAGGAGGCAGTGCAACAAGGAGGGGCGGTACTAGATGTGGCCCATGAGCATAGCAAGTGCTGAAAACTTGCCACTGGATTTAGCAACACAAAGAGCAACAGTGATCTGGAGGGGAGCAGCTGTAGAGTGGCCGTAGCAGGAAGGAACAGGAAAGGAGAAATATGCAACAGGGTATATGGAAAATCACCTGAAAAGTTTAGCTAGAGAGGAAGAAAGAACTCTGATGTAGTAGCAGAGTGCTGAAGAGGGATGGGTGAAGGGTTTGTGCCTCCGTGGAGAAGACAACATATTTACGTAGTGACAGCAAAGGTCCGGCACGGAGGAAGGAGCTGACAGAGCGGGGGAGACACAGAACTACAGTGCCACGGGCACAAACAGGCAAGGCTGGGTGTGATCCAGAGTGCCAGCGGCGTGGCTGGCTCTTTCAGATCAACAGGGACGCGGCAGCAGCTGCAGACAAGTACATGTGGACGGGGGCATGTGGCAGTGGGAACTTGTAGGCATGTTCCCCTGGCTTTGATCTACTTGGGAAAATGGGCAGTGAGGCCACCAGTGGGGAGCGAGGAGAAGAAGGAGGTGCTGGGGGGTTAAGGAGAGAAGAGGCTCTATGTAACTGGTATCCAGAAAGGAGAGAGACAAAACGAGCTAGTTTAAAAATGCTATCAATATCCGTGACATTAACTTCTCTCCTGAGGTCGGTGGTCATTTAAAAGACTACCAGTCACTGTTGGCGGGAAGGCAAAATGGTGAAACCACTGTGGGAAACCGTATGGAGGTTTCTCAAAAAATTAGCAATACAACTGCCCTCTCATCCAGGAATTCCACTACTGGGTAATTACATGCGGAAGACGAAAACACTCATTCACCCAGATATGTGCCCCCTTCTGTTTACTGCAGCATTGGTAACAACAGCCAACATACGGAAGCATCATCAACAGATGAGCAGATAAAGATGTGGTGTGTACACACACACACACACACACACACACAGAGGAATATCACTCAACCATAAACAAGGATAAAATCTTGCCATCTGTGAAAACATTGGCTGAACCTAGAGGACGTTATCCAAAGTAAAATAAGTCAGACGGAGAAACACAAATGCCATCTGATTTCACTTCCACATGGAATCTAAACAACAATAAGCAGAAGAAGACCTTCCCAGACAGAGTGCAAGCTGCTGGCTGCCAGAGGGGAGAAAGGTCAAGGGCAGTATGGGACACAGGTTTGCAGTTAGAACAAATAAACCACAGGAATCACGGCCCAGCGCAGGGAACAGAGTCAGTGGTACTGGAACAGTATTGTGTGGGGCAGACGGGAGCTACGCTGATGGTGAACATGGCATTTTGTATAGAGATGTTGAATCAACGTGTTGCACACGTTGAAACTAATGTCACATTGTGTCAATGCTACTTCGATACAGAAAGAGAACATTGTGAACATAAATAAAGACTCAGCTGTGTGGGTGCGGGTACAGAGGAGGACCGAATTGCCAGGCAAGTCGACAAGAACACCTCACCATCTTCCGGTCACGGAACTTCACTGTCCACAAAGAATCACGTCCTCTCACTTGAGGCAAACACTTCCTCATGATGTTCCTGCCTGTGTTCAGGGAGGACACGGGGGCTCAGTGGGTTAAATCCCTCTCTTAGGCCCCCAACGTGAGGTCCTCTGCCTGCTAGCCCTGTGCTCGCCCCCGGCCACACTCCTGCCAGTCAAAAAGAAACCCATCAACCAGAATTCCTCGTTCTCTAGGAATTCCCGATCCAACTCTGCCTGCCTGGCAAAAGTGGCAGAAGTTCTAGTACCTTCTTCTGCCTGAGCACCCCCCAGCTGCACCCCCGGTGACAGGTACAAGAAATGTCCATGATGGCATGGAGGTTAGCCCACTGGCTGCTGTTCAGCACGCTCAGCTCTGAAGAGGGCAACATGTTCTGAACTATGGATATTTGACTGTTTTTTTATGAATACAGGGTTTTCTACCAGTGGGAGTGCTGCCTGCCCTTGAGTTCTTTCATCCTGAACCATAGGTCTCATTCCTCATTAATCCAACACTCGAGGCTTAAACCCTCTGGTGAGGAGAGCTCAGGAACACAGCTCTATTTTGAAAGGCAGGTGAAATGTTTAAGGTCACCAGGGCACCATTAAAGGAAGTAAAAACAACAGATTGCTCAGAGGAGACTCTGAACGTCAGAACATCTCTGAATGCCCCGCCTGGAGAATGGGGTGCACACTGCCCAGACCCTCTTGTTCAACATCACAGGAAGTCAGGTGAGAGACTGGTGTTCCCCACAGATCCTATATGGAGAGTCTAAATAAGTTTGGTGATTGTAAAGACTAGGCTTTGACATCGATAGTAAATTTCACGTAAGCCAAAGTTAACTTCAGCAATGCATCCGTAACAGACATTTACCAGGCGTGGGTACCACGAGTCAGGCACTGCGCCAGGCACAAGAGATGCTATAGTGAGTGAGACAGGCTGGTCCTTCTCTCCTCGAGACCGCAGTCAATGGGATTTTCTTACACAACACGCAAGAGAAGTACATCCAGGAATTCAGAGTGGAAATGCTACTTCAGCCAGAAGTTTGCATAAGAAATTACAGCGTTGCCTAATTTACTGCTCTCCTCCCTGGGGTAGACAGCCGCTACTGGGATCCTAGTAACCGGGAGGCTACTATGAGCAAAGCAGCATGCAAGGTACAGTCCTCAGCCCTAAAGGAAGGTAAAAATTTCAAACTCTTGCCTCAAGTCGCTTAGCAGGTGATGAAAGCAATACACATGCAAAGAGCGACATAAAGGCTGCAGGTTTCTGACGGAGGCAAGCAAGATGCTACCAGAGCTTTTGGGAAAGGGCCAGATGGCTGGTGGTGGGGCAGAAGCCTGCTCTAGAGGCCCTCTGTGCCTCTCTCTAGCAGGCAACTTTATTCACTCAGCTAACAGTGATCAAGCAGCCTCCGCGAGGTGGAGAACACGCTTCAGTGTTCAAGACACTGAAGATACAGCAGTGGAAAAGTCCCTGTCCTCCAGAAGATAACCTCACAGTGTGTGGTCAGGGACTAGGGGAGCAGAGGACATGGATGAGGAGGAGTGAACAGACCTGGAGAAGCACACTGCAGGCGGAAGGAAGGCAGGTGCCAAAGCCTGCGGCCACAGCGTGCCTGGCACTCTGAGTAGCCAGGAAGCCACTGCGGCAGGAGCAGAGTGACAAGGGGTATGAGCAAGGGATGAAGGGAGCAGCACGGGCAGAGGGTGGACCTTTTCAGTCCACGGTAGGACCCTGCTAGGACCTAAAGACTGCAAAAGCTACACACTGTCGGGTTTTACTTAGGGAAACGATGCCTAGACATTCTCAACCCTCTGTCAGAAAGAAACAGTAATTATTTTCACAAAGCCTTAGCAGGCTGCCCTTTGGCCCACCAGGCTGGGAAAGGCCGGGGCACAGAGCACTGGTGTTATTTGGAAGTTGACTGCTATTTGCAGTGTCAGTAACACTTTCCACAGAGAGAAGGGTCACAGCAAAGAGTGCTCCGTGCCTGAGTAGCTCGAAGACCCATTCTATGTGCCATTACCTGGAGGTTAACATTGAGGGAGTGGAAATAGCCACCGTGCAGATGCTCAACATTCTAGCTCGATTCCTTCAACGAGTCAAGACAACGTAAGCACCCGACTGTTCATCAGACACTTAAGACCAGCAGGACGCCGTCCCTTTCTTCCTTGTCAACTAAGGCAGCATCATCCTAAGATGAAATACCCTGTTTTTCAACCGATGGAATCCCACTACACCAGGTTCCACATACCCTCGGGAGTTCGTCAGCATGCATTCTGCAACGGACAATGTGCAACAGGAGAGAATGTCAATCTATCAGACCGCTCTTCCTTTCCTTATCCCTTCCCTCTCCACGTCACAAGACTCCAAAGCCTTCCAGAGGCGGCTCAGGGTACACACGTAGGAGGAGAGTTTTGCTGTGGGATCAGTCAAGCCTGAGCCACTAAAGTGAAACCGGGCCTGCTTAACTTTTCGGAAACGAGTAAACACGATCGCAGGGACAAATCATTTCCCAGAGCCCAGGAAGTGAATATGGTGTTAAAGTGAACAATTCTCCCACCCTTTTGCCCTCAAAGAGTAGGAAACTCTCCAAGACACCCTTGATGGTGTAGAACATGGCGGAAGAATGACCCACCAGATCAAGTCACAGTCGTTATCACAGTGCGGTGCTGATGCCCAAACGCACCCCTGAAGCAAAAGAGAGAGCCCACAAATAGCTCTGGGCACACAAGGAAATTGGATTCATTACAGAGATTGTGCGGCAGAGCAATTGGGTCTGTGCTGGAGCAAATGATTATCCAAATGATTACCCCTACCTCACATACCACCCCAAAGTCTACTACAGAGCATCTGAAATTCTAAATGCTCAAGGGAAAAGTACAAGTTTCAGAGGACAGTCTTAAGAGAATCATCTGCATGATGTCACAGAGGGAAAGGACTTTTTTTTTATTATGTTATGTTAGTCACCATAGAGTATGTCATTCGTTTTTGATGTAATGTTCCAAGATGCGTTGTTTGTGTATAACACCCAGTGCTCGACGTAATCCATGCCCTCCTTAATACCAATCATTGGGCCTTCCCATCCCCCCACCCCCTCCCCTCTAAAACCCTCACTTTGTTTCTCGGAGTCCACAGTCTCTCATGGTTCTTCTCCCACTCCCATTCCCCGCCCCTTCATTTTTCCCTTCCTTCTCCTAACGTCCACCATGCTATCCCTTATGTTCCACAAATAAGTGAAACCATATGATAATTGACTTTCTCTGCTTGACTTATGTTACTTAGCATTATCTCCAGTCATCCATGTTGATGCAAAAGTTGGATATTCATCCTTTCTGATGGCCGAGGAATATTGCATATTAAGGACCACATCTTTATCCATTCATGTGCTGAAGGGCATCTCTGCTCTGTCCACCGTTTAGCTCTACTATGGACATTGCTGCTATGAACATTAGGGTGCATATGACCTTTCTTTTCACTACACCTGTATCTTTGGGGTAAATACCCAGTAGTGCAATTACAGGGTCACAGAGTAGCTCTATTTTTAATTTTCTGAGGAACCTCCACACTGTTCCCAAAGTAGCTGCACCAGCTTGCATTCCGACAATGTAAGAGGAGTCCCCTTTCTCCACATCCTTTCAAATCCTCCACATTTGCTGTTTGTTACCTTGGCAATTTTTGTCATTCTAACTGGTGTAAGATGGTATCTCAACATGGTTTTGATTTGAATCTCCCTGATGGCTAAAGATGATGAACATTTTTTCATGTGTCTGTTAGCCGTTTGTATGTCTTCTTTGGAGAAGTGTCTGCTCATGTCTTCTGCCCATTTTTTGACTTGATAGGTTTTTTTTGGGGGGAGGGGTGTTGGGTTTGAGAAGTTCTTTACAGATCTTGGGTATCCGCCCTTTGTCTGTAGTGTCCTTTGCAAATATCTTCTCCCATTCCATGGGTTGCCTCTTAGTTTCACGGACTGTTTCTGTTGCTGTGCAGAAGTTTTTTTATCTTGATGAAGTCCCAAAAGTTCATTTTCACTTTTGTTTCCTTTGCCTTTGGAGATGTATCTTGAAAGAAGTTGCTGTGGCAGATGTCAGTGAGGTTACTGCCTATGTTCTCCTCTAGGATTTTGATGGGTTCCTGCCTCACATTGAGACTTTCATCCCTTTTGAGTTTATCATTCTGTATGGTGTAAGAGAATGGTTGAATTTCATTCTTCTGTATATAGCTGTCCAACTTTCCCAGCACCATTTACTGAAGAGACTGTCTTTTATCCAGTGGATATTTTTTCCTGCTTTGTCGAAGATTATTTGATCATAGAGTTGAGGGTCCATATCTGGGCTCTCCATTCTGTTCCATTTGTTTATGTGTTTGTTCTTGTGCCAGTACCATACTGTCTTGGTGACCACAGCTTTGTAACAGAGCTTGAAATCAGGCAACATGATGCCCCCAGATCTGTTTTTCTTTTTCAACATTTCCTTGGTGACTCGGGGTCTTTTTTGGTTTCATACAAATTTTAGGATTTTTTTGTTCCAGCACCTTGAAAAATACCAGTGGTATTTTGATCATGATGACATTGAAAGTATAGATTGCTGTGAACAGCACAGACATTTTAACAATTTATTCTTCTGATCCATGAGCATGGGATGTTCTTCCATCTTTTTGCGAGAACTTCTTAAGCAAGAACTTCTCAAATTACCTGCATTCAATTCCTGGCTCCACAACGTACCAGCTGGGTGACCTTGGCGAGTCACTTACCCGTTCTGTACCTCAGTTTCCTACTTCTAAAATGGAGTTAACAGTACTTTCCTCTAATGCTGTTATGAGAGTAAATAAGTGAGGAGTGCTCAGAAAAATGTCTAGCATATAGAAAGTTCTCCATTAGGACTTGTTAAACAAAAAAAGAAATCCATGTAGGAAAAGATGAATAAAGTCAGTTTTGTTAAAATTAAGAACTCTGCTCATCCAGAGACATCAAAGAGAAATCAAAAGGCTGAACCACAAACTGGGAGAAATATCTGTAGAACATATAATTGTCAAAAAATTAGTATCCAGAACATATAAAAGAACATCAATGAATAAGGAAAAGATGGTCCAATTGGAAAATGGGTGTAAGACTGACAACAGATACTCCGTGAAAAAAGATACTAAAATGGTTATATAAAAAGACACTCAAAACTCATTACTCATGAGAGAAATGCCTATTAAAACCACAACAATACACCATTTGGAAACCATTCTATTAGAAAAATTAAAAAGTGTCATCAAGTGTTAGCAAGGATATGAAAGCAAACAACCCTCAGACATTATTGGAAGGAAGTATAAATTCATACAACTCTTTGAAAACAACGGGGCTTTACCCACTAACAGTGGAGATACACACACTATGACCCTGCAACTCCAAAACCTATCCTTTGCACCGGTGCACCAAAGGACCTCCAGAAGACTAGTCACGGTGGCACCATCTGAACTAGGAAAAAAAGGAAACATTCCAAATGACCAGCAGTAAATGTATAAAGAGGTGGTGGTACATGCTACTAGATAAAGAAGAAAAGTGAATTACCGATAAATTTCAGGAATATTGTTAAAAGGAAACCACCAGTCACAAAATATTTTTCATTCCATGTACATAAACTTCCAAAATGTACAAAACTAAAGATACGTTGTTGAGGGATTAATATAGTAATAATATAGTAATAGTTGCCTGTGTATAGAGAGAAGGACCAGCACACAGGGAAGTGAAAGGTGACAGTGCTTTATCTTATAGGAAGCAGGATGGGTCCATGGGTTTTCACTGTATCTTGAATTGAACTTATTAAATATTTTTAAGATGATCTTTAGTATCAACTCAAAAAAAAATATGATTTCCTCCATCTCTAAACAGAAAGATGCTATGTCTGTTTACAACAGCATGTTATGTCCTTGACCCTGTCCTCCAGACTCCCACTGGACTTCGCGTGACATTCCACTCGGCCTCGGATAAATGAAGCAGCAGTCAGAGCCAAGTGGCGATGATCCTATCTGGGTTCTAAAGCACATTAAATCAACTATACAGTAAAGATGTGTGATATGAAAGTGATTTTTTTGATGCTAGGATGAACAAAGACAGCAATGAGCACTTTCATACTATCCCATAAATTCTTCAAAGCATGCTTTACTTACAGAACAGGATGCACAGCTGCATCAAGACCCACAGTTTTCTGGTTTGGGTTTTTGGGTTTGTTTGTTGTTTTTTTTTGTTTGTTTTTTGTTTTTTGTTTTTTGTTTTAATTTAGAAACCAATTTTATTGAAGATCTGAAATCCAATTCCTAAAATACCAACTTCTCCAGAAAACCATGACTACACAATAATGCATTGCCTCTATCATGTTAGAACATACATGAAACTCAAATACAAAAACCATGGAGCAAACCACCATCCTTGAACAATTTGAGCAAAGACAGAATGCCCATGGAACAACACGAATGAACCTGCAGAGGATGGGCGATTTTACTACAAGCTCCATTGGAAAAAAAAGCACACCAATACATGGATTTGGGAGTATGTATATGAAGTTGAACCTCTGGCACTAGGAAGCAGGGCATTTGGTCATGTAGCATTAACACCTATTAGAAAACCGTGTAGTATCAAAGGGGTAGAACCACTGGCATTCAAGCAATGTTGTCAACAAGGCAATAAATCGTTCTACCAAAAGTTTCCTCTTTGTCCGGTCACTATTTTCGCTGGTAGCAACTTTGAAATGGGAAGGGGAGCTCACGCTCATTTCACTTTCTGTTTAAAACAGAAAACTAACGGAAACATAAGCCCAGTTAGACCTCAACAGTTTTAAAGAACATCAACTATACAAGAAAAAGACCAAGAATAAAAAGAGTGTTTACAGATACCAGATGTGAGAGCGAGAGGTCAGGAGGCCCTCACAGGGCGTTGAGGCGGTCCTCAGACCAAGCCACGCTGTGATCCCTGGTGGTAAACAGAGACGCAGCATTCTTTGCCAGATATTTTAGGAAATCATGCAAATGGCCCAACGTTTCTCATCATGAGGTTTATATGCCAACACAGCACCCATTCTTACAATCTCAGTAGGTGTGGGACTCCAAGGCCCCTGGTGTCTTAAGCAATCTCACAGACTTTCACTGATAAAAGGTCAAAGAAAATGGAACTTAGCTAACACTAAGTCAAAGTATAATCTCAGAGTAGACCGTGAAACAATGAAGATCAAGAATAAGGAATACGTGTACTCCCTTCCCTTCATAGCTACAGAGCTGTACATCGGTGGTCATTGTGGTGCAGTCCTCAAACTGGGCTTGTGCTCCACAACTCTCCCCAGTCCTCCGGTGCTAAAGGGCACCAGCATCTCTTCCTTCACGGCCCAAACCCACAGAACCACAGCGACAGAGAAACAGACACTAGCTGCTGCACTGCCACCACCCCCAACTGTAAAAGCAGGAAAAAGTAGGACCCAGAGAAATGAAGAGACTTGTCATCCAAGAATTAATGAACAAGTCCAGGCCAGAACACAGGGGTCTTGCCAACCACATCTTTCGATGATCTCTACATTCTCTACAAGGCCTTTTTCCTCGGGGCGGGGGGGGCGGTGGGCAGCAGCAGACAGAGACAAGTCAAAATGGAGAACGGAGATCTGCACTGCCCTAGAGCATAAAGAGCAGTAGCTCTGGCACTGGATGGGCTTGAACACAAACCCCAGCTCAGTCATGCTTTGGGACATGCCCGTAGTCGTTTCTGTGCCTCAGTTTCTACATCCATGAAATAAGGATGAAAGTGTTTGCAGAGTAATATGGGGATAAAATGATGGGATATATACAAGGCCTCTCACGATACACCACCGAAGACATACGGGCTTACAAGTTTCAGCTACAAAATACTCCATAGGATTTGTGAGACCTGTGCTGCTTCCCTTCCTTGGTTTCCCTGCAACAAACAGAAAATAAGCTGTATGCCCTTTCATGAAGATGGTGCTGAAGGCCAAGAGGGAAGCCCTGGCCCCTCCCAAACCTGAAGGCAAAGCAAAGGCACTGAAGGCCAAGAAAGCGCTGCGGAAAGATGTTCACCACGCAGCCCCTACTAAAAGGATCCCCGCATCACTACATTCCAATGGCCCAAGACGTTGTCTCCAAAAGCAGCCCAAATAACCTCAAAAGAACACCCCCAAGAGAAACAAGCTTGACCACTATGCCATCAAGTTCCCTGAATACCAAGTCAGCCACGGAGAAAAAAGAAGACAACACCACACCTGCGTTCATCATGGATGTCAAGTCCAACAAGCACCAGATCAAACAGGCTGAGAAAAAGCTCTAGGACATTGACATGGCCAAGGTCAACACCCTAATCAGGACTGGTGGAGAGAAGGCCAATGTTCAACCAGCTCCTGACTGTGATACTTCAGATGTTGCCAACAAGATTGGGATCATCTAAGCTGAGTTTGGCCGGCGAAATCTAAACTTTTTCATCATTAATAAAGAAAAGAAAAGTAGCCTTCTTATCAAGAAAGACTGTTGGTTAGGGCCCTACAGCCATCCATGACAAAAGCCAGGGGGTCAGCAAACGTTGGCCCATGAACAAAAACCGGCCCACCAACTACAAAATGGTTTTTAAGAAATAAAATAAAAAATAATAATATGCGTCATGACACCTGGGAAGTAGAAGAAATTTAAACTTCGGAGTCAACAAAGTTACATTAGAACATAGCCACCCTGATTCATTTATGCACTGCTTATGACTGCTTTTAAAATTGCAACAGAATGAGTTAAAAAGGTGTGACAAAGACCATGTGGTCACAAGACAAAGGCTTACTACTTGGCCCTTCCTTTCAAGGAAATTCAAGTTCATTTCATCATAAGTGTGATCTGAGAATTCTAGGATACCGGTTATAAATACATCCCAGGGTCTCAGAAAACCAGGCTTAGTAAATCTCACCCGATGCAGGGTTTGGTTTATAAACAATGATGTTTAGATTACTATGGACGCTCTGGTTCCAGGTAAGAAGGGGTAAGAACCCCCACCCTGTATCTCTCTGAATGCAAACATAAAAGCTGGACAGGAAGCAGAGTAACTGAGGACTCTGGAAAACACTTGGTAGCAGGTAAACTGGGGGAGGAAAATAGAACCCAGAGCACAACTAAACCAGTGGGGAGCTTCTATTGTTGTTTTGTTCCCTCTGATATCACCCAGCCTGGATTCAAAGGCCCCGTAGTGCTCACTGAGTAGACAAAATGACCTGAAAAGAAAACGCTCACTTTCTAGACTGGGCACCAAAAATAGGACTCCTCGTGTTGAGAGAAATCCCCTGGATTGTTTTTGCTTTTTCCTGATCTCTCCCACCTCCGCTGCAGGCAATCACACAGTGCCACAGAGCAAAGAGCAGAGGTGAGCAGACACTGAAAACTCTGGGGTCGGGGGTGGGGAGAATGATTCTAAAAAGAGGAACTATAGGGTGCCTGTGTGGCTCAGATAGTTGAACATCTGCCTGTGGCTCAGGTCACGATCCTAGGGTCCTGGGACAGAGTCCCCCATCAGGTGCTCTGCTCGGCAGGGAGCCTGCTTCCCCTTCTCCTTCTGCTGCTCCCCTTGCTTGTGCTCTCTCTCTCAAGTGAATGAAGAAAATCTTAAAAAAAAAAAAAAAAAAAAAGAAGAAGAAGAAGAGGAGGAGGAGGAACTATAGTTCTAAGAACAAGAAGGTGAACGTTCATCACTGCTGCTCCTCTCTGGTCTTCAGCTGCTTGGCTGTGGACAGTCACCAGAAGTACACAGCAGAGCGAGGGAACCAAAGTTCTGGATTTCTGGCTGGAGGAGAGCAAAAGAGGGCCCCAAGTGAACCAGAGACTGTTGGAGAGCCTCGCAGAAGGAAGGAAGCTCATGAGAGTGGTACCACAAAGGGATTTGTTAACATTTGGGCTGACCTCCAAACAGGTCATTATAGATCTGATCCTAAATGGCATGCCAATGGCTTGCACACACGTGGCCAGATCCAAATGACATGGCAAAGTCTCTGAAAGCTGAACTGGTGTTGGAAACATACCCCACAGAAGGCAAGGCAGAGCCTGCAACTGGGCCAGTCACCTGCTTCAAGAAGAAAAATCAACAAGCGAACTCCGAAGGATATAAACAGAACTCAGAGGATCACAAGATCCAAAATATCCAGAATTCAATCTAAAATTATTTGAGCAAATGGAAATCCAGAAACTCTCAACTTGCAAGAAATATGGCTGTCAACAGACACCAAGCCTTAAGATAACACAGATGTTGGAATTCACTAACAAATAGTTTAAAATAGCTGTTATGACCATGCTTCAAGAAGTAAGGCTGAACCCTATTAAAATGAATGAAATGATAGATAATTTCAGTCAAAAAAAGACATAAAAACAACCATATGGAAGCTTAAGAATCGAAAAACACACAATTTTAGATGACACTGGATAGATTCAGCAGCAAAACAGAAATGACAGAAGCAGCAGTGAGTGAAGTCGAAGAGAGATTAATAGAGATAATCCATATAAAACAGAAAGAAAAGATATCGCAAAAGTAAGCAGAGCCCCAGGGGCAATACCAAAAGATCCAACATTTGTGTCACTGGCATCCCAGAAGAGAATAAACAGTGTTATGTAGGAAAAATATTTGAAGAAATACTGGCTGAAAACTCCCATATTTGGCAAAAGACCTAAATGGACAGTTTCAAGAAACTCACGAACCCCAAAATGGACAATCTCAAAGAAATCCACATCTAGATATAATCAAATGGCTGAAAATATTGACACAGAAAAAAAATCTGCACAACAGCCACAGAAAAACAACAAAAACAACATCTAACACAGAGGGAACAAGGATTTCAAGAAGTATGGCTTTTTTCAGAAGAAACCAGGGAGGTCAGGAAGAAGTGGAACAAGATTTATAAAGTGGGGCGTGAAAAGAACTGTCAAACGACACTTCTCTGTCCAGCGATAAACATGGTTATAAGTAAAGGAGAAATGACATTCTCAGAGGAATGGAAACTAAGAATTCATTTGTAGGAGGCCTACTGTGAAGGACAGGCTGCCCACAAATTCGACGTTCTAGATGAAATGGACGAGTTCTGGGGGGGGGGGGCACCAAATTCCTTAAACTTGCTCAAGAAGAAATAGAAAAGCTGAACCAGCGTATGATAAGTAAAGAGATGGAATCAGTCATCAGAAAACTTCCCACAAAGGGAAGCCCAGCATCAACTGGCCTAACCAACTGGCCCAATTGGTAGATTCTAACAAATGCTTAAAGAATTAACACTAGTCCTTCTCTCTCTCTTGTGCGCGCTCGCGCTCTCTCTCTCTCTCTCTCTCTCTCACACACACACACACACACACACACACACACGGGAAAACCATGAGGCCAGTATTACCCCAATACCCAAACCGGAAAAAGACACCACAAAAAATAATATACCAACATCACTTAATATATATAAAATTCCTTAATAAAATACTAGCAACTGAATTCAGCATATAAATGTATAAAAATTATTATACACTATAACCAAGAGAGATTTGCTACAAGAATGCAAGTTTGGCTTACCATATTAAAATAAAGTCAATGTAACACATCACATTAATGACATAAAGGACAGAAACCACATGACCATCTCAAAAGAAACATAAAAACCATTCGGCACAATCCATACCACCTCTCATGATTAAAAAAAAACCTCAACAAACTAGGAATAGGAAGGAACAATCTCAACCTAATAAAGGTCCTCACAGAAACCCATAGCTAACATCATACTTAGTGCTGAAAGACTGAATGCTTTCCCCCATTCTTAGGAACAATAAATACATTTAAGTGAAATGTGAAAATTATTCAAATAATTGGGGCACCTGGGTGGCTCAGATGGTTAAATGTCTGCCTTCTGCTCAAGTCATGATCTAAGGGTCCTGAGATCAAGCCCTGCATCAGGCTCCTTGGTCATCAAGGAATCTGTTTCTCTGTCTCCCTCTGCCCCTCCCCCCACTCGTTCTCATTCTCTCTCTCTCAAATGAATAAATAAAATCTTTTTAAAAATATATTCAAATAACCAAAAAGGAGGCAAGTAAGGGAGAATAGGTGAAAGAGAAGTAACAATAAAATGGCAGACCTCAATATAAACATAACATTGAATGTACTTCATATAAAAGACACTAACAAAAAGGTAGTCTTTGATGACGTAAGTCAAGGACAACCTGAACAAAGGGAGAAATATACCATATTTATGAATTGGAAAACTCGGTATTAACTCACCCTAAATTGATCTGTAGAGTCATTGTAATCATAATTAAAATCATAGTAGGGTTTTTTCCATTGAAATTAGCAAACTAAAGAGATGTAAACAAACACTTCACCAAAAACAATACACAGATGGCAAATAAGCACATGAAAAGACGTTTATATCATTACCTATTAGATAAATGAATATTAAAACCAAAGTGATATACCACTCTATACCTGTCAAAAAGGCTAAAATAAAAAATGCAGACACTATTAAGTGTTGACAAGGATGGGAAACAATCAGAACTTTCATGGGTTTCTGGTAAGAATATGCAAAAATGGTCTAGCTACTCTGGAAAACAGTTTGGCCATTTCTTAAAATATTAAACAGAGCCTTACTAGATTATCTAACCTTTTCACTCCTAGGTGCTTACATAAGAGAAATGAAAAATCATATTCATATGAAAATCTGTAAGTTTATAGCAGCTCCATTCATAATCAACCAGAACTGGAAATGACCCGATTTTCTTTTGACAGCTGAATAAGTCAACTGTGGCAATCTATGAATGTAATACTAGTCAGCAATATAAAGGAGCTAAGTACTGATACATGGTATTGAACACATATGAATCTCAAAGGCGTTATTACTGAGGGATTCTCTTTCCAGGACATTCTGGAGAAGACAAAACTATAGTGATGGAGAACAGAGCAGTGGTTGCCAAGGCTTTGGATAGAGGGAGAGCTATAGTAAGGCAAGACAATTGAGTCCGGGGAGGTGATTGAGCTGTTCTGTGTCTTGAGGGAGTCAGGGGGCATAAGGATTTATAGAAGTGTTAAAGCTCACAGAACTGTATATCAAAAATGAAAAGTGTTTACGGTGGGTTAATTTTTAAAAACAAATACAAGAAGAATCGGGGCACGGACTATCCAGGTAGGACCGAATTCCTACCAGCAAGAGAGGATCCGTTGATGAAATTCAGGCAGGCAGGCTGTTTGCTGAAAGGCACAAAGGGTTTACAGATTCTGCCTTCCCAATAGATCACCTGCAACTGATAAGAGCGAGGGGGAAGAAGTGAGAAATGGAGCATCACAGAGAATGATATAAAGAGGAAAAAAAGAGAGGAGTCAATATAGCATTAAATAAAAGGGCGCTGAGCTTTAGGTACAAAAAGCCATAAATCCCTCTTTTATACTTGCCTTTTGTCCACTGATTTCTCTATTGCCCGGGAAGCCCCTTAGAGGAAAATTGAAAAAGCATCCAGAAAGCGAGAGGGAAAAGGGCCGGAGGTCCTCCCTCCCCAGCCACTTTCCAACTGAGCCCCATCAGCAAAGACCCACATCTTGTTCCATCACTGTGATGGAGATCCTTGTCCAGATGTTCAATATTTTCCATGGTTTTGTAAAACATGGGGCCATAAAAAGCATAGCTGGAGATTCCAGGAGTGACTCATCTCACACGGCCCTGACACTAAACGCTTGGTAAGTCTTTCTCAGTTTCTAACCCGACGCGTGGGGATAGCACCCTGGTGTTGGATTCATTCCCCAGACAGCGGGATACAGGCTTTAGGAAACCGAATGCTGCTGCCAAGTGAAGGTCCTTTTTCACCCTTGTTGCATTTCCATGTATGTTCCTTAAAGCTTCACATAACCCTATACACTTGCCGGTAGGATTAACACGGAGAATGCAAATTTAAAAGGGGCGTTGTGGTATGTGTGAGTAAACTGATGAGAGTCACAGGGAGTTTCCTACCCCCACCCCCCAACACCAACTTTTCCCGTTGGGAACCAGAATGCAAATGGTCCTCGAATGCAACAGAATGCAGGGTGGGGAAACTTTCTCAGCTGTAGGAATTATTAATCAATAAAATAGTTGATTGTTTCCAAGGTGGACGACCATGTGCTTGTTCCCATGTGGCAAGAGAGGAATACAAGGTCAGCCGCTAGAGTGTTTGAGCCTCATGCAGCAAGAGCTCCACTGGCCGTGCCATGAGTAAAGGACACAGGAGCAAGGAGCACCTACTCCCTAACCTTGATGAGATGGATGTACCTGAGGAGGGCTGATGAAATGTGTCTGACGCAGACCCAGGAAACAGTAAGGAAAACTCTAAGTGCATATTTCATCCAGTGGCCCTTCCACTGTGGACTGACAGCTGGTGGCCCCAGTCGAGGAGGCTCTTGAACCAGACAGTAGGAAGGCCCATATACAACCTGGTGTGAATAGGAAAAACTCCCCTGGCGGCTAGGGCGGGGTGGGTGAGGCTAGACACAGCAGGACTTACAGGAACCGCCAGGGCTTGGTAATAGCCATGAGTCTAGTTCCTGGAGAAGCAGTCTATTAGCTCACAATTTCTGTCCTTTTTGGTAAACAGTTTTTACCAGTTAGCTTCCGTATCTTTTTTCCTATGGTGTGGTACCGCAAATTCTGGTTTTAAAACACACGTGCGTGCACATAGCTTAAGATGCTTTCAAAAAGTATTCATAAAACTGCGTTTTGTGCCCTAAATTTCTACTTTCACACCAGTCTGTAGGTAACAAGTACTTGGAAGGCATATGGACAGCAGTCACAGAGGCTTGCCACAGTGCAGAGAAGGACCTGTGAACCCCATCTGAGCAGTCCTCATCCTGATCCTCCCCTCCAGCGCAGCCACTAACGGCCGGGGAATACGATGTGTGGACTGCACAGGGCTAAATATTACAGAATCAAGGGGCTTAGGTGGCGTTTGTGTACCAGTGACTTGCAATATAGCTCAGTTCAACTTGGTCAAGTCCTTGGGCTCTGTGTCAGGACTCATCTAAAGATGCTGACACCTACATCCAAACACTTAAGCTGTACCTACCTAGAAGAATTTTGAACTTGGTATTATTTCCTCCTCTCAGGTCTGTGTGTGGGGGTGCTTTGCCATGAGCATGGAGGCAACACCTCAGAGCTGCACTTTGGAGCATACTCCTGGTACCTGCACCACTTTCTACCTGAGTCACAGGTGCCTCTCAGCCGGTGATCCCCCATTGATGGCCCCAGCCCTGCCCCAGCCCCAGTCCTCTGGATCTGTCACTAACCAGATGGGAATGTTTAGCCTGTGCTCCATCCTGGCGGAAGGGCTTTCTCCTGCCAACAGGCTCTGATTACTTTTCAGTTTGCTGAAAGTAGCCTTAAAGGAAAAAAAAAAGTCTTGTTACCCAATCAGCCACCCCACTCTTTCAAGCTGTGTGATTTGCACATGTCACTTGACCTCACTGAACCTCCCCGAACCTCCCCAGAAACTAGGGATTAATCGTGGTCACTGCCTCATGGGGGGTCTGTAATGTTTGAACAGGAAACTATGTGTAAACTGCTCAGACAAGGGTCCGATGTAAAGGGGTCCATCCGTCGTAGCCCCCACTAGCAGTAGGAAGGGGGCAGTGGACAGGGTGCTGGTGATAGCTCCCCCACAACCAGCAAAAGGTTCATGTGGTCCGCGGTAGGAACCTGTTCTCAGAGTGGGAGAGGGAATGGGACAGCTGTGAGCCCCTGGAGACTCACAGCTGCTGAAGCAGACAGACAAGCTGCTGTGACAAGAGCATCACATTTCTGTGCAACTTGATAACGGAGAGACAGGGATTGTGTGGCATCCAAGCCTCGCCTGATTCATCAAGTCAGAGAAACTAGGAATGCACTCTAAAAAGTCACTAAAATGTTCCACTAATTGGTACCACGGCCATTCTGAATCACCATTCTGAATCACTGCGTCAACTAGAATATGTTAACATAAAACATCGAACTTTGTTTCCTAAGCTGAAATGGGTGCCTCGTAGCGGTTCTTTGTGTTCCTGCTTTCATGGGTGTACAGGGAGCTCGCTTCCTATAGGCGAGTAATCGCTTCGTGTGCCTGGGAGTGGTTAACTCGAAACAGGCTGCTCTCCTCTAGGTTCAGCATGGAATCACCCGGGTGTGTTGATTATAAGCACTCAGCAGGTATAGATACACATGGGGGATTGTAGTTCCTGGCCTAAAGAAGTCTACAG
This sequence comes from Mustela lutreola, assembly GCF_030435805.1. Classification (NCBI taxonomy): domain Eukaryota; kingdom Metazoa; phylum Chordata; class Mammalia; order Carnivora; family Mustelidae; genus Mustela; species Mustela lutreola. The sequence continues at coordinate 22,674,907 of NC_081291.1, read as the reverse complement.
TTCACAAAGGAAGAAAATTCACAGGCTTAGTAAATCCTTTTAACATGTATATGGCTGTTCCAAATTCAGAAGAGGGTAAAGTGGAAACCTTTTCTCTTGATACTACAAAGTCAAAAAAAAAAAAAAAGGTAAGACAGGAAAAAAGTTCACATATGGGCATAGACACACACACACCCCAAGAGCAATCAAACAAGAAACAGAAATAAAGCTTACATTTCATATGTCAAGAACAGGAAAGCAATCTGGTGGGAAGAGCAGGGCAGCAGAGCTCCTGACCCCACCCCCACTCCGTGGAGGGGCAAAGGAGGATCCACAAAATCCTGGTGCTTCTCGGTCATGGGCTCCGAGTTGAAGGGAAGCAGAGAGAAAAGGGAAGCCCACTATCCTCAAGAAGTGAAATAAAACTGCCAGGCATAGAACCTCACCTACACAATCCCAAGGGACATGGGCAAACCGAAGAAAGGCCAGGAGGCTGCCATCTCGTAGGGCGTGGTGCCGTGCTGCCCTGGGAGTGGGGTTACTCCCGGATGGAAGCGTGGGCTCTGGCAGGTCAGTAAGGGGATACCAGAAGAACGAGCAGGAACCGGACCTTACCCCCACCCCAGCAAGAGCCCTTGCTTTGTCCTTGCTCTTCTCCAGCCAGCCAAGACCCCACATCCCAACTCCAGACTGTTAGGTGCAGAAAAGACAACTGAAAACAATTCCCAGCACCCCATCTGTAACCCCTGAAGAGACAAACTCTTTCAGGTAAGGCAGAAGGGGCATCTGGGAGAAGTCACCCAGCCACCACTGAAGCCGCCTGCCTTCGTGGCTCCCATCAGCGGCTGCTCTGGGAGGAGCAGCAGCCCAGCCACCGTGCAGGGGTGGAGCAGGGAGTGGGGAGGACCAGCTTGGGGGGGATGTGGACGGACTGTTAGCGAGGAGCCTCGCCTTCACACACTGGCTGAAAAGGGAACCAGCCAAGGTGCCCGACCGGGGTCAGCCAAGATCCTCGGAAGGTGACCACTGTAAGCCTGACTGTGGTTTTAGGAAAATTATGGTTTATCTTCCCCAATACTACCACAGTTGGAGGCAAAAAGGTAAATACCTCACTGTTCATTTATAAGCACTTAGCGTGAGCAAGGGCATAACCCCGGGGACTGGTAAGTCCTGCCCAGCGGCCGGAAAAGAGTGGGTACAAGGTGGAGGTCAGGTTGTGCCACCGGGCGGCAACATGCTGCTGTACCCTCTCCCTACCTCCAACTCCCACCGCCTCTGGCCCCAGATGGAGCCCAGACACTCAGGACCCTGGACCCCTCTTCAAAAGATTGCACTGAGGACGGGCTTAAAAGCCTTACTGCTCGCCCGGATGGAAGGCAAGCTGGGGATGAAGGGAGGGCAAGCAGGGGTACTCGACCCGAAACCCGCGCCTGCGCCGTTGGGAAGACAATCAACCCCCTGGAAAGTCGCCATGTGACCTTGGCGGAGGAAAAGCGCTGCTCCCGTGCTACTGAGGTGTACATCAGCACTAAACGGAGGGAGAACATTTTTTTCTGGGCTTGAAATCTGGCACCCTGTGGCACGGGCCCAATGCAAATGTATTTCCTCAACTATGAAAACAGTCATCTAATTAAACACCGGCCAAAATAAGTAAGGAGGAGAACTATATGTTCATCAGTTTAAGATGTTTTTTGGCATAGAAATCCCCCCCCCCAAGACAATGTAGCTTTAAAGAAAATCTGGCAAACAATTAGGCCCTAATCACTCTGCCCTGATACCTATTCAAACATCTTAAACAGGAATGATATCATCCCTGTAATTTTATTTATTTCAGAGGGAGCTGACAAAACAAATTTCCAAACAAATTTCCATCTCCGAGTTAAGGATATAATTGCTCATTTAAGTAAACACGTTTAGGTCTCAGTCTGCCCCTCTCTCCCTCTCCCCTCCCTTACTAAAATATCTAACACAAAAATCTATTTTCCCCCTCACCACCTCTCAGGTGGGTTTGGACTCATAGGGGTTTGGGTACCTCTCCAGTGGTTCATCTCAGACACAAAGCAATAAAATAAAGACAGCCAAGAGAGCAACTCTGTAAACGCCTATAATCACAAGGAAGACCAAAAGACCACCAGTCTCAAAGAGCAAATGAAAAATTATCCAACCTTCCAGAACCCTTTCGCATATCCACAGAGAATCTTCACAATGATCCATGAAATAAACATCTTTTTGAAAAAGAAATTGGCAGTGAGCAGGTCACATGGCTGCCTGACCCAATTACAGAGGAAAACCTGATGATGGTTCATGGGGAGTCCAGGAATGCGGACTGGGAGACTGAGCCGCCCCCGAGTGTCATACAGGCTGCTGAGGGGGAGACCCGGGCTGGGAGAGGGGGCATCTGTTCTTAACCCCGCACATTGGCTCCAGGGTCACTGAGCACGTCACTTGGGGCCCTTGCCCATCTTCGTCATCAGGGAACCTCAGAAACACAAAAGAGGACTAGCCCACTCCTCTGACCCACTCCTCTGAGCCCCCTGGTCAGGTGCTGTCACTCCCCAGGTCAGGATAAAAGTCCCCAGGTGCAGAAAGGGTTCTCGCTGCTGCCACCTGCCATCACCTGGGAAGGGCATCCCAGGCTCTCCCCACCCCCTACTCCACCCTGGTCTCCCCGAGGATGCCTTTCCCTGGGGGGGGCCCTCCTCCGGGTCAATGCCACACACCAGTGCTCCTCCCAGCGGCTCTGCAGAGGTTCCAGACAATGTCCGGCTGCTGTCACCCTTCCGTGTAGCCATGTGACACCTCGACTTTAACACCCTTCATTCTACTTCCATCACATACAGACATGCAGAACTGCTCAGGAGGAAAAAAATAATCCTTTGAGTACCGGCAGGGAAGAAGATGTCTCTTTAGCTCTAATTTACTCTAAAGGCCATACTGCACAGACAGTATGAGACCATCATTAAAAGAAAAACTACCAATTTAGAATTTATGATAAACTAATCTGAAAGAGGTTTACAAACCACTTCTATGCTAGCAACAACAACAACAAAAAATGCTTGAAAAGTCAAAGGAGAACATGAGACATTTTTTGTGAACACACAAGGTTCCAAAGACAAGTCGAACAGCCTCAAAAGCATCAACCTTTGGGGACACCTGTGTGGCTCAGTCGGTTAAGCATCTGCCTTCGGCTCCATGATCCTGGGGTCCAGGGATAGAGCCCCGCATCGGGCTTCCTGCTCGGCGGGAAGTCTGCTTCTCCCTCTGCCTCCTCCTCCAGTTGTACTCTCTCAAATCAGTATCGCCTTTCAAAGAATTTTCTAAGTTAGTGGTTTACATTTAACCACCACTGCTGACCACAGCGCTCTTCAGAGCAAGTACTCACATACCTACATATCCAGCCACACTCATTTAAGACATAATACAGCATCTCCACAGAAGGTCCCAGACCAGAAGTTCTGTCCGATGTCCTTAACGCCCTCATTTTAAATTGGAGGAGCTGGAGGCCCAGTAAAAGTCAACATTTCTGCTCAGGGACCTGCAGAAATTTGACAATAGGGGCAAAACTATAGAGCTTCAATCTACTGACAAGTCACCTCCAGCTGGGTTCACCGTATCCACAGGGTTTCAAGGGCCTCTGCACACATATACCCACTCGCATCTGTGGCTGCCGCAGCCATCTGACAGAAGCAATGTAAATGGATTTCAGTGAAAGCACATCCAAGTTTAGGACAATTAGGCTGCATAAATGAACACAAATTATTGTGACATCAGTACACGTGACAACCAAAAAAATGATACTGTACTCAGCTGTCCTCTGCAGAGCTGAACCCCAAGCAGCAGGGAAAAGACTGCATTTGCGTTTTGATTTAATTTATGGACTGTTTCTAGCATTCTCAATGCCCTGTAAGGGTCCTGAAACAGCACAAGGATTTATGAAGCCCTGTAACCAACAGGACTATTTATTTAACAGTCCCCGATGATTCAAACTCTTTGCTGCTTACTGCTCCACAACCCCCCCACACACACCAATTATTTTTAATTAATGATGCTCAGCAAGTACAATAGAAGCCCCCCATGGTGGCCTGTTGAATTAATTTCCTGTATTTCAGGCAGGGATAGGAGGTTGCTTTCGCGGCTGCCCATTTCTCTCTCCTGTAAAACGAGGATGATATTCTCTGTCTCCTACAGCTGGAAACACTCATGGGTAGCCCCACTGCAGCGCCTAGAATAAGAACCCACTATATGGTAGATGTTGCGCTTCTATTTCTAGATAAATTGTTCTCTTGTTCCTGAACACGCAAATTAGAAGGAGAGAAAAACTGTTAAGTATGGTAACACGTAACAGACCAGGGACTGAGGGGAGAGAAACAAGAATCATCGAAGCAGGAGAGCCGAGCCACTTGCTGTAAGGGGCCAACACGCCCAAGGCATCTCTCCTCCAGCAAAGCAGAACCTTGGATTCTGTGACCCCTAACTGTGACCCCATGTGATAGACAAAAATATCATGGTAGGTTTCAAGTGGACCACTCAGGAAGGCACCATATGTGTAACATGTAATACATTTCAGAGAACTTCCTTATAAAACGGATTTTCAAAAATAAAAGAGAAGCTTTGTTGTTTATAATGGATAAGATTCAGTTTCAGCGCTCTGGAACAAATCCAGCGCTCTGGAAGTGTACAATCTGCGGGGGAGCACCGCCATGGTGTATATTCCCCTCCCGTTACTTTGTGCACCATCGATAGCCACAAAGCTAGTGTCTTTAACATGATTCTTTCTAACCATTCTGCCAAACCACATTTCAGCAGAGAAAGTGCAAAGAGGAAGAGCAAAGGCAAGATACAAGGCAGAATGAATCAAAGGACCAAGAGAGGAAGCTGAACACCAAACCACAGAGAAATCTGCAAAGTACCTTGATTCTGTGATAGAGAGGGGGGGAAAAAAACGCTCTCTACTTAATGAGCCCAGACCTCCCTTACACCCACTTAGCTGTGAAATCTGGGATAATCTCCCTTGGCCTGATGCTCCTCTGTCCTGGAACCACACCTCTTGCTCATGCTGGAAAGGCTGCCCAGTAAGTGGTCACATTTTACTACTCCCTTAGGGGAAAGCTTTGGTAAGGAGAGTATGTTAGAGGGACAAAGGCTGAGCCTGATGGCCATGTCATCTCCAGCTCTACTCAGAGCAAGCAGACCGGTACAAAAACTTCACAAGTAGGATGACAGATCTCAGTGAAAGCTGCCAAGGTCCCACCGAGGATCATGGCAGCTGGTGGGACAGGCACTGCCCTCCAAGGAAGCACAGTCATCATCTTTAAGATGGTGATGAAAGGTAAGCACACCTGCAGCGGCGATCACTCTGTAGTTACACACATGTCAAATTAAAGCTGTACACATCAAACTTACAATAAAAACAAAAAAAGAAGCACCTCCTTGGAGAAACCTCCCTGTGTCTTCCCAGCTTCAACGCTCCCCACGCCCACACTTGCAAAATCCCCAAGGTCTCCAACCACCAAGTACACAAAGTCTTGAGGAAAGACACACAAGGACCTCCCTGAGACACCCAGCTAAGCAGTCATCCCAGGATTCCCTCCGAAGCAGACAGTCAGACAAAATCCAAGGTGAGGGGACCAAGTCACTGTCCACCCCTGGCCCCAGCATGTTCCCAGGATGAAGAGAAAGGACCAGCTGACACTAATTATTAAAGTCTGTCTCGCCTCCCACTACGCTGTATGTTCCGAGGGAACGGGAGCCCCATCTCCCTTGTTAATGACATTTCTCACCCCCAGCAGAGGGCCTGGCTGCCAGCTGCCCTCAGCGACGAAGCCCGTGAACGAGGATGGCAGGCAGACACAGGCAGATGAGCAGCCAGCACCAGGCCTAGGAGCCTTCATGCTCCGTACTCAGCACCCGGTGCCGAGCTGTTGGGCCGGACTCAGGATGCCCAGGTGCAGGACATATTTTGGCATTTATTCAGTAAGTAACCCTGGACACGTCACTCAACATCCAGGAGCCTCCTTCCCCTCACTCATAAAAGGTAAAATAGTTGGGGGGAGGGAGGGGGAGTAACAATTCCTGCCTCTTCCTCACAGGGAAGGGTTGATGGGATCAAAAAGGAATCACAAATCAGAAGCCCTAGGGCACCTGGGGGGCGCGGGGGGGGGGGGGGCTCAGTGTCTGTCTTCTGCTCAGGTCAGGATCCCAGGCTCCTGGGATAGAGCCCCTCATCAGGCTCTCTGCTCAGTGGGAAGCCTGCTTCTCCCTCTACCACTCCCCCTGCTTGTGTCCCCTCTCTTGCTGTGTTCTCTGTCAAATAAATTTGTTTTTTTTTTTAAAGAAGCCCCGTGGGCAAACAAAGAACTATGTAAGCACAGTATGCAATACTGTGATTTACTACCAACAACTTTTCTATGGGAAGTCCCACGTTACGCAAGAAAACGCCATCTCAAGTTTGTAAAATGTTTTGTCATTTGAATAACTTTGGCACGTGTTTCTTCTTAACCATGTCATATAAGGGTATCCTTGTCCCCATCGTAAAGAAACTTAAACTCAGAGTCAGCCACTTGCCAGCTGTTTTCTGTGCATTTCCTTGGCCGTGGCCTCCCAGGATGGGCAGGACTAACATCAGGCTGAGGAGGTCGGGCTAGTGAGTTGAGCCCTAGAATGCCAACCGCCAGCAGGAAGGACAGAGGGGCCTGGCGGGGAGGAGGAGCCCGGGGACAAGACCTGGAGACACGCCCCACCCTAAGGGCAACAGGAACGCTTTGGAGTTGGCTTCTCTTCCCTGCCTGCCCAATCCTGGCTCTCATGGCCTTTCAAGGGCTAAATTATGGTTGTGAGTAGACCATCACCAGCAGCCTGAGCCAAAAGGTGCTCTGAAACACAAAACCAAGGACAGAACTGAATCTGAGCCTTGACCACGAAATAAGAAAATACTCCAGGCCTGCACATCAGGGACGGACACGGTTTGGTTTGAGGAACCTGCACCTCAAGTCCTGACCCACTCTTCTAGGGGCTCCTGGTGTCAACCCAACTCCAAATCCTGAAGTAAGTTCCCCCGGATCCGCATCTCCCTTCCAGCACCGGAGAGAGCAGCCGAAGCTGGACCTTCCCTGGCTGAGCAATGCTAACAGCTAAATTACAAGTGCTCCACTTCCATGGCAGCCTCTGTCCCCATGCAGCCAGGAGACAGCTTAGAAGGGACTCAGGTGCTGGCAGGACAGGCCAAAGCAGACCAGGATGCAATAGTCATGACCCCTGGTGGCCATGGTCACTCCTCTCGGAAGGAATCTCTCTTCTTCCTGTCCTTGCACACAGCACACTCCGTCAGCTGAAGCCCTGGGTGCAGAAGCCCGTTACCAACTCCAGACGCACGGATCCACACTGCTTCTGCCTGTTTCTCCCCGCTTCTGTAATTGCTTCACAAGAAGGGTGTGTGAAATGGAAAGTGATAAATCAAGAGGGCCTAAGAAAAAGAATTACATCAGGGCGCACAACAGAAACAATCTGGCCTTTCCACTCTTGCCAGAGGGTCTCCTCCCTGCCCCGGCCCCCAACGCGGCTTTATCCTCCGCGCTGAATCCCAGCTGCTTTGAGAAGAATAAAGTGTCCAGATTTGGCTAATTGCATCAAACAAATCGAATTTTTACATGGTAATAACCAGGGATTTTTGAGGTCAGTCTTTACAGGCCCTTCTGCTTGTCCTTGACCCCCCCCCCCAACGATATTTTGTCTTCATCTCTGAAGAATACCAGCATGACCTCTGAGCAGCCAGAAGCTTCTTAAGTCACTGCTCCGCTAAGGACAGTCCTAGCCTGAAGCTCCAGGGTATCCCTCCTCCTGAAACCCTCACCCAACCTCTCCAAGAACCCCTCTCTGTCTCTGTTTCAAGACAAGGTCAAAAAACCATCAAGGGGCATCCATGTTTTTTTAAAAAGTTCATGTTAAAGGAACCTAGCCTTAACTTTCTAGAAAATGCTCTCTCCTAAAATATGAGTTCTTGGGGGACCAAGGTCTGCAGAAGATGGCAGGAATAGTCATCACCTTATCGATATCACGGGGAGGTGCATACAAGGAATTACTCTAAGAACTTTGCATTCAACTAAGACACACTTTTACACAACTGTATGTTGAGGGGGTAGGTGGGCAAAATGGGTAGAGGTCAAAAGGCACAAATTTCCAGTTGTAAAAAAAATAAGTCCTGGGGATATAATGATAGCATGACAGCACTAGTTAATAATTCAGCACTGCTAATTTGAAAGTCCCTAAGAGAGTAGGTCTTAAAACTTATCCCGGGGGGGGGGGGGGATTGTAACTATGAATGTTAAAACAAAAATAAAAAAAGTACTACAGACTCATAGAATTGGAATCATGGGTTGAATCTAAGATCATTTTTGGAACCACCCGGCATCTTACTATTAAGAAAACTAAGACCTGAAACATTAAAGTGATTTGCCTAAGGACTCACGGCATGGTTTTTTGTGAACACAAAGGGAAGAATCTGTAATTTTCCAACCTTCATGTCCATCTCTCCCCTTTCTGTGGAATTACGAACCATCAGCTCATTTTTACTGAGCCCTTACTGCATGCCAGGCACTGGGCTACGTGGTTTTGTGCCTTATCTCATTTTGCCCTCTCGTGAACCTGGGAACTGGTGAGGCAGGTGCCGTGGGTGGCCCCACATTCTACAAACCAGAGACTGAGCATTCTGCCAGATCACATGTTCAAAGGCAGCACTGCTGAGATCAGAACAGTTACTGTGGAACGCCAGGATCAGACCCTTTAACCGTACGGACACCCGGCTCCCTTCCAACGTCTGCATCCACTACTCCAGCCCCTCACAGCTATGCACACGGGAGATGCAGCTCAGGTCACAGACGCAGCTCTTCTTTTGATATCAATTCAGAAAGGAAGCTCTAATCCGTCCCTTCCTGCCAAACCCCTGCACTGGGAGTGGGCACAACCACGGGGGACCCCCACCAACCACCAGGCAAATGACAGGTGACTCATCGGGCAAAGTCCCATCTGATTTTTCCCCCTCACCTAGATCCTCCTGGGACTGGAGGCTCTCACGACCTTTTCATAGCACACAGAACTTTCACTCTCAGATTTGCAGGTTTTCATCTGGCTGAGAGCCAGCCGCAGTCCCATCTGTCTCAGGAAGCCTCCAGCCAGATCCGGCCCCACACCTCCACCTCTCACATCCAGGCAATCTCAAAGCAGCACTGGTCTGCCCTCACTTTTCCATAGGGTACCATGTCCTTTCTGTACGGGCTGCAGAAAGTGGCCCCTTTGTAGAGCTTTCTCCTTAAAGGTTTCCCAGGAGAGACCGTCTACCATTTGGGGGTGTGGAGAAAGACTGGAAGGACACTTAGGAACAAGTAAGACCTTTTCTGGCTGGACCATCGTATGAATTTCTCAGGTCTGGGTCTTCCCCCGCCCAGCCGTCCCCCAGCCCACGAAACATCCTGATTTATGACGTGTCCGACCCAAGGTCCTTTAATGAATTAGTAACAGCCTTCAGCGATGGGCTGACAGAGTTCTGATGGGTGTAAAAATAAATCAGAAAGCATAAAAACAGATTAGAAGAAAATACACGGAAATAGTAACGATGGGCATGCCCAAGTGGTAGAGTTATGGGTGACTTTTTATTTTCTTCTCTGTGCTTTCCCTTGTCTTTTAAGTTGTATTATCTGGGTCATAAAAATGATACTGATTCCTTGCCTCCTCTTCCCTAACAAGAGAAAGTATGGATGGATCTGGGTGTGAATCGACCCCTTATGTTATGTTGGGCAAGAAACCTAACCTCTCTGAATCTCTGCTTCCTCACCCGTGAAGTGAGGAGAGCCTTCATCACTTACTGATGAGAACCTCTCAGACATTTTTCCTGCTTTTATAACAATTTTTAAATGTGCAAGCCTAGCACATCATAAACAATCAATAAGTGTTAGCTATTATTAGGATAGTTATTATTCACAGGTCTCAGGGAGGTACTAGATTCCTGGGTAATCCCAGAGTTCTTACGTAAGAACAGGCAGGCATTAAGACCTAATATATACACATCAATTCCTGGGTATATACCCTTCACCTACCCAATGAGAAGACCCTGAATCCTGCACATTTGGGGAATGACAAATACTAACTCAACTGCAGGCACTCAAGTTCTTTATCTCCACATACCCTGGGCAACAGAAAAGGTTTACTGAGAAATTGGGGGTGAAAAATGGTAGCATTTAAAGTTCATATTAGGGGCGCCTGGGTGGCTCAGTGGGTTAAAGCCTCTGCCTTCGGCTCAGGGTCCTGGGATCGAGCCCCACATTGGGCTCTCTGCTCAGCAGGGAGCCTGCTTCCTCCTCTCTCTGACTGCCCCTCTGCCTACTTGTAATCTCTGTCAAATAAGTAAATAAAATCTTAAAAAAAAAGAATAAAGTTCATATTAATGATAATCAGTGTGCAGAAATCTGTTGCATTTCTATACACCAATAATGAAGCAGTAGAAAGAGAAATCAAGGAATAAATCCCACTTGCAATTGTACCAGAAACCATAAGATACCTAGGAATAAACGTAACCAAAGAGGCAAAGAGATCTATACTTTGAAAACTATAGAACACTTATGAAAGAAATGAGGACACAAAGAAATGGAAAAGCATTCTATGCTCATGGATTGGAAGAACAAGTGCTGTCAAAATGTCTATCCTAACCAGAGCAATCTACACATTTAAAGCAATCCTGATCAAAATACCACCAGCATTTCTCACAGAGCTAGAACAGTCCTAAAATTTGTATGGGTCACAAAAGACCCTGAATAGCCAAAGCACTCCTGAAAAACAAAAAGCTAAAGGCTTTTTCCAGACTTCAAGCTCTATTACAAAGCTGTAATCATCAAGAGAGTATGATACTGGCACAAAAACAGAAACATAGGTCAATGGGAACAGCATAGATAGCCCAGATATGGACCCAAAATTCTATGATAGTCAACTAATCTTCAACAAAGTAGGAAAGAATGTCCAATGGAAAAAAAGACCATCTCTTCAACAAATGATGTTGGGAAAACTGGACAGTCACATGCGGAAGAATGAAACTGGACCACATTCTTATACCACACACAAAAATAAACTCAAAATGGATGAAAGACCTCAGTGTGAGAAAGGAATCCATAAAAATCCTGAGAACACAGGCGGCCACCTCTTTGACTTCAGCCGTAGCACCTTCTTGCTAGACACAGCACTGGAGGCAAGCACAACAAAAGCAGAGGATCTATTGATGAGGAGCTCATCAATAGAAAAAGTTTCTGGGGGCACTGAGGCATTACAGTCAGTTGAGCAGCTGGCTCTTGATTTCAGCTCAGGTCATGATCCTGGAGTCTTGGGATGGAGCCCTTGGTGGGAGGTCTGCTTAAGGATTCTCTCTCTCTCTCTCTCTCTCTGCCCCTCCCCCTGCTCACCTGCTCTCATGCTCGCCTCTCGCTCTCTCTCTCTCTCTCTCTCTCTCTGTCAAATAAATTTTTTAAAAAATATAGCTAGAGAAATTTTTTGAAAAGCTTCGCACAGCAAATGAAACAATCAACAAAACTAAAAGACAGCCTAAAAGAGAGATCTGATAAAGGGTTAGTATCCAAGATCTATAAAGAATTTATCAAACTCTACACCCAAAAACCAAATAATTCAATGAAGTGGCCAGAAGACATGAATAGATACTTTTCCAAACACTTCCAGATGGCTACGAGACACATGAAAGGAGGCTCAGTATTGTTCATCATCAGGGAAAGACAAGTCAAAGCCACATTGAAATACCACCTCACACCAGTCAGAAGGGCTAAAATTAACTCAGGAAACAAGAGGTGTTGGCGAGGATGTGGTGAAAGGGGAACCCTCTTACACTGTTGGTGGGAATGCAAGCTGGTGCAGCCACTCTGGAAAACAGGATGGAGGTTCCTCAAAAAGTTAAAAATAGAACTATTCTATGACCCAGCAATTGCACTACTAGTTATTTATCCAAAGGATACAAAAATACAAGTTCAAAAGTGTACATGCACCCCAATGTCTACAGCAGCATTATCTATAGTTAGCCAATCCATGGAGAAAATCCAAATTCCCATCAACTGATGAATGGATAAAGAAGATGTGGTATGTATGTATATTTATATGGATATATATATAATATACATTATATACACTGTACATAATATATACATTATATATACACCATATATGTGTGTGTGTGTGTGTGTGTATATATATATATATATATATATATAATGGAATATTACTCAGCTACCAAAAGGAATGAAATCTTGCCATTTGCAAGGACACTAATGGAGCTAGAGTGTATTATGCTAAGTGAAATAAGTCAGTCAGAACAAGACAAATACTGTATCATCTCACTCTTGTGGAATTTAAGAAAAAAAAAAAAAAAAAAGATGAACCCATGGGAAGAGAAGAAAGAAAGAGAGGTAAACAAACCAGAAGAGACTCTTAACAACAGAGAACACACTGAGGGTTGACAGAGGGAGCTGCGTGGGGGGTGGGCTAGATGGGTGATGCGTATTAAAGAGAGCACTTGTGATAAGCATTGGGGATGTTTGTAAGTCATGAATCACTGGATTCTACTCCAGAAACCAATACTGCACTATATGTTTAACTAAAATTTAAATTAAAAAAAAAAAAAGAATGTTGACCTCTACCTGAAAGAGCCGTTTCTGAACAAGAAGAAAATACAAAAAAAAAACAAAAAAAAAAAAACAAAAAAAATACAGACTCATAGCTATGGAGGACTGGTGGTTGCAGGGTTGGGGGGGGGGGCGGAGGGAGGATTAAGAGTACACTTACTGGGATGAGCACTGAGTAATGTAAACAATTGTTGAATCACTACAGTGTACACTTGAAACTAATATAACACAGTATGCTAATTATGCTTTAATAAAAAAAAAAATCTAAAAAAAAAATAAAGAGCCTCTGAACAACACTGAGTCATGGAGTGAAGAAAGGAATCACACAACTCCTTTCCTATCTGTTGGCCAGTAAACCAGCTAGTTCATGGACATCAAACCTGGGAATTCGATATCACCCATTCTTTTCAGTAACAATGGAACTTACGGGGAAAACCACACTGAGCCAACCAAGGAAAAACCGCTGCACTTAAAAAATGTAAAAAAAAAATTTTTAAATTAACAACTTCATTGAATTCCCATACAATTCACCCATTTAAAGTACACGATTCAATGGGTTTTAGTATATTCACAGCTATGTGCATCCCTCACCACAGTCAGTTTTAGAGCATTTCATCGCTTCAGAAAGAAGCTTTGTACCCTTTAGGGATCATCCCAGAATCCCCCCAGCTCCCCGCCCAAAGCAACCACTCATCTAATATCTGTCCCTATAGGGGACCTAACATGGACTTCCATGTTAATGGAATTATCCAATATGTGGTATTTGGTGACTGGCTCAGCTGTTAGGATTTCAATGATGTCCTAAAGAGAGTTAAACCCAGTTCATGGTCAAAGTCCGTTTCTGGTAAACGGTCTCAGGACCAACAGTACTCTCGTCACCAACCCTCCACCTCCCTCACAGAATCAACTATTCCCTGGAAGGAAGGTGCTCAGGAAATATTGGCAAAGAAATAGCTATGCTTGAAGAATTACTAAAACAAGAGGTGGGAGATGCATTTTAATTTGAATAAAATTAAAAATCCAAAGGCTGGTAAGAGTTCCTTCTTGGGAGAGGATTACTCAGGAACCCCAAGCACACTGAAATTAGTCGTCAAAAAGAACATGGCGGCCGTCAGAAGAGGCTTCTCTGTGCTCATGTGGTAGCCCCCTTAAGCATTTGCTTGCCTTCCTGTCCTTTAGGATGTATACTCAACTATAGACTCTTCCATGAGATAGACTATTTGGTATTTATATTATATGTCCTAACCTAGTTCAGGGCTGAGAAAGACTTCCTAAAATAAGACCTAAGGGGCACAAGAACTGGTGCTAATCTAAAGGTACCATAAAGAATGTGAAAAGCCACAGAATGGGAGGAGACATTCACAACACACAGCCCGTAAGAATCTGTATCCAATACATATAAAATGCCTATAACTCAATAGGAAAGAAAAAAAACAACAACTCAGAGGAAAAATGAGCCAAAGACTTGAACAGAGACTTCCCAAAGAAAGAAATCCAAATAATTGATTGAACATATAAAAAAGATGTTTAACCTCACTGGTAATCAGGAAAACAGGGAACAAAAATCACAGAGAGATACCATGTTGAATCAACAGACTGGCAGGAACGGTTAAAGTCTGACCATCCCAGATGGGGGCAAGGATGTGAGGCAAGAGAACACTCAGTGTTGGGGAGAGTATCAGTTGGTACAACTCTGTGTGTGTGGCGGGGGGAATACACCTTTTGACCCCACAATTCTACTTCTAGGTATATCCTTCAGAAATGATCACCCACGCACACCGAAAAACAGATACAAAATAGTCTCCGCATTTTTAAACAGCTCGAAACCAGAAACAACTCAAACGGACATCAGTAAGAGAATAAACTGTGGTCTGTTCATTCACCCCATGGAATACCATACTGCAAAGAAAATGAAAACAAATGGATCTTACAATGTTAAATAGAAGAAGATACAAAAGAATTCATGCAAAATGACCCATCTGCATAAATATGCAGAAGCAGACTAAACCAAGCTCTATTTGCTTAGGGATGTGTACATAAACGATAAAAAAGAATAAGGAAGTGATTCCCATAAAAGTCAGGACAGTGGTTACTTTGAGGGGAAGAAAGGGAGGACTGCCACAAAGGGATCCACTAGGATACTTACGAGCTTCTGCCACATTCTACATTCTTGACACAGAGGGGGTGGTTACATAAGTGCTGTATTTTCTATGTGAGTTTTTACTATGGAAATTCTGTTCATAGATATGCACCTTCGAGCCTTGATGGTAGTCTTGAAATACAATTTCACGGCTAAAAAGAAACAGGGCTGACTCCTTGTAGAAATGGTCAATTCTAGATCTAGGGCAAAACATTATAAGATGAATACAAAACATCCTGTCACACCACATACAAAGAAAGCTATCAAAACTACTGGGCTCGGGGCGCCTGGGTGGCTCAGTGGGTTAAGCCACTGCCTTCTGCTCAGGTCATGATCTCGGGGTCCTGGGATCGAGTCCCGCATCGGGCTCTCTGCTCAGCAGGGAGCCTGCTTCCCTCTCTCTCTCTCTCTGCCTGCCTCTCCATCTACTTGTGATTTCTCTCTGTCAAATAAATAAATAAAATCTTTAAAAAAAAAAAAAAAAAAAAAAAAAAAAAACTACTGGGCTCATGGTAAAAACACTCAGGGACCAACCTGAAAAGGCTAAAAATGGCCAAAACAGGGACACTTTGAGCATCATGAACTTCAATGGAACACAGTAAATATTTATTTTCATAATTTTTTTTTAATTACAAAAAAAAAAGAGGCATTGTTAAAGGATGCTAATGCACCAATGCTTTCAGGAATAGTATAAGAAAAATCAAATATTTCTGCTGATAAATGGCAAAGCAGTGACCACTTTACAACCCACACTGAATGACTGGACATGTACGGTAAACACCAATCAGCGCTAACATCACACAGAGGCAACCAGATGTTAAGTGCCCCCTATTGGAAGGATCTGACATCATCTATAAAGCAGCCTCGCTAAAGATAAAAATAAAATGAATCTTAAATGCGACCCAGGCTTCAGATCCAACTAGCTAATCAGAGGACAGAGGGATCATTAAACATAACTACAGGGATGTGAAACAGGACAGAAGAAATGACCTCTCTTCTTTGGACGGTTAAGTGCCAAGTAGGAAGAAAAAAAGAGAGGTCGAGAGGGAACATACAGGTTTACCAATCACCTTGCATGAGCCTTATCCAGATCATGACTCAACGAGTAAAAGAAATTATTTGAACGATAAATGAGAGGGATAAAAACAACAACAACAAACTAATACTCAGTGTTTGAACTGACATTCAGGTATTAATGTTTGTTCTGGTGTTTTGTTTTGTTTCTGACCTACGTTAATGGTCTGCGATTGTTTTCTTACAATCTGAGCCTTCCACTAAGGTCATGATCTCAGGGTCCTGGGATCGAGTCCTGCACTGGGTTCCTTACACAGTGGGGAAACTGCTTCTCCTTCTCCCTCTGCCCCTCCCCTCTACTCATGTTCACTCTCTCTCTCAAATAAATAAAATCTTTTAAAAAAAAATCATAATCTTTAAGAGATATGTACAGAAATCTTTACAGATGAAATGAAGTATCTGGGCTTTGCTTCATTGTGGGAAGTGAATTCCATAAAAGAAACAAGATTCGGTCATCATTTGAAAGGTTGGACCTGAATGATGGATTCATGGGGTTCATTCATTTCACTTTGTCTTACCACATATACCTCTGAAAATTCATAATAAAAGGTTAAATAATTAAGAAGTATTTTTACAGTAAATTAAACATGCTAAGTGAAGCTTTTTAAAAAAGAACACATACATACATTCTGAATAGTACCCCCCGCCGGCAAATGTTTGGAATGTTAAATTATTAACAGTGCTACCTTTGGATAGAGGAATTGGGGTAGGGAAAATGCAGGAATAGGTTTTTATATCTTTCTTAACTCGTTTGAGAAATGATTTACTGTGAGCATTTTTATTTTTTGCCATCAAAAATGTTGAACAGGGTAGTCTGCATAGTGGCATTAAGGGGTCATGCCTGGTCTTCTTCATACTTTTATTAATAGGAAATAAAAGTTAAAAAAAAAATTAAAAAACCACCCTACCGTCAAAAGCTGAACGTTGAAAAGAAGCCACAGACCAGTGAATAAGTATTAGAACTGAAATTCTTCACTATCTAGACCCGGGACCAGTAAATCTCTTTATGCGTATTTCCAGCCAGTAAGTATTTTAGGCAAGTCCTCAGTTTTGCCGTTATTAGTACAAAGGCAGCCTTAGACGATACGTCAACAAATTGGTGTGGCTGTGTTCCAATGAAACCTTACTGATGGACACCAACGTGAATTTTATATAATTTCTACATGTCACGGAATAGTGTTATTCTTTGGATTCTCTCTTAACCATTTTTTCATGGGAAATGCCATCATTCATCCACAGGCCATGTAAAAACAGGCAGCAGGCTGGGTTCGGCCCAGGAGTCATGGTTTGCTAACCCCTGCTCTAGACAATTCTCATGCTATTTGGACCCTCAAGTCTGCAGATACCATCTGCACTCTAAAGAGTGCTGGCTATTTTTACAACTTTTAACCTGGTAGTTTCCAAGCATTTCAACAATGCTTCTGTGAAAAATCAGTACCATATGTTAATAGGACTGTTTGCAATTACTTCATTAGAGATAGAATCTATTTTCTCAGCTTAAAAAAAAAAAAGTGAATGGTCAAGACGACATGGATTTGCTTCAACCCATGCCAAGTTCAGCTTAAAAAATGACCAGCGTCAGAGAAAAATCTTTGACTCTTAACCTCCCCTGTTATTAATTACATGACTTAAGCTTCAAAATCTTTTGCAAAGAAAAAAGGAAATTCAAAATTCCTGCAGTCTTTTTTGAAGTCATGGTCCTTTCAAAAATTCATGACAACAGTAGAGTTAAGATGGTCAAAGTGCAGGTGTCCACAGAGGCACGGACAGCCTGTTACCATGCATCACAACAAAATGAAATCAACAAATGAGAGCAAAACAAAACAAAACGCAAAACCACCCCCCCCCAGGCCTTCAGTGGGCTCATTAAAGGGCTTATCAGTTACTAATATTTATTAATACATATTCCGGGCTTGGCACAAATTTCTCACTTCACTGTTGCCGCCACCTGTGAGGCAGGAATTTTTATTCCACTTGGAGAGCCAAGGAAACCAGAGCCTGGGGAGCTGAAGTGCCTTGCTTCTCCCTGAGCTAAAACTTGAAACTCTGGAGACTTAATCCGGTATCCTTTGTGTTTGATAGCCTGCAAAATTTAACTGAATTGTCCACGTCTAAATGCAGTTTTTCTTTTCCAGAAAAGGAAGAGAAATCTGTGGTCCCAGATAGATCATGATCTCCTGGTTCATCTGCCCAAGCTCTCATCGAAGTTTTATGGCTGATAAGACAGGATTTCATTTACTTTCCGCTGGTCAGGGAGGAAGGGGATCCTTGTTTGCTTTTTATAACCTCAGAAGAAACAATGTGTTCTAATTCCACTCTGTGGAAAACATTAAGAAGATATACCAACATTTACAGCCCGGCATGCCAGGCTGTTCTACATGGGAGGTAATGCTTGTCAGTCAATATTCCCCCACAGGCTGGGAGGCAAGAATTCTAAGCCAAAGATAGATTTTTATTTACCTTGATACAGGAGTGACAAGAAAATACCACATTATCTATTCTGATGCAGCGCCCTCTGTCTCCTGGCCCTTCGCTCAGATGCCTCACAGATGCCTCACAGCCGGGCTGGTTTCCCTGCCATTTGGGGAGGGGGCACCACTAGGGACCACAGGCGAGGGAGGGAGGCGAGGCTAGGATTGCTCCCTCCTTCCCTCCTTTGCATCAGCAAAATACTCAGGGGAGGGTGCTCAGACTCCATGTTCCAAACACAAGGACCTAGCACAGGACCTAGTCAAAGGATCATAGAGACGGGGGCCTGAAATGCTAGTTCTCTACGGGTTCTCGTGTGCAGCCTCTTGACTAAGCCTTTTTCGTTCCTCCTCACTCGCCGTGTGTGTGTGTTTCCAAACAGATTTATGGGGAGAAAAATGGGCCAGCCTCTCTGAGCTCTGTGTGTCTCAAAGACAGAACACAGAGACATGCACACAGCAAAGGGACAGACACAGAGAGAGAGAGAACCGATGAGGGTCATAACCAGCGTCCTGAGGGGAGGGGCTGGCAGGAGCGGACATTTGCAGACAGTGCTCCGGTCCCCACTGACAGCCAAGTCCCTTACTAGTATGTGCATGAAGAGACATGTTGATATTAAAATAAACACATTACATATTTAATTCTACCAACGGCAGTTCACGATTTAGAGGAACAGATGCTTGGAGTAAAAAGAAAGACTGAGCCTGTCAATCTGACAGAAGGTGAGGAGAGCCAGGCGGCCAGCAGAAGGGCAGGACAGGGGTGGGAAGGACATGGGTCAAAAGAAACAAGGTTGAGAGAGAGGAGGAAAGAGGAGGCAGGACCGGTCCTAGAGGAAGCAAAAGATGTTCGTGAGACACAATGACAAGGGGGACACAGGAGAGAGAGGTTCCAGAGGCTGAAAAGCCCTCGCCAGCCCAGCCACCTCCCAGTGCCAGAAAATGTAGATGATGCAAATCCAGTCCCTATCCCCTGGGGATGCAGAGGGAGCACAGGAGAAGTGGAAGGGACAGAATGAGCACAGGCCCTAATGATGTTCCGGTTGTATGAGGCTGGAGGAGATAAAATTAGGTAAGATAAAGCTTAAGCCAGCAATTTGGAAAGAAAAGCAATCAGTTGAATTACAGAAGGAATAGCCACATTGGGGCGTGGGGGGTGGGCTGGGTAAGCATGGCCAGCCTACACACTCCGCCCCCTCCCGCATCATTTCTGCAAATAACTCCAGCATCTCTGGGGGCGGGGGGAGGGGCACACCAAAAGCTGAGTGATCTGACACACTGTCTTTGCAAACCCAGGTATCTGGAATGACTCCGAAGATGTGTCCCAAAGGACTCTGGCGCACGATGAACACAATCTGGAGAGGGGAACTGTGCTCCCTACGTTGCCCCAAGGTAACCCACATCCTCCGTTCCTCTACTAGAGCTGCACACATCTGCCACGAGCAGTCTTTTCAAGAGCATTCCTCCGAAATGTGCTGTACTTGTGATTACCAGCATCTCTACTGCCATCACGGAGTGTTAAAAAAATACAGCACCTAGGTCAGTGCCCAGTCCCCAGCAAATAAAAGCTACTTCTAAACGCCAGGCTTCCTTCCATATCCAAGGAGGACTAACCCGCATCGGATCTGCTGAGGGGGCCACCCCACCCCACCTCTGCACCCCCAGCCCAAGGGTCCTTGGGACCCTGGGGGGAGAAGTCTCAGACCCTGACAAGGAACAGGGGGGTGGGCCCCACAACCTCAGGGGCTCCCAGGTCTGCCTACAAGGTCAGAACTGCAGGCTGCCCAGGGAGGAGCTTCATCGGGAAAACCAATTTTTATGTAGCATGCCTCCCCCCCACCCCGGATGCTCACCTCACATGAGAGGGCAGTAAGATGTGCTGTCTAGACCACTTGGTAGTGAATAACATAAAAAAGGGAGTTTAAAGACAAGCTCTATCCCCAACATGGATCAAAGTCACCCAAATCTGTTTTCCTTTGTCTGATGGCCCTCCTCCCTCAGAAATCATTTTTCAATGCATCCCTGACCTACTTTTCAAAAGAATTTAAGGTGATAATGCAAGAAAGGACACAGAAACAAGAGGACCAAGAGAAAAAGAAAAATCACATCAAGTAAAAAAAAAAAAAAAAAAAAAAAAAAAATTTAAAATCCTGGCCAACCCAGCAACTATACCATAAATTTAGCTCCAAGCTTCTCTGAAGCCAAGACAAAAAGAAAAACAGGATGGGACGTGCAGATATATTCACAACTCAGAGAGACCACAAGAGGGGCACAGCTAAGACATCAAAGAAGTCTGACCTAGTCAAGAGCCCGGATCAGAGGGCAAAGTTCTCAGGCTCCACATCAGCCACCCTCGCTGCCCGGCTGTCCGGACGAGGGGACGAAACCCCCCCACAGAACGTGTTCCATCCACAGTCACAGAGAAAAGGCCACGGAGCCAGACAGCCGAGCCGGACACAGGGTCAACACCTCCCCTTCAGTGATGTGGCATTGCCAGACCCAAGGTCGCACGGCCAGGTAAGAGCAGGAAAGGGACCTGCATCTCAGCCTGCTACATTCTGCTATACTCACTGCCTCTCCAGTTCCTCCTGGCTGTCAAAGTGGCCTCAAAATTAAGCATATAAAATCCAATCCATGTAAAGGCTTTTCAAAAACAATGACCAAAAGCAGAAAAGCAACATCCGTACAACAGTCAATTCAACGACATAATCACAAACTCCGGCCCGATGCTGCTTATCCTAAAGAGAGAGGCAATAAAATTTTGGTGTCACCACAAAGTGCTTAGAATTCATCCTCACCCGTCTCTTTGTGCTCTTCCCCTACCCCGAAATGCTGACTGCTCTCCACCCCATACTCCCCCACCTTGATACAGCCTCTGGGGCCCCAGGTGACTCCTCGGCCCCGTGATGTAGGGGCAACTACTGGGGACAGTGCCTGGAACAGAATGCACCCCATTAAGGACCACGGCTGCGGTGGAAGTCCCACCTCTTTGGAAAACGTCCTCTGTCCTCACCATGTTCTCTGGCTTCCTTAATTACGCAGCCTTCAATCTCCGCACACAATGAAGAGTAAGGCTGACGACTTCTGGCTCTGCCTCCTAGGTGTCACACCAACAGATGTTGTCGCCGTGGGACTAGTATAAGTGTCCCACCTACAACTGGGTAACCAGCATGACACACACCTTTGCAACAGCTGAGCCAACCTGCATTTAAAGACACTCGTCTCCCCGTGGCTACTGACCATTAAGATCACCCTGCTTGGAAGGGTGATGACCCACGGGGAGGGTACTCACTGAGCACCTGTGATGCACGGGGACGAATCGAGGCCTGGGGTGGAGGAAAGAGACACCCACTTAATTACCATCAGAGTCCCTGTCATGTACCAGGCATGGGACACACATCTTCTCAAGTTCTAACCACCACCCTGCAAGACAAACTTTGTAGTTCTTCTTTAAAAAGGGACAGAAGGAAGACACAGGGAGACTGGCTTGCTCAGAGGACATAACCCGGGATCTGGTCCTGGGAGGTCTTGGACACCACGACCCTAAAAACAACTGGCAGAAGAGCCTCAATTAAAAAAAAAAAAAAAAAAAAAAAGACCTGAGGTACAGACACCAACAGGGAAAAAGAACAAAAATTCAGACAGAGTGGGTGCGGCAGGAAGAATTCATTAATGACAGGCAGGGACCTCAGGAGAAAAATCTCACTATATATCTGAGAGTAAAGGAAATAAGGCAATATCCAGAGGGTTGCGCCTGAGACATCGAGACCCCAGAGAGTTTAACTTTGTATCTTTTAGCATAAATTATGCGCTAGGACATTCTTTACAACCTACATTCTCTGGTTTATTGCAAACTTTCACTTCCCCTTGCATACTACAGAAACATTTTTTCATGATTTCCAAACAACTAAAACCTAGCTGAGCATGTTGAGTAAGAAAATAAAATGCCTCCCATTTTGTGTCGCTTTCTTTTAAAAAATCAGATCTAGTCTGTATCTGCTGGTGTAAACCTCATCCTCTCAGTTCAGTTCCACATGCGGTATCCTTAAGGCCGTGGTAAACACACACAGAATAAATCCTCCCTTAAGGAACTGGGGGGCTTGAGACATTGGTTAGGGAAGGCTTCCTAAAGGGGGGCTGGACTGGAAATAAGCCTCGTTCTCAAGAATGAGAGCAAGGAGGGACATTTCGTGCTGGAGGAATATTCTTTTTTTTTTTTTGCCTTTACAAGCATTTCTTTATTATTTTTCCCTTGAGATCCAAGGTAGAACAGTGTTAAAAGAAAACAAAATGCAAGGGTATAAGAACGAAAAAAGATAAAACGTTCATTCAGCAATGAAATGATTGTTTTCATAGAAAACAGAGGAATCATAGAGAATCCATTGATATAAGAGATTTTAGCAATGTTTGATTCAAAAATCAATATATAAAAAGCAATTTTATGAGCACACATTTATACGATATAATTAAAAACACAATTTGAAAAGGTAAATGATTTACAGTAGCTATAATTACTATATTTAAGAATAATATAACCAAAGATGTGCACGGATTTCATGTATGAAACAAAATTTATTTAAAGATCTTTAAGAAAAAGCAAATAAGGATATTTCTCAAGTATACTTCAAGTATACTTCTCAAGATTAAATATTGTAAACATATTGATCTACTGATTCAATTTGTATTTTATATAAAAATTCAAAGATTTCAGACAACACTTCAGTTGTGTTGTGTGTGTGTGTGTGTCTATGTGAAAATGGTCACATCGATCCCAAATTTTTTTTTATGTAATAATATACTGAAAAAGAAAAGTTGGTGGAACTCACTATACTATATAAAAAGATTAAAATGCTTTAATATGTAAGCAGTGTATGGTACATATATTGCAATGGATGTGTTAATTAATGGAAGATATTAATGCTCTTAAAGGAAGAGAAACAAATATAGAAACTTGGACTCGGTTAGAAGGCTTATTGAAAATTCAGTAAGGAAAAGACTGAGTTTTCAATCACTAAAACAAAACCAAAAAACAAAACAATTCTAGGCTTGGGGAATATTCTATGCAAACATAGGAATCGTCTCCAATTCCAAGACCCTGTGGAAAGGATTCCCCAGAAGAACAAGTGGGGCTGCTACGGGGAGCAGCACCAAGGTCAGGCCCGTGGCACTGGAGAATGTGCACACCACCCCACGGGTGTCATGCGACGAGGCCCACCATCCACGTGGACAGTGGACATCTGTCGATCAGAGGTCACCAGGTACTCCAAGCAATCTCGTGGGGTCCCTGCTTAGAGGGGAGTTCTAACACACCTTCCCTGGACTCTTGGAAAGAGAATACAGGAGAAGATCCTTCTAAATCACAGGGGGACAGGACTCCCCAGAGATGCCATCTTCTAGAGTTGAGGGGCTCGAGAGGAGCACAGTTAAGTGTCGCTGAACACAGCAGGGAAAGGTGTCTAAGTGTGTCCTCTGAAGACAGAGATGCGGAAGCTGGCGTGCTTCCTAAAGCATCACAGCAGGCCCCAGAACCCTGCCCTAAGGATTCCCTTTATCCCTGTACTTTTCCCAGATGCATCCTCATTAGGGCAACTGGGAAGGCTGCTCACGCACTGCTGACTTAACACCAGATTTCTGCTTCACCAAAACTGATGACTTGATTTCTTCTAATTCGATTCTACACGGACTAGGACAGAATTGATAATCCTTTTTGGACAGAAGACTCCCCAAAACAGAAACCTTAGCAATAATGGCAACCTACAATGCCCCCAATACAGATGAAAAAGTTTATATTTTGAGCACACGTGACCAACGTAATCCAAAATAACTCAGCAGGTGAAAACACTAGCCGACTTATGAACATGAACTTTTACTAGGGGGAAATACAACTAAAAGAGGAAAAAAAGTCCCAAATACCAGCACAATATAAAACAATATTAATTGAATATTCTGTGAATTACAAAGGAATAACAATCAGATAATTCATTCCCTCAGTGATTATAGATATTTGGTTAATAAAATATAAACTTACCATATGGGAGGGTGTGAGTTGTTTATCCTACTTAAGATAAAATATTTTCTGACAACTTTGATGCATTACTTCATATAAAATAAATATACTCTTCTATAGATGTTTCATACATTAATAAGCAGAAATTCTTAGCTCATCGGTAAAAGAATTTCTCTTCTTTTACCTAACAGCTCTTACTTTATGCACTTAAAAGTACAAAAACTAGAACTTAGCTGCTGTCATGACAAAATAACTGGTACTGGTACAAGACTATTCATTTTGTGAGGCCAGCACAACCCTGATACCAAAACCAGAGACATTTCCCCCACCTCCCCCCCCAAAAAAAGAAAGAAAGAAATTAGAGACCCAATGTCCCTCAAGAACAGACACCCAAAAATCCTATAAAAAGAATAATATAGCAGGACCAAGTAGAGTTTATCCTAATTACAACATTTGGTTTAACATTCAAAATTCAATAGAATTTGCCACATTAATGGAAAAAAAGAAAAATCATGATAACCTCAACATGTGCAGAAAAAGTATTGGACAAAATTCAACACCCTCTGTCATAAAACTCTCAAACCAGCAACAGAAGGAAATCTTCTCAAGCAGTAAGGACATCTATGCAAAACTGACAATTAACATTGTACTCTGTGATGAGAAACTGAATACATTCCTCTGAGTTCAAGAAAAAGGCAAGGGTATCTGTTCTCACTACTTCCATTTTGGCACTGTACTGAAGGTCTTAGCCAATGCAACAAGGTAGGAAAAATACATATATACATGCATACTTAAATATTGCAAAAAAATAAAACTGTCTTTATTCGCAGAACGATTACTATAAAATCCTCAAGAATCTTCAAACAAGTACTCGCTTCGGCAGCACATATACTAAAAAATAAGAATCTTCAAACAAATGCCAGAATCAGTACATTGGACAAGGTGAGAGACACAGGGCCAATATGTAAGAATCAAGTCTATATATAATAGCAATAAATAACTGGAAGAGCCTTTTTTTAAATTCCATTTACAATAGCATCAACAAACATTAAGCTTTTGGGATAAATTTAATAAAAAAACATAATGGGCCTCTACACGGATAACACTGTTAAAAGAAATTAGAGGAGATCTAATAAATGAAGAGATACTCTGCATTCAGTGATTGAAAAACTCAATATTATTAAAATGTTCTTCTCCCCAGAATGACCTATAGATTCAATGTTTCCCCCCAACTTTTATTTTTAAAGATTTTGAGAGAGAGAGAGAGCGCACAAGTGTGGCGGGGAAAGGGGCACGGGGAAGGGCGGGGGAGGAAGGAGGAGCAGAGGGAGAGGAAGAAGCAGCCTCCCTGCCGAACAGAGAGCCCAGATGGCTGGGCTCAATCCCAGAACTCTGGGATCATGGCCGGAGCTGAAGGCCTCAATGTCCTCTTAATCAAAATTCCAGAAGGCTGTTTGTAAAAATTAGCAGGTTGAGTCTAAAATCTATAGAAACACAAAGGACCTATAATAGCCAATAAAATCTTGGAGGAGGGCATGGAGAACAAAAAAATCAGACAACTTATACTATCTCATTTTAAGACTTACAACAATAAAACTTTGGTAATCAAATCAGTAGTAATGACATGAAGGTAAACAGATCAATGAAAGAGAAAAGAAAGTCTAGAAATAGGCTACACTTAATGTGATCAATTGATTTTCAACAAAGGTATCAAAGCAATTCAATGGGGACAGGAAAGTGTTTTCAACATATGTTGCTGGAAGAACTAGATATCCAATGAGGGGGCAATGAACTTGGACCCCCCACTTCACACCAGAGAGGGGAAAACTTTGATATGGGACCACAGACCTAGATGTAAAACCTAAATTTTCAGACTTCTAAAGAAAACAGTGAAATGAACCATAACATTTTTTTCAAACATCAAAGATCGAGTTCAAAATTTAAAGTAATAAAACTAGATTCTTCCTTCAAATATTCTGCAATTCAAACTCAAGTCTTCCCTTCTAGTTATTAGTATTTAATAGGGTCTGGTTGTGTATATTTGAGAACATTTCCAGAACGTTCTAAGATCTTTGAAAGAAAAAAAAGTTGTTGCATAGATTATACTCCCCAATACAGCTAAAACCCTAGCTTCTCCAAATTAAAGGACTACAGATAAAATAAAGACTATTCAGGATTTACGCAGACAAAAAACAAACAAAAACCAAACAGGAAATGATGAATGTCAAAAGAAGAGAGGGGACTAATAAAACAAGGAATGGAACTAATTAAAAAATACATATATAAGGTCTCTTTCTGCAAGGACTTTTACAACCACTCCCATTAAACATGAGGAAATTATTCCAAGATAGGAAGAGAGCAGATACAAAATGGCAGCTAACATATTCATTGACCCCATCACGCATTCATTCAAATGTCATTTATCACACATGATGTTATACACAAACTCCCCAGCATCTACGTGGAAGATGTGGGACCAGGTTGGTGGTGGTGGGAGAAAATACCCCCTCCACTAGGTCAAGAAAAAACATGCAATACCAGACGCTTCCAATTTCATGGAAGTTCTTTCCTAGGCAATGTCTACTTCCCTTGGCTTTTATACTTCCATTTCATCATGTTTCTGGGGCATCTCTTATCTCAGAAGGTGTGCTGTCTACCAGTATAAATCAAAGTTTCTCAAACCCTTTTTAACTCCACGTGAGTTCTCAAACCAAACCTGACTGCAGAAGACAGTCCTCTGGACATGATGTTGAGTGAAAGAAGCCAGCTGCACAACACTACACACTGTAGGATTCCATTTATGATGAAGCTCATGAAGAGGCAAACCTTCACTGATGCTGGGAGAAGTCAAAATAGTGATTTCCAGTGGCGGGGGGAGGATTCAGGGGAGGAGGAGTGAGCAAGGACATGAGGCAGCCCTCTGGAGGGACAGAAAGGGTCTATACCTTGATCTGGGTGGTGCTCACTGGACATGGGTACAGAACAATTCACTGAGCTGCAGACTTCCCAGTTATGCCCTTCATGCCTTTCATCATACATATGGCATACCTCAAAGACATTTGTTACTAATCTATGCTTTGGTCTCAGAGGCTGGTGTATTCTACTGCAGAAGCTGTCTTCACGGAGACAACAGTGTCCTTAGACGAGCAATGTGAGTCAGGGCCTTGTGGGTCTTCACAGAACACCCATTCCTGGTGTATCAAGAGGCCAGTCATCTGGCTTTAGTCTCCACCCTCGGTCAACCAGATGTTATCCACCCTAAAACCCCCTAACAACTGATAAGCGTGCCCTAGATGGTTCTGCTTCTGCAGACTCCTGTGACTAGCTCACACATAAATGAGACAGTAACACTTAGAATGCACAGTGCAGTTGACTAGTCTGGTCTACGTCCTTCAAAAGGTCTTGAAATAGAACATTATTGTATTATGTCTTTTGGATAAGCCTCTAACAACAGTCTATTGGCTACTGGGCACACACTCAATTTCTCTCCAATAGTTAATGCCATCGTAATTATTATCCAATAGTTTAAGTGGTACTTTAGCACACAATGCTCCGAGAAGCAAGGCTAGGAAGAAATGAGCTACGCCCTAATGGATTAAGAACGCAGGGTTTAGGGATCTTTCACAGGAGTCCATCCTCCCTGAGAAACCTTTACCTTCACCAAGATGAATGACTCAGACGTCAGTTAGGGGAGCTTTCCAGTTTCTAATTAAGGAGCTACTGACTAGAACTTTGAAACGTTATAAACGTGATTTGTGTTACTTCATACAACACAAATTGAGCTAATTTGCTCTAAGGACAAGAGAGGTTTGTGATACAGTCCCAATAAATCAGGCCAATGAACAAAGACAAAAGTGAAAGGACAATCATTTTTCAATAAATGAAGTCAAGGTTTATTTCAAGGAACTACACAGCGTGGTTCTCCAGTGAAATCCATCTGAAACCAGGGTAGATAGCCAACGAATTCAATGAATTAGAAAGGCAAACCCTCACTGGAGTAGCAGAATGCTACGGGCACGGGATATCTGAGAAGATGCTGGCCACAGAGCCTGCCCCACAACTTTGCAGCCCTGTGCCCTTGGAGAAGTCATTCACACCCTGGAGAACACAGAAGTACCATGACTTATAAAGCACTATACTTCATGAGGACTTTGAGAGCTTCCTAGTACCTCACCCCAAACTGACCGAGTATGAGCATGGAAGATTTTTCATAGATTTAGAGAATGGTAACGCCGAACTTTACAGACATTATCTGGCAGCACACCCAACTCATTCAAAAAATTAAAAAATAACAGTCACAGGGCGCCTGGGTGGCTCAGCGGGTTAAAGCCTCTGCCTTCAGCTCTGGTCATGATCTCAGGGTCCTGGGATCAAGCCCCACATCAGGCTCTCTGCTCAGCAGGGAGCCTGCTTCCCCCCTCTCTCTGCCTGTCTCTCTGCCTACTTGCGATCTCTCTCTCTGTCAAATAAATAATAAAAATAAAAATATTTTAAAAATAAATAAATTTTAAAAATAAAATAAAATACCATCTTAAAAAAATAATAAGTCACTTCTGATGGACTGTTTACTATAACCCAGGCACTGTGCTTTACTCACATCATTTCATGCTTCACAGATCTAGGAATTAGTTACCATTTACGAGTAAGGAAACTTCAGTTGCCAAATCAAGATGTACCCTGGGATCTTTCTCCCAAATCAGAAGTCTGTACCATCTCCCACTCTGCTAGATCAACCCCAGAGAGATTAAAACACGTTTATCTGAATAATGTGGCTAATTGAAAGAGCAGCGGGGTGACGGGGTGCCATTGCCCTAATTATGCTTACTCACCCTTATGCATTGAAGTGATCGTCTAAGTCAGAAGGCTCTAAGGTATCGAATACTGAAGTCAAGGGCCTGATGCCCACCTGAAATAAATTTCCCCACCCCATCCTGGGCCAGGGCGATGTTCTCAGGGGAGGAAAGATTTGGTGTCTAAATGCCTGGGCCACCTAAACCACATGGTAACAAGGCACAGTCCTCATTTCAGAATCCATTCTGACTCCAGGGTAGGTTAGGTGAGAACAGAGCCCCAAGTTCATCCTGCCTCAACAATGGCACAGGCCACAGTTCGAGCTTGACCCCTTTCCCCAGCAATCAGTGCTTTTTCTCCATTCTCAGCCTGGGGTTTTAGGGTAGAGTTGGTGCCACTAGGTTCAGGGACAATGCACAGGATCAGGGCTTAAAGGGTTTCATGTGCCCCTGCCCACGTGACGGAATCCAGATGATGTGCACACATTGGAGCCCAAGCCGGAATGGCTTGGTCCCGTATGGCTGGACCAAGACGCTCACACGCTCTTGCTGGAAGAAAGGTAGATGCAGGCCTAGAGAGTGCTGGCAGCCATTCTGCAGTTCCAGAGGGAGGCATGCATGAGCATGGAGTCAACACACAGGAAGCGGAGGCAGGATGGGGAGAGAGAAACCAGGTGCTGAGGACCACATTTGGGTCCCTGAGCAGACTCCAGATTTATCTCTGGGCTGGTCAGTGATGGGAGCCAATCAATTCCTCTTGGACTTAACCCAGCCTGTGCTGGGGTTTGGGCTCATTACTTGTGACCAAGGGAATACGTACATACGAACGTACGCACGCACGCACGCACGCACGCACACACACACACACACACACACACACCGGCTCCCCCTCTGAACTGTGAGTGCTTTGTGGTCAGGCATGGACTTCTCACTCCTGTTCACGTTCAGTGAGTTGCGCTGACCCTCAGCACACGGAGAGGTCCAAATATAGGAATTAAATAGGTCACCTCTGGGCTTTACAGAGCAAAAGTGATGCCCAATGCAGAAAGTAACAAAAATCAGAAAACAACAACAAAAAACAAAGACAGGGCAAAGCTGTATACTGATCATTTATTCATCACTTCTAGCTTATTCCCACTGTGTTTCCACTCCCGCCCATAAAGCTGCCGCATGTCAGACAGCCTTCTGCCTACTACTCTTCATCCCTGGATCTTCTCCTCCTTAGGAACCAGTTATAAAAGAAGAAAGGAATGAGTCCACACCCTGATCTAACCCTTTTATATATTTTAAGAAAATTGGGGGAATGCTGAATACTTTAAGATCTCTGTAATACACAGAAATCACTTATTATGTGGCCTGCGCTCACTGATGGTACCGGGTTTCTTACTTCTAAGGCCCCTGAAAAGCCAAGCAGTAGCCATGAGTTAGAGGCAAAAAAAAAATCAAGACCCTCCTACTGAGTCTGTCTTGCAGCTCATGGAGGAGGAAGGAACAAGAACTAAGCCTTAAATTTTCAGCCCAGATTCCTTGCGGAGTAAGGGGAGGGTAAGACACAGAGCAATCTGCCCTGTATTCCCTACATAGGGAGTTTTGGAAACTTTCCAAATGAGATCTTTAGTGCAACCTTACACATATGCACACACAAGAGGGCACACAGGAGAGTAGGGAGATGTGCTGTGGGTAACACGGTGGGAGGGCACAGTTCCGCTTCCCTGCCCTCCCCCCAGCTCCAGAACCCCGCAGCACCCACAAAGGATCCTTGCAGCCCGCCCTAGGGTCCCCTCACTGCTTCTCAGAAGACACAAAAAGCAAGGAATAAGCAGCAAATTAATACCCGGCTGAAATTCATGGCGCAAGTGAGCGTTTAGAACCATTTCCATTTTCCTTGGCTGAAAAGGCCAGATACCCACAGGCTATGTGAAAAAGAAAACACAGGCAATGGTCCAAGTAATTCAACCTGAAAACTTACTCTGCTCCAACCAGAGAAACTCAGGTTCTAGTAAAAACTGAACAAGGAATTGATTTAGATGAACCCAAAAAGGGACTTCTAAGGCCAGGCAGACAGGTGCTCTGACCTGGCTCACCTCTCTGTCGCATGAGCTTGTCCCTAGAGCCCTGTCCCTAATAACTCACCTAAAATCCTATCAGCTGAGCCTAAGACATTTCAACCTGTTTTTAAGATTTTTGTCCCATCTTTTGTAAACTGCATTGCTAGGGCTAAACCGGTGCATAAATTTATCTTGCAATTGTACCTGCTGGCACAGCAGTCATAAAGCTTGTCTTTGACAAGAACGGTCTTCCACCGCTGAAGGAAAAGGCAGAAAAGTTCCAATGTTAAGCAAGAGATTCTGTGTTTACGGCATGGAATTCCTTCCACAATTCCCTGTTTGACCCTCACTGCTCTAGGACTTCTTCCCAGTATGTCCTGTTGGGATTGGTCTACTTAATGCCCAATTCAGCAAAACATAACCCTTCCTTTCTCAGCACAAATATAGAAGTCCTCTAGCTCTTATAAAGTTCAGAGGCAAAATGGACAGCTCTCCCTGTGGCGGAAAGAAAAATGAGCCCATTTCTCCTGGTCACGATTTCCAAATCACAATGGACAAAGATCCAGGACCACAGGGAGAAGGGAGGGGCCTCATACATCCAAAGCCCATCAAAAGGGGACTTTTCCTGAAAAAGAGAACATCCACATATATTCACTAAATGAACATGGTGGGCCTGTCCCCAAGGCAAGGGACATCCCAAAGGATGACAGACAGTACGTGGTCCTTGCTCTCAAGGCTCTTCAGTCTGGCGGACAGGCTGAGTTCCATAACAAGTCTGTTTCCAAACACTTTGAGGTCAAGGACAGATGTTCCTGCAGAAAACAGATCCTGAAGACAAGCTGGAGAGACAGAATGAGGACCTGGGTGGCCTCACCTTAACTGGGAGGTTTTTTTAATACTTTCTAGTGATGAGAGTGACAAAGGAGAGCTTCCAGCAAGACCTAGGACCTCATGGGTTAAGTCAATCCACGTCTAAGCCCACGCAATATCTCTCCAAGAAGTTGTTTGGTTTCTTTGTGTGTGTGTTTGAAGTACCTCTTCCTTATGTCAATAAAGAGACATGGCACAGCACATGGAACATGCCTGAGGGCCTGGAGTCTATGCTCAACTCTGCCACCGCTAACTTGGTATGAGCCTGGGTGACTCCCTCTCTCCCTGAAGATCTTCCCGACACTCATTTTAGGACTAATATTCCAATTTGGTACAAGCACAAGGTCTTCCATCTTTTCACATAAAGCACTTCCGAGATTGTATGGCCTCATGACCTTGGGATCAGGGCCTCGGATGGCCCTCAGGTTTCCAGGCACTCCCCCCAGAGCACTAAGCAGGACTAGCCAGAATCGGTCTTGTTACCGTCTGAGGACACCGTGGTTCCCATGCTTCCTACCTCCCACCTCCATGTCGCCTTACAATCTTGTAAATTCTTGAGACCAACAACCTCTACAGGAAAGTACGCATCTGAAGTCCACCAACCAATGCAGCCAAAAGAACCAAACCTGTAAGTTCTTCAGCCTCTTCCCCCTGTCCAAGAGTAGATCGATTCACTCATTCACTCTTAGGACTAACTTCTTGAGGGCACAGACTCCTTTAAGCACTTTTCAGCTCTATTTCTGCAAGTCATGTCTATTGGCGGAGGTGAGGAAAGGCACTAGACTCTTTACTGGCAACCAAATCCAGAAACTACGGAAAAGAAGGGTCTCTGCCAGCAGGGCCCACAACCACCTGATCTGAACAGGGGGTTCACCAAGAAGCTCAGAGGCAACCTGTAAGCAGGTAGTCTGAGTGGCAGGTGGACGAAGAACACACAGAGAAGACAGATCATGGCTGCAAGTCCAGGATGCCAGCCTGGGTCAGGGGCAGGGACAAAAGGTCAGTGGGCAGGGGACCCTCAACCTCTCCAGGCCAGTGCTGCTCAACAGTATCTGCTGCAGGGCTAGAAAAGTTCCGGGGCGGGGGGGGGGGTGGGGGGGGCGGCGCCCGGGATGCTCAGTCTGTTGAGCATCCGACCCATGATTTCAGTTCAAATCATTATCTTAGAGGCCTGAGATGGAGTCCCACTGTGGGCTCTGCACGCAACAGGGAGTTGGCCAGAAAAACCTCCCCCCACCCCCCACACACACAGTTGCTGATTTGCTCTCTCAAATAAATACACCTAAAGAAAGAAAAGAAAAAGAAAAAAGAGAAGAAAGGAAGGAAGGAAAAAGGAAAAAAGAAAAAGAAAAGAGAGAGGAAGGAGAGGAAGAAGAGTAAAAAGAAATAAGAAAAAGAGAAAGAAAAGGAAGGAAAAGGGAAAAGGAAAAAGAAAAAGAAAAAAAGAAAAATGCCCCCAGTATGTGCGAATATGTTAGCCATATGTGAATTCTGAACAGTGGAAATGCGGCCTGCATGACTGAGGAGCCGAATTTTAAATTCTATTGTAATGAACTCACGTTCTTAGAGCCACATGCAACTTGTACATTCCAAAGAGCACTGCTCTAAGCAACTCTCATATAGCACACGCTCTGAGACAGGACTAAATTTCTGATGGGACAGATAAAGGAACGGTGTCAGTTATATCTCAGTAAAGCTGGGCAGGGTCAGGGTGGGAAGGGTGGGACACACAAATGAACCATGGAGAAGCACCTTAAGGTCAGTCCCACCTATGAGCAAAGAGACATTGTGCTTCAAGGGAGAGGGAAGCTACCAACTCTCTTGCCCCACAAACCTAACACACCTAAACTAAGCTTCTGACCTTCAGAAAAAATAGGAGTAGAAATGGAGGATACATGGAAGTGAAAATCAGGAGATGAAACTTGGCCTGTGACCTTGAGGAAGACCCCTTCTCTCTGAGCCACAGAGCCTCCAATCACTATGGCAAAGAGGCAGAACAGGCAACCTCAAAGGCCTTCTTCAGCTCTAAGATTCTAAGAATGTGCAGGCCACTTCATCAAAATTAAGAACTTTTGTCCTCAAAGGACACCACCAAGTAAATAAAGAGACAGCCCACAGAAAGGGAGAAATGTTTGCAAATCCTGTATCTGACAAGGGACTAGTATCCAGAATATATAAAGAACTCCTACAACTCAAGTATAATAATGCATGCTATTTCTAAATGAGATAAAATATAGAACCTGGAGAATAAACTTAAGTTTTCGTAGAGAGATGGTAGATGAAACAATTTAAATAAAATGTCTCAACTAGGAAAACCCACAGAGACAGACAGTAGCTTAGTGGTTGTCTGGGGCTGGCGAAGTAAGGGTTCGAGGGAGACAGGGAGTGATAGCTAACAAGTGTGGGGTTTCTTTACGGGCTAATGAAAGGTTCTAAAGTTCATTTTGATGATGGTTTCACCACTGCGAATATAGTAAAATCCCCTGAATTATATAATTTAAAACAGTAGATTGTATGGTATGCAAATTATAAAGTTTCTACAGGCAGAGACATGCAAATATCTACTTAGCAGAGACCAGTCCTGGTATTTATTGCCACCCCCCCCCCCAGTCCCTATGCCACAGGCCAGTGAGCAGTGGTGGTCTTGGGAACCCAGCCACAGGGCACGGACTTAAGTCAAAGAAGCTCCTCTTACAAACAAGGAGACTATTTTTAAAGCTTCCTTTGTTGTCTCGCACAGTTTCACAGGCAGCTAGAGTGGAACTCTGCTGCTGCTAAGATTAAAATGTTTAACTTAACTTGTATCAAAAGTACATTTTTTTTTTAAAAGGCAAGAAGAAAGAAATCCAGGAACTTACGTCTTCTTCATAGTCCAGCCCAAGGAGCCCTTGGCTGGTTCTTGAATTCTGTCTCGGTTCTGCCCTTGAATTCTGTCTGCTTGAGTAGAGCCCCTGAATGACAGCTGTGAACGGTCATTCATTATATCTCTTCCTAAGGACCCCGATCGTAACCCCCCAGAACCCCATGGCAGAGTCCCCAGACCCTGGGGTGACATGAAAATGTGCCTTGCCTGGGATTGGGGGGGGGGGGGGTCTTTAAGAACCAGACTCTGTGGGGAGTGAAAGATCTCACTTGACCCTTTTCCTGGGGCCAGGGGCAAAAAGAGCAGAGCCTAGGTGGAAGAATTCTTGGCATGAGAAGAAAGTCTAGCAGATGGAAAGACTGCAGACTTAGAAGAAGTAGGACTAAAGCAGTGAGTCTGTTCAGTTTAATAAGCACACCAGAGTCATGTAAATAAGTGGCATTCCCTTCTAAGTAGTAAGCTTGGGAAGCAGGACACCTAATTTTAGTAATACGGCCATTCCTCAGAACATTTCCAAAATGCTACTGTCTGACCCTCTTCGAAGTCCACGACCTTCCTCTCACCTTCCAAGATCCTCAAAGATATGAAAACTGGGTTGAGGTCGGTGGGATTTTTCTTACGAATAACCTTTAAGAAAAGGCTGGGAATAAGGTCAGTGATCAACCCCCGTCACCCCATTTTTCACCAGAAGCGAGGCAAAATGAAAAGCAGAAACTAGCTCCGGGAGGAATTCTGAAGACAAGCATTCCAGCATCACCAGGATGAGGATGCAGTCCTGAGACTAAGGACTTTGGGGGGTGGGGATACTGTCTTTTTGAGTAAGTTCTGATATTTTCATTAAGCAATCAGTCTACCAAAGGGGGTGGGGGTGTCAGTCAGGCACACCTACATGCTCTGTCCTGCTCCCAGGTTGGAAAGAGACACCATCAGGCCTGGGTTAGGAAAATAGTCACAGCAATTAAACCAGCCTGGGGGTGCCTCCTGTAGACACAGTGATGCTTCATTAAGTAATCAATCATTTACCAAGCTGCCCCAGGCCTGGAGGTGGAGGAGAAGACCCAGGCCAGGCTGGGTCCCTGCCTTTTCACGCTCTTGTTAGAGGTCAGAGAACAGCACAAGGTCAAACGCAAGCAAGTCTGTGGTTCAGAGCACCCGGATGCTTCCACCCCAGGTGCTGGTCTCCAACTTCCACAAAGAACACGCCTCCAGCTTTAGCACACTGCAAGCACGGGAACACGTCAGGACCCACATAGCAGAACCCCCAGCCTCGGACGGCCACCCAGCTGCCGGCAGGGACTACCCTCAGTGTTTCAGTTTTTCATCACAGGCCAGGGAAGAGAGATCTAGGAACAGAGTGAAGAGAGGCTATTAACGAGGCTCTATTCACAGGAGGAACCAGGAGATCCGTTTGCTTGCCTCCAGGGCTGGCTAGGTCACAAGCCTATCCGTTACCAGGCAAAATCATTTGTGGCTTGCGTTTCACGAGCACAGCACGATGAATTCCACTACTCTCAAGGAGCTCAAGGAACAGTCAGGACTTCAAATAACAGCTGGTCTTTGAAAATCGTGAAGCGTGGGGGTTGGTCCCTGGAGCTTAGATCTGATAGGTTTTGTTCTCTGCCCACAACAGCTCAAGCCTCTCCCCAGCACCCCCAGTACCATCACCGCGGCTGCACTGGCAGGGGTAACTTTTCTTCCGTGGGGGGGCCCCATGGGGCACTGGCATCACGGGGAGACAAGAGTGGATCTGGGACTCAGCCTTGCACTGACTTTTAATGGGATCCAAGGGAAGGTGAAGCGGTGTCCTCTCCTTGGAGTCCCTCGGCAGATAAGAAGGATATCGCTCTGCAGGTGTGCACTGCTTTCCAAGCTACAGAACACTTTCACACGTGTCCTGCTGAGCTTTCACGCCCTACTTTATGACCAGGGAGGAAAGCAGGGATCACACAGAGAGCATGAGCCCAGGGCTACTTCAGTTGCCTCCAAATTCAGCATTCTTCCCATGCCATGCCTCAGACACACCACGGGGCACAGTCCTGAAGCTGTGCAGAGTGACCTGGGATGGGTTTATAATCTCAGGGGCTTGTAGTAATTCCATGAACCCCTCTGAGCTTGATTTGCCTTATCTGCACAACAGAAGTGCCAGTCCTAGTGGCCCAACTGGTTGGTGAAGAACAGACCAAACAGGTCCAAAATGCCTAGCCCACTGCCAGAAATCAAAGGGTCCAAAGTACGAGGCACCGGCCCTATGGGCTCCCTGCCCAGATGGCAAAACGCTGTGCTCGGAAACATCAGTGTGGCCACAAATAACAACCTCGGAACCCCCAGGCCATACTCGCTCTTTCTGCTTCCAGTCACGGAGGACTATCAACACAGGCTCCCAGCTGCTGAAAATGCTGACCTCAGCACGTGGGCAAGCTTGGCCAAGGCCGCTCCAAAGCGCCGCACGCTCCGCTGCCACAACCAGGCCCCCCACACCTCTCTCGTTCCCCAACTCTCGGTCAGCTGCCAGCAAGCCCCATGCTAGGAGCCGTGACCAGCCCCTCGCTGAAGAACAGGCAAAGGCATGGCCCTCCTCCCACCACCATGCACTGGGCCCCAAGGGCCAAGAGAGCAGCGCTCACAAGAGAGCACAGGGATTGAGCAGGCATGACTTGTCAGTGGGGTTTAACCCCCCACACCTCCCCCCCGCAGCACTCCTGCAGGGGAATTCAGAAGGTCCCCCCACGCTCAGACACTGCTGACCCTTGAACTTCACTGGAAAGTGAGAGCCCCCCCGCCTTGCGAGCATTCGTAAGTGAACAAGGTCTCTGGTAACCTGCAGCTCCCCCTCGTGTTCTTCTATGGCCTCCTCATAAAGACCCCATACTCCACAAGGGAAGGGTACGACCATCCCCATGTCCAAGAACAAGGGAGAGGGGAGTACAATGTTCAATCACAAAGCCAGCAAGCAGGGGCACCTGGGTGGCTCAGTGGGTTAAAGCCTCAGCCTTCAGCTCAGGTCATGATCCCAGGGTCCTGGGATCGAGCCCCACATCGGGCTCTCTGCTCAGCAGGAAGCCTGCTTTCTCCTGTCTCTGCCTGCCTCTCTGCCTACTTGTCATCTCTGTCAAATAAATAAAATTTAAACAAACAAACAAAGCCAGCAAGCAGAAACCTGGAACCCAAGTCGATCTCAGTCCTCTCAAGCCTCTGCTCTCGGAAAGAGGAGACACAGGACGGGAGGGTGGGGAGGCAGATCAGGGCGTGCCCCAAAGTGCAAGTGAGGCCCGAGGCAGAAGGAAGTGAACAGTGCAGCATCTGGGGTTCAGAGGGCTCCCTTGCCAAAGTCATGTTTTCATTCTGTCAACGTAAGGCAAGTATCACCTCACTCGTCCCATGTCACAGGTGAGGAAACGGAGGCCAGGAACCACATGGCAAAGAGCCACAGAAAGCCAGGGTTCTAGAGAGCCTCAGGGCCGGCAAGTCCCGCCCCAACTGGAGGCCTCAGTCTCCCACCCAAGTGAGGAGCAGGGAGGACTCCTGCGGCCCAGGATCACAGCCAGAGGGGTCTGCATCCTCCCTCTGCCACTGCCTGGCTGTCAGATCTCCCGCCCTCTCTGCCCCAGCAAGGCTCCTTGCCCTGTAACCGGGGAGCAGTACTTACCAGGAGTGTGGAATCAAAGGCCCTGACAGGAGCACCTCCAGGGCACTAGCGATGGCCATTATTCCAACTCTAGACATCACCCAATCTTCCTGTCTGAGCCATGGCAGTCAGGCCAGAACTCTCGACACCTGCTTTGCTACTTAGACCTTGTTTTCTTTTCTCTTCTAAGTAACAATTAAATCAAGAGATGGTCAAGGGTCTCCCACCTGGGCCAACCAGGAATAAGACACAGCTGGTAAGCAGATTCCTAGTTAGAGGAGAAAACAGTCTGTGGTGACACCCCCAAGCTTCATGGCAGGGTGTTGAGCTCTGGACTTTTCTACCCTGCTTCAAGATGACTCAGTGTGTAGAGGCAAGCTTCAGCCTTCCCAGCTGTGGTACAATCAGATCCTGACCATTAAACCAGACCCTTCTCTTTCCTTGGTATTCCCAGGGAAAGAAGCAACCCTTTCCTATTGTCTATGCAAAGGTGGGGTATGGTGCTGGCCTAGGTCTTTCTCCGGCTAACTTTTTTCAGGGAGGCTAACTTCCAGGGACTTCCTCACCAGGGTCACCCATCATCTTCCAGGACCACTACGGTCTTGGGCTGGGTCAGTCTGGTGAATCCACCTCCCACAGAGTGGCTTTGGAGAGCGAACCGCCAACCCAGCAAACCACCCAGGGAACTTCTCGGGTATGGCTCACCCAATCCCCGTTCTGCCACACCATCACTGGGTCAGGAGCAAGTGGGTCTGTCTTTGCAAGCCGTGGCTTCTTCCTTCAGCTCTAAGGCTGAGGGCAGCCATCCCTATGTCACATGGCTGTACAGAGGCTTAAGGACAGGTCACTGTGGCTCACAGAGTGACAACTCACAGTGAC
Source organism: Mustela lutreola (assembly GCF_030435805.1). Taxonomy (NCBI): domain Eukaryota; kingdom Metazoa; phylum Chordata; class Mammalia; order Carnivora; family Mustelidae; genus Mustela; species Mustela lutreola. Next base: position 22,635,499 of record NC_081291.1, on the reverse strand, counting down.
TCCATGTTTTCTAGGAGCCAGGATCTGAACTAACCACCCTCTAGCCACCTTATTTCCCCTTTTACCAAAAAGGCACAAAGTTGGTGAGAAAAAGCAGCTTGCTGGTCACAGGCAGTGGACAGCAACTCTGGAGACTCAACCCGGCCTGCCTTGAGAACCCATAAGCCTAACTACTTCATTCTCCAGCAGGACAGAACTCAGCACAAACCTCTGACCACACCACCCAAGTTTTCCCACACTTTCCACTAGTAGGTCATGCTTTTCAGGAATTAAAATGCCATCAAATCTACTTCGTACCCAAACTTGAACTTCCCTACTCATTCCCATTTTAACCGGGTGATTCAGAAGGTTAGCGAAGGGCTATGGGGTGCGTAAAAACCTCCATCCCCCCGACTCTCTCTAGCCACAACACCTACCTGGAAATGCCTCTGGGCAGTGGGCATGAAAAGTTTCTCTGCCAGCACCCCCAAACCCAGGCTCCAAACCCCAACCAAAATCGTAAACGGGGCACCGGCCCCAAAGACCCACCTTGATATTCTGACACCTCTCTGCCCCTTGGCTTCACCCTCCTCTCCTCAGGATTAAAATGGCGTCAGCCATGAGCCTTGGCGTCCCCTCACAGCCCCGTCGAGGTGGGTGGGCGCTTAAGTCAGGAAGCCCAGCTGTGAACCCTGGTCCTGCAGATTGATTCCAAGGCCTTGTAGCCTCAGGGAAGCAATTTAGCCACTCAGAATGAGCCTTTTCTCCTCGCCTGTACAGTGAGGATTCTTAGGTGTTTATGGCAAAGATTAAATAAAAATGAAAGGCTACTATGTATACAGAGCCCCCTAGCTCAGGAGATGTCAGCCATGAGCTAGTCACAAAGGCAACAGTCTCCATGCCTCCAGTGACTGTCAAAAGGCAGGGAATACGACCCACATGAGAACCAGGAAACAGAGGAACCGCTGGTGCTCTCCTGCTCTCCCCACAGCCCTCCCCTGACCCATTCCGTAAAATACTGTGGCTAAGTATGGTCAAATGATTCCTGCATGTTGGGTGTGCATGAAGAACGAGAAGAGTTTCCAAAGTAAAACGGGGGAAGGAGTGATCAAAACTCTCTCTGGGAAGATAAAAATAAAATAAAAATCGAGGAGAGAATGAGACGTCCACTGCCTGAATGTCTGGCATGCTATGAAGAGGCGTTCTTCTGTCGTCTGATGTTCCGGCTGTCCCAACTGGCCCTGGTAGTCTCAGACCCTGCCCTGTCCAGAGGGGAAGTGCCAGGCTTCCCCCCCGGAGTCACAGCTGTAACTGGAGGGCATGGGAAGAGACAGACTGGGAGACAGGAGACTGGGCCTGGGTCCCGGCTTGGTTCCTCTGTCACCAGGGGACCCTGGGCAAGTCAGCTGCTGCATCTGAAAGGAACACATCCATCTGCAGGTTTCGGGGACCCTTTTCCATCCCCACCTCCACCAGTCTGCGACTCACAACCAGCACCACTCTGGTGTATGAGAACGTGCCATCTAACCTACCGATGGCTGCCCCACGCGGTTTTCCTCCTGTCAGCGAGCTTCACCGCTGGCCAAAGGAACACAGGGCAGAGCCTTCTCTAACCTGACCGCACTAGCCCCACCCCGTGTGTCCTAGAAAAAGACCTCTCCACCACCCACCTCTTAACGAATTCCTGCTGGCTGTCACCACTTCCAGGAATCTTAATTCAGAACTGTAGATGTTTTCATTTCATTCCCTCCTGATAAAACCTCCAAAAAGAGCTTTAGATGGATTCACTATTCATTTATATTTCAACAATTCAGAATTTGTGAAAGCCGGAAGAGGAATTCATTTTTGCATTATCATGAAAAAAAAAAAAAAGGACTAACGGGGCTAATTAATGGCTGGTTTTGTACCATTTAAAAGCAGTCATTTAAATATAAACAGTCATTATGCCCCATTGTTATCTATTTACCGAAGAGCACTCAAGGATGTCTTTTTTAAAAAACATGTTGGTCACTTCCTCACTTCATGTCAGAGTAAAATAATAAAACCACATCTCTTCCAGCACAAGGGGCTTGGAGGGGTTCTCTGCGCTAATTCATAGTATCCTTTTATATTCTGACTTAAACAAGACAGGAAGCAAATGTGTTTAATGGCCTCTATTTTACACATAATAAACGCTCAAAAAGAGCACTTTATGCATGATTTCACGATAGCTGTGTTCAACTGCTTTTTGGGCTTCCCAGCTTTACTCCTATAGTAATTTATATAATCGAAAAGCCAAGCTCTCCTAGAACCCAGAATCGCCTTCCTCACGTTCCCCCTTTAAAACGTCCCCCTTTAGAAACTACAAATCCTGAGACCATCTGCTCGCAGGGCGTTTCTGATTCTCTAACAAAAGCACAGCGACGACAGGGCTCACCAGGCCTGACAGTGTACTCTGTACAAGGACCCACGCTGCACATTCCTCCTTGGAGCTGGTTCCTAAAAAGTGCTTCTCCGAATGAATGCAGCTGCTTCCCATTGTTGAGAAGATAAAAGCCTTGTAAGTGAGGATGTGCCTCCTTCGGCCCGCCCCTGCTGGAATTCCTAAAGGCCAGATCAGTGCCCAGGTGTTAGCAACCGGTTAGCTTCAAGTCGACTTTGTTTTTGTTTTTTGTTTTTAAAGATTTTATTTATTTATTTGACAGAGATCACAAGGAGGCAGAGAGGCACGCAGAGAGAGAGGAGGAAGCAGGCTCCCTGCTGGAACAGAGGGCCCGATGCGGGGCTCGATCCCAGGACCCTGGGACCATGACCCGAGCTGAAGGCAGAGGCTTTAACCCACTGAGCCAGACTCTGCATTGCCCCATATCCCATCAACTTCACTTTCCTAAGCCTCCTCAAAGCCATAGGAAGGGAGGAGGGGTACATAAACTCTATCATAAATATCATAACAGCGAGATGTTAATATGCATGAAAATAAAATAATTAATAACCAAAGAACACGGGACGGTAGAAACATAGCAGGTTACGTTTTCCTTCCCCAGTGGAAAGGAACACCAAGGCAGTGCTCATCTTTAAATGGTAGCGTGCAAATAAGCCAAAACGAAGAATCCATTTTAGGGTAAGGAACTTTCTTACCTATTAGCCGCCTAGAATGAATGTTTCACTTGAAAGCGCTACAGCACCAAACCTGTGGCAAAGGACTTAAAAGTATGGGGGAGAATGATAAGCTTTGGGGCCTTTCATCTGGATCTGTGGTTTGGAAGAAATTAGAAATCGTGCTCAGGGGCTGTGGACTTTCTGCTCTAACCAGGGGCTCTGGATGCCTACCAGACATCCAACAAGAAGGCAGAACCCTACTCCCAAAGTCTCCCTTCCCATAGCCGAAGCTAGAAAACACATGAGGTCATCAGAGTTAAATGACAGCAGATCTCAAGATGTGAGGGCGGGAATTTAAATCGACACAGGCTCAGGGGAGGGCGAATTGGCAGTAAAGGAATTAAAAACGCACCGTCCTCTGCCCAGAGAGTTGACTCCTAAGTACTTAACCCAGAGGAATGTTTCCTTGTGTGCAGGAAGAAGCTCATACAAAGATATTTGATGTGGTACTCGTTGAAATAGCAAAACTTCAGGAACTAACCTAAAGGCTCATCAGAAAGAGAACCAGTCAACCACGGCATGTTCACACAGGGAATATTTTACACCAACATGAAGTTGTTAGATCTCTACATACCGACGTGGAAAGGTCTGCAAGTTACATTACGTGGGGGGAAGCGAAGCTATTTAACAGGTGCGTTCTGCTCCCACTTGTGTACAATTTCAAATACCCCAACTGTAGAGACACACACTTCCAAGTGCACAGGCACAGACACAGTGAAAAGCAGTTCTGAAAGGATCTCACCAAACTGAGGACTGATTAAAAATGAGCTGGAGGGGCCAAAACAGGCCGTCACTTGATATTGTTTTCTTGTCTGGAAGGATGCATTCGGGCAAATCTGCAAATCTCGAATGATGACCGGTTCTAAGAATGCAAGATATGACAAAACAAAGAAGGCTGTTCTCCGAACCCGTGTGGTGGGTTTTCCTGGGCACAGTGAGCCACAGTGGCTACACCAGTCAGGGACACAGGAACCTGGTGTGCCCTGCAGAGCAAGTCTCAATAAAATATCTGTTGAATGATGGTGCCTTGACTTCCTGCCTCATAAACCAGGGTCCGTACAGCTCTACAAAATTACCTGTGAGCACGCTGTGCCAGGCTTCCCTGTGGTCACAGGAGGCAGGGAAAGGTGGGAGCCTTCCACCCAGCCTGCTTCGAGACCCCTCCCCACTTCCCTGGCTGGGTCCCCCAGCCAGCTTCCTTTTCCCTGAGCAGCCAGCAGCCTGCCTTTCCTCCCTCAGGTCAGCCTCCCAATTCCCTCCAGCCTGCCCCTCAAGGTCACTCATTCAATAATTTCAACAGATGTCCTGTGATTTCTAGAACTGCCACTCAGCCAATAGGGAGAAGGATAAAAAAAACTGGCAGAGAGCACTGCTTGGAGGTTCAGGAGAAGAAAGCCATTTTCCCCTATCTGGGCAGTGTCTGGGGGCCTGCTTAGTGAAAATCACCAGAAGGCTTCACTCTTCAAGGTGTGTGTCAAAAACACCCAACCATCTATACACCCACACACATCCCCCCCACCACCACCACCAACAACACACACACACACACACACACACACACACACACACAGAGGGCTAGTCACCTCACACAATTCCTCCTTTAGCCCCAATCTTCAGCTTTGCTCACTGTGTCCTCCCCACCAGGCATGACCAGCTTTGCCTGCCCAGCCACACAGCCGGACTGTCCCCAAGCACCCCAACTGCAAGAACTCCAATCCCACATGAACGAAAAAGAGAGGAAATCTTCTGCCACTTTCCTCACGTGGGCAGAATGGGACTCAGGGGACATACCCTGTGCTGTTGCTGGCAGAGAGGCCCCCGGAGTCTGAGCACAGTGGGAGGCAGAAGCAGAAAGGCTAACATCTAATTCCTGGATGACCTGCCAATCTCCCACCCCCATCCCCACCCCACCCACAAGGACACCCACCAGCACCCCCTCCCTTGGCATGGCATCCAAGCAGCAGTATCAACTCATGAGGCCCTTCCCCAGAGCTCAAGCACCACGGTTCCAAAACGTCCACAATTTCTTTAGGGACCTTCTTAGGGGAGGAGCTACTGGGGGTCTGTTCTGGATCCCAAGCACCACCACCAGTATTTAACGAGACATAAGGACCTCCAGTGCTGGGCAAATTGCCCCTGCTGATTCTGGAACTTCTCATATTTTGCAGACAGTTAAAAATTAAATTCTGATGAGAAAGTTCAAAAAAGAAAGAAAGAAAGAAACTACCCACAAATCTACCACAGGGGTTTCTTGTTTCTCACATAATCATTTTTAGAATACTGAGCTGAGGTTAAGGAAGGAATGCATCTCCCCACAGACCCTCCCCCAGATGGGTTAAGGGGGACGCACACTTCAGACACGGAGAGGCAGACCCACTGCGAGCTGGCTGGACTCCGCCAGCTGTGGTGCCGGGTGCATCCGGGGTGCAGGGTGGCATCCTGATACCCTCTTGGAAGCCCCCTTTCCAGCTGTCTCTGATAGGATTTCTACCCCTTGGACTTTTCAGTTAGCTACGTTAATAATCACACAAACTCACCCATACACATTTTTTTTTTCAACTAAGCCCATCTGAGTTGTGTTTCTGCACCCCATAACCCTATAAGGGCTGGCTAATCCCCCAACATGTCCAAATATCTATACTCTACAAACAGCAACCAGCTCATTTTTAAAGGGTCTGAGCGAGGAAGTTCCAGTGTTCAAGGTATGACTATACAACAGTGAGATTCACTTTTATGGCAAAGCAACTGAAAGACTGGGGACCCTTTTGAAATTCTTAAGGAACATTAATAGTAGTAGATCTGAATTCTTTAAGAGCTGGATTTGGTCTCTGAAAAACTGTCAACACCCAACCAAAGTGCATTCAGTAAAAGATGGGGCCCAGTAACTTGCTCTTTGTCAAAATGAGGTTAACACTGGAAAAGACATGTGATTTGTTTTGTGCAGCACATAAACTGGCACACGTTTTATGATTAGGAAACCACTGCTGGGTAACGCCTTACTACACAAGTCTACCTACTCTGGTCATTTTCCTTCCTGAACTGTGACGCTCACACGCACAGACAGGGCACACACAACACGGAACACAGAAGCCAGCTTACGACCTAGGGATTAGAAAAGTATCAACAAGGACTTCCCTTTCTTCCTGCTTCAGATATAAGAGTTAAATTTGCCAAGAAAGACTCGATCCTGAAATTAGAGGCAAACTCTGACAGGTGTTTCCTGGGATTCTCATTAATATCAGACAACAAAAGTCAGCCTCTCAGGCAACCATTAATCATTAGCCAATTGTTGAAAATTAACTACTGATCCATAAGGACATACCACAAAGCCCTTGGACATCCATTCATGTACTTATTCCGTCATTCCACACACATTTCCCAGTGCCTCCTGTGCACCAGGCACAGGGTTAGTTTCCAACACTACAAGACTAATCAGACGCCAGCCTCTGTTTCTAGGAAGTCATTCCCCAGTTTCACCCCAAGTCACTTAGCTAATGAGCTGAAGCAGCAACCAGTGGACCCCAGAGCGCATGTGCAGAACCGCCACCCACCTAGCCACGCCCCAGAGCTGTTATAAAAAGAGGCGGAAAGCAGCAAACGTCCATAAAGAGGAGTTAACCGAGCTCATTGGAGGGCAGAGGGAGAGTCAGTACTTAAACTCAGGCAGGTGGGGTGGGAGGCAGGAGTGGGTGAGGCTCGGAGGAAGCTGAGCTGAGGAGGTAGCAGAGAAGCTGTCCTGGAACAGACAGAATCTTGTCGTGCAGAAAAAAGAGCGCACGGTTCAAACAGAAAGACGACGGAGCAAATACACGGTGTGTGGAAAGTACAGACCTAAAACCCACCTTACAGGCTAAGCCCAACAAACCAAGTTATGAAACCGTGTTTCAGGAAATCCCCCTAGGTGCAAAAACTGTAAGATCCTAACCCACAGGACCATACAGATCCAATGAGCTCGATTGCTAAGCCCAGGAAACACTGTGCACTGGGACCTCAGCCATGGAAGAGAGATCACCATCAGAGAGCATCAGAGAGCACCGTCCCACAACATTCCCAGCCGGTGTAAGGCATCTTACAATGGTCCCACTGCCAGGAGTCCACGGCCATTATGGCTGGTCAGAGGCGTTCCCACCACTCTGCTAGTCTGAGCACAAAATGCGCTAGACGGTTCAGCCCTGACACCTTGGCTCCCAGGTTCCTTCAGCCAGAGGCTCTTGAGAAGCAGAGTCACAAGACCCTAAGCTTTTCAGGAACAAGCGCTCACCACGTCCCACCCACTCCTGGCTAAGGACCTCCAAGGAGTCCCCAGAAGGACCTGCCACCCAAGGAAATCCCAAATACAGCTCAGAGGAAAGAATGAGTGAGGTGCTTCTCAGGGCAGCCACAGCAACTAACTACCCGTGTTTACTGAACAGCTACTTGGTTCCCCCGGGGCCAGGCACTGTCCGGGATCCCAAAATGACTCACTTAAGAATTGTATTCTGAAGATGCTTAGTAAGACAGAGATAAGACATGCATATAAAGACCGAAAACATCGGGTATTTTGTACGTGAACTGCCATGAGAGAGGCTCAGAGAAGAGTGTTACTTCCGATCACAGTGGGAAAAGCTCTCATGGAAGAGACGTCGTTTGAGAGGATTCCTGAACTCCTCCAGGGGCCGGAGCGGAAGAGGCACTGCAGGTGGAGAAGAGGCCAGAAGGTGGGCGAGCGCCAATGGGGGGTGGGGGTGCTGCTGCTCTGGGAAGGAGGGACTCAGAAAGCTCATACAGCCCAGGAGGGCCTGGTCACGGCAACGGGGGCATGGCTAAGCAGGAGGGGTAAGATGGGAAGGGGTCTGTAAAGGCAAAACATCAAGGCGCTCAAGAAAAACAAAAACAAAAAACAGGCCACAACAACAAGATGAGGAAGGGGATGGGAAAGGGGTCAAAGACTTGGTAAAACCTCCCACTGAATTAAAGGAGCATTTGCTGAGCCCCTGGTCAGAGCCACTATGCCTGATGAAGGGGCAGAGAGGCCTTGCCCTCTGTGGCTGGTGTCATTAGCAGACATCAGGGGAGGCCTGAATTGGCAGATGAGCACCCAGAGGTGGGACAGTCCTACTAATCTGAGGCAACTGAGCGCTCCAGAGGGTACCACACCGTCGCCCTTGAGAAACTGAAGTCTGGGAAGCAAAGCAGGGAGTTCTTCGACACAGTGAGGCACACAGTATTATAAGCAGCCCCGCTCTGACACTCGGGAAGGCAGAGCTCGCCCTGCTCCCCACCCCGGGCTAAGAAGAAATTAAATAAGTGATACACACTTTCAGTAAGTGGAACTGGGGAGCTAGCGCGACAGACGGAGCCAAAAAGCATCTCACTGTGGGAACTCAGTCGTACCGTTTCCATGGCTTCAACCTCCGCGAGTCCCTGCAAGTCCACAAATGAAACTGCCTAGAAACTTGAGACTGTTTATATTTTAAGAAAAAAAAAAAAAAAAAAGAGAAGACGACGACGATGAGGAGACCTAAGCCTGGGAAAACTTGCTGCCCCCAAGGCAGTCTCCAGATGCCCAAAGCTGGCTCAGTTACAAGCAAGCCAGACCAAACACACACTAGTCACCTTTCTCACCCGACAGAAGTAATCGTGTCACTACAGATGACCTTAAGAGGCAGACAGAGCTCGGCACAAAGTTGGCTCTAAGGGTTCAACATACCCAGTTCCCAGAGAGCGAAGGCGCAAAGGAAAAACCCACCAGCTCCCTGACGCGTGCTGCTTTGCAACCCGTATCGCTCTTTGCCCTTTGATTTGCCATTCACGTTAACTGGAAGGTATTTACTACAGATGAAAAATAAGCTTCGTTCAGCCGCCTCTCAACAGATCCCAAAAATAGAGCAATCACTTGGGTACAAATTGGGTCAAATGTATTAAAAAAAAAAAAAAAAAAAAAACTGGCTCCCTGGTGGGAGCACTGACACGGCCTGTGACCTTGCAGAGAGTCAGGGGGAAATCCGCAAAGATCTTCCCTTCCCACAGTGGGAAAGGAAATATTTAAAGAGTCGAGCAGAGAATAAACTCCTCTAGCCATGTGACCATCCAAGTGAAACAAGACAGAAACTCAAATGCTAGAGTTTCAGAACAGTAAGAGGTCAAAGGAGTAGATGTTGGTTTTTAGAAAGGCCTGCCAAACGAATACAGGGCCTCCCTCCGCCCACCCCTTAAAATACCACTGTGTAAGAACGGTTAAGAAAGCATCCGCAGGGGAGGGATTGCAAGGGAGAAGGAGAGAGATTTATCCATTTCCTCTATTTTATTCCCTTACTCATTCCCTGAGAAATCCAACCGGTCTGACGGCAGATATCAGTGCCCTGAATTTCCCTGGGAAAAATCAGAATATTAATTGGCTTACGCAGGCAGCTCCATTAATTATTCCATTGATCTGAATTAATCGGCCTTTCTGAAAGGTATTTATTTTCTAAGTTTGTTTAATCATGTTCTCTTGAGCTACAAAAAGCAACAAACTGGGTCACCATCCACGTTGTTAAATTTGGTAACAAGGCTGACACCATCTGTGGCCTCGCCTCTGATGAACCACCCCCTTCGATGGGGGCTCTCCGCCACTTCTGCTCTTCCTTTAGAAGGATCATCTGATGTCGCCCGTCTACGAGCAAAGCACACAAATCACCCCCAGCAAAGCAGAAACCCACACTCACGGCAAATGTGTGTATGCGTATCCAACTCCTGCTGACTTATATTTTCAGTAGCAATACCCAAAACTTTTTTTACATTCTCTAGAATTCAGATTACAAAAGCCCAAATATGAACAGACCTCATGTTACACCTAACATAGGCTACAACGTTTTAAGTGTAACATGAAATCCTGTGTACACATGATTAAAGCTAAAATCACAAGAGCAGGGATGGCTGGATGGCTCAGTTGGTTGAGCGTCTGCCTTTGGCTTGGGTCATGGTCCTGGGGTCCTTGGATGGAGTCCAGCACTGGGCTCCTTGCTCAGCAGGGGGCCTGCTTCTCCCTCTCCCTCTGCCTGCCACTCTCCCTGCTTATCCTCTCTCCCTCTCTCTCTCTCTCTGACAACTAAGGAAAATCTTTAAAAAATCAAATCAAATCAATAAAATCACAAGAGCATCCTTTCAGTATCTTCAGAACCCAGCAGTCCCCCCATAAGCCCCGGCTCTGCCTTTTTACCACTCACTCAGTTACAAACAGCCACCTTACTCCAATACAGCTGCAACATGGAAAACCAGAAATGAATCTAGCTAAAAGAGAGAGCAAAACAAGAAAGAGAGCTCCCTGTTACCCAGCACCAGCCCCCTCCTCCACCTGCCTTTCTGCACAGCGCCCCCCGCCCCCCAAGGAGGATGCAGCCACTCCAGAAAAATCCCGACATGGCTTCTGAATCATCAAGAAAAGATTACAGAATGTCAGAAGCAAATACAATCCCAGTGATCACCTCATCCAGAACCCCCTGACAAGTGGCTGAACAGCAATGTGGAAAGGATTTAGGAAATGCCCCCCCAAAACACAGCTAGTTGTCCCAGCCCAGTGGGACAAGCTCCTAGTCCCAACTCAGGAGCAACTTCGGGCTTTTTTTTCTTTTCTTTTCTTTTTTTTAAATTTCTGTCTTTTTTTTTTTTTTTTTTTTTTAAACTACATCAACCTTTCCCAAAGGAAGTTTCATGAAGCAATGGTTCCGTGATGTGGTCTGCCAAAAAACTGTTTGAAGAATCCATGACCAATTACTTTTAGAGACTAGCTGAGTTAAACAAAATGAAACCAGTTTTTTAACTACAGACCTTCCCGGAGCTCTTACTGAGCTTATGTGCACTATAAATCTTTAAGAGGGCAATAAAGTATGTGGAAGTATCCCAATTTATTTAACCCTAGAATCATTTTATCCTGGAATAAAATGTATCTTCATAGGATCCTCCTAATGCAACACTACACTGTATTCTCCAAATTATGTTCCAACGTAGATCTAGTCATTCTATAGTATTCTGATGCTCTAAAAATGAATAGTTCATGTACAAAATCTACGATAATTCTCTACTTACCAGAAAAATTGACCAAACAAAATACCCATCACTCTCAAATAAACACTGGATTTAAAACAAAAACAAAAACAAAAGGAGCTAATATTATCCGGAAAAGAATGGTAGACAGCAAAACCCTATGCAGAGAGAAAAGTTATTTTAAAATCTGCTACAAACCTCTTCCATAAAAAAGTGCCACATCTATTTATGCAAGATTCATGACTTTAAACACTTTCATTCAGTATAAATTTGAGAATACAGGTCAGAAGGAAAAAAAAAAAAAAAAACCCCACAAACAAACCCCCTGTTGCAAAGCTCCAGGAAATATCACAGGCATAGCTGTAAACTTCCACCACCCAGAAAGCCAGCTGCCAGTTTAAGTAGAGAGGCCAATGAAAACCACATATCAGGACAAGCAGGAACTCTAAGGACACTTACCAAGTTATGATTTGTTGAATTAGAATCATCTTCAGGGAATGGGATGTAAATAGCTAAGGCCACACAATTGGCAAAAATAGCCAATAATATAAATATGTCAAATGGTCTGGAAAATGTTGTTAAGGCATATATGTCTTATGCAAACGCAAACCATCTCTCCCATCACACTCTCGATCACACCACTCTTGAATCACTTTTGAAACGAAAATTACGCACTCGAGTCCTCTCTCGACCCACTGTTGTGCCCGCTCTGTCTCCAGCAAATATCATCGTCCGTGGTCATCTGGCAGATGTTCCTATCGAATGACTTTTTCGGGTCCTTTCTTTCTCTTGCAAGGACCATGTTACGCTCGTGCTTTGCTGTGCGTTTTATATTGAAACCTACCCACACATCCAGTGAGGGCACCCTATGAAACATGTTTCTGCTTCTTCGAGTTTTAAAGGCGACAAAGGCCTGAGAACACTACACTCCTGGTGCCATAGACACAAAGGGAAGTCCCCATGAGACAAATCTCTTCCACAAATCCTTGCTTCCATGTGTTAAAGCCATTTTCTCGGGGGCTATTCTTGGCTGGGTCAGTCTCCTGTCTGGACCGGGGCAGGCCAAGGCACCAGAACTTTCTGCACTCTACCTGTGACCGTCTCGTGGCATGTTCCAATACCTCAGACACTGTGACAAGCAGCCAGGCTCCAGCTCCCCCTCTGCTTCCTTTACTAATCAATGCCTATCACTGTTTCGGATTACAGCTGGACTGGAGCTTGGTTTCTAATGAGCTGTTACTGCATTCAATTTATAAACAAATTAAATAAAAAGCCATAAGAAATCAGCACCAGACACTCTGAAAGTACAATTGAACAATTCTAAATCTCGGGGGTCTGTCTGGAAGAAATCACTTTGAAATCAGCTTGCAACAGATACTTGCTTCAACATTCTGGTGTTATTAAGAGACATTGTCAAAACTGGCAATGCAAAATTTGACTTCTGCCAAAATGACGGTTTTTCTTCTTTTGGCTTTCAGGCTTTCCGAATGCAAGGTTTCTCAGCACCAACATAATCTGCAACTTTGGGGGGTGGGGTGGGGGAATGGCTTGATTTTATAAGTGTTTCTGCCATAACCTCACTCACAAAAGGCAAAGCCACTGATACTAAACATCTCCAAGTATTAAAGCTTTGAGGATGTGAACAGAGCCTTCTCCATTCATCCTGATACCCTTCTGGGAAATCCAAAAATGCTGAAGGAAACAAAGGCCCACTACCTCCCTGTGGATACCCTGAGTCTTATGAAAAGTCACCCCTTTAAAGTGTTTCGACACTCATTGAAATAAGGACAACGAGTGACTTTCTTTTCTTACTAATTTTGATGGGTTTATTTTTAAAGCCAATTAGCTTTCATTCATATTTATTCTTTTACCTCTTCTAGTATTACAAAATCTCTTATCCAAGGATCCAACCTCAAGACAGTCCCCCTTCAGAAGACTTCAGGATCCTCTTTTCGTTTTTCTTTCTTTTTTTTTTTTTTTTTTTTTTGCCATTCCTACTGCAATTTTAAAAGCCAACTGCCCCACTGTTATCCTACAGAGAAAACACACCCTGTGATCTCTCCCATCCCCATTCTTTCCCTTTTAGTTCCCAGTACCTAAATGACAGACCAGCAAATCCAAGAAATACCAATGCTATTCAGGAAAGCCAAACACTTTTTTTTTTTCCTTATGGGGGTCTGATTTCAGCTGCCAAGTGTGGATGGTTAATTATCTCACTGCCCCAAGATTTTTACAAGCCACACACAACAGAGCAACAGAGAAATAGATGGGTCTGCTCCCAAAAAGTCCTTCTGATAAGGCAAACACTCCTCATTCCCCCCAAGATGCAGGACACTCTTGCCTTGTCTGGGTATACAGACCAGCAAGGTTCTCACTCTCCCAGTGCGGACTGGGCCTGGCACAGCTGGCTCTCAGAGGATTTCTATGACCTGCTCCCTGAACTAGAAGGGAACTGTCACTGGGAAAGACAAACAGATCATATGTTGTTTAAAGATCTGTTCTACGGACTGTCCCATTTGTAGGCAGGCTTCTCCCTACATTGGCAGCCCACATCCCCTAGTTCCTGTACACATGTGGCCGGCCATGCGGGAAAGGGAGTCAGCTGTACAATCCAGGAATTCATTCTGTACACATAAATTGCGATATACACATTACTGTGCACGAAGAGGAACAGTGTCAGGCCTCCCACCTTACTCCACATGCAATGAAGGACCCCAGAGAGGGCTCTGCTCACCCCAAGTCATGTCAGGCCGACCTCAGGAGGAGGAGATCTCTCTGGCTGAGTGCAACTATGCTTCTGCTGGCAGCGATGCCATCGAGGCATGCCCCCATGCGCCTAGCTGCCTCTGGGCTGACACTAGCATTCATTCTCAGACTAGAAGAGAACTTACACAGAAAACAGGTCCACGCACCCCCAGCTATGCGAGAGATACCATAACTCCCTCTAGAGAGCGGACATCTGTTCTAAAAAGGAAAAGCTCACGAAAACCCCTCAAATCCTACCCTCGCCTTTGGCTGCCCTCTCCAAAACCTTTCTCCACAAAGTTACCTCATTTTAACTTGTGTCTGTGAGCACAGAAAACCACCAGCTACAACAGAAGGCCTGCAAAGAGGAGCCCAGCTAGGTGCCCAGGTTCTAAGGGGGTTACAGCTCCACCTTCCAGCTGGCGGCCAAGCTCCTCCCTTTTGAGCTCCTTCACCCTGGGGGTGCTGGGGAAAGCCTGACCTCCTCACTCCTCCTTATGCTTAGGAGCTACTTGAAGGCTCCTGTAGTCCCAAATACACTTCTGGGAAAAGGAAATGCTTTGTTTTACCCAGACCAGTGAATCATCTGACTAATTAGAAAGCCATTTGTTCAGAAAGGAGGCCTCAGTCAACGTTTCTGGAGGGTGACAGTAACTGGAGACTGGCTTCCAGATTTGGGGAAGGGGTGATCAGGCCAAGCACCCCAGTTTTTCAAGATCTGGGATGTTAACAACCATCCTGGGGCATTTGGAGTTCAGTTTTAAAAATACATAGGAGACACTCAGAAATGTAACTCCAGTCCAAGGACACAGACAGAATGTTTTATAAAGGCAGCAACTGCAAATTCCCCCACTGACAGACTGCTCTCTAGCTCACAGGGCCTGGGAAGGAGAGGCGCTCACAAGCCTCTCCCTCCACATGCTCCCTCACGCTCACGTTTCAAATGCTTTTTTGGAACATGTCAAAAGGAAATTCCAGGAAGTCATAGCATTGATGAGCAAATTGCTCCCTCCCCATGAAGCAAGTGTTCATATTTGTAGCTACCTGAACGATCAGATCAGCAAATGTCAGAGCTGGAAGCAACCTCAGCCTTCGTGGGAAGTTGCAGAAAAAAAATTCTAAACATCAGAATGGGAAGATGCCACTAAAGGTCAAAAATGTATCTATTTCTAGCAAAGTCTCATACAGTCTTTTTGTTTTAAATCAGCATACCTCATTTGCAAGAGGTTCCATGCCTATCACAATCCCCAAAGCAATGGTGGGTTTAAACTAACCACCTAGTATCAAATGACCAAATGTCAGCTTCCTATTTGACTGCCACTTTGAAGTTTTTGTCACCCCCTCCCTCCATCACAACACACACACACACACACACACACACACACACACACACACACGGCTAAATATACCCAGAGAGCCAGCCCTCCACACCCCGAGGAGATAGGAAGGTATATACAATGAGACCCTGTACACAGAGCTTTCCCATGTTCACATCCCAGACGGCTACGACTTTGTAAGTGCCATTTCGGAAAGCAGATCCTTTTAAAGAACAGATGTTCAAGAGAAAATGAGAAAGACTTCCCCGAAAAAAAAAGGATACTTCCATTCCACTATACTAATGCAGGCTCTTCGGATGGGGTTATTGAGTGACAAACAGAAAAGGGCGCGGGCAGGTCGGCTGTTGGACGAGTTACCCTGTTTTTTGCTCTTGGCGTATTGCTGACGTTTTCTTTGGGAGAGAGATCCCACAGGTGGGGGTGCGGAGGTGCTCATAGTCTGGGCAGCCTTGGCCTGTCTGGCAGCATCGATTGCAGCTTGCCAAGATAGGACGGTTTGCTTGGAGCTATTCGGCTGAGAAGTTGGTCCTTCACCAGAAAGAGGGAGTCTGGTGCCTCTTGCATAGTTTGCCTCTGGGAAGAAGGAGAAAAGGAAAAATGAACAAACAAACAAACAAACAATGAGAATCCAGTCTCAGGAAAAAAGCAAAGGCTGTCTCCCATCAATAACGGGTGGGGGGGGTATGGTTCCCATGTTTCCATTTAGAACCTCATGTCCTATTTTTCAGAAGCAGGAATGTGGTCAACCAGAGCAGGAAAAGAAGTGCTCGCGCTAGATCCTGGGCGCCACGGGACCCCCTGGTGCAATGAGGTGAGCTCCTTTCTATATTCACGGTTTCCCAAGGACTCCGCTGGTGCCCTTCTTCAAACTGAGGCCATCCACATTTATCCCACCTTTTCTGACATTTAAAAACCCATGGATCTTGGGGCGCCTGGGTGGCTCAGTGGGTTAAGCCACTGCCTTCGGCTCAGGTCGTGATCTCAGGGTCCTGGGATCGAGTCCCGCGTCGGGCTCTCTGCTCAGCAGGGAGCTTGCTTCCCTCTCTCTCTCTCTCTCTCTCTCTCTCTCTGCCTGCCTCTCAGTGTACTTGTAATTTCTCTCTGTCAAATAAATAAATAAAATCTTTAAAAAAAAAAAAAAAAAAAAACCATGGATCTCTAATGAGATCCCCCACGGGGTGGGGGGCGGCAGTGCCAATAACTCAATAGTCTTAATCATTTTCAGGATGTCACTCCAACATCTCTGTACAGCCACAAATGCATGTTTTTCGGCATAGGGGGAGAAAAAAAAAAAAAAAAAACTCCTCCACTGGCACCAGGGCAATACCAAAAGCCCCTAACAAATATCCAGATTATGCACTGACACTTCCTGCAAATGAAAATTCATGATGCTTGGGACTCATTTCCTCCACAGGCTTCCGAAAACAGAAAACATCTTTAGGGCTTTTTTGCATTTTAAATTGCAGCCGCAGCAGCCAAGCCAGCATCCAGAGATACAGTCAAGGCAGACAGCCTGCACCCCTATCCCTAGGAAAGACAGGATGGATTATGCCAGGGGCCCTCAAGGCCCAAGCAGGAGTCACTGAAGTGCAGGCTGGCATAACTGCAGGCTGGCATCTAGGTACAGGGCAGAACCCCAAAGGGGCTGCAAGTGCAAAGCCCCCTCAGACTTTGGGTCAGGCCTCCACCTAGGCAGGTCTCCCAGGCACTTGCCTACCTTGAGTCACAACCTCCTTACTGAGACAGAAGTCAAAGTGAGAGTGGTGGCAAAGGTAGAGGGATGGGCCGTGGCAAAACCATTTCTTGCTAAGTAAAGAATGAGAGAGAGTAGAAGCAAGCACAAGTCTGCCTGCCCAGCAACCAGAGAAGGGGGCCACCGGCCTGGGGCAGCAGCAGTCCCCAGCTGCAAACCGAGCTGGGGAGGAATCCTGCGGAACCTTCCCTTGGGAAGCGCTCTCCCGGGAAGGCTGTGAGCCCACTGAGGTTGGGGGGTGGGGGAGCGCCCCCCGGCCTCCAAGGAGGAGGTAGGAGGGCTGACCAGAAGCTGTTCCAGGCACCGTCTCGACCCAGCCAGGCCGGCGTGGTGACTGCACGTGGTGCCCAGGCCGGGCTGGGGAGGGGAGCCCCACAGCGGCCGCGACTCCCCGGGCATTGCTAGGTTACCGACGTGTGCACCGCGGCGCTGGGAGCGGGAATACTCTCCTCCCGACCCCCTGGCCGCGATTCCGAGACCCGGCCTCCCTCTCCAGGGGCGGGGTGTGCTTCGCCCACCGACGCGAAGAGGGAAACCGGGCAATCCTAGAATTTTCCGGATGCCACTGGAGACCAGGGGGCGGGGAAGGAGGGGAAGGCGAGAAGAGGCTGAAAAGGGGGCTCAGGCTGAGGACTAACAGCCATCCCCCCCTTCCATCGCTCGCAAGCGTTGGAGGAAAGTTGAGCCCGAGGACACTGAACCCGAATCACCTCGGCTCGCCGCCCCTCCGGCGGCACAGTACTCCAAGGACTCCACGGCCGCCCCCACCCCACAAATGCAGAATTAACTCTGACATTCAAGGCCTGAAGGGGAGAACGGAGTGGCTGTCACGCATCTCCCCTTTCTGTGTAGATGGCACCGAGCTAGAAGCATCCTTTCCAACCCCCTCAACCCACCCAGCGCATCAGAGACGGGAGGGGGTGGGAAGGGAGAGGGGGTGGGAAGAGGAGGACCATGACAAGGATGAGATTTGGCAGCGGGTGCCCAGGCTCTGGCTGCTCACCGTTCGCGTGGTCCGCTTGCTGCTGCCGTTGATGGTGCATGTTTTTCATCATCATCATCATCATCATCCACGAACATTTATTGAGCGCCTACTGTGTGCAGGGCACGGTGCTGGGCGTTGGGGCGGGGGAGGAACGGGTAAGGGGGTGACCAATAGATAGGAGCCGCGGTCCCTGCCCTTATTGTCGCTTCAGCAGGGGGTGGGGAGGGACGGGGACAGATAGCAGAAAATAAGAATAATTTGTAAAAACCGCTCGCCACCCACGCTCCTTCTTTTTCAAAAATGGAGCAAAATAAACTTTTTTAAAAAAATAAGATAAGATGTATATATTATCTTAATAATATATACATGTAATTTTTTGCTGCAAAGGAGAATTGGCTTGGTCCCCTCCTCTAGCGGAGGGACGCCGCGGAGATGCCGGCCCGGCCGCCGGGGCCGCTCGGAGCGCCCCCCATGCCCGCCCGCCCGCCGCGGTGCCCGGTGCCCGCCGCCGCCGCCGCCGCCCGCGCCGCCGCTGGCTCGGGACCGCGGGCGCCCCGAGCTCACATCCGGGGACGGAGGCGCTCGCTCGCTCGCTCGCTCCGCGCCCGCCGCGCCGCGCCGCACGCCGGCTTCGCCCTGGCGACGCTGCGCGCCCGCCGCCGCCGTCCCCTCCCTCCCCCCCGCCCGCCGAGCCTCCCACGGGCCGCGCCGCACCCCAGGGGCCGGGCCCGGCCCGCGGCTGTACCCGCTCGGCCCGCGCGCCCGGGGTGGCCGCCGCGTGGGGCTTGGGGTACCGCCACCCCGCCTGGCTCGGAGGACCCGCGGGCGCCAAAGGGTTAAGCGCGCTCCGGCCGCCGGCTGCCGCTTAACCCCCTGCGCGCCGCAGCGTGCTCCGGGCGGTCGCCCGACTGAGGTGGGCGGGGCCTGCGGAGCCCGCGGACGCCGGCTGCGGATTAACCGCTCCTCCCCTTCATTTAGGCGGGGCGGGGTTGGGGATGGGAATGGGGATGGGAAGGGGGAGAGCTGGAGAGTGCGCTGCTTAGGCTCCCGCGCTGGCCTCGGCCCTCGGCGTCCCTCTCCTCCGCACACCTGGAGGAAGCCCCGCCCCCTGGGAGCCCAGGTGCCCGCGGGCGGTCGTCTGTGGGTGGAGGGGCTTTGCCAGGCTACCTCCCTACTCCCCCTCCTGCTTCCTCAGGCTTTTCCTGGGTGCGGGGGGATGGGGGAGCCCTGCTTTCTCGAAAGCATTCACTGTCCCAGGTAAGGGCACCTGGAGATCTAACCGGGTTTCCAGAGTGTCCCCCGCCTCTAACCCGGGCCGGGTCTGGCGCCACTGTGGGCCCAAAGATTCGGGGAGTGACAGGGGGCACTTTCTGTCTGCGTCTCTCCCTCCCCCCACCTTACGTGTGTTTGCGGGCAGGTACGAGGAAGTAAAGGCCAAGGTCTTTCAAACAGCGAGTGTTGGTTAAAGGAATAGGTAGTGCGCTAAAACTGCGGCCTCTCGTGTGGCAGCGGAGGAGAGTGCCTTCCCTGTCGCCTTCCCTGTGCCTTCCCTGTATTTGGGGTGGGGGTTTCTGCCAAGGGCAGCTCCTGTCTAGAGGGGAAAGTACTGTATCTAGTGGATGACTGATTATTTCTCTTTTAGCGTTGTGCTGGCTGTTGGAGAAGGGCTTCTGCTTTACTTCACAAGATTCGATTTATTTGCTTTTGTTCCGATCTGCATGTTCCTACAGCGTTTTAGAACGTCTGAGAACAGCGTCTTTAAAGCAAAAAGCTCAGCGTGACTTAAGAAAATGAGCGTTTATGAGAAGGTGCTCCTTGGCCAAAGAAAGCGCTCTGGGCATCAATTGTTGGGGGCCACCTGGGAAGAGACAGTGAGGACCAAACATAAGGCTTTCCAGGGGCCTTCCTGATAGGGGCACAAGGATGGAAGGATAAAAACAATCAGGCTCCTTGTTCCTTTCTCTTCTTTTGTTGTTTCACTTTTTCTTTCTGGAGAGGTGGCAAGGCAGGGGAAGAGCCCTGTGGCCTAGCAGTAAGCCTGCTCCTGAGCCCCAATCTGAAGGGACCGAAGATAGTTGCCTTCAGAGAACTTTCCCATCCACAGACCTCGAGTGCTGATGCAAGTATTAAATTCATTTACCTGTCCCTTCCAGACTTCAAGGTCTAAAGCCCTGCCTCTATTCTGCAAAGACCCACCCTGATATTTGCTCACAATTCAGGTCAGCCAGCATGTATAAGACACTTGTTAAGAACAGGGTCTAGGCTAGGTGTTGTCCAAATCCATAGTACATTCTCTCCCTCATGGAGATACAACCTAGGGAAGGAAGAAGAGTGTGGGTCCATCTGTAGTACTATGTGGGACACAGGAGCTGTCATAGGTATGAAGAAAATGCCACGAAAGCATCAAAGAGATTCATTCGAGATGTTTTCACTGAAGACATGGCATTCAGATTCTTAAAAATTGATGAGGGGAGGAAAGGGGAGGAGTGAGCTGATGGAGCACAGGGCAATTTTAAGGCATTGAAGCTGTTCTGTATGATACTGTCATGATTATAGTACACTATGCCTTTGTCAGAACCCATAGAATGTACAACACAAAGAGTAAACCCTAATGTAAATTATGGGCTTATATAACAATGTACTTATAACAATGTATCAATATTGGCTCATCAATTGTAACAAATGTAGCACACTCATCCAAGATGTTACTAATAGGAGAAACAGTTGGGAGAGAGAGTATAGGGGAACTCTACACTTTCTCTGCAATTTTTTCTGTAAACCTAAAACTGCTCTTAAAAAATAAAGTCTATTAAAAACAGGTGACTAATTTTATTGGGCACAAGTGGAGTAAGAGGAATGAGCTTTGGGGGAAAGAGTGAAGGCGGGGGAGGCCCACGTCCAGGGTGGGATGTGTTTGAAAAGAAGCAGGAGTGCAGGTTGGAGGGGCAGGCCTCCCAGGCTGGGGGAGGAAGGAGGCCGGGACAACACAAAGCCAGTCAAGAAGGCTTGCTGGCTCGCTGAGTAATCCAGATTTATCTTCTCTGCAGTGGGAGCCAGTGAAGTGGCAGGATTATATTGTGACTCGGGTCTCCGGGCTTTATACTTTAGATCTTAAGGTATTCGTGGAATTAGAGTTTTTAACATTGTTCCACCCTAGATCCTGAGTCCCATCTTCACAATGTCTCCAGCCAGCTTTCTTTGGGGGTGCGGGGGTGGGGGGGCAGGTGGTGAAGAGATTTGATTCAGCACAGCTCTGAATGCTTTGGCCCACTGGGTAATTTAAATACTTATATTCCCAACATAACACGAATGACTGAATAAATAAATAATAGCTAGTATTTTTTAAAGGCTTCCTATGTCCCAGGACCCAGTATAAACACTTTACATGGGGCGCCTGGGTGGCTCAGTGGTTTAGGCCTCTGCCTTCGGCTCAGGTCATGATCTCAGGGTCCTGGGATCCAGCCCCACATCAGGCTCTCTGCTCAGCGGGGAGCCTGCTTCCCCCTGCCTCTCTGCCTGCCTTCTGCCTACTTGTGATCTTTCTCTATCAAATAAATAAATAAAAATCTTTAAAAAAAATAAAAATAAACACTTTACATGTATGAACTCATGCAATTCTCATAACAAGTCCAGGAGACAAGGCCTATTAACACCCTCATTTTACAGATGACAAAACCAAGACACAGAGGAGTTAAAGGACCTGCCCCAACCCAGATGATTATTTAGTGGCCGGGAGGATAAGACCCAAGAAAGGCTCGAATAAAAGGCAGCCACATGTCATAAGACCCAGTTATGTCACAAACATGCTCTTGTGGGGCTTTAATCCCCATGTCCTCATATGTAAAACACTCCCATTTAAAGGCACTGAGCAAGCATTCTGGAAGCAGTTCCCTGCATGTATTTCATTTTTTAAAAATCCTCGGGCACCTGGGTGGCTCAGTTGTTTAGGCATCTGCTTTCAGCTCAGGTCATGATCCTGGGGTCCTGGGATAGTGTCCCACAATGGGATCCCTGCTCGGCGGGGTGCCTGCCTCTCCCTCTTCCTGCTGTTCCCCCTGCTTGTGCTCTCTCTCTCTGTGTCAAATAGATAAATAAAATCTTAAAAAACAAACAACAAACCAAAAAAACCTTGCTGCTACCCCAGTCCAGAGCCTTGCCACCTCACATCCCTACATCACTAACTAGATGCCCTAAATCCATTCGGTAATAAACCATCCCATGCTCAGAAAACACCATGCCCCTTCCCTAACCAAAAAAAAAAAAAAAAAAAAAAAAAAAAAGGCTGATTCCTCCTTCCTTCCACGTCCAAGCTAAAAAACCTCTGACTAGCTTTCAACCTTATCACCTCGCACCATTCACCTTCGCCATGGTCAGCAGTCTCATTAGGCCGTGAACATGCTGTGCTCATTTCTGACTCTCTGCCCTGGCTCGTGTTTATTCGCTGACCTGAAATCCTGCCTTGCTGACCTCTAACTAAACCCTGCCTACCTAACAAGTCCCCAGCAAGTCCCTGCCTCCTCCCAGAAGCCTTCTTTGATTTCTCCAGCCACAGGAAACACATATGTGCCCACCCCTGCTTCCACCACCCCGTCCCTAAAGGCCTACAGCACCTGGTTACCCCTTCAATTACATGCTTTCTTGTGTCCTGTTTAATTAACTCCTTGACTATGAATCCTGTGTCTCCAACCATGGTGTAGGTCCTTAAGTCCCTGCCCCCACTGCCAAGTGTTCTGCTCACAGCAGGCGCAAAACACTCTGATTAATCTGCACTGGATCAAAACAGCCCACAGATATCACTAGAAATTGTCAGCTAATATTTACAAAAACCCCATAAGTTTATGGCAGGACATTTGGCCCTTAGATGGTAAAAACAAGCAAACAAACAAACAAAAATCCTAAAGGTTATATGCAGAGCATACCTATAAACAAACTGAAGTTGGGTCTCTGATTCTCTGCATTCTCAGGCCTTCATGCTAAGATGATAGCTCTGACCCCCTAACCACTAGATAAGTAGATAAAGGGTACAGGACATATGTTCCAGGTAAAGAAATGGTATGCACAAAGTTCAGCCCCAAAGTCCAGAACGTGTGCAGAAATCAGCAACATGGTTATGCTGCAACATGGGGGTAACTTCAGAGATGGTGATATTAAGTGAAGGGGATGGTGGAAATTCCCAAACATCTGGCTCACCAGTCAGGGTATCCTCCTGTGGTCTAGTGGTTCTCAAGCCCTTTGGTCTCAGGACCCCTTTACACTCTTAAAAGTTATGGTACACCTTGGGGCACCTGGGAGTCCTGGAATCAAGCCCCACTTTGAGTCCCCTGTAGGGCTCCGTGCTCAGTGGGGAGTCTGTGTCAGGATTCTCTCTCTCTTCCTCTGCCTCCCTCCCCCTGCTTGCTCTCTCTCTCTCTCTCTCTCTCTCTCCAGAATAAATAAACAAATCTTAAAGATAAACTATGGTAGACCTCAAAGAGCTTTTGCCGGATAGATTTTATCAATAGGTGTTTATCTGTAAAATTCGAACTAAGAACATTTAAAAATCATTTATCATTCACTTAAAAATAGTAAAAAGCTCATTACATGTTAACATTTTTTTAAAAAGATTTTATTTATTTATCTGACAGAGAGAGAGAGATCACAAGTAGGCAAAGAGGCAAGCAGAGAGAGAGAGGGAAGCAGGCTCCCCACGGAGCAGAGAACCCAATGCGGGGCTCAATCCCAGGACCCTGGGATCATGACCTGAGCCGAAGGCAGAGGCTTTAACCCACTGAGCCACCCAGGTGCCCCTACCTGTTAACATTTTTTAAGGAAAGTTTCTATAATTCCCAATACAAAATAGTGAGAAGGAGAGCATTCCTTTACATTTCTGCAAATCTCTTTACTGCCTGGCTGAAAAGAAGACACCTGGATTCTCATACATTCAATCCACAGTGACAGGACTTGGGCTGACATGTATGAATAATATCGAGCCCTATACAGATATCTAGTTGGAAAAGGGAGAGCCATTTTAATAGCCTTTTCAGATAATTGTAGATATACTCCTTTGCTATGACATTAAACTTGACTTTTAAAGGTTAGTTGAAATGTGGAATCTGAAACCATAGCAGTGAAACTTCTCATACTGTTACATTAAAATCTACCAGTTTATATTGTGCTTTGAATGGATCTTGTTACTCATGCATAATTTGGTAACACATATTGGTCATTTGGAAAATATTGGTTCACTGAGGTACACAGACTTTCCAAATGTTGACACATCTCATTATACCGTATAAAAGAAAACTCCACATTCATTGTTATCGCCACCAATCTCTTCAGAAAGTCTTAAATATTGGGAAGCTGTCAAGCTCTCAGTGGTAGAAAGAAGTTTTTCAAAGTTCTAATTTTCACTTGAAAGCTCAAATTTTATAATTGGCACAAATACTGTCAAGTTTTGTTTTTTTTTTTCTTTGAGGTGACTGGCTCACTTCACTCATTTTCAGGAAAATAACTGCCAAAGGCTTAGGTATGAATAACCAAAATTTGTCAGTAAAAAAAATGGTGTTCCATGGAAAAAGCAACCTATCCAAACTATCACAAAGAAAAACAACCACTGTATTCAGCAGAGGTGTTTTATGTATATGTCCTAGTTTTTCACCTGGGGTGTTAAGAAGACTTCTATACAAGGGTTGAGATATAATAAAACTAATAATTTTTACTGCTTCATCAAGGAGATTCTTAAATAGAATTGGCAACATTTTTACTGTGAGTCAATGGCAGACATTGTGCATAATGCAACGTCCCCCGGTATACTTTAATGTCCCTGCCTTGATTCATGCTAAGACACCAGCAGTTTAAACTACAGTTGAATTTGCACATACCAACACTCTAGAAAAGACAAAAAAGTCTTCATGTTACTATGCAAATAGATCTGACCTGCAGAGACCCCTTGAAAGGGTTTTAGGTCTCCACAGCTGGAGTCACTAGATAATCTACAAGATGCTCAAATATTTCCCAGGACATATTTATACTAAATAATTACCATTTATTTGAAATTCAAACTTAATGGGGTGTCCTATATTTTAGTTTGCTTCAACTGGCAAACTTACCTCTCAGGATCTACAGACTACACCTTAAACATAGCTACTATGGGGTCATTTGGAGCAGAAAATTAATATCAGATTTGTGCTTCATGAGAACAGCTCTACATGGAAGTTATTAGAGAAACCCTCTCTGGAGAGATGAGAACAGCTCTAAAACAGGAGGCAAGATGGATCAGAGGGTGGAAAGATTTGCAGGTGCAGGACATTCTGATGTTACTTTTTTTTTTTTTTTAAGATTTTATTTATTTATTTGACAAAGAGAGATCACAAGTAGGCAGAGAGGCAGGGGGAAGCAGGCATCCTGCTGAGCAGAGAGCCCAAGGTAGGGCTTGATCCCAGGACCCTGAGATCATGACCTGAGCTGAAGGCAGAGGCTTAACCCACTGAGTCACCCAGGTGCCCCCATTCTGATGTTACTTCTTAAGGGTAGTTGTGCAGAGGGGCAATGCTATTCTAAACGTGGGGGGAAAAAAACAACAAAAACCAGAAAAACCGGCCAAAAACAGTTCCCAGCCTGGTGGGGGTCTCGATCCCCTACCTAGCCACCCTCCTTCCAACACCCTCCCCTTTTCAGGTCTTCTTGATTGTAACTGACTTAGCCCCCACCCAGCACTATTTTGCCTTCTTGCTTTGGCGAAATGGAAAGTAGATGCCAGCTGGTCTTTATCCTTCATCAGCTAACTCTTCCCTTGAAGAGCAAACGATTTACATTTCACATCAAACTAAGTAATTCCCGTTCCTTTAACTGGTTCATTCCCGTCCCCCCTTGACCCAATTCTTAAATCTTATCTAGGACTCTCTGAAGCACTAAATCCTCTCCATTTCCCCGGTTGGGAAGTCCTGGCAGAGCCTAGTGGGCACAGTCAACTCCCCATTATCCACACTGACGGAGGGAAGCTATGCAGGGGGCACGCCTTGAGTTTCCCATCTGTGAAATAAATTGGGTTATAAAACATGATCTCTAAAGGTTCTTAGCATTCTAATGTGGTGTATCAGCTTAGATTTTAGAGTCAGATTCATAAGGGGCTCTAATCCAGGTCTTGCAGGTCACCAGCTACGTTATTGGGGGGGAAGTCATTTACCCTCCTGGGGTAAAACTGGAATAACATCACCCATCTCATTGATTTACTGCAAAGATTTAAAACAATATTGTAGAGCTTCTGATGCATACTATCAAGCTGAATCATGGGCCTTATATGAATTCAAGTAGAGGCAGTTACAGAGAGAGAAAGGAAGAGAGGAACAGAGGGCACCATTTAAATAATGGTATCAGGAGTCTATCCTTCCTCCACTTGGTTTTAGTTCTTACCTCTCTGCCCTGACTTTAACTCCTTACCCCATTAATATCAATCCTTTTAAAATATTTTTTTTAAGATTTTATTTATTTATTTGAAAGGCAGAGATCACAAGTAGGCAGAGAGGCGGGCAGAGAGAGAGAGGGAACCAGGCTCCCCATTGAGCAGAGAGCCCTTATTGAGGGGCTCGATCCCAGGACCCTGGGATCATGACCTGAGCCAAAGGCAGAGGCTTTAACCTATACTGAGACACCCAGGCGCTCCAATACCAATCCTTTTTGTTAACAGCATTCTGTCATTCATCCAGTCTCAAAACAACAGAACCCAGTGGCGTGTTTTTTTTTTTTTTTTTTAATAATCTTTGTATTTTGCTTAAGTTTAATTTCTGGTACATGCTTTAGGATATAAGACTCAACTGTCCATATTCATAACCCCAAATCAGATCAAATAGAAGGGTGGAGATAATAATAAAATGGGTATTTACATACACGCACATAAG
Source organism: Mustela lutreola (assembly GCF_030435805.1). Classification (NCBI taxonomy): domain Eukaryota; kingdom Metazoa; phylum Chordata; class Mammalia; order Carnivora; family Mustelidae; genus Mustela; species Mustela lutreola. The sequence continues at coordinate 22,608,682 of NC_081291.1, read as the reverse complement.
TGCAGCCCCATGGCACATGTTGAATGTGGACATGAACACACACACACATACGCATACACACACACCCAACATTGGTTGTGGTCAACAGTATTTCCCGGCCACCTCCAGGTTAAAAGCGTTAGCTAAACTCTGGAAATAAAACTGGTAGATGCGCACACCGTGACGGAAAAAAATCACACAGGTCTGTATCTTAATCAACCGCGGGAGCAAATTTATGAGGATGGGAAGTTGTTTGGGAGATTCAGTCAATAAATGTCAGAAATGCTATGGTTTAAACATTATAGTTTCGGGGTGCCTGGGTGGCTCAGTGGGTTAAGCCTCTTCCTTCGGCTCAGGTCATGATCTCAGGGTCCTGGGATTGAGCCCCGCATCCGGGCTCTCTGCTCAGCAGGGAGTCTAATTCCCCCAACTCTCTCTGCCTGCCTCTCTGCCTGCTTGTGCTCCCTGTCTGTCAAATAAATAATCTTTAAAAAATTATAGTTTCCTCTCTGTTTCTTCAGAACAGTTGTTTCAATATTCAATTCATGAAACAAAAACTGCAGTGAAACAGCCCCAGTACGTGTCAGACCTGGCTCCGTGTAATAGGTTGAGATGCTTCCATTTCTTACTTAAAGGAAAAAATCTAAGTCACAAAATCCTTGGTCCTGACATAAGTCTCTTCAGCTTCTAAATCAATGTGTTTGATGAATATTCAGTAGGAAATGATAAAAAATATTAAGAATCTTTGCTTTGTCAGTTTTACTAATAAAACTCTTAGAAATAAGCAATACAACTCTTGAGTGCTTTGTACCCCCAAAAGCCAACATCCCCTATCACTAAAGAAGTAGAGAGTACTTAGCCATTTTGGGAATCGTTTCTATCTGTTTGACAAAAATGCATTAAGAAAATGCAGTAACCTCTGCCTTGCTTCGTGATTATGGTCATTAAATGGGTGCTAAAAATCGGAATTGGACCTTGATCTTGAAAATTTGATAAAATAGCTAGATCTTTAAAGATCCAAGGTTACTAGAACATACATGCAGAAAAAAAAAGGTTCCAAGTTGAGAGACTTTTATAAATGAAGAGGAACATTGTAGGAGCCAAAAATACTTATTTGAAGAAGACTCATTATACAAACTTAGATAACTCAGTAAGGATTATCTGTTTCGTGTTCTAATAACCAGGTTGGCACTGTGTTGCATCCAAAAATATGGACCTTCCCATTTGTCAGTTTTATCTTTTTTTTTTAAGGTTGCTATTTTTAATTTGTGTTTATAATACACTGAAGACATCTTAGTCAATCATGTATTGAGCAAAATAATCACCATAGCAGGGAGACACACATGGTAGTCTTTATTGTCAACATGTCTTATAAAACTGAATAAATATTTGTTAGTGTTCCATTTTGATAAATACAAGAAACACATGGGGCTGAAAGGGAAACACATCAAGGGCTCCATAATTTTTCAAATACTGACACTACTCTAATGGTAAATAGCAAAGAATGCCAGAGTGAATGGGAGGGATTTTGCAAACACACTACATCAGCCGCAGACCAGACCTTTGATGTGGCCCAGCATCCAAGCAGCTAACAGACAGAACATTGAACATCTTTTCCCATGAAGCTAAATGCCTGAGTGGTATAAAATGTCTTCTGGTTTCTTAACTTTCTACCCAAAGTTTGCTCCCCATCTCTTCCCTCTTCCCTTCTCTCTTCCCCCCACCCTGCCCTCCAGCAGGCCCCTCCTTGGCTTCATTTCCCCGACCCTGCCTGACTAGGCTCCTCTCAACCCTCAGAGACCTTTCTTCTTGGAAGTTTCTACCCCCCAGCCCCTTCATCTTCACCCTCCAAATATTCCTCTGTAAATGTCCAAAATACCTCGATTATTACAGCTTACAGTAGACTGCTGAAGGCAAAGTGGATGAGAAGAATCCCACCGAAAGAGTTAGAAGGTTGAGGTTCTGCTTCTGGCCCCACTTTGCTGACGTCCTACAACTTGGCAGTGGGACACGCTCGAACCAGAGGAAGGGCAGCAGTACTGACAGGCTGGACTCCCGGCTCTACTGATCATCGCCCCTGAAGGGCAGGACGACCTTCAGCACCCACAGTCTTCCTGAACGGGCTTCTCCCTCCAGAAGGACCTACCTCTCGAGGTCACAAGGAGCTGGAGGTCCACAGGACACTGGGATGGGAAGGCGTTTTATGAAATACAAAGCACAAGACCCGTGGCTGGACAGTATACTCTCCACAACGGCAGCATCAGCACCACCTGAGAACCTGCTAGAACCACAAATTCTTCAGCTCACCCCAGACCTACTGAATCACACACTCTGACGTGGGGCCCAGCGCTCTGTATTTTAAGAAGTCCTCCAAGTGATTCTGATTCACACTAATGCTTGAGAACACGGCACTCCACAGAGGAACTGATTTTCATGAGATTTCTTCTGGTTGTAGCTTTCTGCATACAGTTCCGGGTAGATTCTGCCAGTGTGAGAAATGCAAATTCGCTTGTATCGTGTGAGGAGCATGATAACTCACGCTCTTCTGTCCTCTGCTTGATTCTCACGGGATCCTGGCAAAGTGATGCAATTGGGCCCATTTTAGGGAATCCCAGAGCCCTGATAATGTGGATGGCACGACTTACGCCTTCTTGGAGGGCTGGGAAAAACTCGCTCACGAGGCCAGCCCTATGACTTGTTAGAAGCCTGCGCACTACAGTTTCAAGGATACCAGAAAAATCTGAATCTACACATTTCCATCCAGGGCACTGATGCCAGAAATTCCATCATGAAGGCTTAAAGCTTTCGTCCAATATCCGAAAGCCAGTATCCCAGGAAATACCACAGTGAGCCTTTTACTTCTCAGGTAAAGGAGGGACACGGAAGAGAATGGGAGGGTCTTGTTCTCAGGAAGGGGGTGCCCACCCTACTTTGGGAAGCACACCCTAAAAGGAGGATCTAGGGTCACTACAGGTGATTTTGCTAACTTCACAGTTTTGCCAAAGGCCAGGTGTGCAAACAGAACCAGGTGTGGATCATAGGTGTGTAGAAAACCTTAAGGACTGACTTGGCGGGGGCGGGGGGAGGTAGTCACAGGCTGAAGGAGGAAAACCTGGGTAGACTAGCACAGAGAAGAACCAAATGGGCTGATTCTTACTCTGTGATGCCCTTGGAAAGTTACCAAACCTCCCAGACTGTCAAGGAAATGGGTAGTCTCATTTTCTTTGGTCTTCTTCTTCCTTATCTGTGTCTTTGTTACACTGCTCCCATGCAACATTGCATTTACTCATAGCAGCTCATTGAGGAAGAGAAAATCCCTCATTTCGCTGAGGAAGAAACAGGCAAGGCTACTGGCAATACGGAGAAGAGTTTTGAACCCCGACTTAGATTTGAACCCCGACGTTCTGACTCCAAGCCTGCTTCTTTTGTCTCAATGTGTATTTTCAGTCTGTTTTGCAGCCTCCTGCCAAGATGATCTGTGCATTCCTGCTCAGCTCCCGCGGTCCCTAGGGGAGAGGGTTGCTGGGGCCCCAGAGCCCTGGGGCAGAACCTGAATCCCCCGCCACCATCATCAGATCAGGTCCCCGATCTGCTCCCACTGTGTACCTCCTGCCTGCTTTTTAGAGCACAGAGCTTAACGACTCCACAGATGGGCAACTCTGTCAGCCATGGAAGAGATTCTGCTACACATAATTGTACTCTGAAAATACCACAGTGGAAGTGTGTAGCTGAGTCACAGAGTTGGCAGGGAAACTCATGCAGGCTAGGCTCTTCTGGGAATGAACTCCACGGCTCTGCAAGGTGGCCCAGGACACAACCCTTCCCTGAGCCTGAGCAGAGGGTTGCTGAGGTCAAGCTGGAAAGACGTCCCTTGCCCTATCGCTGAGGTCAGGACACTTGGTTCACACACGGAAGTTTGGCTTACATTTTTCTAAAATTCCTTCTGGGCTACCATCCTAATATTATACACAACAAAAGGCTTTATTTTGTTATCGGGTCACCAGGTACCATTTGTATGACTCAAGCTCCCCTCTCCATGATGATAGATTACAAATCTGGTCCTGACCCTTTTTAACCTGTGCTCCGATTCCACACCACCTAAAGCCGCCAGGCGTGCTCGCCATCGTATCTAAGTGGCAATGTCTTAAACCAGACTAAGCTCTCATTATCCTCGACAAGCCAGCTCCCCGCAGCAACTTCCAGCATAACCGCTTTCTCAACCATCGAGGCTCAACATGGCGAAGTCGTTCCCCTTCATCCCGTGTGTTTGGTTTGCCATCACTGATGGCCGCTTGCTGAGGACTTTCTTCACACGGCTGCCTGACTGACCCTTATAAAATCCTTCACCATGCTGTTCTCCAATCCCACATTTCATTCTTGCTTTATAGCCCTGAGAACAGCACATCTCAGCCCTGGCTACAGGTTATAGAGCTTCCGGAAACTTCCATTATTGGGGCGCCTGGGTGGCTGAGTCAGTTAAGCATCTGTGTTCAGCGTGGGTCATGATCCTGGGGTCCCACATTGGGCTCCTTGCTTAGTAAGGGAGTCGGAGTCTGCCTCTCCTCCTATTCGTGCTCTCTCACTCCCTTTCTCTCTCAAATAAATAAATAAATAAAACCTTTAAAAAAAAAAAAAAAAACTTCCAATGTCTAAGCCCCATCACTAGAAAATTCTGGTTTGGGGTGGGGGGAGGGAGGGTCTGGGCAGAGAGCCCAGTCATCAGTATGACTGAGAACCATGGGCCTTAATGACAGTACTTGTCCATCTTTAAGGTGCATGGGAATCTCCTTTAGATCTCGTTAAAATGACTATTCAGATTCAGGAGGGCCGGGATGGGCCCCGAGATGCTGTGTTTCTAACAGGCCCTCAGGCAATGAGACCCAGTTTGGGTCTTGAAGTCCTGGTCCAGCAAGTGTGGGAGCGTTCATCTGCCCAGAGGCAGTGGAGGCTGCAGGCCCTCTGACCCTTCCCAGGCTTCCTGCTCTCACCAGGCCTGCTCCCAACTTGCCCCAGCACACAGGCCCGCCTCCCCATCTGGTTTCCTCCCAAAGCCTGACTCCCTTCTCTCTGTCTTGTTGAATCCCACCCCTCTGCTGGTTTCCAGCCCAGGCCTTGTCCTTCAGTCTTTCCTCAACCACTCCAGGGTCTTTTCACCCCGTTCCCCTCGGTCTCCCCTCCCATTGCACAGTAAGCTCGGCAGCCAAGAGCAGGAAGAGAAGTGGATGGCGAGAGAGACGGAAACTGGGCTGCATTGTTGACACATTGTGTCTGCTGGCAAGTCAGCTTCCGTTTCTGAAACATGCTCCAAATTGGCCAAAGTCCATCTATTAAAGGCTAAATTAGGGCAGTGGTCTTTTTTTTTTTTTTTTAATCACTTATTCTATCTTTAAAATCTCCTCAAAAACTTGGTCCAACCAAATGGTTCTCCAGATGTGTGAGAAGAATGGCGGTACTAAAATGCAGACATGTCATCACCAGAAACTATTCTTTGTGAAAGTGGAGCACTTAAAATTAACCAGTCAGGAAACGATGGTGTTGGTGAGGATGTGGAGAAAGGGGAACCCTCCTACACTGTTGGTGGGAATGCAAGCTGGTGTGGCCACTCTGAAAAACAGCATGGAGGTTCCTCAAAAAGTTGAAAATAGAGCTACCCTTCGACCAGCAATTGCACTACTGGGTGTTTAACCTAAAGATACAAATAGTTATCCTAAGGGGCACGTGCACAAAAATGTTTATTGCAGCAATGTCCACAACAGCCAAACTATGGAAAGAATCTAGATGTCCATCAACAGATGAATGGATGAAGAAGAAGTGGTGTATATATACAATGGAATACTATGCAGCCATCAAAAGACATGAAACCTTGCCATTTGCAAGGACATGGATGGACCTAGAAGGTATTATGCTGAGTTAAATTAGTCAATCAGAAAAAGACAATTATCATATGATCGCTCTGATATGAGGAATTTGAGAGGCAGGACAGGGGTAGGGGGAAGGGAGGGAAAAATGAAACAAGATGGGACCAGGGAGGGAGACAAACCATAAGAGACTCTTAATCTCAGGAAACAAACTGAGGGTTGCTGGAGTTGAAAGGGGTAGAAGGGATAGGGTGGCTGGGTGATGGACACTGGGGAGGGTGTGTGCTATGGTGAGTCCTGTGAATGTGTAAGACTGATGATTCACAGACCTGCACCACAAAGGCAAATAATAGATTATATGTTAGAAAGAAAGAGGAGGCTTAGCTCTAGAGGAGCTCCTTATTTTTTTTTTTTATTTTATTTATTTATTTGACAGAGAAAGATCACAAGTAGGCAGAAAGGCAGGCAGAGAGAGAGGAGGAAGCAGGCTCCTCTCTGAGCAGAGAGCCCGATGCGGGGTTGGATCCCAAGATGTGGGATCACGACCTGAGCCGGAGGCAGAGGCTTTAACCCACTGAACCACCCAGGTGCCCCCTAGAGGAGCTCTAGAGATCATTAGTCCAAGCTGTCCCTTTCCCCATCATTTTCTTAGCAAGAAAGCTGAGGCCCCCAGAAAAGAACTTCCTCATATGTCCAACTGGTTAGTAGCAGATTCAGGACCAGACCCCAGATTCCTGGGTTGGTTTGGCCTGGTTGACCCAGTAACCATACAGCACTTCTTCAGAACAAGAAGCTTTGATCCTTCTAGATGTAGCATTCGTCCTCTGACGTGGTTAGGGAGCCACATTATATTCAGCAAAAACCGTGCCAGTGCACTATGATTAGCTGGGCCGGACGGACCTCAGAAAACTTCGGGAATGGCTAGACATTACAAGATGGCAACCTGTAAGGTGGAACACCCCGCGCCCAGCACAATCCTCCCGCCTTCTATAAAAGGTCAGGCCCAACGGTTCAGCATAACTCTTAGATTCAAGGTCCCCTGTCATCTGTCCTTTCCTAAGCTTCCAGCATCCCCCCCTGCCCGGACATCCCACTCAGACCTGCTGTTTGTCACACATACCTTATGCCATTGCTGACGCTTAAACCACCAGATCGCTCCTAGGCACAGGAACCCACGTTGATGAGTTTAAATCTGCTACCTGACCTTTGACATCTTGACATGCAGAATTGAACCAGGCACCTTCTCAGTCAGACCTCACAATGGCTCCACCCCTTCAGGAACTGGGGGCATGGTCTTTCCAGGATAAAGAAGTTTTTCTTTTTCTCTGTTGGCTTCCTAATGCCACCTCAGGTGAAGCTCTACCATGTGGAGCCCAGACAATTGTCAAGCTGTGGCCAGAGATGTTTAATTGGATTTTAAAAGATGAGAAAGCAGCAGGGAGCTGATTGTCAGCCCTCTGACAAGGCCCAGCGGCATAGGTGGCCTGGCAGCACGGGGGAGGGGTGTCCTGCCCAGTGTAGATTACTGTCTCCTCCCGGGGACAGGGAGGGCTGAGGAAAGGAGGGGACATGTGGCAGTGGCCGTAGAGCCTTCTGTAAACTCACTGCCACGTTGCCCTATATTCTGCTTTTAGTCCCAGAACTGAGCTGTCTCAGAAAGCAACCAAGATTTCCCTTTTTTTTTTTTTTTCCCAAGATTTTATTTATTTGGGGCACCTGGGTGGCTCAGTGGGTTAAAGCCTCTGCCTTCAGCTCAGGTCATGATCCCAGGGTCCTGGGATCAAGCCCTGCATTGCGCTCTCTGCTCAGTGGGGAACCTGCTTCCCTCTCTCTCTCTCTGCTTGCCTCTTGGCCTACTTGTGATCTGTCTGTCAAATAAATAAATAAAATCTTTTAAAAAAAGATTATTTATTTATCTGACAGAGAGAGAGAAAGAGAGCGCAAGTAAGCAAAGCAGCAGGCAGAGGGAGAGGGAGAAGCAGGTCCTCCCCTGAGCAGGGACCCCGATTCGGGGCTCCATCCCATGACCCTGGGATCATGACCTGAGCTAAAGGCAGCCACTTAACAAACTGAGCCACTCAGGTGTCCCAAGATTTCCTTTTTTTTTTTTAAGATTTTATTTATTTATTTGACAGAGAGAAAGATCACAAGTAGGCAGCGAGGCAGGCAGAGAAAGAGGGGGAAGCAGGCTCCCTGCTGAGCAGAGAGCCTGATGTGGGGCTCAATCCCAGGACCCTGAGATCATGACCTGAGCTGAAGGCAGAGGCTTTAACCTACTGAGCCACCCAGGCGCTCCCCAAGATTTCCTTTTTAACTCATCCCTCCTCATAAGAAATTTTTCTCTCAGCAGTAGTATCAATAATTTATTTTTCTATTTTTTCTTAACAGTTTATTTATTTATTAGACAGAGAGGATGAGAGAGAGTGAGGGGGAGGGCCAGAGAGAGACAGAGAAACAGAGAGAATCCCAAGCAAACTCCCCGCTGAGCACAGAGCCTGACACAAGGCTCCATCTCACCACCCTGAGATCATGACCTGAGCCAAAATCAAGGGTCAGATGCTCAACAGACTGAGCTCTCCAGGCACCCCCATTTTTATATTCTTAATAACACTTGTCCATTTCCAGGCCACCCTGTAAGCCTTGCTGAGTGTCTGAGGTAGATGGTCAGGGAAAATGTGATCATCCCCAGTTTATAAAGGAGCAAACTAGATTAATTAGGCTAAGACATGAACTTGCCCAAGGTTATACAACTGGTAAATGGTTGAGCCAGAACTGGAGATCACTTGTCAGTGATGAAAAAGTAGATAAAAGCTGTTTCATACATGATAGGTATACAATTTCAATTCTGCATCTTAATACTCTTTCCCAGAGAAAGAAAGCTCCCTTTGTTGTGACAGTGCGGAGAGAGCAGGCTGTGCCCTAAAGGCTAATTAAAAATGGAAGTTCCCACATACCCCCTTCATCTTAGGATTGACAGAGACTTCGCACAGAAACCCAGACATTTCCAGGGCGCAGGAGGATGTCTGTGGGCTGCTTCTAGGCCCCAAAGAGTTTACCAGTCTATGAAAAGCTCATGGCTAAGGAGGAGAACCCATGGAAGTTACTCTGAGACTGAGTGTATGGTGTGGACCGGATTTCTAGATTCATCTTCAGCATGAGTAGGGCTCTGGCAGACCAGATCTGCCACTAGATATGTGAAGTGATTTGTTTGAATTACTTTTCTCAGGAAGACCTTAGGAAAAAACCATGGGAATAAACATATTTTCCTAATGCTGAACTTTAAGATTGCCCCCCCCCCACAACACACACGTCCATACACACACATACACACACACACACACACACAAGTTTTGAAGGCTTGAGGGATGATACTTTTCCTGAAACCACTGAGAGAATTCATCTTTTAAGCTTTCTCCTTGAAAAGCTTTTCACCTTTCAGTCAGTATGATCTATACATCGCTGAGAAGGCATAGGGTACAGCTCTAGCCCTGGAAGAAATCTGGGTAAGCAGAGGCCAAGGGCAGTGGTTCAGAGAAGATAGGAATATTGAAGTTTGTTTCTTTGACAACAACTAAGCCAAAACAGCCAGAAACACTGACCCATAAGAGAGTTTTGTGTGCCCAAAGCACCCGGATTTCAACATGAATTTTGGGAATGTGGCTCCTATAAATTCCTGATGTTGAGAGAATGCAAAAGACACACTATCCTAGCCCCAAAATTTACAATCTAAACATGCTAAAGAATAACTCAAAAGACTTCAGGTTTCAAGAGGACAGAGTATTTCCACCTCCATTCCCTTTCTAGAAACTAATTCTAAATTTTTTTTTAAATTTATTTATTTGTCAGAGAGAGAGGGAGAGAGAGCAAGCACAGGCAGACAGAATGGCAGGCAGAGGTAGAGGGAGAAGCAGGTTCCCCGCCAAGCAAGGAGCCCGATGTGGGACTCGATCCCAGGACGCTGGGACCATGACCTGAGCCAGAGGCAGCTGCTTAACCAACTGAGCCACCCAGGCATCCCTAGGAACTAATTCTAAAAGTAATAAGGGAAAAAATCCAACTTTGTTGAAACTCAATGACATTTGTAACCCTGAGCCACAATACATGAAGAGAAAAAACACATGAAGAAATGTTAATGACTTAGAGCAGAATAAAGTAAAAATTTAGTACCTCCAGGGAGAGATTCCAGCAGGAAGCAAACCAATTCAACACCCCTCAAAACACAGAAAGTCATAGGAATTGGTGTACCAGATACTACAAAGAGCTGTGGTTGAGGTTCTAATCTGACTACAGTAGAGAAACTTGATCAAAATGTCATGCTTACAAGTAACAATTATAAAATCAAGACCAAAAAAACTTTTTAACTCTGAAAGCATTGGATATTGATCTAAAGGAGGCAGAAATTGGAGGGAAGGTAACCCTTACAAGATGGGGACTACATTGAGTGAGATTTGATGTTTGTGGCTTTTGGCCTGAGAACAGGCCCTTATCTGTGTAGCGTGGGCTGGTCCAAAGCTATAGTCTCATAGCCTTGAAGTGCTAGAGACAGACTTCAGGTTACCAGAGAAAGTTATAAGGGAAAGCCCAGAAAAGAGAGCCCAGACAAATAGAAAACAAAAGAAAAAGAGACCTATATCCAAATGTACCAATAATTACTTTAAATGTAGATTAAATAAATAAAATAGTTAAAAGAAATAGGTTTTTCAGGCTAGAGAAGAAAGCCTAATCCAATTACATGTCATCTACAAAAGGCTAAAAAACATTAACAAGATGAAGTGAACTATGTCAATTCTCCCCAGATTCATCTATCCATTCAATGCAATACAATCCAAATACTATATATTATTATCTTCATTATTTTGAAATTGACAAGCTGATTCCAAAATTTGTATATATAAGTGCCAAGGATGTGGATTAGTCAAAACAAAAATAGTTTTAAAAAACCCACAATTTGGAGGACTTCTACCTGACTTCAAAACCTATCACAAAGCTAGAATAATCAAGACAATAAGATATTGGCATAAAAATAGAAAAATAGGTCCATGGAAAAGTGGGAAGAGAGTGCAGAAACTGACTCATACAATCAACTGGCTCTTGATACATTTGCCAAAAATGTTCAACTAAAAAAGAAAATTTTTTTAGTAAATGATACTAGAACAACTAGATATCTATGTAAGACTTAAAAATGAAACTTAATCTCCTACCACACACTAGACAAAAAAAAAAAAAAAAAAAAAATTCAAGATGGATCAGAAACCAAAACATAAAAAGTTAAAACTAAAGATTTTAGAAATAAACACAGGATTTTTAACTTTACAAACTGGAGTTAGGCAGAGATCTCTTAGAGAGGACACAGAAAGCAATATTCCTTAAAAAGAAAAAAGTAACCTTTAGGCTTCATCGAATTAAAACTTTTCTTCATTGAAAAAGTCACTAGGAAAATGAGTAGGAAAGCCACAAATTGCAGAAAAATACTGACAGACAAATCATAACTGGAAAAGGGCTTATATCCAAAATGAAGAATTCCTACAATTCAACAAAGGTTAAAAAGACAGTCAACATCAAATCTTGGCAAGGATATGGATTAACCACAACTTTCATGCAATACTGCTTTTACAGAGCAAACATCTACAAAAAGAAACCTCCTTAGGAATCAGGTATCAGGTTAGGAAAATCTGAACTGTAGTGAGAGGTTGCTAGAGACTCAGTATGGACAAGCCTGAGAGAGAACTCCAGGGGGACCTAGTCATCCTGGGAGCCCTAGTCATCCTGGGAGCCCCATAATTTTGTAAGCTTTATCTCCAGTAGCTCTACCAGGTCCTTCAGTGAATATCAGAGAAAAAAAAATCCCCTTGTGCTTCTGGAAATGGGAGAGGAAAGGGAACAATTCTGAAATAGTCCAGAGCATTCTGTCCTTAAAAAGACCTGCCCCCATGAGAAAATATTTTACCAAAGCCTTGCCTGCTGTAGTTGTATCAAAACCTAACTACCTGGGATAAGGGAAATATCAAACTCCACGTCACTATAGTCATCCTGTCCCATCTAAGGGGGTGAAGACAGAGAAGCACTTGGGAAGTTCACAGTCTAGAGGCACAGACTCACTAAAAGGCTGAGACTGAATCATAAGACTATAAAACACTTCCCTTCCCCCACATCTTACCACCACATTACTAAAGCCTATTTACAGAAGTTCTTTTATATAGTTCATCAGATACATCTATCAAGGAAAAAATTACAAGACATTCTAAAAGGCAAAAAATAGAGTCCAAAGACACAGAGCAAGCATCAGAACCAGACTTAGTTATGGTAGGGATATTGGAATTATCATAGTAAAACCATATGATTATTATGCTAATGGCTCTAAGGATAAAATAGGCAACACATAAAAACAGATGGGCAGTGTAAGCAGAAAGATGTAATTTCTAAGAAATAAAAGCAAAAGAAATGCTAGAGGAAAAAAACACTGTAACAGAGATGAAGAATGCCTTTGATGGCTTATTAGTAGAATAGACACAGGTAAGGAAAGAATTTCCAAGCTTGAGAAACTGTAACAGCTAAAAAGCAAAGAGAAAAAAAAATTAAGAAAACAGAGTAACCAAGAACTGGATTAACTACAAAATGTATAATATACATGTAATGGTAATACCAGAAGGAGAAGAAAGAGAAATGAACAGAAAAAATATTTGAAACAATAATGCCTCGGAATTACCCCAAAATTAATGTCAAACACCAACCCACAATTCCAGGAAACTCAGAGAGTACCAAGCAAGATAAATGCAAAAATAAATAAACAAACAGCCTATCTGTAGACACACCATATTCAAACTACAAAAAAAAAAAAAAAAAAAAATCAAAGCTAAAGAAAATATCCTAAAAGAAATCAAAGGAAAACAACACTTTATCTACAGAGACGCAAAGATAAGAATTATAGTGAATTACACCTGGCTTCTCAGAAAGCATGCAAACAAGAAAGGAATGGAGTGAAAAGTGTTGAAAGAGAAAAACCACCAATGTAGAATTCCATAGTCTGTAAGGTATGAAGAGTAAAGAAGAAATAGAGACACAAAAATAAAGAAAAAAATATGGCTGAAAACTTCCCTACCATGGAAAAGAAATACACAGCTCCAGAAAGTTCAGAGAGTTTCAAGTAAGTGGAAAACAAAAAGATCCACATTAAGACACAATTATAATTAAAATGTCAAAAGTTAAGGATAGAAAGAGAATCTTAAAAGCAGCAAGACAAAGTAAATTGTTACATAAGGGGGAAATCCCATAAGGCTATAAACAGATTTCTCAGCAGAAACTGCAGACATGGCATGGCATATTCAAAGTCTGAAAGGAAAAAAAAATCTAACCAAGAATACTCTATCTAACAAGGTAATCATTCAGAATTGAAGGACAAATAAAAAATTTTCCAGACAAGCAAAAGCTAAAGGAGTATATCACTACTAAACCAGCCTTACAAGACATGTTAAAGAGGCTTCCTTAAACTGAAAAGAAATGACGCTAATTAAAAATTAGTAAATACACAGAAGTAAATATCTCAGTGGAAAAGACAAATCTGTAGTAAAGGTAGTGGATAAATAAATAAATAAATTAGAAAAGTTGCAGCATACAAAATTAATCTGCAAAAATCTGTTGTAGGTACCTGGGTGCCTCAGTCACTTAAGCAACCAACTCCTGATTTTTGCTCAGATCCTGATCTCAGGGCTGTGGGTTTGAGCCCTGCATTGGGCTCTGCATTGGGGATGGAGCCTGCTTGGTATTCTCTCTCTCCCTCTGTCCCTCCCTGCTCCCCTTTCTTTCTCTCTAGTTTCTCTCTATCCCTCTAGGGAAAAAAAAATCTGTTTCATTTCTATATGCTAATAATGAGCTATCAGAAAGAGAAATCAAGAAAACAATCTAGCTCACAACCACATCAGAAAGATTAAAATATTTAGGAATAAATTTAACCAAGGAGATAGAAGACTTATATACTGAAAACTATAAGACATTGGTGGAAGAATTTGAAGAAAATATAAATAGAAAAGTATTTCATGCTTATGAGTTGGAAGACTTAATATATTGTTTAAATGTCCATACTACCCGAAGCAATCCACAGATTCAGTGCAATCCCTATCAAATTCCACTGGCATTTTTCACAGAACTAGAATAAATAATTCTAAAGTTTGTATGGAACCACAAAAGACCCTTAATAGCCAAAGCAATCTTGAGAAAGAACAACAAAGCTGGAGGTAGCATGCTCTCTGATTTCAAACTATGTTACAAAGCTATAGTAATCAAAACATTATGGTATTAGCATAAAAACAGACACATGAATCAATGGACCAGAATACAAAGCCCAGAAATGAACCCACACATATATCAATTAATTTATAACAAAGAAGGCAAGAATATAAAATGGAGAAAAAACAGTCTCTTCAATAAACACAGTTGAAAAACTGGACAGCTACATGCAAAAAGAGTGAAACTGGATCACAATCTTACATCACATAAAAAATTATTTTTTTAATTTAAATTAACTTGAACTTAAGACCTGAAATCATAAAACTCCAAGAAGAAAATATAGGCAGTTAAGCTCTTTGGCATCCATCTTAGCAATGTGTTTGTGTGTTTGTTTGTTTATTTGTTTGTTTTTGGATCTGACTCCAAAGGCAAGGGCAAAAGAGGAAACATTTTTAAAAAAGGACTATATCAGTCTAAAAATCTACTGCACAGCAAAGGAAGCCAGCAATTAAATGAAAGGCAACCTACTGAATAAGAGAAGGTATTTGAAAATCACATCCTGGTAATACTCAAAGTATATAAAGAACTCATACAACTGAATAAGAAAAAAAGCCAAACAATCCAATTAAAAAATGGGCAGAGAATCTGAATAGACCTCTTTCCAAAAAATACATCCAGATGGCCAACAGACACATGAAAAGATGTTCCACATCACTAATCATCAGGGAAATGCAAATCAAAACGACAATGAGACATCATATCATACATGTTAGAATGACTATTATCAAAAAGACAAGAAATAACAAGTGTTGGCAAAGATGTAGAGAAAAAAATAGCCCTTGTACACTGTTGGGGGGAATGTAAATTGGTGCATCCACTGTGGAAAACAATATCAGATTCCTTAAAAAATTAAAAATAGAACTACTATATGATCCAGCAATTCTATTATGGGTATCTACCTTTTGAAGAAAACAAAAATACTAACTTGAAAAAACATATACACCCATAAGATCATTGTTACATTATTCATAATAGCCAAGATAGGGAAGCAACCCAAGTGTTCATCAATGGATAAATGGATAAAAAATGTGTGAGACATAATGCAATATTACTTAATCATAAAAAAGAATGAAATTTTGCCATTTGAAACAATATGGATGGGCCTTGAGGGTATTGTGCTAAATGAAACAAGTCAGACACAGAAAGATAAATACTACATGATTCCATTTACATGTCAAATCAAAACAAACAAACAAACAAACAAACAAAACCCAGATTCACAGATACAGAAAACAGATTTGTAATTGACAGAGGAGAAGGAGGTTGCAGAAGGGGGTTGGGAAATGGGTGACTGGGATCAACAAACTTCCAGTTATAAAATAAGTCATGGGAATGTAATATACAGCATGGGGAATATAGTCACTAATATTGTATTAACTTTGTATGTTGACAGATGGTAACCAGACTTATTGTGGTGATCACTTTGTAATCTGTACAAATATCAAATCACTACATTGTAGACCTAAAACTAATATAATATTGTGTGTTGATTATACCCCAATAAAATAAAATAAAAAACAATGAATACTCTAGAAAAAAAGAATAAATGGATGGCCTTTCTCATGACACAACCAGAAAGCAATAACAAAACTGGACCCCCAAAGCTCATCTATTACAAAAATAATAAAACATGCATTTGAATAACTCATGGCTTTAAAAAACAATTAATATTATTAAATAATTAGAATTACTTGTAAAATGCAACTAAGTTAATGATGATTGATGTGCCTGCACATGTATATTAAAATATATCTAGTATTAAGGATTATGATCTACTCAAGCACTTTAAGAACTTACAAAAAGAACAAAAAACTAAGCTCAGATGGAAGGAAGAAATTATTGAAGGCAGTATAAATTAATGAAATAGAAACAAAAGAAATGATAGAGAATAGTATCAAAAACAGAAAATGTTTCTTAAAAATATTAGTAAAATAGGGCACCTGTGTGTCTCAGTCTATTAGGCATCTGCCTTTGGCTCAGGTCATGATCCCAGGACCCTAGAATCAAACCCCATGTCAGGTCCCCTGCTCAGTGGGGATTCTGCTTCTGTCTCTCCCTCTGCTTCTCTCCCTGCTCATTCTATCTCCCAGAAAAATAAAATCTTTTTAAAATTGTATATTAATAAAACAGACAAATCTCTGACAATGTTGGTCAATACACACACACAAAAGAGAATAGATAAATTAGCAATACTAGCAGTGATATATTTATTATTTAGGTAATGCTAACTAGTGATAAACTTCAAAATGTCAGTGACATAATAAAATAAAAGTTTATTTCTCACTCATATTTAGGGAACCAGGTTTACTCCATCTTGGATCTCTCACATCCCCTGGGGTTTAAGAACCTTCTTCATTTAAAAAAAAAAAAAAAGTAAATGGATGGGAAATAAATCACCATACTAATACTAATTTTCAAAAAGCTATATTAATTCCAGACAGAGCAGACTTCAGAGTAAAAAAAGATTTAGGGAGGCAGGGAGAATGGACGAGGGCATCTGGGTGGCTCAGTCGATTAAGCAACTGCCTTTGGCTCAGGTCATGATCTCAGGGTCCTGGGATCAAGCTCCACATCAGGCTCCTTGCTCAGTTGGGAGGCTGCTTCTCTCTCTGCTCATTCCCCCAGTTCATGCTTGCACCCTTGTTCTCTCTCTTTCTTTCTCAACTAAATAAATTAAAATCTTTAATAAAAAAGGAAAGATATCAGGGTTAAAGAAGAGCATTATATAATGATTAAATGTTGTCCAAAAAGACATGACAATCCTTAAAGTGTTTGTCCTTAACAACAGAGCATCAAAACACATGAGGCAAAAACTGATCAAACTACAGGGATAAATAGATAAATCCACTTATTATAGTTGGAGACTTCAACATCCCTCTCTCAGAAATGGACAGATCCAGCAGGCCAAAAATCAGCAAGGACATAGCCTGGGCTCAACACCACCAATCAATTAATATAATAAACATCTATAGTCTATTTCATCCAACAACATCAGAACACTCATTCTTCTCAAGACCACATGGATCATTGACCACATTCTGGACCATAAAACACATCTTAAATTTAAGCAGAAAGGAATTATACAATGTCCGCTCTCAGACCACAGTGGAATTAAACCAGAAATCAATAGCAGAAAAATAGAAAGAAAATCCCCAAATTCTTGAAGGTTGAACAACATGCTTCTAAATCACATGTGAATTAAAGAAGTCTCAAGAAAAATTTTTAAACATTTTAACTAAATGAAAGTGAAGACACAACTTATCAAAACTTATAGGATAAAGTGAAAACAGTGCCTAAAGGGAAATTTGTAGCATTGAAAGTATGTATTAGAAAAGAGGAAGGATAAAGATCTAAGATAAGTCACCTAAACTTCTATCTCAGGAAACTAGAAAAAGACAAAAAATTAGGGGTGCCTGGCTGACTCAGTCAGTAGAGCATGTGACTCTTGATCTCAGGGTCATGAGTTTGAGCTCCACAATGGGCTAGAGTTTACTTAAAAAAGAAAAAAGACAAAATTAAATCCAAAGTAAGAAGAAGTAAACAATAAACATAAAAGCAGAAATCAATGAAATAAAAAACAGGAAACCAATAGAGAAAATCAACAAAACCAAAAGCTGCTTCTTAGAAAAGAACAACAAAATTGATAAACCTTTATTTAGGCTAATCAAGAAAAAAATGAGAGAGGACACAAATGAAACAGGGGACATTACTACAGAGCCCATGTACATTAAAAAGATAATAAAGGAATAGTATGAACAACTCTATACCCTCAGATTTGATAACCAAGATGAAATGGACCAAATTTTGGAAAGATACAATGTGTCAAAACACACACAGGAAGAAATAAGCTTTCTGAATAGGCTTATATCTACTTTTAAAATTGAATCAATAATTTAAAATATTCTAAAATAGAACGCACTAGACCCAGAAAGATTCACTGGTAAATTCCACCAAACACTTAAGAAAGAAATTATATCAGGGTGCCTGGGTGGCTCAGTGGGTTAAAGCCTCTGCCTTCGGCTCAGGTCATGATCCCACACTGGGCTCTCTGCTCAGCAGGGAACCTGCTTCCCTTCCTCTCTCTTTGCCTGCCTCTCTGCCTACTTGTGATCTCTGTCTGTCAAATAAATAAATAAAATCTCTCTAAAAAAAAAAAAAAAGAAATTATATCAATTCTCCACAATCTTTGTCAGAGGATAGAAACAGAAGGAATACTTCTTAAGTTATTCTATGAAGCCAGAATTACCCTAATACTAAAACCAGACAAAAACATTAGGAAAAAAAGAAAACTACAGATTAATATTTCTCATGAAAATATATGCAAAATCCCAAACAATGAATTAGCAAACTGAATTCAACAATGCATAAAGGAATTATATTCCATGACCAAATGAAATTTATCCCACAAATGCAAGGCTGGTTCAACATTTAAAAATCAATTAATGTAATCCATCACAGTAATAGGCTAAAGAAGAAATATAATTTGATAATATCAATAAATACAAAAAAAGCATTTGACAAAATGCAACACCCATTCACAATTTTTTTAAAAAAAGCTCTCAGTAAAATAGAAATAGAGGAGAATTTCCTCTACTTGATAAAGAATACCTACAAAAAACCTACAGCTAACATATTTAATGGAAAGAAACTAGAATCTTTCCCACTAAGATCAGGAACAAGACAAGTATGTCTCCTATCATCACATCTTTTCAACATTGTACTGGTAGTCCTAGCTAATGCAATAAGATGAGAAAAATAAATAAAAGGTATAAAGATTGAGAAGAAAGAAAATTGTCTTTGTTCAAAGAAGACATGATTGTCTATGTGGAAAATCCAAAAGAATCAGAAAAAAAAACTATTGGAACTAATAAGCAATTATAGCAACGTTTCAGGATACAAAGTTAATGTACAAAATTCAATCACTTTCATATAGAGCAGCAATAAATAAGTGGAATTTGAAATTGAAAATAGAACACTATTTACATTACACCCTCCCTAAAAATGACTTAACTATGCTATGAGTCTAACAAAATATGTGCAAAACCTGTATGAAGAAAACTCTAAAACTCTGATGAATAAAATCAAACAATTAAATAAATGTAGAGATATTTCATATTCAAGATAGGAAGACTCAATGTTATCAAGATGTAAGTTATTCCCAACTTGATCTGTAGATTCAATGCCATCATTCTGATCTGTAGATTCAAAACATTGCAAACTATTTTGTGGATATCGACAAATATCCTAAAACGTATATGGAAAAGCAAATGACCCAGAACAGACAACACAATATTGAAGGAGGAAAACAAAGTCAGAAGACTGACACTATCTGACTTCAAGACTTACTATAAAGCTACAATAATCAGGAAAGTTTGGTATTGGTGAAAAAATAAACATATAGATCAATGAAATAAAGACCCAAGAATCAGACCACATAAATAAAATCAACTGATCTTTGACAGAGAAGCAAAGGAAATACAAGGAAGCAAAACAGTCTCTTCAAGAAGTACTGGAACAATCAGACATCCCCACATAAAAATTTGAATCTACACACAGATCATACACAAAATTAATTCAGTGCGGATCACAGACCTAAAAGTAAAATGCAAAAAAACCCCACAAAACTTCCAGAAGATAATATAAGAAAAACTTAGATTAACTTGCGCATGGTAATTAATTTTTTATTAAAACACCAAATGCATGAGCTATGAAAAAAATAATTGATAAACTGAACTTCCTCAAGATGAAAAACTTCTGCTCTGTGAAAGACAATATCAAGTGAATGAGAAGACAAGCCACCGCCTCAGAGAAAATATTTGCAAAAGGTACATCTCATAAAGGACTGTTATCTAAAATATACAAAGAACTAGGGGCACCTGGTTGGCTCAGTTGGCTAAGCATCCAGCTCTTGATTTCAGCTGGGGTCATGCTCTCAGGGTGGTAAAACCAAGCCACAAGCACTCTTTCTTAAAAAAAAAAAAAAAAAAAAAAAAAAAAAAAAGTAGGAAGGAAGGGGGAAAGAAAAGATCATATATATAAACTCAACAACAAGAAAACAAAGAACTTGATTAAAAAGTGGGCCAGGTGGGTATTATAGAGGGCACGGATTGCATGGAGCACTGGGTGTGGGGCAAAAATAATGAATACTGTTATGCTGAAAATTTTTTTAAAAGGGGGGGCCAAATAAAATCAACAAGTCGGGAAATGACAGATGTTGACAAGGATGCAGAGAAAGGTGAACCCTCCTACACTGTTGGTGGGAATGCAAGCTGATGTGGCCACTTTGGAAAACAGCATAGAGTTCTCAGAAAGTTGAAAATAGAGCTGCCCTACAACCCAGCAGTTGCACTACTGGGTATTTACCCTAAAGATACAAACGTAGTGATCTGAAGGGGCACGTGCACCTGAATGTTTATAACAGCAATGTCCACAACAGCCAAACTATGGAAAGAACCTAGATGTCCATCAACCGATGAATGGATAAAGAAGATGTGGTGTATATATACAATGGAATACTATGCAGCCATCAAAAAATGAAATCTTGCTTTTTGCAACGACGTGGATGGAACTAGAGGGTATTATGCTGAGCGAAATAAGTCCTTCAGAGAAAGATAATTATCGTATGAGCTCTATGATATGAGGAATTTGAAAGGCAGGGTGGGGGGTTGTGGGAGTAGGGAAGAAAAAAATGAAACAAGATGGGATCAGGAGGGAGACAAACCATAAGAGACTCTTAATTTCACAAAACAAACTGAGGTTTGCCGGGGGGAAAGGGGTAGGGAGATGGTGGTGGGGTTATGGACATTGGGGAGGGTATGTGCTATGGTGAGTGCTGTGAAGTCTGTAAGCTGACGATTCACAGACCTGTACCCCTGGGGCAAATAATAGATGATATGTTAATTTAAAAAATAAAATAAAATAAATTAAAAAGGTGGGCCAAAGACCTTAACAAACACTTCACCAAAGGAGATATACAAATGACAAAGAAGTATTTCTTTTTAATGCTCTATAGTCCATGCCCTCTGGAAAATGCAAATTAAAACAACAATGAAGATATCATTACACATCTATTATAATGGCCAAAATCTGGAACAGCAATGCTACCAAATACAGGCAAGGATGTGGAGTAATAGGAATTTTCATTCATTCTTTGCTGGTAGGAATGCAAAATGGTACAGCCGCTTTGGAAGGTAGTTTGGTGGTTTCTCACAAAACTAAACATACTCTATACTCTATCCATATAATCCAGCAATCACACTCCATGGCATTTACCCCAAAGAGTTGAAAATTTATGTTCACACAAAAGCCTGCACACGGATATTTATAGCAAATTTATTTATAATTGCCAAAACTTGGAAGCAACGAAGATGTTTTTCAGTAGATGAATGGATAAATAAACTGTGGGACACCCAGACATTGGAATAGTATTCAGAACTTAAAAGAATGAATTATCAAGCCATTTGAAGACATGGGGGAATGTAAATGCATATTACTAAGTGACAGAAGCCAATTACCAGGGTTACGTACTGCACGATTCCAGCTATACGACATTTGGGCCACCTCCTGCTACTCCACCTAGATCCACTGGCTGCTGCCATTGTGCGAGACACCCAGAGCAAGAACCAGCATGCCAAGCCCTTCCAAATTCCTGACCCAAGGAGCTAGGGGAGAAAATAAAATCATCGTAGTTGTTTTAAGCCCTTAAGTGTTTGTGATTATTTGTTACATGGCCATAGGTAGCTGGGACATTGGCAATCGAGTTAACCAAACTTTGAGATAGAACTAGGCTGGATTATGGAACAAAGAGAGGGGAGTGAAAGGGGAATAAAAGATTTCATCTACCAGAGCATCTGGGAGGGCTCTGTCAGTTAAGTGTCCCACTGCTGATCTCAGCTCAGGTCTTGATCCTAGCGTCGTGAGTTCAAGCCCCGTGGTGGGCTTCACACTGGGTATGGCGCCTACTTAAAAGAAAAAAGTTTTCATCTTCCAATTTTTAAAGTTAGTAGATAACGTATAAAATTGATAAACGAGGAGATAGTCTACAGACAGAAAATATTTATAAATATGGAGGATAATATCGAGGAGGGAAAACAGTTAAACAGTTAAGAAGTGGTTATTTCTGGGGAACAGATTAGAATGTGTGGTTGGCAGGGACTACTGTTTTCCTAAGCCTGTACCACTTTTTAACTTTCTAATGTATGTTCATTTATGACTTCGTTAAAAATAAAACATTTTACAGAATAACAGAACACACTCAGAAGACTTTCTTCCCTCCCATCCTCAACAAAGGAAAACACGGCCTCGCTTCACATAAATACAATGCATTGCTGGTGTCTACCATGTATAAATCACCGTGACGTGCTGTCACTGTGGGATGACAGACGTGCATACACATGGTTGCAGACTTTGAAACACCTGTAATCCAATAGGGGAGAAGGAAGATAGAAATTGAACAAATAAATGGCACAGGTTTACCCTGACATAATCAGATAAGTGCTATGGGGTGGCAGTGCTCTAGGAAATGAAGTTGTGAGCCAGCTCCTCCCCAGAAGAGAATGACTGATACGGCGTTGCTAAGGAAACCCTTATCTTGGGATGACAGGTGGGACCTCATGCCCAAGTCATATTCATCAACACTCACTGGCATCCTTTGGAATCTCAGGTACCACAGCCCTATTCCGTCACTGTGCCCTCTCTCCACCACTCCCACATAGCCCATCTGGGGTTCAGTAAACCAGCCAGTCTCAGAGCCCCAGCACTGATGATATGGGTGGCAAACTCCCAGAAAATAAGCCGCAAGAATAATAATCATGACAAACATCCCTTATATAGAGAGAGTACTTTACAGATCACCAAGTTTGCTTCATTTCCTTATCCTAACTGTGAAGCAGGCAAGAAGTGACAATACCCACTGTACAGATAAGGAATCGGAAGACTCAGAGATGTGAACCAACTTCCTGATGTCCCACAGCAAGTAGGAGGCAATTGGGGATGAAAAATCACCTCTGTGACTCCAAGGTCGGTAGGTCAACTCCAGCCATCCAAAACACCAACTGCTCTAATCCTGTGCCCGCTGCCAGACTCCTTGGTCAAGCCAGAGCCATAGGGTGAGAAATGAAAAGAAAGGAGAAAGGGTAACTGTTAGGTCTGAACTGCTGTGGAGGAGCTGGGTTAAAAATAACAGGCCCAGGGAATGCCTGGGTGGCCCAGTGGATTAAAGCCCCTGCCTTTGGCTTAGGTCATGATCCTGGGGTCCTGGGATCGAGCCCCACATGGGACTCTCTGCTCCACAGGGAGCCTGCTTCCTCCTCTCTCTCTCTGCCTGCCTCTCTGCCTACCTGTGATCTCTGTCAAATAAAAAAATAAGATCTTTTTTAAAAAATTACAAAAAAAGTAGTAACAGGCCAGGGAAGAACCACATTGTCCAATATTCACGATCTCACTAAAGGCCTTGAAGGGGACTCTTGCCGCAACAGCGATGTTTAGAAAACAGGCTAACAGTGGGTGGAGACGGGGGACGGGTCGGGGAGAGACAACGGTGAGAAACGGAGGTCAAGCAGTGGGCTTGAAAACACGAGGCAAAGAATATCCAGGAACGAGCAAACAGTCTCCTCACAGATCTTGGAGGAAAAACAGAACTCGAGAACACTCCCAGCTGGAGACGGGGTAATTAAATGAGTTCTCCAACTTAAGAGGTCTCAAAGGAGAACAGAAATAAAAAGCCAGAAACGTCAACACCACTTCTGGAAGAAGAAAGCAGGGGCGGGGCAGGGATCGGACTCAGCAATAACTCTTAAGCCTGGGAATTAGCTTTCAGGAGGATACCATGGCCAGAAAAATAAAACACAACAACACAACGCTCATCAATGATTCTAATGTTGTCTTAAACCACCGAAAACAGGTGCAAAAACTGATCAGAGGAAGGCGGCAAAACCCGGACCAAATTCCCCAAGTGATTGTGAACTGTGGGATATTCACCGAGAGCCACACCACTCCGTTTAGCAATGCCATCCACCCGTCACCTGGCTCTTTAGAATTCACAAGCACTTTTACGTCATTAATTACATCAATGAAGTTTTTCTCTTGATCCGTGAGGGAACTGAGGCTCCCCGAAAAGGCACAATTGCTTCTCCAAGGTCACACTGCTCTTTAGTGGTAGAACTAGAAACAAAAACTCAGATCTTTGGAATCTCAGGTGACTTTAGTTTGGAAAAAGTTTCTAAAAAAAAATTCTGCTTGTTTCAAATCTCTGAATTCAGCTTCTTCTAGTTTGATCACTGGGCAGTTCCTGTATAAACGGATTTGTTTCTGCCTACAGGGGCTAGGAAATCGCTGGAAGACGGGAGTGGAGTACACAGAGAGGGAGACTAGATGGACATAGAAGTCCCACATATTTGAGGAAGCGTAAGTCTGATGAGCCAGGTGACATCCCAGAAGAGCGAAAGAAGGAGAACCCAGCCCGAATAGAGAGGTAAATATTTCTGCTAGTCTCAACAACTTTCTGAGAGCACTAGCTCAGTCTTCAGAACTCACAAATGATGCTCACCACTAAACCCCGCCACCCAGAGGCTTACAGAGGGCAGAGCAAAGAGCTTAGCTCCTGTCCCTTTCTGTCACCTGAGAGCAGTTTCTCCCCACTCCTGCACCATCACTGTCTTTTTTTTTTTTTAAGATTTTATTTATTTATGTGACAGAGATCACAAGTAGGCAGAGAGGCAGGCAGAGAGAGAGGGGGAAGCAGGCTCCCCGCTGAGCAGAGAGCCCAACGCAGGGCTCGATCCTAGGACCCTGAGATTATGACCTGAGCTGAAGGCAGAGACTTTAACCCATTGACACCCACACGCCCCCCATCACCGTCTTCTGACCCTCCTCCCCTTTGACTCAGAGAAGACTCTAGCCTCAGTCATGGCACCTGAATACGTATTTCAGGCATTATATTATCTTTCCTTCAGGAGTTTGCCTTTTCAATCTTTTCTTTACTGGAAGAAAGACACCACCTTAACGAAGGGAATTTTTAGCTTTAGTCAACCACTTTAAGGGAAAATCTGCATACACCCCCTCCCCAACAGAAACACACCCCAAGCTGAAGAAGCTTCTTAGTGCCCCTAAAATCCAAAGCCATCCCCGGCTTTCTTGGGAAGAAAGAACAAATAATATGGATTTATAGCATAAGGGAAAAAAAAATCTTATTCAGCCTCTCCTTGACATTAAAAATAATGAACCAGACAACTGTATACAAGGGAGGAAAATCAGTTTGGAAATAATACCTAAGAAAACACCTGCGCTGACTCTGTCTTCTGGTCCCATCGCCCATTCACTGGGCACTCTGCCAAAGGCGGACATCAAACATCATCAAACCTCCTCTCCACGCTTTCTCCTCTAGCCTCCTTGCAGACTGTAACCCCATGTCTGCTCACAAGTAAGCTCATCACTGTACACTCAGTTCTTTTTTTTTTTTTATTTTTTAAAAGACATTATTTATTGACTTGAGAAAGAGCAAGCGAAAGAGAGCGCACACAATCAGGGGAGAGGGGCAGATGGAGAGGGAGAAGCAGACTCTGCTCAGCAGGGAGCCCGACGTGGGGCTCAATCCCAGGACCCCAGGACCATGACCCGAGCTAAAGGCAGACACTTAACAGAGTGAGCCACCCAAGCGCCCCATGGTACACTCAGTTTAAGCAGCTCTAGCTGTTCGACCTGGATGGAACCTCACGTTTTTCTTTGTATGTGTAACATGAGATCTTAAAGTTATTCCTCTGTGTATGCATTGAATCCTTACAATGGGCACAGCACTGTTCAGTGCCAAATATAAAAGAACATGGAGTCTGGTTGTCAAGATACACACCACAGTGAAATCAACAACCACCAAAACAGAGACGTGCATTGGCCTCTCTGTCTTCTGGTTTCAAGAGAATCTTTCCTCTGCTCCATTGCACTTACCTACCCTCATGCTGACATCACACATGCACATACACACACACACACACACACACACACACTCACACACACACACACAATATCACTTCTGTTTTTCCAAGTCAAACTCCAACCTCCTACTTATT